>NC_057809.1:294951648-295551648 GCF_018294505.1 Triticum aestivum
CTCGGATTTCTTTATCAAATATCCATTTTATTATGGAAGTCTCTCCATTCTTCTCCCTTCATGTTCTTATCCGGTGATTCTCATGAAGATACTAACGAAGTTTCTAGTTCATCATTCTCCATTCTTTCCTTTTCCGGTGGATCCAATTCAAGCTTTCAGTGTGTCATATTCATTTCCTTATTTCAAATGCCTTCTCATGCCAGTGCACCTCATAATCATTCCCCGTTTGCTATTCAATTGTTCCGGAGTGCTCAAGATATCTCGAGGCTGTTATCTTATTCAAGTCTTTAATTCAACCGGTGCAATCTCTCTCTTGAAATCGTTCTACGGTGTTTCTTTTGAGTGGGCCCTAACCCACAAGTCTTTTCCCAGGATCTTACCTGACTCTTCTAATTCTCCCGGAGATATCCGTAAAAATTCTTTTCAAAGTTTGACGTAAGAATGAATTATCATCAGTCAAATGTATTTCTCCAAGATCTTTCAAATTCTTTTCATTGTGGTTCAACCTTTCTAGTCTTCATCCCGGAGTATCTCAACAATCCATGGTGGTCTTTATCATCGTCATTCTCTACAGTTGAAGACCAAAGAAGAGTTTCTTTTAAATCTTGCTCCATTCTCTTCCATCCTCTCATAATTGTTTTTGATTGTGGGAATTCTTTTCACCTATCCGGAGTAATTCAAGAGTCTTCTCAGTTTTGTTATCCGGAGTCCATCAATTTAGGTTTATTCATTCTCAGTTGTCAGTTATCATTCTCCTATCTTGCCGGTGCACCAATCAAATATCCTCTAATCAGTTCTTGATCTCTTCGTTCTCATGTATCTAGTTTGTCTCAAGCATCTTCGTTTAATTGCTAATCCTTCCCGGTGTTTCTTCATGTTTTAATCGTTCTTTTCAATTCTTACGGTGTTTTTCTCAAGAGTTCTCTTCCTTCTTCATCATATCAATTTATTCGTTGTCAATTCTACCGGTGGATCATTGAAGACCTTCTCAAGTTTACGTTATATCTCTCTTAATCCTTGATACGAGGATAAGTAGTATGCCAAATCCGTTGCTTGTCAGCAATTAAATTGTTGAAGGATACGCATAACATAATTCTTATTCTTGTTTCATCCTAATGATTAATTCTTTATTCTGGAGGCCCTTCAAATTCTCGGTTTCATTTGTTTCATTTTATCTTTTTCCCGGGGTTCCAACCTCTTTCAACTATGTAATCACGGAGATCTATCTAAATCTTTACAAGGCTCCACCTTGTGTTTTCAACTACCCTTTCTTTCCGTTTGATCATTCTTTTGTTTAACGGAGTTCTTCATGAAGGTTCTACATGATGGATTCATCAAGGATTTAATTCCTTCTCGAAGTGTTCATCGACAGTCTTTGCTAAGAAACTCAAGCTTTCATCATCTTGCTATCCGGAGTGCAATTCTTTCAACCGTATCATTCAAGGTGGTATTATGTCATTCTTGATAATTTGAGTTCATGTCTCATGATTCACATGTGGTCAAGGATGAGGTATTTTAAATCCATCAATCTCTTCTTTGGAGTTATCTTGGGGTTATACTTCACCTAAAGCCTTCCCTAAGGTTTGTTGCTATCCATGGTGCTTATAAAGGACACAAGATCTTCTTTACCCTCCCGGTGGAAATATTTTTCTCGTCTCCTTGTTCTTATCAATCCAATTCTTTTCCCATGAGTGGCAGGTTGTCACCTCATATTTTGAGCTGTATTCCATAAGACTATATCAAGCTTATCTTTTCGTTCTTGTGTTTCCATCAACCCCGTTCGACCCTACTCGTAAGGATACCTTTTCAAGTTCTTTTGTGGCAGATGTTGGCATTTTCTTCTCCATTCTTTTATTTCAATTATCTATATTCTATTCTTTCGTTCCGGAGGCATTGTGTTGTTGCTCTTTTTAATCAATCATCTCTTTTTGTGAAAGATCATGCTTTTTTTCATGCCTATCCATTTAACCGGAGTGTCGTGTCCTCTGCTCAAGTTCTTTTCACCGTATGAAACCTTGCATAACTTCTTAGCAGGAGTGCTTTCAATATATATCTTGCCCTTCAACCTCGAGGTTTTTCGCAATGTTCTTTGTCCCTCCTTGCTAACAGAGTGTTTTCGACTTTGTTCACCTTCGTTGTATTCTTTTCTTGAATTTTTTCAACCTCTCAAAGTTATTTGGTTTCACTCGTTTGTCAAAGAAGCAACTTAGTTTTACCTCTTCTATTTCTCTTCCGTTTGTCCCTCCGGTGCCATTCTAGATCTCGGGACGAGATCCTCTCGTAGTGGTGGAGTGTTGTAACGCCCCGAGATCGATGCTCGAGAAGACCTCCATATATTCTGGGTTTCGCCGTGTGTTTCATTTGTGCCTCCCCTTTTTTTTGGCATTGCATCATGTCATCATGCCATCATCTCATAAATCTTTTGCAACTCAACTAAATAAATTGCATGGATTTTTGGTCCATTTAAATCAAGGGAATTCACATGGTGATTCTCTTTAAAACATATCCTCCCGATAGTAGGGAGATATATATTCAATATTTCTTTAATTTTAAATTCACTATAACACACTTGCAATTCCTAATGGCTTTGTTATCACAACCCTTGGCCTCGAACTTAGTCCGTAAATTCTTTCGTCATTTTCCGGAGCTCCACCAAAAATCCGAACATTTTTGGACCTTCCTTTTACCAAGTCCCAGTTCAAACCCTTTCGAAGTAAATTCAAATGAGTTTGAATTTGTATCTTTCAATCTTGTCGTTTCTATTTTTTCTTGGGTCAAACTAATTTTTGTGAGTCCGGGAAAATTATCCGCGTGTCCAACTTCTTCCCCTAACACCCTTTTTCTTTTTCTTTCTCTTTAATTGTTTTCTGCTAAAGGAAATAAGAGAACGGAGGAGAGAGGAGCAGCCCAGCAGGCCTCCGGCCACTTCCCTCCCCACGCTGGTCGACCTCCTAGGCCCAGCCACAGTCAGGCTTACCCACCTTAGGCCAAGGCCCATCTAATCCTAACCCTAATGCCAGGTGAGGCCTCCCACTCGATCCCCTGGCCCGATCTCTCACGAATCCCTCTCCCTCTGCCGCCAGACCCATCTCCTTGTTCCCCATCTTCCATCTCTCCCTCCTCTCGCTCTCCTCGCATCGCACCAGAGGAGGAGACCCGCAGCCCGATCCCCATCCCTCGACCTCACCACTCTGTGGCGACCAAAGCCAGGGCGCCACCCACCTCCCTCCGCTGTCAAGCTCCAGCACCACGTCGACGCTCCGCCTCCTGCCGACTGGCCCCGGCCACCAGTGCGCCACGGCAAGCCCCGCCGCCATGTCCGGTCGCTGACGGTGACCATGACCAGCGCCTGCGCCTCCCTGCTACCGAAGCCTCGCCGCCAAGTCCCGCCTGCGCCCTCGGGACTCGTCGGACCCCTTCCTCTGCACCAAGTCCGTCGTGCCTCCTCTCCTCTGCATCGTCTCCCCATCACCACGGCCTGTTTCGCCTCGCCGCTGCTGCTCTGCTTCGCTCCGCCTCCCTGCATACAAGCACCCAGCGCCGCCACTCGTCGACCTCCTCTGCTCCAGTCGTGGACAGCCCCTGCCTCGTTCGACCACCACCATTGCGCCCTGCTGCCGCTGCTCTTCTCGCGTGCCGCCTGACCTGCGCTGCTGCAGCTTCGCGCTTGCTACCATGCCATGCTGCTGCTTCGTCCGACCGCGGACGACCTCCGTCGAGCTTGCCCGGCCACCTTCAACCTCGGCGTGGCCCTGCCTTCACTAGCATCCGCCTCCTGCCAGCCGTTTTCATGAGTTTGGGGAGCCCCAAGTCATGTTCGTGGCCTCGTTGGCTGTTGATGCTACGTTGTTGACCTTCTCCATCGTCTACCGGGGCTCGTCAAACCCTGTACCCGGAGCCCAAGTCGGAAGAATCCGTGGACGTGCTTCTCACTTGTGCCAGTTTGGATCATCAAGAACGTTTCAGGATTCGCCAAGTACCATTACGCCCGGAGGCCACGGATCCGTGAAGTTCCACTACCGTCGACCCTCGAAGAACCCACGGACGACAAGTTCCTCGGTGTGACCCTGAACACCTACAGAGTGTGTACAACTACGAAACAAGAACAATTACTTCCTCTACTTTGCACCGAACGGAATCGTCCCGTTTGCACGCTTCGAAGGTATAACCCCGAGACGACGCTCGTGAACGAACGCATGCATGTTGTATGAGATGCACCCTTGTTTTGCCTCGAGTCTTAACTATCGGTGCACATTGCCCCTCTTTTGCCTTGCAACCGACATGTGGGAACCCGGTTACCGGGATCAGCCCACCATCTTTTGCACGCTCCCGTCACTTCCTTTTGCACTGGTATCCCCGTGGGCTACCGGATAACCGATATGTTGCCATGGCATCATTTTCGTATTCGTTGTCGTGGCACCCCTTTCATTTCCGCCACGGTGACAAATGCTTCATAATATGTTCATGTCAACTCTTAATAAAAATTGCATAAAACTTGCTCATGTCATTCGCATCATGATAATAACATTTAAATGTTTATAATTGTTGTTGCACCAAATTGATAAATGCATATGGGGATTTACCGGATTTGTTGTTTGTTATATCCGGGCCCATTTAAATTGTTTAGATGGTGTAGTTTTGTTATGTATCACCTCTTGCCATGTTTAAACAACCTTTAATATTGTTGAGTACCTAACCGGGAGAGAACTAAATACTTGAATGTGGTGTTTCTTTCTGGTGTTGCTTCTTCGGGTTGGTTCCGTTAACGTCGCGTTTGTGAGGAACCGTTCGACTACGTCCGTTTGTCTTCTTCATGGACTCGTTCTTATTCCTTGCGGGATTTCAGGCAAGATGACCATACCCTCGAAATCACTTCTATCTTTGCTTGCTAGTTGCTCGCTCTTTTGCTATGCCTATGCTGCGATACCTACAACTTGCTTATCATGCCTCCTATATTGTTGAACCAAGCCTCTAACCCACCTTGTCCTAGCAAACCGTTGTTTGGCTATGTTACCGCTTTGCTCAACCCCTCTTATAGCATTGTTAGTTGCAGGTCAAGATTGAAGTTTGTTCCTTGTTGGAACATGGAGATGTTGTTCCTTGTTGGAACATGCTTACTTGTTGGGATATCACTATATATCTTATTTAATTAATTCATCTATATACTTGGTAAAGGGTGGAAGGCTCGGCCTTATGCCTGGTGTTTTGTTCCACTCTTGCCGCCCTAGTTTCCATCATATCGGTGTTATGTTCCCGGATTTTGCGTTCCTCACGCGGTTGGGTTATAATGGGAACCCCTTGACAGTTCGCTTTGAATAAAACTCCTCCAGCAAGGCCCAACCTTGGTTTTACCATTCGCCACCTAGCCTTTTTCCTTGGGAGTCATGCATCCCGAGGGTCATCTTTATTTTAACCCCCCCGGGCCAGTGCTTGTCTAAGTGTTGGTCCAAACTAGAGCCACTTGCGGCGCCACCTCGGGGATACTTGAGGGCTGGTTTTAGCTGTACGTAGTGTTCATCCGGTGTTGCCCTGAGAACGAGATATGTGCAGCTCCTATCAGGATGTCGGCGCATCGGGCGGTCTTGCTGGTCTTCTTTTACCATTGTCGAGGATGTCTTGTTGTACTGGGATACCGAGTCTGATCGGAATGTCTCGGGAGGAGGTCTATTCCTTCGTTGACCGTGAGAGCTTGTCATGGGCTAAGTTGGGACACCCCTGCAGGGATTTGAACTTTCCAAAGCCGTGCCCGCGGTTATGGGCAGATGGGAATTTGTTAACGTCCGGTTGTAGAAAACCTGAAGTTAACCTTAATTTAAAACATATCAACAGCGTGTGTAATCGTGATGGTCTCTTTCCGGCGGAGTCCGGGAAGTGAACACGGTGTTGGAGTTATGCTTGACGTTGGTTGTTCTAGGATAACTTCTTGATCATAGTTTCTCGACCGTGCTTTGCCTTCTCTTCTCGCTCTCATTTGTGAATATGTTAGCCACCATATATGCTAGTCGCTTGCTGCAGCTCCACCTCATACCTTTTACCTTACCCATAAGCTTAAATAGTCTTGATCGCAAGGGTGCGAGATTGCTGAGTCCCCGTGACTCACAGATACTTCCAAAACCAGCTTGCAGGTGCCGATGAGTCCATGCAGATGACGCAACCAAGCTCAAGAGGAGCTCGGTGAAGATCTTGTCCTTTATGTTGATTTCGTTCTAGTTGATCAGTAGTGGAGCCCAGTTGGGGTCGATCGGGGACCGTGTCGCATTTGGGGTTCTTCTTTTATTTTGGTTCCGTAGTCGGACCTTGATTGTATCTGGATGATGTAATGCTTTATTCATGTAATTGTGTGAAGTGACGATTGTAAGCCAACTATGTATCTCCGTCCTTTATATATTACATGGGTTGTGTGAAGATTACCTCACTTGCGACATTGCTTTCAATGCGGTTATGCCTCTAAGTCGTGCTTCGACACGTGGGAGATATAGCCGCATCGAGGGCGTTACAGGTTTATGTAATGCACATGCTACCTTTCAGAGATGCATGATGGCTATATTCTATGACTTTTGTGAAAACATTTGTGAGGTTTTCATGGACGATTTCTCCGTCTATGGATCTTCTTTTGATGATTGCTTGAGCAACCTTGATCGAGTTTTGCAAAGATGTGAAGAAACTAATCTTGTCTTGAATTTGGAAAAGTGCCACTTTATGGTTAATGAAGGTATCGTCTTGGGGCATAAAGTTTCTGAAAGAGGTATTGAAGTTGATAATGCTATTGAAAAGATGCCATGTCCCAAGGACATCAAAGGTATAAGAAGTTTCCTTGGTCATGCCGGATTTTATATGAGGTTCATTAAGGACTTCTCAAAAATTTCTCAGCCTCTGACTAATTTATTACAAAAAGATATACCATTTGTTTTTGATGATGATTGTATAGAAGCATTTGAAATACTTAAGAAAGCATTGATTTCTGCACCTATTGTTCAGCCACCTGATTGGAATTTACCCTTTGAAATTATGTGTGGTGCTAGTGATTATGCTGTAGGTGCTTTTCTAGGGCAAAGAGTTGATAAGAAATTAAATGTTATTCAATATGCTAGTAAAACCCTAGACAATGCTCAAAGAAATTATGCTACCATTGAAAAAGAATTCTTAGCAGTTGTATTTGCTTGTGATAAGTTCAGACCTTATATTGTTGATTCTAAAGTAACTATTCACACTGATCACGCTGCTATTAAATATCCCATGGAAAAGAAAGATGCTAAACCTAGACTTATTAGATGGGTTCTCTTGCTGCAAAATTTGATTTACATATTGTTGATAGAAAAGGAACTGAGAACCCCGTTGCAGACAACTTGTCTAGGTTAGAAAATGTGCTTGATGACCCACTTCCTATTGATGATAGCTTTCCTCATCAGCAATTAAATGTCATAAATGCTTCTCATACTACTCCATGGTATGTTGATTATGCTAACTACATTGTTGCTAAGTTTATACCACCTAGTTTCACATACCAGCAAAATAAGAAGTTCTTCTATGATTTGAGGCATTACGTTTGGGATGACCCACATCTTTATAAAGAAGGTGTAGATGGTGTTATTAGACGTTATGTACCTGAGAATGAACATGAACATATCCTACGCAAGTGTCACTCCGAAGCTTATGGAGGACACCATGCTGGAGATGGAACTGCACATAAGGTATTGCAATCTGGTTTTTATTGGCTTACTCTCTTCAAGGATGCCCGTAAGTTCGTCTTATCTTGTGATGAATGTCAAAGAATTGGTAATATTAGTAGACGTCAAGAAATGCCTATGAACTATTCACTCGTTATTGAACCATTTGATGTTTGGGGCTTTGACTATATGGGACCCTTTCCTTCCTCTAATGGATATACACATATTTTAGTTGTTGTTGATTACGTTACTAAGTGGGTAGAAGCTATTCCAACTAGTAGTGCTGATCATAACACTTCTATTAAAAGGCTTAAAGTAGTTATTTTTCCAAGATTAAGAGTCCCTAGATATTTAATGACTGATGGTGGTTCACATTTTATTCATGGTGCTTTCTGTAAAATGCTTGCTAAATATGATGTTAATCATAGAATTGCATCTCCTTATCACCCACAGTCTAGTGGTCAAGTAGAATTGAGTAATAGAGAGCTCAAATTAATTTTGCAAAAGACTGTTAATAGATCTAGAAAGAATTGGTCCAAGAAACTTGATGATGCATTATGGGCCTATAGAACTGCATATAAAAATCCTATGGGTATGTCTCCGTATAAAATGGTTTATGGAAAAGCATGTCACTTATCTCTCGAACTAGAACACAAGGCATATTGGGCTATTAAAGAGCTCAATTATGATTTCAAACTTGCCGATGAGAAGAGGCTATTTGATATTAGCTCACTTGATGAATGGAGAACCCAAGCCTATGAAAATGCCAAGCTGTTTAAAGAAAAAGTTAAAAGATGGCATGACAAAAGAATACAAAAGCGTGAGTTTAATGTAGGTGATTATGTATTGCTATACAACTCTCGTTTAAGATTTTTTGCAGGAAAACTTCTCTCTGAATGGGAAGGTCCTTACGTTATCGAGGAGGTCTATCGTTCTGGTGCCATAAAAATCAAGAACTTCGAAGGCACAAATCCAAAGGTGGTGAACAGTCAAAGAATCAAACATTATATCTCGGGTAATCCCATAAATGTTGAAACCAATGTTATTGAAACCGTAATCCCGGAGGAATACATAAGAGACACTTTCCGGAACGTTTCAGACCCCGAAAAGGAATAGGTATGTGGTACGGTAAGTAAACTGACTCCAAAATAGTTTTTAAGGCAATATTTCTCCGTTTTGGAATATTTAGAAAAATAGAAAAATAAGAAGCAGTCCGGGAAGGACACGAGGCCTCCACGAGGGTGGAGGGCGCGCCCTACCCTACTGGGCGCACCCCCTACCTCATGGGCACCCCGTGCGCTTTTTGGACTCCGTTTTCTTACACGACATGTATTTTGGTCGGTAAAAATTCATTATATAATTTTTGACTCTCGTACCACGCAAAAATCTCCTGTCTTTGTTTCGAGCTGTTTTCTGTCAGGGTTGTCAAGGCCAGGCACTATGTCGTCTCCCTCCTCCTCCAACCATGAGGGCAACGATGCTTGGCTAATGAAGATAGAACTGAAGAGAGAAGAACCCATGGAGATCAATAAGGATGAAGGGATCAAGAAGGCCATGGAGGACCAATTTCTGGCAACAGAAGACACCCTTCAACTGGATCACAATCTTCTTGCCCCAACAGAAATCGAAGCTTTCAAGATGATTGAGTTAGCTCGTATACAAAATAAGTATCTCACACGTGAAATATTTTGTTTAAGGAGCATATCATCGCACTCAAGGGCATTATCCGCAAGTTAGAAGACCTCCTACGCTCGATGTGCGACTATCCATCGTCAACAACCCCACCTTCTTCACCAACAAAGGAGACATAATCACATGGGTATGGGCACTCCACTTGGCAACTGCCAAGCTTGGGGGAGTGCCCCGGTATCGTATCACCATCACTTTATCTTTACCATTTTTCTTAGTTTGATCCTTTTGATAATATCTTGATCTAGTAGAATAAAAGTTCTTAGTATCATCTAGTCATGAGTCCATGAGCTATATAATAAAGATTAGTGTTGAGTCAAGGGCTTGATTATTTTGCCATGATCCTAAGGGAATAAAAGAAAAGAGAAAGAAATAAAAAGAAACAAAGAGATCATGTGAGTCTTATGGAGAGTAATGAGCTCACATAGAAAAAGTATGATGAATAAAAGTTGTTGAGGGTTGACAAACATAGTTTTGGTCATCGTTGCAATTAATAGGAAGTAATAAAGAAAGAGAGGTCTTCACATATAGATATACTATCTTTGACATCTTTTATGATTGTGAGCACTCATTAAAATATGACATGCTAAAGAGTTGACATTGGACAAGGAAGACAATGTGATGGGTTATGTTTTCTTACATCTGAGATAAATTATATTGTCTTGGATCCTCCAACATGTTGAGTTTGCCTTTCTCCCTCATGCTAGCCAAATTCATTGCACCAAGTAGATATACTACTTGTGCTTACAAATATCCTTAAACCAGTTTTGCCATAAGAGTCCACCATACCACCTATGGATTGAGTAAGATCCTCTAAGTAAGTTGTCATCGGTGCAAGCAATAAAAATTGCTCTCTAAATATGTATGACTAATTAGTGTGGGAGAAAATAAGCTTTATACGATCGTGTGATATGGAAGAAATAAAGGCGACAGACTGCATAATAAAGGTCCATATCACAAGTGGCAATATAAAGTGACGTTCTTTCACATTAAGATTTTGTGCATCCAACCATAAAAGCGCATAACAACCTCTGCTTCTCTCTGCGAAGGGCCTATCTTTTAATTTTATTTCCTACCTTGCATAAGAGTCATGGTGATCTTCACCCTTCCTTTTTACATTTTATCCTTTGGCAAGCAAAGTATGTTGGAAAGATCCTGGTATATATGGCTAATTGGATGTGAGTTTTCATGAACTATTATTGTTGACATTACCCTTGAGGTAAAACGTTGGGAGGCAAAACTATAAGCCCCTATCTTTCTTTGTGTCCGATTAAAACTCCATACCCATAAGTATTGTGTGAGTGTTAGCAATTGTGAAAGACTATATGATAGTTGAGTATGTGGACTTGCTGAAAAGCTCTTATATATTGACTCTTTCCTATGTTATGATAAATTGCAATTGCTTCAATGACTGAGATTATAGTTTGTTAGTTTTCAATGAAGTTTACGACTCATACTTGATATTGTGATTGAATTATTACTCTAGCATAAGAAATCATATGACAAGAATTATATAAGTTGATGTTCTAAGAATGATCATGATGCCCTCATGTCCGTATTTTATTTTTATCGACGCCTCTATCTCTAAACATGTGGACATATTTTTCAATTTCGGCTTTTCGCTTGAGGACAAGCGAGGTCTAAGCTTGGGGGAGTTGATACGTCCATTTTGCATCATGCTTTTATATCGATATTTATTGCATTATGGGCTGTTATTACACATTATGTCACAATACTTATGCCTATTCTCTCTTATTTCACAAGGTTTACATAAAGAGGGAGAATGCCGGCAGCTGGGATTCTGAGCTGGAAAAGGAGCAAATATTAGAGACCTATTCTGCACAGCTCCAAAAGTCCTGAAACTCCACGAAAGATGTTTTCCAAATATATAAAAAATACTAAGAGCAAGAACTTCACCAGGGGGGGCACACCCTGCCCACGAGGATGGGGGGCGCGCCCTACCCCCTGGGCGCGCCCCCCTACCTCGTGGGCCCCCTGGTGGCCCTCCGGTGACCATCTTCTGCTATATGAAGTCTTTCGATGGGAAAAAATAAGAGGCCACCTTCTCGGACGAAACTCCGGCGCCACGAGGCGGAACCTTGGCGGAACCAATCTAGGGCTCTAGCGGAGCTGTTCTGCCGGGGAAACTTCCCTCCCAGAGGGGGAAATCATCGCCATCGTCATCACCAATGCTCCTCTCATCAGGAGAGGGCAATCTAATTCAACATCTTCATCAGCACCATCTCCTCTCAAAACCCTAGTTCATCTCTTGTATCCAATTCTTGTCTCCAAGTCCGGGATTGGTGCTAGTAGGTTGCTAGTAGTGTTAATTACACCTTGTAGTTGATGCTAATTGGTTTAATTGGTGGAAGATCATATGTTCAGATCCTATATGCATACTAATACCCCTCTTATTATGAACATGTTTATGCTTTGTGAGTTACTTTTGTTCCTGAGGACATGGGAGAAGTCTTGCTATTAGTAGTCATGTGAATTTGGTATTCGTTCGATATTTTGATGAGATGTATGTTGTCTCTCCCCTAGTGGTGTTATGTGAACGTCGACTACATGACACTTCACCATTGTTTGGGCCTAGAGGAAGGCATTGGGGAGTAATAAGTAGGTGATGGGTTGGTAGAGTGACAGAAGCTTAAACCCTAGTTTATGCGTTGCTTCGTAAGGGGCTGATTTGGATTCATATGTTTCATGCTATGGTTAGGTTTACTTTAATACTTTTATTATAGTTGCGGATGCTTGCAATAGAGGTTAATCATAAGTAGGATGCTTGTCCAAGTAAGGGAAGCACCCAAGCACCGGTCCACCTAGATACCAAATTATCAAAGTACCAAACGCGAATCATATGAGCGTGATGAAAACTAGCTTGACGATATTCCCATGTGTCCTCGGGAGCGCTTTTCTCTATATAAGAGTTTGTCCAGGCTTGTCCTTTGCTACAAAAAGGATTGGGCCACCTTGCTGCACTTTATTTACTTTTGTTACTTGTTGCTCGTTACAAATTATCCTATCACAAAACTATCTGTTACCACTTATTTCAGTACTTGCAGAGAATACCTTGCTAGAAACCGCTTATCATTTTCTTCTGCTCCTCGCTGGGTTCGACACTCTTACTTATCGAAAGGACTATGATAGATCCCCTATACTTGTGGGGCATCAGCTACAGAGACCTAAGCGATGAAAGTGTTCGCTTCAGAGGCTTAACAAGCGAACGTTTGCTAATTGAAGAAAACAATTCGAAAAAAACAAAGTCGATCTGATCCTGACCGTTGAAGAGAGATCAGACGGTCGAGGTGGCTCCGGTGGCGATCCGAAGTGGTGGAGGTCACCGGCGACGTAGAAGACAGCGGTGGCGGCTTCCGCTTTGATCGGGGTGCCGTCTCCGGTGGTCGGCGGCTCCGGGCGAAGGCACGGAGAGGTGCTTCTCGGTGAGGCGTGTCCGAGGGTGGCGTCGACGTCGGTCGGGGCGGTGGAACAGAGCGGGAGCGGCGAGCGGATCTCGCCGGCGGCGGCGGTTTCCAGCGAGTGCGGCCTGTCGGCTGATGGAGAGAGAGAGGTGGGTTCGGGCCTTATAAAGGCAGAGAAGGGGCAGTGCCTTGCGCGAGGGGCAGGGCGGCGCGGGGAGTCCGGAGGCGGCACGGACGCCGAGGCGACGACGGCGTGCGGCGGCAGGTCTCCTGCTCGAGAAGGGAGACGGTGCGCGGCGGGCTGGGTTGCAACCTGGCTGTCAGATGGGCCGGCCCAGTTCGACGGAGAATTTTTTTTAAACAATTTTATAGAAAATAAAATAGAAACCAACTAAAATAAAAATATACTATCTTTATCTGATAATAAAGCGGCTATCGCGTCTTACCACCGTAATTTCGTCCATTTTTCGTCCATCGTCGGTCCACTTCGCCCGTATTTTTTTCTATATCCGATGTGGTACTAATCTATCCAAAAATACCTGCCAGCTTCGTTGTCCAAAAAAATCCAGTGAAACCCGGCCGAGCAACGAACGCTCACGTGTATTTGCGTAGAAACTGACTGGGCCTTTTTTCTGGCCCGCGACGAGGAAAAAATAGGGACCTCTTCCTTTCGAACTCATGACCTCTAGTCCGTTGAGAAGCAGCAGCAACCAATAGAACATTGATACTTCAATGTAAAATAATCCCGCATCGCTCCTGCAAACCGATTGGAACCAGTTTATCTACCTTGGCAAGCGGCTGGATTTCAAGATGGGCTGCATGAACGGTTATAAATAGAATTGAGGCTGCTGTCTTGGGTATATTGCTTGAAGCATTTAAATCAAAGGGAATGACGGATGAACATAAGAAGGAAAGAAAGAAGATGGTACGCTGCCGCGCTGCGAAAAAAGATGGGTGCACGCTTCACATGCAACTTCGTCGTCATGCACGCTTGTAGTGTATGGCACGTCCTCCATGGCCCGCACGACGGAGACAACATATCACGGGGATGACGGCTTGCGGGGGGTGCAGTTGGTACGTGGGCTTGTACTATAAATATGACAGTTTTGGTTTTCTCATTGTGCAACCACAGACGCTCAATTTGCATGCTTAAGCATTTATACAACAGCATGCTACAATCCAACAAGCATGCACCCGCGAATCAACCTATGGTGAACAGTGGTATCCCTAACCCACCAGGGTTCAAATCTTGGTGCTCGCATTATTTCTGGATTTATTTTAGGATTTCCGGCGATGCGTTTTCAGTGGGAGGAGACGTTCCTGTCGACGACGAGGCGCCTACGGTGACTTCGTAAATCTCAAAATGATATGCCGGCTCAGTCTCTCGGAGGTGCTCATAGAGATAGGGTGTGCGTGTGTGCGTTCATAGAAGTGAGTGTATGCGCGTGTATATAAGCGCTTGTGTTTGTACTGATGCTCAAAAAAAACAAGCATGCACCCTTGGTCACCAGATTTCTTCTAACAAATTGCACGCAAAAACCAAAGGGGAGCATGCTTTGCTCTTAGCTTTGCTCTTAGCTTTGCTCTTAACCACCCCTATTAATTAGCCCTATTAACTAACCCTGCGCATGGAGTGCGTAGAGCACCCATGCAACATGCATGCATGGATGTTTCTACGTATTCTAGGCAATAATCTTATATGCGGTTAGATAATGCAAATATTACATTATTTCAAAATGGTAATTTCAAAAAAGTGATAAAATTAATTTCAATGAAGTGATAATATTTAAATAAGGTCATATTATTAATATTTTAGTGATTATTTTAAAACAAAACCCAAACCAGTTCAAAAAAATAAGAGATACCTGACTTATTAGTGGACTGGTCATGTCATAGCGGAAGGTCAGAGGTGGGAAACAAGGAAACAGAGGAAATGCTTACTGGGACATAGCCTTCGGTACGAGTTGAAGGGAAGAGGTTTGATTGCTAATAAAATGAGTGGAAGAGCTGCTCGGTCAAAGGCATTCTCTCAAGTAGCAAAGGCAAGACGGAAAAGCAGGAATGAAGGTTGCTAGGTACCGCTCCGTGGTAACATCTATCGATTCCGCTATCGGGAAAGTCTGGCAAGGGAAATATCTGGCTGAGGAATTAGAGGAACTTTGGTAGCACTCGGGGACGGAATCAATCAAAGAACTTAAGAAATTGCCCATACCGACAGCAGTTCCCGCTTTAGAAAAAACTCTATCTCATCAGGCAGGTATACCTGACCCTTTTTTAGCTAGTTTCGGGAAAGCGGTAAGTTAAGTAAGTCAAGCCCTTCTAAGCGAAGAATAGCGGAGAGAAATGGGCAATTGAAGCGTCTTTCTGTCTATCGACGGCAGAGTCTATTGATCCTCCACAATCTGGTAATGCTTTTTCTCAATTCAATGCGGAGCGATATCAATGTACTACATTCCCTTTATCTCAATTCAAGTCAAGGCAGGCTATCTTTGTTATCAAGAAACAAAGTTGTCTCTAGTGATTGATCCGTTTGCTCTCGCCCTTCGGCTTTGTGGTCACTCAAGGTCCTTAGATTTCGTGCTCAATCTAGTTGGAGCAAAAGTCCCTGTGGATAGAATAAAAACCGTTTTTATCTGGGAAGAGCGCCTTTGGAAACCCACTGCTGAAGCCGAATAGGCAGTTAAAGCTGGAATGATGGGGGGCAATCCTGCAGTATGGCTTTAGTGCGTAGATTCTCAGGCAGGCTCATCGACTTGTGGAGGAGGGACACTTTACTTATTATCAGAATAGAAAAGAGCTGTATGTATACTTTAGGAAGGGGGATCAAACTAGTTATGTTGACAGACATGAACTCCTATAGAAGCAGATGTTCGAGGTCTGGTCCAAAGATACCATGCTTGCTTAAGCCAATCCATAGGTTCAAGCGAAAGAACACTTATTCACAGCAATATCTAGACCTGATGAAGATGACTCCTAGTCAAATACCTAAATCCTTTTGAATTCATTAGTAAACTCTTTTAAGAGTCATTAAAAACGAGCAACACCACGTAGGGCAGCGTCCACGCGAACTAGCCTCTTCCTTAGCAAGTCAGTGGGAGAACGCCATCGGTCAAGAGAAATGGAATCCGTTGTTAAGTGGGTACCGGACCCGGTAGAATTGGCATCACTTCCCTCACTCCACAGAGGACTCGGGATAAGATCGTTCCCAAGCAGAAGGAAAAGCTTTCGAACTAGGAGTCAGAACGAACTCATGAAGCTATCCTTCTTCTATTGCTACTTTCAGAGAGAGAGAATAGGTCGTACGAAAGGGGACCCACCTTGAGAAGGGTGTCCCATTGCGGAGTAGTTAAACGAGTATTTTGGTATACCACTTGTGCACCTAAACCTATGCTTAAGCTTACTAGAACTTCAACCTCAAGTTCATTAACATCAATGCGTCTCATCTTCTTAAACCTATTCTATGGATAAATGGGCACCATCTGTCTCCTAAGGGCAACTATCCATCCCTTTTTCTTTCAAGAATGCGGGTACCGTAGTAGCAAAGCAAGTGAAATATGCCAAAGGGAACCGCTCGGATATAGACGGCAAGGAAAAACGTCGGCTAAAGAACAGAACTATTCTATTGTATTGATGGCCCCGAAAGAAAGTGGATCTGTGAGTGGAGGCCATCCATCCCTTTCTGATGAAACCTTTGTTGCCCTAGCTTGAATTGAAGGTTTGGCTAAGGATGGGGATCCGGTGTCTTCATCTATACCATCAGAGAAGAAGGCTTGCCAAGAATGGACGAAGGTATGATTCTAGGAAATCTAGATTTGAAAGAAGGAAGCACCCGAGGAGCAATCAAACGGACATTTCTACGAGTGAACTCGCTAAAGCTGAAGATCCACCATCCAATTTAGGCATTAGGCAGAACTCTCTCAATCCAGGAACTAGCTCCTATCTCGATGATTCCATTTCTCTTTTTCAGAGTTAGCTTCTTTCCTATGGTAAAGAGTACTCTTGTTTCCTAGTCGAGGGATAATCAAGTCATTTCGAAAGGGGATTTATCCGTTCCCCTAGCCATCGAGCAACTGCGAGAAACACCGCGCCCGTGCCCCCGTCGCTCGCCGGAGCAGCCGTGCGTGGCGTACCAATTTTTTATCTGGTGGATCTTGTCTGTTCTTTCGAAAGTGTTTCTACAAACGAGTGAGGTAAACCCATCTCGGTCGAATAATTCGTATCTTTAGACCATTCAGAGCCGTTTGCATTAAGTGTTGGGATTTAGTTTGTTGTCATTACCCTCAACTTCATTGTCGTCCACCTCTTGCCATGTTATTGGCTAGAGAAAGACAACCGATTGTACTACTACAGTGTTGAGTACCCCAGTTGCTCTGCGGGTGATTATGCCCTAAATTCTCAGGAGTGGTGGAATGAATTGCTCCTATCTAGGGTTTCCTAGCTTGCTTTCCTAGATTTAGCTTTATCTATCTTTCCGAGATGACCAACTGCTCTTTCTTGCCAATCTACTTTAGATTTATTAATACTTTCATTACGGGACCTATCCCCGAACAACCATTGCTTTTCTTCCGCGGTTTCTTTAGTTTCTTCTTGATTTGATTGAAGTTTAGGGAATTGGATGGACTGGTGTCTTTGGATATTATCCGTCCTACTTATGATCTTCCAATTGAACACACTAGTATTTTATGGATTCTTTCCCCGGTAGTGTAGTCATCTCCAAAAGGGATGATACATATTTATCTGTCCTAGGATGCGCCGTTCGTGATAAGCTTATCCGCTTCCTTTCGCCGGTAGTGTGAATCTTCTCGAAAGCGCACAGCATAGTCCAGTCAGAGTAGCCAGGGCATCATGAACGGATTCCTCAAGAGGAAGGTAGGGCCATATCTATCCAAGAAGAAAGACCTGGTAAACAATTATGCTACTTGACCAATGGATAAAGTATAGATCTCATGGCTGGCTACTATTCAACCCTGGCATTGGGGATCAGGAACGGGGTAAAGTACGGACTTTGGCTAAGGATGGGGATCCGGTTGTGCCGTGCCGGCCCCGGGAATTGGCGAACTACGCTACACAGTCAGATACCTAAGCGAACGGATAAGGGAAAGCCCGCTATATTATATATAGTAATCACCTGCCAAAAGGAAAGCCTGACCGATAATAATAATAGGTCTATGCGCCGAACAAGCCACGGTATATTAGAGATAGTAAGGAGTTGTATACACGGGGGTATGCATTCATGTCACGCTTTCTGTGTGATAAGAGGTTGCTAGCTAGCAAGTATAGAAACAGGAGATATGCGTAGTTAACAGAAGCAAGGGAATATGCGTGAGTTGATTTGAGAGTTTTTTTTTTAGTTGCCACCGAAAAAGGAATTTCATCTAAAGGGAAAATGCATTGCATTTTCAAGGGATTGCCAAGCTAGGCTAGGGATCGTCCGCGGGTATCAGGAATATCGTATTTATCTCTTCTAATCTAGATCCCACTTCCCTCCACTTCTTGCCTCACGCCCGTCCTGACTCCACATTAACGACTATCCTTCCACCCAATTCCCCGCACCCTTGCATCACATCTCCAACCCCTGCCTCCACGCGATCTTCCACAATCGTACCCCCCACCTCTGAAGCTTGCCCCCGACGAACCTGTCTGCACCTGCGGGCCCGCGCTTACATCATTGGCATCGCATGATTAAACATCAGCACGCGCACTTCCCTCCGTTTTCGATGCCGACAGGGGGCTGCCAGGGGGTGTAAAGTTTCGTTTCGGTCGTGTCAGACGACATGCAGGTGGGCAATGGCTGCCAACGGAATCTATAATAATTCGATACTAGGACAACTGTACCATCGGATTTGTAAGAACATGTAAAATGTACCACACGAGGTTGTACCAGCTGTGTGCAGTCCTCCGGCACGGGTTAAGTGTCCTACATAGATCTTCCCCTCTCTCCCAAAGAAGAGATGTTCGCTTCATAGCCTTCTCTTCGGAGATAAACCCTACAAAGGATCCTAATCGTGCTAGCCTTTCATGGACTCTTCTTGGATTTCCTTTCAGCTGCGCCCAACACCTCTCTAGTTTCTCTACGAGATGGAGATGGCTCATTCTCTAGTTTTCCTATGAGATATAAGTAAGTTTCTATCGTACTTTGAAGTTCAGGAAGGAGTTATTAATTAAGACGAAGAAGAACTGGGTGGGGATATGCCTTTCCCATAACAATAGAAAGAATCCAAGCCAATATACACTAAACTATCACTATAGAGTTTTCGCCTACCTATGAAAAGTGAGATGAGAGCTTTGTGCTAATAATTTATTATAAAGGTGTACCTATCGACCCCAGGTAATTAATGCCCTATCCTTCTACTTAAAAAACGTTACGTTAGACTTGACCAACTGTTAATACCAATCCGGCAGCAATAACTACTACTAATGCATATTCATATCCCACTAGTAGACTTAGCAGACTGTGACCTAGCCAGTCTATTTGTTGACAACAGACCAGTACTATCCATCAATGCCACAAAGACCATAGACGACCTCTATTTCGTGGAAGAACTCCTTCTCATATGATGCAGGGCAATAAGACCAACTGCCCGCCCTACCTAGTGAGAAGAAAGCTTATAAATATAAGCATAAACGAATTCCTAGCCGAGCCCTATACTTACCTGCTTGTACGGTCAATGCCCTAGTAGACATCAACTTGTTCATAAACTCCAGCCTTATCTATGCTGCTTTACCCGACCCAGGTGACCTACTTTCTCAGATGAGAGATTCGGCGGAGTAGTAGGAAGTCCCTGTGGAGAACTAGAAGACAAAACGAATATAGCGGACCAAGCAATGAATGACCTAGCCTAGGTAGTCCTATGTTTGACCAATGCTGGCTTGTATGTCTTGATCCAAGTTTCTCAGCAAAAAAAGACATGGGATTATTGATCAATTCACCATCCTCTTCATCTGAGTGTGCTTCCACTTTATCGTTTGTGGCATGTGCATTATGCAACAAGTAGATTCCTGATAAATGAACCTTCTCCACCCCTTTCCTATCCAATGCGGAGCGGCAGAACTACTCGTCTGCAAAGTGGGAAAGCTCCCTCCCTCCTACCTAGGTGTACCTCTTCATGGGAGCAAACCATCCAGCAACTTCTTACATTTAGAATTCCCTTCTAAGCTGGCTATAACCATCCTTATTGACCAGAAAGGAATTGAGAAAGGGGATGCTATAACCAGACCATAGACAGCGTTTCCACATTCACTTTTGAACTTAGGGAAACAGTGAAAGAAGCCCTTGTTCCCGCTCTTCTTTCCCCCGACTTACCCTTAGAAGGAAAGTAGGGGCCTCGGTTTCTGCAGAGAAACCTACACCAGTGAATTTCTTTTTCGTAGGTGATCCTGCTCCCAATCGCAGATTTGAATAATCAAGTCGGTATGGGGCTGCTCCCTTTTGTTACTCCGAAAATCTTGGCTTCGCTTGGACTAGAGGCGAGGGTGTCCCGATCTATCGATGAGATGATAACTATCGATTAGGTGGAGACCACTTTGACGATCCGACTACAAACGTGCACGACGTTGCGCCTTAGCAATCGCTAAACCAATCTCCTGAGGTTACTGACGATGCCGGAAGCACGGTCAGCCTGACCACGAAGGTCTATTCCTGCAAGCAATCGAAGAACGAGCAAGAATATGATAAAGCAATCTGAATATTGCAAATATATATGAGGTATTGATAATGGTGGGGATCCGTAAGCGGTCTTGGTCTGGTCGTTGGACACAAACGAAGTACACGAAGTTGCAATGGCTAACTTTTAATCTAAACAAATCCCAAGGAAAAGCTACTAGATGGATCTACTTATATAGGAGCAAGGGGTGGCGGCCAAGGAGGTGGGAGGACGTCCCAAGGCAGCCTAAAACTAAATCTAGGTCGTACAAGGCCAATGGGCCCAAGTGGAGGTGATGTAACACCTTTGGACTTGTAGTTTGACTCGGATTCTGCTGCAGCATCAGATTGTTTCGTCCACAACTCAACGCTCTGGACGAATTTGAAGGTGATTCCAATTGGGTTGGAAAGTGCACGAAATCTAGTTTCCAACAAAAAAAGAATCACCCAATTCGGAGTCCGTATGAAAAACTTGTGTGCGTTTTGAGTCAGGTATGTCTGTGCAGTCCGAATCTGAATCCAGAACGTGAGAGACTTGGACTCTATCTTCTCTTGGGCCAAAAGCGACGTGAGAGAACTTTTTGGACAGCAAATAAACATCTCTTTCTTCCTTATCTTCATATGTGGATTGTACAAATGTCCCATACACCTGCAATTAGACAAAACACAAAAGTGTGTGAAGTATTTTTGTTCTGGATAACATAAATAGATTATTGAATAGTTTGCACTAGAAATCACCTGACAAATATGCATATATGCAATATTTTTGGTCATATCCAAGGTAGTCATGTCCTCATCATCCTCCCCTTCTTGAAAATAAAGCCGTCCTCGGCGTTGCTTAATCTGAAATGTGGCTAACAAAAGAGACAAGGTGTACATGTTGTATATGTATATGTCATCCATTTTTACTTCCCTTGATTTTTGCATATATGACACATGAATAGATGAGTAACTTGCATAGTTCATAAAATCTAAAGCCAAAAAATTAGCACAAGAACTAGAAGGCATGAAAATATTGCAACTCAGTTTGCACATATAAGTGAAGCTCTTATTCATTTCAAAAGATTGACAATGTTCATCATTAAACCATCCCAACATTGGTGAATAAACCTTACTTGCATCAAATTTACATGCTACAACATGCTTAAATAAGCAAACATGCAATAAGTCATTCAACACAGAATCATCACCAAGATTAGAGGTCATATCAAAATGATTAAACATTGGTTCTTTTGCATCAATAGTTAATTCAATGGGTGCACTCAAAATTGTTGGTATTTCAGTTGTGTGATCACATGGCAAAGTCAAATTATCAACGTAGTCCTCTAAAATAGGTGGTGTGATCAAAGTAGTGGGTAGCTCATCAGATGGTGCATTCAAATTGACAAGGCATTCATCATTCTCATGTAGAGATGGAAGATCAGTACCTTTGTCATTACCTCTTATGATCAACTCAGATGATGTAGCCACTCTCGGGGGCGATGTGTCACATGGTGGAGGTGATGTAGTCCTGACAACAACGGATGTGGTTGTCATAGTATGCCTAGTAGTTGAAGGAACAATCATATCAACTCTTGGAATGTGCACCGTGTGCTTGTTCTCCTCGTGGCCAACACGTCGTTTTATTTCCTGTTCAGCTTTGCAAGCAAGATGAAACAAATGGTCCATAGGATAACACTCTTCATGAATTAGTATCTCTTGAATATCACGGTTTAATCCTCCCCAAAATCTATCCATGAAATCATCTTCACTTTCTTCTAAAGAGGAATGCAACAAGGTAGTTTGTAAATCATCATAATATTTTGTTACAGTTTCACTACCTTGTTTTAAGTGTTGCAACTTCTTAATCATGTCACGAGTATAATAAGCAGGGACGAAAGTATGTCGCATGGCAAGTTTCAAATCATCCCAAATAGTAGGTATATAATCAGGGTGTAACCAACAATATTCACTCCACCAAACCAAAGCATAACCAGTGAAAGAACCAACCGCAACCTTAACCTTTTTATGTTCATTGAAATTATGGGAAGCAAATATATTTTTTATGTCGAACTCCCATTCAATATATAAAGCAGGTTTAAAACGGCCATTAAATGGTGGTATAGATACATTAACCTGATCATGTGCATTTGGATGTTTGTGCACCTCTCGTGACGGTTGTGGTATTTGCAAAGGTGGTGGCACGTCTCCCGCGATCGACAAAGCCCATGAATTGACTCTGGATCCTGTCATGATTAGTAGAACAAGAAACAAAACCCAAAAATAATGTTCCTATAACTACTAGGATGTGGTGGTAAAACGCTCACAGTAAAGCAAATATCAATGTCTTACAAGTTCTTACCATGCAGCAGGCGGTGATCGGCAACCAGCGGTGTCAAGTAACTCCGAATATTGAGTAAAGCGATTGCCAGGGGAGCGTACGTATACACGGTGTAGAAATATGTGGAGCTGGGTTGGCTATATATGGTAGCAAAAGATTAGCAATAATCAATTCAAAGATGCAATGTTGAATAAACGCTCAACGACGGTACTGTGCTGGTCCTAGGCTAGAATGACTAGAGACACGAGCCTAGAACACTAATGAGGTCACGGCGTAGCACAACTAGCATCAATGAAGGATACTAAGTAGCTCTTGACAGCAAGATATAAGTGAAGATCACAACAGCAGTGAAGATAATGAGGTGAAACAACAGCCAAGCAGGATATATCAACAACTTTGTCTCCAACTTTCCTCTGAAAAAGTTTGTGCCGATTTTTTTGTTATTTTTTCTTCTCTCTTTTTTTTTCCTCACACTTTTTTTTCTTTCTCTCCTTTTTTTTCTCTGACTTTTTTTTCCTTTTTTTTCTCTCGTTTTTTTTCTCTCTTTTTTTCTCCCTCTTTCCAAAACAAACTAGATAAGATGCAGATTGGATCAAGTGAAGATGTGAACGATCTAACTATTATTATGACAATGAATGGTGGGTAGCACGTGGTGGAAATTGATGGATGGGTGGTGGACAGCGGAAGAGATAATGATACAGCGGCTGCGTGACTAATGTGAACAGAACTCGAAACTCTAAAGGAACTAGACACTAAGACCAGTAACTCGACACGGCGATGCAACCGATAATTCAATAATGCAAACAATGAAAAGAAAATTGCAAAGGCTCAGTCTGGCTAGGACAAAGGATGAATAGATCTAACTTTTGTTTTGTGGCTTTTTCTTGGACATTAGGTAAGAAAATAAATCTAATCTAGGAAAAACTGGAAATTCTCACCGAGCAACCTGAAAACTGATACCACTTGATAGAGGCGAGGGTGTCCCGATCTTTCGATGAGATGATAACTATCGAATAGGTGGAGACCACTTTGACGATCCGACTACAAACGTGCACGACGTTGCGCCTTAGCAATCGCTAAACCAATCTCCTGAGGTTACTGACGATGCCGGAAGCACGGTCAGCCTGACCACGAAGGTCTATTCCTACAAGCAATCGAAGAACGAGCAAGAATATGATAAAGCAATCTGAATATTGCAAATATATATGAGGTATTGATAATGGTGGGGATCCGTAAGCGGTCTTGGTCTGGTCGTTGGACACAAACGAAGTACACGAAGTTGCAATGGCTAACTTTTAATCTAAACAAATCCCAAGGAAAAGCTACTAGATGGATCTACTTATATAGGAGCAAGGGGTGGCGGCCAAGGAGGTGGGAGGACGTCCCAAGGCAGCCTAAAACTAAATCTAGGTCGTACAAGGCCAATGGGCCCAAGTGGAGGTGATGTAACACCTTTGGACTTGTAGTTTGACTCGGATTCTGCTGCAGCATCAGATTGTTTCGTCCACAACTCAACGCTCTGGACAAATTTGAAGGTGATTCCAATTGGGTTGGAAAGTGCACGAAATCTAGTTTCCAACAAAAAAAGAATCACCCAATTCGGAGTCCGTATGAAAAACTTGTGTGCGTTTTGAGTCAGGTGTGTCTGTGCAGTCCGAATCTGAATCCAGAACGTGAGAGACTTGGACTCTATCTTCTCTTGGGCCAAAAGTGACGTGAGAGAACTTTTTGGACAGCAAATAAACATCTCTTTCTTCCTTATCTTCATATGTGGATTGTACAAATGTCCCATACACCTGCAATTAGACAAAACACAAAAGTGTGTGAAGTATTTTTGTTCTGGATAACATAAATAGATTATTGAATAGTTTGCACTAGAAATCACCTGACAAATATGCATATATGCAATATTTTTGGTCATATCCAAGGTAGTCATGTCCTCATCACATATCTTCGAGGACCTGGGCGATTTTGATCCGTTTCTCCGCGCTCGCCGTTTCAAGGTGAAGATCCGAGTAAGTAGAGCGTAATAGGCGATCCGCCGGGTACCTATTTCGACAGGACTTAAGAACAGTTTTAATGCGTTTCCTTAAGAAATCAATAGATGGTGCTTCAGGAAAAGGGTTCGGCGGGGTGTGGCTTGTGGATGGCTCTGACCTCAACTCCTCTTTTCCATCGGCGTCTCTCCGTCCCACTTTGTTTTTTCTTGGATCATCATCTCCTGGCGTAGCGGAAGCACTCGACGAGGCCTCTACGACAGAAGAGATTCTTGCCCGTTTCTGCCCGGACGATTCCATAAATGAAATACAAAGAAAAGTGCAGAGGAAAACGCATAACCAGAAGAAAAAGATATCGTGATGTAAAATGATCATGGGGACACATTGTTTTGAGGACCACAATTTCCTGCACTGTGCCTGTAGTGATTTCAGAATTCGGCAACTTAGCCTACTAAAAGATTAGTTACAAGAGCACAATGCTTTTTGTGGCTTCCTGCTCGGCAGAGAAGCCACGCTGCCGGGGCGGCCCTGTCACCCGGAGAAGATTTCTTTTCTTTGCTGATTCCTCTCAATGAAATTTGCCATGTTGCACTAAGTTACTTACGGATGTATGCATGCAGTCCGGGAACACTTTGGGGTGAACACCCATCCGAACAAGTAGGGTCAATAGTTCAGCATTTAGGCCGTAACATTTAGCAAAAAACGAATCTGAAACCCAACAAGTGCTCTTCGAACCAAGCTAGATAGTCTCCTATCACTAGGCTCACCAACCAACCTGGACTTTGATTCTTTCTTATTATTCTAACTGGATATAAAAACCATAAGGATTGTTTCCAGCCGAGAGTTCCCATATGAGATAAGCGCTCTTGGGTGGGGTGGGCCCTCATTCGCCAGGTCTTTGAGTGCCCGTCGTACCACGTGGTTGGTACACTAGGCTGATAGATACTTTACTTTAAGGATCTGGCACCTTCGCTAGACGGAGAGTAAGCGACTTCTATTAGCACCGGACCGTCGAGTCGAATTTCTCGTGTCATGTGCAACGTCCATCAATGGTGGTTCATTAATGTCCATAGATTTAGACTCCTTCCCCCTTCCCTTATACGCAAAAGATCGAGAGGGGCCCGAACCCAAACCGAGAACGTAAACAGAATTCGACTCACTCTCGTATGGCTCGCCCTCGAGCCCTGGGCGAGTCGGCCGGGTCTTTCCCTCTTGTTCTGTTTCCGCCACGATAAAGACGCACGTAAGAACTATGGTATGCCCAGCGCGTGGAGGATCCGTTGAGAGTGTCCCTTGTCTCGGTAGGGAACAGTACCTATTGTCTTGAAAAAAAAAGGTCAGTGCTACGGTCCCCTATTGTTTGATCCAATATTGACCGGTGCGGATCACGTTCTACTACCTCCGGTCCGTGGTTCGACCTCCCGTAGTGGTCCTTGCTTTTCTTTTTGAAAGCTCCGCAGGGCCAATTTTGCGTACTTGCTCAGCGTGCCCCCCTTTCGTCGAGTGCCCCGCCCGGTTCACAGGGTTGTTGGCCTACCAAGCAAGCACTTGCCCGCTGCTCCTGCCGCCTGCCAAGTGGGCTCCGCGCTCGTTATCCTGACTGTTCTCTCTGCTGGGCCCTTTCCTATTGCTCTAACCATAAGCTATGGCAATTCCAGCTCGCACCCACTCTGGCCCGCCCAGCGGGGCCTGAGTGAGCTCAGTGGTCAGCCCCTGACGTTAGGGGTCTTTCGCTTTTGCCAGATCTATAGAGATATTACGAGTCCTCCGTCCCAGATTCCCTCGCCGCGGCCATCTGGTTCACCGGTACTACCAAAAAGTCTCATGCTTACATTACTGTGACTGATATATAAGTATGACCTCTCTATTCAATGTGTTTTCAATACCCTAACCTCCAAGGGATGAGACGCCCACGATACCCAATAGTGCCAGCCAAACCAAGCTAGTACACCATCCAGCCAGAATAAAACAAAGGAAAAGAAATAGAACGTACCTCCTTAAATAAATATCTCACCTATCAAACTCAAGCAAGAGTCGAACCGCTAGCTTTTTGTGGCCATGGGAACCGGCTGGGACACCCTCAAACCCCCTTTTATTCTCAAAAAAGGGATCGGCACTTCTCGTATAAATGGAATGGAATTTCTCGAATTTCACACAGGAGATCATCCTCAACAAGGCCTTGTGGGCTGCTGTTATGTTAGGTGTTTATGAATCTGATTGGAAGGGGACTTAGACCCGATGGATTAGGATATATAAGCTTATTCTTCCAACTGGATTGAGTCATAGTGCAACGTTACTTCTTGCTGGATCTGGATCGCAATATCAAGTTGCTTTCCTGCAGCACCTACATGGCCACATTTGCACTAACTTTGTTCACTGCTTGGTTTGACTGAGCTGTGAAAGAAAAAGGAAAGATGAATGCGTTTAAAATCTACGAGTTGCCTTAGTAAGAAAGTTCCTCCTTCTCGCTATAGAAATGATCTTTAAGACAACCTATCCGTTTCGGTTTTGAAGAAGACAGGAATGAGTCAGTGCCAGGTGTCCCCGGTCGTGATACACTAACCAACCAACTTAACCTATAGCGCTCAATCAAATGAAGTTTTGATTTCCCATATGGAGAAAAAGCTACCTTCAATCCATAGTGCCATCTTTCTCTTAAAATGACATTAGTTATGCTTTCTTCAAGATCGAGATCATCTAAGACCTATGTCTGATCCCGTCCAATAGCAGGTTTAGTGAGCACCACAGACCAATCCACCTACTTTGATAGCATAAAATCGTTCGGGGATTTTAATGTAAAAACACCTGCGCAGAGCTTGGAGAGCAGAGCACTCGGGTGCGATGGGTTGATTGATTCCATAGTAGGTTTCTGAGTTCATCAGGTGTGCTCGTGCCTGAAATGCTTTTCACAAGAAGCTAGTCAGAAAAAGGGGCACGCAGCTACGCGATTCTAACTGCTCTTGGTTTTGTAACTCATTGCTCTTGGTTTTCTACGTGGGAGTTGGTCCGGATAACATATCTTAACGAGGGATATAAAAGGGCGAAGGTCAATGAAATGGGGTCCTTATAGGTATCTGCCCATGTTCAATCACTGAAGTAATGAATCTAAACAAGAAAACGAAGTAGAAGTGAAAAGCTTTTCGAATATATTTTTATATCTCTTTGCTCAGTTTTCCCCTTTAATGTCCCTCTCCATTATTATTCAGAGTAATGTGCTCCTCGCTGAGCTTTATGATTTCCATTGTCATTCTTCCCTCTCCTCTCTGATTGCTTTTCATCGTCTCTTTGCGTTTACCCTATTTTCGTGACTCTCCTCTCTTTCTTCTCCCCATACCATTATTTTGATCGTTTCTGAATCTTGAGATTGCTTCAATGCATGTGATCCCTCTCCTCAGCCTTCCCCTCCTAAATCTTAGAATCCTAATGCCGCAGGTGCTATGTCGGAAATCCATTTTTTTTATCCCCAAGGAAAATCAAAGAAGAAGAAAGCCCTAGTATTCTCTACTTGAATTCAGGAAGATTCAGATACCGAAAGCAATAGGAATGGGAAAGCGGAGCGGGCAATAGGTTTATGACTGAGCACTAGAGCCTGGAATAGCAGGAATGAAGGTTGGGAAATATGCCATGCAGAATTCCAATAAGTTGGCACTGCTTTCCCTTTCCATATGAAAAATGGAGAGGAAAAGCATGGGTGGACCAAGCGTTTTAACCGGAATCTAGTGACGGAGAAAGAAGAAAGATTTTTAAGCGCTAGAGAGGGTCACAATTCAATAAAGATACTTGGCTGGATGGCGAAGCTGTGTTTGCTCTCCCAAATCGAGATCAAAGTCTTGCTTGACAGCGTGAGGAACTTTGAATGCTCCGTACAAAGGGTCATAGGGAGCTTTTGGAGGTCAGGGAGAAGTGTGTGTGGCCACTGTGCGCAAGCATTCTGTACAGCGATCTTGCTGAGGAGGTCCCCGGTCCCACCTCCATAAAGAAGATCTGGTGACTGCCCATTGTCTTGTTTTGGCTTGGAAGTCTCCTCAAAATAAGGCAAGTGAGTCAACGATCTCTGTAAGAGGAATTGGAAGATGGGGGTTCCATGGCGCACTGAGATGAAAGGCTGTCTTGGACGTGCGGCCCCTTATCCCTATCCCTTTGTTGATGAATCCCATGCAACGCGCCCTTGCTTGGATGAAAAAATGTCATAAGGGGGACTCGTTTCACTTGATTCGTTCCGTCGCACCCGCACTATTCCTAAATTTCTTTTCTGTTTCTATTTTGAAAAAAAGGTCGAACTCATTTCGTATAGAAAGAAAGATGTGTCGGGTTTGGATCGAGTGACACAGGAGGTGCTTCTGCGTGGCACTCTTTTTAATGGGCTTTACCGTCTTTCTTTACCTTCAGAACACAAAGCTTTGCTTTGCGAAATAACTCCTGCCTATATTTGGCATCTCATCTACTTAATTTAATGACATTCCATATCTCAGGAAGGAAAAAAAGCGAATGGAATTTCAGTCAAGTCTTTTTTTCTGCTTTATCCTTCTCTCAATCAAAGAAAGGGAATGCAGATGTTCTGTCGCCCTCTCTTCGTATGCCACCAGCCTTCCTCTCAAAACCATACTGATCCGATCTTGCGCAGATAGGTAGGGACGATCCCTCCAGTAACCATGCCTAAAATCATAAGCTGACCCATTACTTCTGTAGGTGCCTCAATTCTTCCCATTTTCCTACTTATATACCTCTTTGGGGTCCATACCGCACTTGGGGACGGGATATGATTGCTTTCTTAAACAAACCTTTTAGAGCGTTGTCATCTTACCAGCACAGGACTCAATAGTAAGGACTGTCACTGCATTGATATCGCTCATGGATCGTGTTATACTTGGGAAGATCCGGCCCAAGGGGAAGTCTGTTATCCACAACCCAACCTTAGATGAGGGAGAAGTTCACGCTTGATCTTCGACCCAAGACAATGGAAGGGAGCTAAAGCCTTCTTCCTTTTTCAAATTCGTTTATATGGAGCAAAAAGAGGTCGTGTCATACCATTTATTCCGCCAAGAAGCATTCGTCTACGGCACTTAGAACGCCTCGACACATTTGTACTCACGCCTAGGACGGTCTTTCACACGGAAGTAAGATTAGAGAGTTTGATCATAGTTTGACCGTAGTAAAAAAGAAGTCCCTTTCTCATTTGCTTCCTGGTCATCTCTATAGAGATAGAAGAAAGAAGTCCCAAGCAAGGGTCATGCTATTTCTATTCTTTTCACTATTGTTATTCCCTATTTCCTTAACTGATCTTGAGTTGTACCGAAACAACAGAAATATGGTCTCTCATAAATTGATTTCTTTCATCACTGTTCTTAAATCAATCCGTGTCAGGTACAGAGCCAATCTTCACATCCCATAGGTAAAACAAGTCGCTTTATGGGCTCCTCCTGAAACTACAACCTTTCTGAAGCCTAGTCAAAAAGTTGTGCGAAACCTCAATTGGTAAGAGGAGTAAACACCTATTCTTTGGCCATTCAAAACATCGAATTGGTTGGCTCGCTCAACCTCTCGAACCGGGACAAAACTTCCCAGCGTTGCATTCACTGCCTAGCCTCGTCCAACATGACTGTAAGGCACGTTTTGCATGCCTTTAAAGTGTACCCCCTCGGAGGTATCAAAAAGTGCGAGAAATCGCATTGATGACTAATAAAGTAGGGTTTTCACTCGTGTGGGTTCGCCCACCTTCCCTTCAGTAGCTCTCCCTGGACACCCTATACTAAACTGAGGAATTACTTAAGCTCCTGGCTTTTTTTCCGACAACTCAAAGCCGCTGCACCGACAGATAACATGTCGTGGATCTTATGTGGCGCTAAAACTTCATGATAGATCAAATCCTGATTACGACTAGAGAGGGACGTTGATGTTCCAAACATTGGGTTCAAGAGCTCGGTTTGATAGACATAAACCTCAGTGATCGGCTTTACACCAGGAAGGAGCAATGAGATAAACTCACCCCCCATGGCGAGACTAGACAGATTCATGGCCTCCTGCTTGAACCTTGTCCCAAAAACAACGGTCACACCCTTGCCAAACACCTCCTCAGCTGACGATAATATATCGGACATTGGACTGCAGGGCCTTAGTTGGCCAAGTATGTTTTGTATATAAGGATCCATGGTCTTATCAAACTCCAATTACCAAATGGTACATACAGGAGTTGTTGCATAAAAGGAGGTACCATTGCCACCAGTGATCTTTAAAAGTGAGAAACTAAACTCATCACGTTAGGAGAATCCTCTAAACTTAATATAATAGGCTCACTTTATCACTAGAAACTTTTTAGTGATGACCAAATAACGAAAACACTTCGTTGAATGACGTGTTGTTAAAGAAAATAGCTGCGTCGCCCCCCTTCAAGACAGGAAACTATAGATAGGTACCTGAGGTGCCCTGCTGAGAGAAGAATTTGTCAACAATCAAGCACTTGAGCTTGCAAGAAAAAATATATGATGTCTATGCTATTATTGGGATAAAATGAATCAAAAAAGCAGCAGAATACGAGAAGGATTTCTTTTCTTAAAGGGTGTATACATTAGAGTGTACCTGCTTGGTAGGCATGAAATCACTGACAAAGAGTTGCCTAGCTCCGATGAGCTTGCAAGCAGAATTTGGAATTTCATAGAAGCGGGCATAGCTAGGGGTGAACCACGAGAAGTTAGAGCAATTAATGGGTAGGTATCGTAAACATCCTGAGTGTATCACGGCATTGAAGCAGAAGAAACAGAAATGTTTTCCTTTCTTTCGCATTTGATTTGCATGCCCCCTGTAGATTTGACCCGAAGCCAATGCCAGTCTTTTTTGCGATCAAATGCACTTGAGCTAGTCACTAAGTAAGGCGACAGCACCAAAAGATGTGCATGTGTCATTAGGCCATTGGATTACTCAACAAAAAGTGAAGTGCCAAACGATGAAGAAGAACACTTGAAACCAGGCACTGAACCCTAAATGCTGCGCCTGGCTAACCAGATAGATTACTTCTATCTGCTAGCTTGCCCTAAGAAAAACAACAGTTCCACAGATATCTCCAGTGCTTTTCTATTCGAAACACAAGGGCGCTAAGCAAAGAGAATTTCAATTAACGAACAGTAGGTGCTTTTTCTTCCTTGGCCCATCTCAGTGATATGTAGGCTCTCAGCCCTTACTTGAATTATCCGTCCTCCCTACAGAAAGAAAGCGATTTTACGCCCTCCCGAAGGAAAACGTTTGGGCCGGCTGGAGCTCGACACGGAGCAAAATGTAGATGATCTCCGCAAATGGGCGAGGTAGGAGGACGTGGTTGGAAGTTTTTTGACACGAGGCCTTGCTCAAAAGACGAGTACTTCAGAGCCCACCAGGAAAAGGATATTGGTTCGCATCTCTATATTGATCCGCGGCGCTTCTATGAAGTTTTCCTTGTCTCCGATTTCAAAGCTGAATGGATGACTGAATCTGTCGAAGCATCATTCGATATTTGCAGATTGACGTAATGCTATGAGGAGTTAGAGTCTTCTGCGGGAAAGACATTTCTTGTAGAGTTTTTTAGATCTTTTTGCTCTACTTTTTCGAGTATTCCTTACATAAGATCTCGGAAGAGCCGATGTTTCCTTCCGTTCCCGGTAAATAGGAATTCTATATCCTCTAGCTCTTCGTGACCTGTTGTGTCTGCCCTCGACTTAGCCGTCATAGAATAGAAAGGTTTCTAACCGTTGAAAAGGATACTTCTAAACGTTAACGGGCGCTCAACCTTCCACTCAAATCCTTTTTACCAGAAGGGAGCTCGCCTGCCACGACATATAAGGGAAAAGGCAATGTGTGGAACTAGATCAAGTTTGATCTGCCACTTACACTGGAAGGGCAAGAACTAATGCTTATGCGTATTCTTCCACGGCATATAGAAGGTTAACTACTCCAACTCGATGGCTGAGAGAAAAGTGAAATCCTAGTTTTCCCTAGAATCCGCTCTTTACTATCCTGCCCCAGGGGGTTTTTCGGAGACATTGAACCCTAGATTTAGAAGCTTTCCCAAACAAACCTTTTGACCAAGAAAAGGCATACCAAAGATTTTTGGAAAGACACATTGAAATGGAAGCTCTCGAACCTATTCCAAAGTAAGTTTAGGATGAGGTTTCCGATCCGGTTGGTGTTCCGACATCCCGAATCGAGGTGGCTCTAAACTTAGGTTTGCCTACCTCTCTAGTTACAGAGGGAGGAGAGGGGCTTCGTCTTTTTAGGTCTCTGAAAAGCCAGTTGACATGTGCAATCCAATCAAGGAGGCAGTACTTCTGCCTGAGTTCCTCTGGATCCTACTCGTCGGGATTACCGTGCTCCCGCAGGTTGTTCACCATGCGTTCCATAGCACTTTGACTTTATATCTTTTACCATCTTGGAATCATGTAGATGTAGATTGCTTTCATCGCAGGGTCATTCCTGAAGGTGGCTTGTACCAGCTCTTCGTCATCATAAATAGCAAGCCACTCCTTGTTTATTACTCCGCTTTTTCACTCTCTCATTCTTAGTTAACCATTTCATTCTATTGAATCTTTGGTACTTTGAGTTTTGAACAATAGTTAGAATTTATTATTAAGCGATCCCCCGCTTTTTGACTTCTTTCTCTCTTTCCTTGGAAAGAACAGTTGTTTATTAAGGCTGCTTTTCTAGAATCTACTTTGAAAGTGGAAAATAGGTCTCTTCTTCAATGAAGGCAGAACTATTCACTAAGCCAACAGGTTAGCGAAGGAACTTTTGCCGGTCTTGCTGCTTTAAAGCGAACGAGTCTTCCTTATTCCTATGGTCATTAGAATAACCTATTCATCCTCTTGGCCACTCTGAACTCATAGGTAGCTGTGGTTCGGTTTACCTTCTTTCGCTTTGCCTTGGGTTCGGTGGTAGTAATAGTCCTTCTTTAGCTCGCTCCTCCTTTCTTGGGTTCCCTAACTGTCTGCTATTGCTAAAGCTCAACCTATGCCTCCGGCAAAGGCAAGACGGAAAGCAAGCATTAAGTGAAGAAGCAAGTTCAATTACTCAAACGTTGGAACTTATTGTAAAACACATTCCGTCGCCCAAGTCAGATCATTGCCTACTGGCCACGAGGCTTATGAGGCCAGCGGAGGAGGTGGAGGGAAATGTATGAGATGAGGGATTTGGACTTGCTACACTTACCAGATGTGAGGTAGTGAAATGCTTTCCTTCCATAGCGAACTTTCCCATAGCCGTAGTTCCAGACTCTCCGAAGCCTATGACCAAGAGTAAGGGCACTCAGCAGGCTGCACCGATTAGAGAGAGTACGTCGTCTATTCATTCCACTCATTCCTTAACGTCCAAAGCTAAGAATTCAAAAAGTTAATAGGTGGGTAGGTGTTCTTAGGTTCGTAACATGCCTTTCTCGGAAGCCTTGTTGAATTAATGGCAAGGGAGATATTAGCTTAATGGCTTGGCTATGCTTGAGTCAGCGGAAATCATTTATGACGAATAAAATCAATCAGAGGTAGTTACCTCTCCTGTAGCCGGGTATGAGAGGTCTAGTTCAGTGAGAATAGATAGGGATAGAAAGACCATCCTGGTGCACATGCTATGGGTCTTATTGTTTGTTGGGAAAGCAAGGAAGACTAGCTTTGGCGTGGGAAGCTTACCAATTTATGCGGTGGCTACTCGATTGAGAAGAAAGAGCAGTTGTTACCCGCCTCCACTATTAAGCAGCATGAGCCACTAGACTGACTCGATATCCGTGTGTGGATCCGCCCGAAGGCAGTCGATTGGAAAAGATGAAGACAAGGAAGAGCCATTCTTCATACATAGGAGCGAGTGGTCGAAATGGAAAGCGGACAAACGGAATTCTGTACAACTATAGGGTTCGGTTCTTTCTTCTGTCCCAGGTCCTTTCTTCTCTTGCGGATCTTTCTTACTTTTATTCCTCAGCTCGCTTACAAAAACTACATATTTTTTTTAGATATGGACCCGGGGTTCTCGCTTCTACGCAAGCTATTTCCGAACCTGCCTGCCTTCGGGGAGATGGGTTGGGTCATACGCGGGACCTACCCCGAGGAAGGAGGCTTGAGGCGCGCTAAATACAATTGTTTTATCAACACGGGGTGGAGAAGGCATTGCAATTTCCTGCTTTTATGATTGCTTCGATTCCTCTGATTCTTCTTCTGACAGGAATTACCAATCCTTTATTGGCTATGTCATCCTTTGTTTAGTAGATGTATGGTATGGTATGGTTACTAGGTAGTGTTGCTCGATACCCGAGCTTGCACCAGTATTAGCTGGCTATTCCACTATTGCCAAAAGAATTCTGGCTATTGGCTTTCCAGCTTTCACCTCTCTGCAGCTTCTGGAGCTGCTTAAGCGCTTAACTTCTACCAAAGTGTGGTATACATTGGATGGAATTAGAGTGGGCGTGGCTACCTACATCGGGCAAGAATAGGAGTCGTATTTCGTTTTGTACCACCGAATAAGATAGCGAGAAATCAGATCAAGAATGGAACCTGTGGACCCTCCGACAGTACGAGCCCTTGTTCGCTTGGTTGCTCAACCCCTATCTCCCAGGCTACGACCTATCGCATTGCCTTCGATGAGTCTATATCGGATGGGTGTTCAAGTCTTTTGAAAAACCAGCCCATTCTAGTCTATCTGTCCCACTCTAAAGAAGATAGTGAACCTGAGGTTGTGCTGTCTCCAATCCCACGAGTCCAATAGGAAGAGCTAGTCCTCTAAAGTAAAGTAGGCGAATTATGGCTAAATAAAAGAATTCTTACTTTCACGGCCATCAAACATTCCAAGACATCTCTTCAAGACTATCCGACTCAGCTTTGCGTAGGCAGAGCCAGGAACTAGATCCGTATCCCATGATCAGTAATCTTACAATTACACAACCACCAGATCCTTTAGGTTTGTTCGATCTATCGATAACTGATAGACAGACGCCTTTGACACTTCCTCCAGGTGGAGTTGATTAACATTCTCATGGTTGGTCGATGGAAATAGCAAGACGAGACAGACATGATAATCTGAGAAATATATGTGGTGATCCCTTAAGCAATATCTAAGAATTAAATGTGTCCAAGATTCAATTGATTGGTTGAAGCCAAGGTCTCGAGCTAGTCCATCTTCCTATATGATATTCTTAATAATGCACAGCACCAAGCCAGAAATTGGGGAATGAATTGAATCGATTGCCTTCCTTTCCTGGACTGGACTGAAACTAATAGGCTGCTTCCTCGTCTGTACTTCAACTAGGAGGTTGTTGATATCACTCTAGATTCTCGAAAGGATATTGGATTGATTTCAAATCAAGGAAACTATTGAAATCGGGTAGCGAACCTATTGTTCCTTATTCTTTTGTCCTCCTCGGCTCTAGTTGAACAATGCACACACCCCGCTTTAGCTGCACATAATAAGGTGATCCGTGAGGCGGCTAGCTATTAGTTAGTGCGATGTGCAGTGAAGTGAGAGATCTCTCTACTCTAGTAGACCAGATGAAATAGCTGCAATGACTAATGTTTGATTGGGAAGACAGAATACATACGTTGACGTGCCCAGTCGAGCTACCGTAAGGTAGTCTAGTTAAGGAAAGGAAACCGGCTATTCCCCTCACGCTAAGGGTGCGATTCCTTACTCTCCCACAAGATCACACTAAATACAATAGGTGCGTGATCTACTAGATTCTTATAGAATAAATTTATAACCTTAGTTGATAGACAGGAACCACCATCCCATAACAAAAAAGGGGGGCGAAGGTTATTTTGTACCAATGAAGACGGATTTCTCTCTCGAGCTGCTCAAAGATCTTTAAGTGGCTTACGAGGTAGACTTGATCATGATCCATATCCAACCTTCTCCCATCTGCTTCTATCTCTAAAGATTAGAGTCATCGACGCGATTCCAGTCCAGTGCTGATAAAATCCTGCTGTCCAGTTCGGGAAAGCAAGTGATTGATTAGTTCCATTGGTCTATTGGCTTCAGCTTCCTTTGCGCAAACCAACACCTATTTGGATTCGCTTGAGAAGAGCGCATTCTTGAGATGCTAAGGGCTGGCCAAAGGGTTAACTAAACTAATAAGATCTCTTCTTCCTTCTCTTTTATGCTTCAGCGAATCGACTTCTTCTCGATGATGGACATTCCACAGGCATTTCTAGAGTAAGATTCATGTGCAGCCTTTCTCGATCGTTTCTTATTCTCGAATAGAAGATGATAAGATGCATACCCCCTCCTCATTAATTACTTATTTCCTCACAGCCTCTTGATGCAAAAAACCTATTCTTTCAAGGAAAAGACCTTTCTAATTCAGTGTAGTTTTTCACTGACTATTCTAGTGTAGTTTGACTCAAGTATACGTTTTCTGAAGTCTCAGATTGCATGCATTTCTTAAACAGTATTGCACACTACTAACTAAAAAACTAGTACTTTACTGACAGGAAGTTAATAAGTATATATTATGCAAACAATCCCTCGCTTGGTAGTTTCCTTTCTTTCCTACCACGCAATCAATCTCTTGCTTACTTAAAACTCTAGTTTTGTCGGACAACCTTGCTTCTTTCTTATAGCAAAGTGCTGAATCCATAAGCTTTTGTCGGAGCCTGCCACCAATCAGTCTAAATTAGTTACTTAATTCCTTAACTACCTAGCTTGCAGAGAATAAAGTAGGCTTTGGCTGAGATACGTAAAGGAGGAATAGTCAACTATACTCCGAATGTGCTTTGAGCAGACAGATATGTAGGTTCCTAGGAAGGAGGTAAGCGCTTGTCTTTCTGATGTCAAGAAGTAAGAAGAGGTAAAACTCCTAAAAAACAACTTGATCTATGTTGAAAGTTTATGTCAGCAAGCAAAGAGATTGCCTAGGGCGAAAGAAAATAAAAAAGACAATAAGAAAATAAGTGTTTCAAGCCTAAGCAAAAGATAGAATGTTGTATTGCCATAACCTATGTACTTAAGCGAACTAGCGAAGAAAGGCGAAGAATGGCTTTGTTCAAGCCCAAGTCAAAATCTATCTCTGATAAAGCATTCAATCTTTCATCTTTATATTCATTATCTGCAAGTTTCGAGTCCTTCTTTGACTTTCTCCTTCCGGCACTTTTTAGTCATAGTAAAGATGTGCTGTAAGGATCAAGAGTGTACCTTATTTGTTTTAAATTCTGCTTCGCTTTCATCAGCCTTATTATGGGTTTGCCTGAGGGCAGCCTTATATTCGATATACTCCCCTCCCTTTAATATTATTCTATTTAATGCAAGAGTAAGGATAGACGTCTTATTCTTCAGTGTTGAGATAGAATGACTGTAGACCCTCTTCTCTCTTTTAGTTAGCATTACTTATTCCAATTCCTAATCTATACCATAAAGCAAAGCCCTTTTTGCGCAAGGTTCTCTCCTACGTATACAATTCTCACTGATGAGAGTAATATGCCAGTAACTATAGAAGACTTTATTATTATTCTAAATAGGCGGCAATAGGTCCATCGAGATAAAGTATGACTAATAAGTAGTAATATAGCTAGTTGCTATACATAGACTTGAAGTCAGGGCTTACTCATCCTAATCTTCTCTTTACTACTTAGTTAAGTTTAGTTAAGTTATAGGATCAGAACGAGATTTTCTTTGATTGCCGTTATAGGAAGTGAGCAAGCAAGCTAGACACGAAAACTCAGGATAGACGCGCTGCTCTTCTAGCTTTGGTTGGAAATAGAAAAGCAAGTTATAGGGCCCATGCTGCATTCCCTCAAATAGCAGTCTTTTTTTTATGTCTAAAGAAAAGTTGCCTATTAATAAGCAGTCTTCCCTCTTTCATAAGGCTCTAACTTGCGTAAGGAATCAAGGAGCTACAGGAGTATACCGCCGAGTACTTACTATCTTGGATAGCTTTTTGCCTTGCAAAGAGCATAGATTCAACTTCAATATATGTAGCTAACTCTCTATTGCTTTATTGCAATCCGCTTCGCGCCACTTACTCGGGACTATATAGTTCTGTCTATAGCTAGTGCTTACTTTTCATAAGGTATAGTTACTGGTCAGATTCTAAGTCACATATAGTTGTAGTGCCTAATCCAAGGCAAGGGGATAAGTGCTTGCATAGGTTAGGTTGAGATAAACTCTATATTTCCAGTCTTTAACGCATCCATTCCTTGGGCTTAAGCATTGTTGAGCTTGACTTGTTCTAGCATAAGCCATCTAGTAGGCCTGTTTAGCATTCTAAGCAGCCGCCTTCCTATACGCATAAAGTGGAGTTATATTAGTACCTCACACCACAATATAAGTCTTATTCTAAGTAGGATCACCCACATTTATTTACTAAGATTTGCTTTATGAAAGTAAATGACACCAGGATAAAGACCTTCTTTTTACCCATAACCTTTCTCTGCAACATTGGAACCAAGATCGGGCTTGGCATAGTTACGAGGTTCCCATTCTATTTAACTAACACTAACTGAAGCTAACCGGAAGCTTTCTTCTCATGCGACTCTTAGATCGAAAAGAGGCTGCTGGACTGGACCACGGCTGAAACTGCCAGGCACGGACTAAAAGCTTTTATCAGGGATTCCCGAGTCAAACGACTACCATACATAGCATAGAGCTGGAAGCTGCACTAGTGTACAGAGAAGACTGGATGTGAACACGGGCGGACATTGGCTATGTATGGGGCACTCACTAATCACTATTAGCAGGAAACAACTAGCAGAAAGAAAGATGAACGCACTTTCACTCCTTGCTCTTCAGCACGTACTCACACGAGGGACTCTCAAATCTCTATTTCAGACCATAATCTTTCGATCCCTTTACCGAAGTGATTGATAGCAGGGCTCCAAAATCATAGGGCTTCTTCTATTTTTAGTGTGAACTCACTTCTATTCTATATCAAGATAGGGGCTTCAGTACTTGGCTGACCGCCCGGTGGAAGACCTGGTTCTACCACACAAGGGCAGCTTTCGTAGTCCAGGATTATTTTCCTCATATGTAATTTCACCTCAATGTGGAAATGTCCGATCTTATTCCAAAATAGAAGGTCTTCATGAAGGTCTGTCTTGTTTCAGGAATATAGGTACCGAAGTTCAATAGCGGTAGGTACCAAGGAGAAGACGAGTCAGGGCCGATTGACAAGACTAGCTAGGCTGACCTTCCAGCCATACTCCATCCAATATCGAATGGAAGTGCTAAAGGTTTCATGTGATGCTGACCTCAATGAACCAGACCTCGAGAATTCGTTCATCCCTTCGCTCCGAGGATTGGTCGAGTACTTGGCCACATGCATGAGTAGGCCTGTTGCCGGGATGTCCCATTAAAAAGGCAGGTCCCATATTTGAAATACAAAAATAAGATCAGATAGCGCTCAAGAGGTTTTTCTCCATACGAGAAATCCTTCACTCGCAGGGAATTCAAATAGATGTGTGGAAGATCATCAAAGAAAGGAAAAAGACTGAATTCGATCCATCTCCTCCCTTTTCTTTAAACCAAGAGCTACTCCTCCCTTTTCTTTTTTTATGTAATTTCAATACGATTTCGTTTGTGTTCATGTTTTCAATTTAGAACCCCACGGAAGTGAATAGAAAAAAGCAAAATACCCCTGTGATACGCCTTCCTTTACCTATTTCTAGATTGATTGATGTTCAATGGAGTGAAACTTGCCATTCCTTCTTTCCTTTGAAATTGTACATTTTTTTGATTATGAACTAATTGTATCCTTTTTGTTCCCATCGAGCTTTCTTGCCTAGTGACTAAGGATTTTCACACTTGTTGTGTCTATAAAAGATTTTCTCATAAAACACTAACAGAAGTGTTAGAGGGATTCACTTTCGATAAGAATCCAAAAGCAAGTTCCCTATACTACCTTCTTTCCCTCCTCTGTTTCTGTCTTTAAGAGGCAGTGCATCCGGCAGGAATCGAACCTACTTTTTGACCCATTTTGCCTTTCTAGGTTGGTGGGCGCTTTCACCATTCAGCCATGGATGCTTTAGCGAGTGAACTAGGTTTTTATTTGAGAGCGAACTAGGTTTTTAGTGGTATTCCTTCTCGAGCTTCTATTTCTTCCGTTAAGGGAGATTCGGGAAAAGATGGAATAGGAAGACGTGTTTCTAGAACGAACAAGATACGGGTAGAGAAGGGGAAGTTAGCAAAGTTAGACAAGATTGGAATGGGCATAGGAACATGTATTGATGTACCAGATCGGCTAATGCTCCCAGGTTGATGCGATGTATTCCACCAGTTGACTGGAGACTTTATTATTGGTATATCGATCGGTCCAGCACGGATTGAAATAGGAGCCGGTTCGACAGGAAGCTTTTGAAAACGCAGTGCACCCAGGTAAATAAGGAACAAGATGAATACAGAAGTTAAACGAGCATCCCACACCCGAAAGGTACCCCACATAGGCCTTCCCCGAAACCCCCCAGTCACTAACGTAAACAAAGTAGAAAAAGCACCAATTTCTGTACCGGTTCCGGAAGAGCGAAGAAAAAGGGGATGTTTTGTTAATGGGAACAAGGAACTGTTTATAGCTGTCGTGATATAAATAACTATACTCATCCGAGCCGCGGGAACATGTACATACGAAATACGAGAATTTCCACCTTGTTGAAGATCTGGTGGTGCTACCCGAAGACTTAAATGAATAGCCATCGCTGTTAAGAATAACCGAGATCCAATGAGAATTTGCGCGTAGCTTTTTGTCTTTGACATAAAAAAATAAGGTTGTAATAACGAAACTGACATTTTATTTTCCTTGCCTTGCAAGTGGAACAAGAAAGACTATATAGTTATTTTGATTCTATAAACAATCAAAGGATTTCGCATGCTTTCCATGGAATGACGGAATTCCCCTTGCTTAGTTTTCGCTCCGCTCGTGCGTGGCACTCCTTGCTTGCGGAGCGGCATATCAGAAAAAGAAGGATTGACTTTCTATACGGGCCCGTCCCCTCTTACCCCTAACTAACAATTATGCTGCTCTCGCCTTTTTGTAATCTTATGTTTCAAAAATGCACTACTAATTTTTACGGCCTCCTTAGTCACCCTATCCACTCTCGTCCTGTTTTCGGGTTCCCTTTCAGGGGATGAGGATATTTCGATGATTTCTCCCTCCGTAGGTGGAAAACACGTGGGTGAGTAGAGTCTGTGCTTTGCTTTTGGGGGCACCGGCAAGAAGATTCTCGGCCACCCTACTCTGACTTGATTAGCTACTAGTAACTAGGATCGTTCAAACAGTCAGTCAGCAATGCGTACTTCTTTCCTAGTTGAGTGGATCTGCGTAGCAGAGCCCAATCTTCTACCACAAGCTCTGACCTGACTTGTTGTACTTGATTCACCCACGTAAATAGACAACTTGGATAATAAAAGTCATCCCATAAAAGAGAAGTGAGTCCGCATGTCGGCAAATGATTTGGAATTGAAACTGGCTACAGAGGAAACCGAAGCCCTAACTCCCCATTCTTTCTATCTTACATCGCCATCGAGCCCTGGCTGTTGAGTCACTGGTTTCTAATCGCAATGGATTTAAGTTTTCTTTGGCTTTTCCATTCGCTTCGTTCAACCCTGATCTGGATAGATAGCTCGGCTTCTATTAGCTGAGAATGGTTTTGTCAAGGAAAGGTTTCGCTATACAACAACAATGAACTCACTTCTGATCAAATTGGATTTGATGAATCGGTAATCTTTCTCTGTCTTGTGAGAGAGAGTCACTTGCTGTATTGAGAGCGGGCGGGTGACATGCATTAAGCGAAATCAGTTGTTATGTTTTTGATCTTATTTGCGCGAGAAGACCCTTGACTGAGGAGACGTGTTTGGCTTGGATGATGCCGCTATGCTCCTATTCACTTTCAGAGACCGCTCTGAGTTTGCCGGTTTTGCGGCAACCCTTTCACTAAGAACATTTTAGCCATTAACGAAATGCCACTATTCCACAATGCTTCTTTGATTTATGTGTAGAAGCGGTAGTAGTGAAGAAAATGGAGGGAGAAGAAAGAAAGCGATGTGACACGAGAATAGATCACATCCGACAGCCAGCCATGCCATTAGATAGATCCGCTCTGAGTCTTCTGCAGGATGAGATCCGCTTGGTCTTGTGATAGGGGCTTGAGGAGGAAGAAGAGGGGATTTCTGAAAAAAAGAATGAATCTCCTTATTTATAGGGAACAGGACGTGTGACTTCCTCAAACGAAACGAACGTGGCTTTCGTGATAAGGCAAATCCTTCGTTCGGTACAATCAACATATTGAATCTACACTCGCTCGGCTCGGTGCTGAATGAACTCCTTCATTGATTCCGGGCTGCTCGTAGGGGGACTGTGAAAGCAAGCGTAGGAGATCAAAATGTGAGTCGAGTCCGATGGGTAAAAAGGGGAAGCAGGAAAGGGTTCTGATGTGAATTCTTCTGGTTTGTATATCTATCTCAGCCCTTGCTTGAAAACCTCAAAATTGACTTGCATCTTCCCTTATCACACTACACTTTCTCTTCCTTATTCCATTTCACTGAGCTAAGCAACACTTTTTCATGTATTCACCCGAGATATTATAGAAATTGGTCATATTGATCTGTCGTCTTGTTCTCGATAGGAACTTGCTGTTGTCTTGGTTGGTTTGAGAGCAGGCACTGTCTATATATCCAAAACCGGAGGAGAGTTTGGGTTTGGATCACAGACGATCGGAGATTTTGGATTGAGATGGATGGTTGTGCTTGAAGTTACGAGTCGGGTAATGCTAAGTTGAATCGGCTGATCCGTTTCATCCTCTTTCGGCAAAGGAAGTTGGACTTTAGTTAGCTAAAAAAAAGTACCAGCAGCCTGTCTGTGCCCTTTGAGTCTATAGCCGCCAAATCTAAAGATTCCTTAAGTTGTCGTACGGCTTCTTTTTCTTCTTTTGTCAATGATCGGTGACAATGAATGCTACGAATGTTCGCTTCCACTAATGTCGTATAAGAATTGTGAGGTGCCCATAGCTTCCCGGAAAGAAGAAGAGTCATTGTCGTTTCCTGACCGATATGAATGCACATATTGACCCTCGCCTCGGGAAATACCACCAGTAGAGTCTGCAGAAGGTGTCGTTCAGGAGAGATGCTGGGCTCTAGATATGCGAGTGAGATACCCGCCCTCGGTCATGACCTGGGTTGAAGAAGGAATCTATGTTCTTGGAAGCAAAGAAAGAACTCCGGTATTCCGACCTTATCTTTTTGCTCAAAGAACGAATCAAACCCCTTGTCGAAGCCCTTTATGATATATAACCCTGGATCGAGCCAGATTTGGGGCGGCTGAACCCACTTAAGTTGAAGCCTTAGTAGATGTCGACGGAAAGGTGGGAAGAGCTGATCGAACCTACCAAGCAACGGTTAGTTGTGCGGTGTACATACAGGCTGGTTTCGCCATTAGCGATGAATTGGATTTATTAGTAAGGGAATGAATGAAGCGGACCGGAAAGAAGATGGATTTTGGAATAGAAAGAATTCCTCTTCTAGGTTTCTGCTTCAAGTAGTAAGCAAAGGATCCTACCTGCTAATGGTTGAAGACCTTGGCGGCCTCTAGTTCTTCTATCTAGTTTTTTAGCCTAGCGCGAACGAATAAGCTTAAACAAATGGTTTCTTTGGCAACGATTTTTTCTAGTTGATTTGTCCTTATATATATTAGCCGTAGTGTAGTTTAATAAACTGCTCATAGCTCTTATCATTCCTTTATCCATGCATAGACTAGGAATATATTAGCTGTTAGCTCTGGCACTTTCTTCTTCTTTATTTGCCGTTGCATTCAATAGCCTATTTGAAGTTAACAAAAGCTTTATTAGCTAGCTCTATGAAATACGTATATCTTCTTGGCTATCTAGGCTATCTCTACAGGCTTTTTCAACCTATAAGCAGACCTTTGTATACACCCTTGTAACTGAACTAGCTATTCACAAAGAAAGGTCTATACCGTACATATACCAACTACGCACCCCTTGTATACTTCTTTTTCCTTCTCCCGTGCTTCAAGTTCTGCCCCGGCTCACTCCCCTTTCCAGCAATCTATGTGGGAAGCACTCGTTCAAAGTAAGTTGAGATTCAAAGCGTTCCCGTAAGCCAGTAAGTCAATCAAAGCTATAACTCTATTTGTTAGTTTCAGGAAACTGGTACATATTTCAAATAATAATAATAATATATATATATTATTATTTGGTATTTACCAATTTTAGACTAAGCATAAATTCATTTGGAAAGAAAAGGGAAATCCCCTGAAATAAAGGATTTTGACTACGTTACCCTCAAAAAGAAGAGGAAGACAAACTAGCCAAGAGACAGAAAAAGGTAGAGACCAACCACCGAAACAAGGGAGTAAGGGCTAGGGGGATATGGGCCAAGAAAGGTCCGATGTATCGGTCAGCTATACCTAATCCTTCACTCAAAAACGCATCACACCCTTTGTAGGTTCAAGCCGAAGTCAAGCATGATCACCTACTGCAAACTCCAAATATCGTGGTCGGCGTACCTGGTCCTGAACTGCTTTTAATCTAGAATAAGTGGAATCTTCTCGGCACTCTCCTTCATCTTCTGTGGCCCCGTCGGTCGGTACGTGCCAACCCCAACAAATCGGGGTACGACAAAGGTTCCCGTAGAGTGCTTCGAGAGGTGCCATTCCGATGCTAGAGTGATAGCAGTTGTTGTAAGCAAACTCGGCTAATGTATCTCTATGCCTATTTAGTAGGCCTGCTCATTGATGCTCTTCGGGCCGATTGTATGGGATGTGTTCTGGTGTACAGTGGGAGATGCAAGGATATCGATTGAAGTTTGATTTGTCGGCCATGGAGTTGGGAGCATATGATGTAGTCCTAGGAGTAGACTGGATGAGGAAATTCCCTATTATTTCAATAAGTCTTTCCGTTGGTTGTAACTAATCACGTACCCGCTGCTGCGGAATTCCTTTTACCTAACCAGGATTGCAATAAAGATAAACAACGTTGGGCCTGCCTGCTTGTTCAGCACCACCCATTCCCATGGGAATATATGGGTTTTTCGGTCCAGTGGGAGGAGCATTTTCCTTTGAAGGTAATTTTCCCAACCAATAAGTATTGGGCTCCCAAGTAAACAAAGCGAAGGATCAAGTAACCAACATGTTGCGGAGCAGCCAAGTAAACCCAGAAATGACTCAAGTAATCCAAGGGCAGAGCAACGTAATCCAACGGAGGGGCTACATGATCCAACAGAAGAGCTACGTAAACAAGGAACACATGAACCTGCTAAGGATCCACTCCACCTGCCAAGTGGACCAATCACAAGAGCTCGGGCCGAGAAATTCAATGAAGTAATCCATATGCTGATTCAGCAAGCCAAGCATTGGAGTTGGTTCTTGAATAACCTAGCTGTCTGAAACTCGCCAATGGGATTCTGTGTAATCCTCCGGTCTACATGGTGTAGGTAAAGGGCAAAAAAAAGTCGCTAATTAGTGGCACTGAAGTATGCACCCGGCGTGTAAACTTCTTCTTTTTATTTACCAATGTCGCTATCCGACTGATCATCCTTTGAGACCACGGAGAACATCAGAGAGAAAGATACGTCACCTAAAAAAATTGACACCCTGACTTATATGAGTCGGCTAGAAACTCAAGGCCTGGCCTTTTGTGGGAGAATGCCGAGTCCTTCCCAAAATCGCCTGGATCAACGAAAGATCTGGATAACGCTAGGTTGTGATACTGATGTCTGATTTTACTCATATACATCCGATAGTGAAGGCCGTGAAGTTTGAACAGCCTCACTTAACCCTGGTTCGGTAACCTTTCTAGCACCCAGGTATCCATGACCTGTAGATAGAGGCCCACTTTCCATTGGATACTCCGAATAAAAGAAGAAGTAGTTACCTAATCATGGGTCTATACGTAAGATCTCCTTGCGTAGAGGTTAAGGCCAGACGGATTACTGAAATGTAGTTTGACTAACGTTTCCTCATCGACTGCGAGAGTTTGTGGTGTGTGTTCTCGGACCAAAGAAACCAAACAAGCATACCTTTCCTTTAATGGAGTATCTTGGGTATGGTACTCCCTCTTTATCAGCTTGATGTTCAATCAGCATTCCTTCACGGGGATCTTGACCGGATGTAAGTCAAGATTGCTATTATCTTTTTAAAGAACATAAACTTCAAAGCTTCTAGTCTGTCCCAACTCTTCCGAGCCGCTCTCCCAGTCAACGTTCAAAGGCATCACCATACCATAGAACTTTTGAGCTTGAGAAATGCTTTTCTAGCTTCTTCTCCACACCTTTCTTTAACAACTCAGTTAAAGGCCTGCTGATAGCTCCATACCCCGAAACCTCCTGTAATAACCCCTGCAACCCTCGGAGTTCTCTGACATTGGTTGGTTCTGGCCAAGCTGTCATGCCCTCTACCTTGTTTGTATCAGTAGATACCCAATTTCATAAATAATGTATTTCCTTTATGAAATTTGGCTCACCCACAAAAAGTTTGTTCCGCCGGAACACTTCCTCTAGCAACTTGAGATGCTCCACCATGGTAGAACTGTACACTAGAATGTCATCGAAAAAGACCAATACCCCTTTCCAACATATCTCTTTAAAAACACTATTCATGAGTTGTTGAAAGGTTGCCGGGGCATCACCTTGAATTCAAAAAGCCGGTCCTTCAGGCTGTTTTGTAGATATCCTCTTCCTTTCATTCTTATTTGGTGATAACCAGCCCTCAAATCTATCTTAGTTCACACCTCATCCAAAAGTGCCGGTCTTCTATGATAGGAATGGGGTATTTGGAAAACATAGTTGCTGCATTTAGTTTTCGATAGTCGAAACACATTCTCCAGGTTCCATCTTTCTTCAACACCAGAGCTGCTTTGGGGCTTGTACTGGGCCTGATTACAGCATTTTGCAACAGCTCCTCTACTATCCTTTCAATCTCTGTTTTCTGGGTGATAGCATTTCGTGGGAATACAAATGGTGGCCCACGTTTAGAAAACTTTTTTAGGGTATTCTATTTCAACAGAATAGATCAAACTTTTTATATATTCTATTTCATCTATATAAACTAAACGGCCCACTCAACTTTCTTAATTCATCCAGGAAGTCCTTCCAGGTTTTGGAGGTTACACGGTTTAAGGCCCGGATCGCATAGTTGACTTGATCGCGCCTTTTCCCATATAAAATAAGATCTGCTGCCCGGGAGATGTCTTCATCATCATCCAGGCTAATTCCCCGGCTATTTAGAAGCTCCCTGGCTTTAGATTCCAATATATTGTCCCTTTCTTTCGCTGTCTCTATTCTATTGGTGGACGGTCGTAACTCTAATATAGGGCTTTTAAGCATAAAAATCAGCTGCAATCTAGTTTTTTCACAAAGGCTGGTTGAGGCTCAGACTCAACCATCTGTGCTTTGCAGATGATCTTTTTTTTCAGCGGTGGTGATCTGAATTCTATCCAAGAGCTTACAAGTATCATGACTCATTTTAACAGAGTGTCTGGGCTTTCAGTTAATGCCAAAAAAGTAAGATCTTCTTCAGTGGTATTTCCTTTTCTTTGAAACAAACTATTTTTGAGTGTGTCTTTAATGAAGGGATTTTACCAGTGAAATACTTATACCCTCCATTCATTTCCTTTTCTTTCCAGGCTAGCTCCCTCTATAGCCGGTGGTTGATGTAGATGAGTATGGGAAGACAATGGTAGTTTCATTCTAGGTCCCACTAATTGTTGAATAGTTGGTTTGAGTTTTTTTTTGGATCCATGCAAGCCATTTCCAGTTGAAGTCATAAGGTACCATCCTGTTCCAGCCAGGAAGACAGCTCTATCTCACAAGTTAGCTGGATCTTTTATTTAAGCCAAAGGCTAGAAAACCTATTTCAAATGAGTTTGGGCTCCGTTAAGTTATCCTCATTTCCTGAGATAAGCGCAGTTCAACAAAACTAAAAGCTAGATATATCGTTGTAAAGTAGAGCTAGACTGCATGATTGGATTGTATAGAAGGATAAGAAGGATTTTAAAATTCCTTCTTTTTTTCTTAAAATGAAAGAAGAAAGAGAGTGGGATGGGATGAAAGTAAACGCAAAGAGCTGATTCGATCAAAGAACCTCGCAGCTTTAGTGCAACAAGCCGATCGAAAGCACTCATCTTTATCGACGAAATGCTTTTTTGTCTCTTCCTCACTAAACGCCCGCTTCCTGGCTCCTCCCTCTTTGCCTAGTGGTTAAGTAGATAGTAGGTCCCCCCTGGCCCCGCAACCAAGAGTCACTCGTCGAAAGCTGACCAGGAAGACAATAACTGCTATTTCAAGAAAGCATGGTTGGAGTTCTTCTATTGACGAAGGGAAGAGGACGGTCTTACTTTTCAGAGATACCTGACTTATTAGTGGACTGGTCATGTCATAGCGGAAGGTCAGAGGTGGGAAACAAGGAAACAGAGGAAATGCTTACTGGGACATAGCCTTCGGTACGAGTTGAAGGGAAGAGGTTTGATTGCTAATAAAATGAGTGGAAGAGCTGCTCGGTCAAAGGCATTCTCTCAAGTAGCAAAGGCAAGACGGAAAAGCAGGAATGAAGGTTGCTAGGTACCGCTCCGTGGTAACATCTATCGATTCCGCTATCGGGAAAGTCTGGCAAGGGAAATATCTGGCTGAGGAATTAGAGGAACTTTGGTAGCACTCGGGGACGGAATCAATCAAAGAACTTAAGAAATTGCCCATACCGACAGCAGCTCCCGCTTTAGAAAAAACCCTATCTCATCAGGCAGGTATACCTGACCCTTTTTTAGCTAGTTTTGGGAAAGCGGTAAGTTAAGTAAGTCAAGCCCTTCTAAGCGAAGAATAGCGGAGAGAAATGGGCAATTGAAGCGTCTTTCTGTCTATCGACGGCAGAGTCTATTGATCCTCCACAATCCGGTAATGCTTTTTCTCAATTCAATGCGGAGCGATATCAATGTACTACCTTTCCTTTATCTCAATTCAAGTCAAGGCAGGCTATCTTTGTTATCAAGAAACAAAGCTGTCTCTAGTGATTGATCCGTTTGCTCTCGCCCTTCGGCTTTGTGGTCACTCAAGGTCCTTGGATTTCGTGCTCAATCTAGTTGGAGCAAAAGTCCCTGTGGATAGAATAAAAACCGTTTTTATCTGGGAAGAGCGCCTTTGGAAACCCACTGCTGAAGCCGAATAGGCAGTTAAAGCTGGAATGATGGGGGGCAATCCTGCAGTATGGCTTTAGTGCGTAGATTCTCAGGCAGGCTCATCGACTGGTGGAGGAGGGACACTTTACTTATTATCAGAATAGAAAAGAGCTGTATGTATACTTTAGGAAGGGGGATCAAACTAGTTATGCTGACAGACATGAACTCCTATAGAAGCAGATGTTCGAGGTCTGGTCCAAAGATACCATGCTTGCTTAAGCCAATCCATAGGTTCAAGCGAAAGAACACTTATTCACAGCAATATCTAGACCTGATGAAGATGACTGCTAGTCAAATACCTAAATCCTTTTGAATTCATTAGTAAACTCTTTTAAGAGTCATTAAAAATGAGCAACACCACGTAGGGCAGCGTCCACGCGAACTAGCCTCTTCCTTAGCAAGTCAGTGGGAGAACGCCATCGGTCAAGAGAAATGGAATCCGTTGTTAAGTGGGTACCGGACCCGGTAGAATTGGCATCACTTCCTTCACTCCACAGAAGACTCGGGATAAGATCGTTCCCAAGCAGAAGGAAAATATTTCGAACTAGGAGTCAGAACGAACTCATGAAGCTATCCTTCTTCTATGGCTACTTTCAGAGAGAGAGAATAGGTCGTACGAAAGGGGACCCACCTTGAGAAGGGTGTCCCATTGCGGAGTAGTTAAACGAGTATTTTGGTATACCACTTGTGCACCTAAACCTATGCTTAAGCTTACTAGAACTTCAACCTTAAGTTCATTAACATCAATGCGTCTCATCTTCTTGAACCTATTCTATGGATAAATGGGCACCATCTGTCTCCTAAGGGCAACTATCCATCCCTTTTTCTTTCAAGAATGCGGGTACCGTAGTAGCAAAGCAAGTGAAATATGCCAAAGGGAACCGCTCGGATATAGACGGCAAGGAAAAACGTCGGCTAAAGAACAGAACTATTCTATTGTATTGATGGCCCCGAAAGAAAGTGGATCTGTGAGTGGAGGCCATCCATCCCTTTCTGATGAAACCTTTGTTGCCCTATCTTGAATTGAAGGTTTGGCTAAGGATGGGGATCCGGTGTCTTCATCTATACCATCAGAGAAGAAGGCTTGCCAAGAATGGACGAAGGTATGATTCTAGGAAATCTAGATTTGAAAGAAGGAAGCACCTGAGGAGAAATCAAACGGACATTTCTACGAGTGAACTCGCTAAAGCTGAAGATCCACCATCCAATTTAGGCATTAGGCAGAACTCTCTCAATCCAGGAACTAGCTCCTGTCTCGATGATTCCATTTCTCTTTTTCAGAGTTAGCTTCTTTCCTATGGTAAAGAGTACTCTTGTTTCCTAGTCGAGGGATAATCAAGTCATTTCGAAAGGGGATTTATCCGTTCCCCTAGCCATCGAGCAACTGCGAGAAACACCGCGCCCATGCCCCCGTCGCTCGCCGGAGCAGCCGTGCGTGGCGTACCAATTTTTTATCTGGTGGATCTTGTCTGTTCTTTCGAAAGTGTTTCTACAAACGAGTGAGGTAAACCCATCTCGGTCGAATAATTCGTATCTTTAGACCATTCAGAGCCGTTTGCATTAAGTGTTGGGATTTAGTTTGTTGTCATTACCCTCAACTTCATTGCCGTCCACCTCTTGCCGTGTTATTGGCTAGAGAAAGACAACCGATTGTACTACTACAGTGTTGAGTACCCCAGTTGCTCCGCGGGTGATTATGCCCTAAATTCTCAAGAGTGGTGGAACGGATTGCTCCTATCTAGGGTTTCCTAGCTTGCTTTCCTAGATTTAGCTTTATCTATCTTTCCGAGATGACCAACTACTCTTTCTTGCCAATCTACTTTAGATTTATTAATACTTTCATTGCGGGACCTATCCCCGAACAACCATTGCTTTTCTTCCGCGGTTTCTTTAGTTTCTTCTTGATTTGATTGAAGTTTAGGGAATTGGATGGACTGGTGTCTTTGGATATTATCCGTCCTACTTATGATCTTCCAATTGAACACACTAGTATTTTATGGATTCTTTCCCCGGTAGTGTAGTCATCTCCAAAAGGGATGATACATATTTATTTGTCCTAGGATGCGCCGTTCGTGATAAGCTTATCCGCTTCCTTTCGCCGGTAGTGTGAATCTTCTCGAAAGCGCACAACATAGTCCAGTCAGTGTAGCCAGGGCATCATGAACGGATTCCTCAAGAGGAAGGTAGGGCCATATCTATCCAATAAGAAAGACCTGGTAAACAATTATGCTACTTGACCAATGGATAAAGTATAGATCTCATGGCTGGCTACTATTCAACCCTGGCATTGGGGATCAGGAACGGGGTAAAGTACGGACTTTGGCTAAGGATGGGGATCCGGTTGTGCCGTGCCGGCCCCGGGAATCGGCGAACTACGCTACACAGTCAGATACCTAAGCGAACGGATAAGGGAAAGCCCGCTATATTATATATAGTAATCACCTGCCAAAAGGAAAGCCTGACCGATAATAATAATAGGTCTATGCGCCGAACAAGCCACGGTATATTAGAGATAGTAAGGAGTTGTATACACGGGGGTATGCATTCATGTCACGCTTTCTGTGTGATAAGAGGTTGCTAGCTAGCAAGTATAGAAACAGGAGATATGCGTAGTTAACAGAAGCAAGGGAATATGCGTGAGTTGATTTGAGAGTTTTTTTTTTAGTTGCCACCAAAAAAGCAATTTCATCTAAAGGGAAAATGCATTGCATTTTCATCAGGAATATCGTATTTATCTCTTCTAATCTAGATCCCACTTCCCTCCACTTCTTGCCTCACGCCCGTCCTGACTCCACATTAACGACTGTCCTTCCACCCAATTCCCCGCACCCTTGCATCACATTTCCAACCCCTGCCTCCACGCGATCTTCCACAATCATACCCCCCACCTCTGAAGCTTGCCCCCGACGAACCTGTCTGCACCTGCGGGCCCGCGCTTACATCATTGGCATCGCATGATTAAACATCAGCACGCGCACTTCCCTCCGTTTTCGATGCCGACAGGGGGTTGCTAGGGGGTGTAAAGTTTCGTTTCGGTCGTGTCAGACAACATGCAGGGGGGCAATGGCTGCCAACGGAATCTATAATAATTCGATACTAGGTCAACTGTACCATCGGACTTGTAAGAACATGTAAAATGTACCACACGAGGTTGTACCAACTGTGTGCAGTCCTCTGGCACGGGTTAAGTGTCCTGCATAGATCTTCCCCTCTCTCCCAAAGAAGAGATGTTCGCTTCATAGCCTTCTCTTCCGAGATAAACCCTACAAAGGATCCTAATCGTGCTAGCCTTTCATGGACTCTTCTTGGATTTCCTTTCAGCTGCGCCCAGCACCTCTCTAGTTTCTCTACGAGATGGAGATGGCTCATTCTCTAGTTTTCCTACGAGATATAAGTAAGTTTCTATCGTACTTTGAAGTTTAGGAAGGAGTTATTAATTAAGACGAAGAAGAACTGGGTGGGGATATGCCTTTCCCATAACAATAGAAAGAATCCAAGCCAATATACACTAAACTATCACTATAGAGTTTTCGCCTACCTATGAAAAGTGAGATGAGAGCTTTGTGCTAATAATTTATTATAAAGGTGTACCTATCGACCCCAGGTAATTAATGCCCTATCCTTCTACTTAAAAAACGTTATGTTAGACTTGACCAACTGTTAATACCAATCCGGCAGCAATAACTACTACTAATGCATATTCATATCCCACTAGTAGACTTAGCAGACTGTGACCTAGCCAGTCTATTTGTTGACAACAGACCAGTACTATCCATCAATGCCACAAAGACCATAGACGACCTCTATTTCGTGGAAGAACTCCTTCTCATATGATGCAGGGCAATAAGACCAACTGCCCGCCCTACCTAGTGAGAAGAAAGCTTATAAATATAAGCATAAACGAATTCCTAGCCGAGCCCTATACTTACCTGCTTGTACGGTCAATGCCCTAGTAGACATCAACTTGTTCATAAACTCCAGCCTTATCTATGCTGCTTTACCCGACCCAGGTGACCTACTTTCTCAGATGAGAGATTCGGCGGAGTAGTAGGAAGTCCCTGTGGAGAACTAGAAGACAAAACGAATATAGCGGACCAAGCAATGAATGACCTAGCCTAGGTAGTCCTATGTTTGACCAATGCTGCCTTGTATGTCTTGATCCAAGATTTCTCAGCAAAAAAAGACATGGGATTATTGATCAATTCACCATCCTCTTCATCTGAGTGTGCTTCCACTTTATCGTTTGTGGCATGTGCATTATGCAACAAGTAGATTCCTGATAAATGAACCTTCTCCACCCCTTTCCTATCCAACGCGGAGCGGCAGAACTACTCGTCTGCAAAGTGGGAAAGCTCCCTCCCTCCTACCTAGGTGTACCTCTTCATTGGAGCAAACCATCCAGCAACTTCTTACATTTAGAATTCCCTTCTAAGCTGGCTATAACCATCCTTATTGACCAGAAAGGAATTGAGAAAGGGGATCCTATAACCAGACCATAGACAGCGTTTCCACATTCACTTTTGAACTTAGGGAAACAGTGAAAGAAGCCCTCGTTCCCGCTCTTCTTTCCCCCCGACTTATCCTTAGAAGGAAAGTAGGGGCCTCGGTTTCTGCAGAGAAACCTACACCAGTGAATTTCTTTTTCGTAGGTGATCCTGCTCCCAATCGCAGATTTGAATAATCAAGTCGGTATGGGGCTGCTCCCTTTTGTTACTCCGAAAATCTTGGCTTCGCTTGGACATATCTTCGAGGACCTGGGCGATTTTGATCCATTTCTCCGCGCTCGCCGTTTCAAGGTGAAGATCCGAGTAAGTAGAGCGTAATAGGCGATCCGCCGGGTACCTATTTCGACAGGACTTAAGAACCGTTTTAATGCGTTTCCTTAAGAAATCAATAGATGGTGCTTCAGGAAAAGGGTTCGGCGGGGTGTGGCTTGTGGATGGCTCTGACCTCAACTCCTCTTTTCCATCGGCGTCTCTCCGTCCCACTTTGTTTTTTCTTGGATCATCATCTCCTGGCGTAGCGGAAGCACTCGACGAGGCCTCTACGACAGAAGAGATTCTTGCCCGTTTCTGCCCGGACGATTCCATAAATGAAATACAAAGAAAAGTGCAGAGGAAAACGCATAACCAAAAGAAAAAGATATCGTGATGTAAAATGATCATGGGGACACATTGTTTTGAGGACCGCAATTTCCTGCACTGTGCCTGTAGTGATTTCAGAATTCGGCAACTTAGCCTACTAAAAGATCAGTTACAAGAGCACAATGCTTTTTGTGGCTTCCTGCTCGGCAGAGAAGCCACGCTGCCGGGGCGGCCCTGTCACCCAGAGAAGATTTCTTTTCTTTGCTGATTTCTCTCAATGAAATTTTCCATGTTGCACTAAGTTACTTACGGATGTATGCATGCAGTCCGGGAACACTTTGGGGTGAACACCCATCCGAACAAGTAGGGTCAATAGTTCAGCATTTAGGCCGTAACATTTAGCAAAAAACGAATCTGAAACCCAATAAGTGCTCTCCGAACCAAGCTAGATAGTCTACTATCACTAGGCTCACCAACCAACCTGGACTTTGATTCTTTCTTATTGACGAAGGGAAGATGACGGATGAACATAAGAAGGAAAGAAAGAAGATGGTACGCTGCCACGCTGCGAAAAAAGATGGGTGCACGCTTCACATGCAACTTCGTCGTCATGCACGCTTGTAGTGTATGGCACGTCCTCCATGGCCCGCACGACGGAGACAGCATATCACGGGGATGACGGCTTGCGGGGGGTGCAGTGGGTACGTGGGCTTGTACTATAAATATGGCAGTTTTGGTTTTCTCATTGTGCAACCATAGACGCTCAATTTGCATGCTTAAGCATTTATACAACAGCATGCTACAATCCAACAAGCATGCACCCGCGAATCAACCTATGGTGAACAGTGGTATCCCTAACCCACCAGGGTTCAAATCTTGGTGCTCGCATTATTTCTGGATTTATTTTAGGATTTTCGGCGATGCGTTTTCAGTGGGAGGAGACGTTCCCGTCGACGACGAGGCGCCTACGGTGACTTCGTAAATCTCAAAATGATATGCCGGCTCAGTCTCTCGGAGGTGCTCATAGAGATAGGGTGTGCGTGTGTGCGTTCATAGAAGTGAGTGTATGCGCGTGTATATAAGCGCTTGTGTTTGTACTGATGCTCAAAAAAAAACAAGCATGCACCCTTGGTCACCAGATTTCTTCTAACAAATTGCACGCAAAAACCAAAGAGGAGCATGCTTTGCTCTTAGCTTTGCTCTTAACCACCCCTATTAGTTAGCCCTATTAACTAACCCTACGCATGGAGTGCGTAGAGCACCCATGCAACATGCATGCATGGATGTTTCTACGTATTCTAGGCAATAATCTTATATGCGGTTAGATAATGCAAATATTACATTATTTCAAAAAGGTAATTTCAAAAAAGTGATAAAATTAATTTCAATGAAGTGATAATATTTAAATAAGGTCATATTATTAATATTTTAGTGATTATTTTAAAACAAAACCCAAACCAGTTCAAAAAAATAGAATACTGGTCAGTAAAGATTTACTACTCATTTAAAGAATGGTGAAGGGAGGTGCTAATAGTTTAAATTAATTATTATTTTATTTTATACCCGTTGCAACGCACGGGCACTTTTGCTAGTAGGCATATTATATATCAAAATTTTCAGAAAAAGATTTTCTACAACCTGAACATTTTTTCTAAAGTCAAATAAAATCCACAAAAAATTTAAATAAAGCAAACAATGCTACTGCTACAATAAAACCTCATAAAAATCATTTTAAAAATACCAACATAATTTCAAATCTATTTCTCTCCAATTTTCTAATGTAGGGAATCATTTTACCCTAATTTCCATATGTTTTATTTTTGTAGAAAAATAATTTCAATAAAACCTAAATAACTCCAAATTGAAAATAATTTCAAAGGGATTTTCAGTTTGATTTCTTTTAAACTCCCAACTCATATTTCATATGATTTGAAGAAGTCATTTTATCTTCTCTCTTGAAAATCATTGAGTTGCATGAAGTTTCTTGATAGAGGCGAAGGTGTCCCGATGTTTCGATGAGATGGTGGCTATCATTTTCTGTCGGAGTCGACCTTGACGATCCGACTACGAACGTGCGAGATGTCGCGCCTTAGCAATCACTAAACCAACTTCCGACGAGTAATTGACCACGTCGGAGCACGATCAACCTGACCACGAGGGTCTGTTTCCGGTGAGCAAATGAAGAACAAGCAAGAAACTGATATTGCAATTTGGATATTGCGAATATAAGAGGAAAGTTTTATTAATGAAGGTGGGGTTCTGTGACGCCTTTGTCTGGTCGTTGAACACACACGAAGTACGCAATGTGGCAGCTATGGCGAACTTTAATCTAAACAAAACTCAAAGTCTGAACGATGCCCTAAGGGCTGTATATATGGAGGAAGAGGGCGGAATTCCGTGGCCCTTGGAGGAGGGGTCCGAAACCAACCCTAACTCTTGTTTCCCCACACATACGGACTCTAAAAACAGCATATACTTAAGTATTTCGATAATACATGAGCCTGGCCCAATAATAAGGTGACGCACCACCTAGAATAGTCTCTGGACGAAAATTATGAAGTGGCATCTTGTATATTTCGTCCAAGGCTTCATGCACTCATTATGGTGGCTTCAAAGTCCTGAAATCATCACTTGAAACTTCGTTCTTGTTTCCCTTGCGCATGCCATCAACTCCATGCGTGTTCTTGCTCCAATGTTCATCCTTCTCCAAACTAGGCCCTTCATTTGTAAGCAAAACAAATGTATCCAATTTAGGCAACATCATATTCTCATGAACATTAGAATCATTACCAAGAAACGAAAGTACCTGATAATTTAATTGGCGTGCGCGAGCTCTAGTAATTGGTCCAGTATGTATAGCAGGAGGGGCTGTGGGTGTAACAACGGTATTGATGTCCTCATCATCCTCCCCTTCTTGAAATGAAGTCGTCCTCGATGGAAGCTCATCTTCCTCACCCAAATAAGGCTTCACATCTGCAATGTTAAAAGTGGGACTAACCCCAAAATCTACAGGTAGCTCAAGTTTGTATGCATTATCATTCATCTGCTCTAACACCTTAAAAGGGCCATCAGCACGTGGCATTAGCTTTGATTTGCGCAAATTAGGAAATCTATCCATACGCAAATGTAACCAAACAAGATCTCCAGGTGCAAACACAACATGTTTTTACCCTTATCTCCAGCAAGTTTATATTTAGCATTCATACGCGCAATGTTTTCCTTAGTTAACACATGCATTTTTAAAATCAATTCAGCACGTTGTTTAGCATCAAAATTAACCTTCTCCGAAGATGGAAGAGGTAACAAATCAATAGGTGCACGAGGTAGGAAACCATACACAATTTCAAAAGGGCACATCTTAGTAGTAGAATGCAACAAACGATTATAAGCAAATTCAATATGAGGCAAGCATTCTTCCCACATTTTCTTATTATTCTTCAAAACAGCCCCAAGCATAGTAGACAATGTTCTATTGACTACTTCAGTTTGACCATCAGTTTGGGGGTGACAAGTAATACTAAAAAGCAGTTTAGTCCCCAACTTAGCCCATAAACATCTCCAAAAGTGGCTAAGAAATTTAGTATCACGATCTGAAACAAATAGTATTTGGCACACCATGCAAGCGAATAATCTCACGAAAGAACAAATCAGCAACATTAACAGCATCATCGCTTTTATGACATGGTATAAAGTGTGCCATTTCGAGAATCTATCCACGACAACAAATATGCTATACCTCCCCTTCATTGATCGAGGTAAACCTAAAACAAAGTCCATAGATATATCCTCCCAAGGAACACTAGGTACGGGCAAAGGCATATATAAACCATGAGGATTGAGTCGGGACTTAGCTTTTTGACATGTAGTGCAGCGAGCAATAAAACGCTCAACATCCTATCTCATCTTTGACCGAAAGAAATGTGTAGAAAGTATATCCTCCGTCTTCTTCACGCCAAATTGCCCCATTAATCCTCCTCCATGCACCTCCTGCAACAACAAAAGACGAACGGAGCTAGCTGGAATGCATAGCTTGTTAGCACAAAACACAAATCCATCGTTAACGATGTACTTGTTCCATGCTCTACCTTCTTTTCAATTCTGCAATACATCTTTAAATTCAGCATCATGCACATATTGTTGTTTGATGGTCTCCAAACCAAATATTTTAAAGTCAAGTTGTGAAAGAGTAGTATAACAACGAGACAATGCATCAGCAATAACATTTTCTTTACCCTTCTTGTGTTTAATGACATAAGAGAAAGTCTCAATTAATTCAACCCATTTAGCATGTCTACGGTTCAGTTTTGCTTGACTTTTAATATGTTTCAAAGATTCATGATCATAATGTATAACAAATTCTTTGGGCCATAAATAATGTTGCCATGTTTCTAAGGTCCGAACAAGAGCATATAATTCTTTATCATAAGTAGAATAGTTTAGACTAGGCCCACTCAATTTTTTAGAAAAGTATGCAACAGGTTTGCCATCTTGTAATAACACACCTCCTAATCCAATTCCACTAGCATCACATTCAAGCTCAAAAGTCTTATTAAAATGACGAAGTTGGAGTAAAGGAGCATCTGTTAACTTATCTTTCAATACCATGAAGGATTCTTCCTGTGTGGTGCCCCAAACAAAAGGAACATCCTTCTTTGTAAGCTCATTGAGACATGAAACAATGGTGCTAAAATCTCTCCCAAAACGCCTATAGAAACCAGCGAGACCAAGAAAACTCCTCACTTGGCTTCAATTCCCTATTTTGGGTTGCGGCCAACTCTCAATAGCTTCAATCTTGGCTTTATCAACTTCAATTCCCTGTGGAGTAACAACATAGCCAAGAAAAGATACTTGGTCGGTGCAAAAGGTGCACCTCCCAAGGTTACCAAACAAACGTGCATCACGTAGAGCACTAAAAACATCACATAAATGTTACAAATATTCTTCCAAAGATTTGCTATAAATCAGTATATCATCAAAATAGACTAGCACAAATCGTCCAATGAAAGCATGTAAAACTTCGTTCATTAATCTCATGAAAGTACTAGGTGCATTAGTTAACCCAAAAGGAATGACTAACCACTCATATAAACCAAACTTAGTTTTAAATACTATTTTCCATTCATCTCCCAATTTCATACGAATTTGATGGTACCCACTACGCAAATCAACTTTGGAGAATATTGTAGAGCCACTCAATTCATCAAGCATATCATCTAGCCTAGGAATAGGATGACGATAACGAATAGTAATATTATTAATGCCTCTACAATCAACACACATACGTGATGTACCATCCTTTTTCGGCACTAGAATAATAGGAACAGCACAAGGACTAAGGGATTCGCGTATATAACCTTTGTCGAGAAGCTCTTGTACTTGACTCATAATCTCCTTCGTCTCCTCTGGATTGGTACGGTATGCTGCACGGTTGGGTAGCGAAGCACCGGGAATTAAGTCGAATTGATGCTCAATCCCTCGAATAGGTGGTAATCCCGGTGGCACATCTTGTGGAAAGACATCAGCAAACTCCTACAAAATGTTGGTAACAGCGAGAGGCAAAGAGGAAGGCACGTTCTCGAATGAAAATAATGCCCCTTTGTACACAAAAGCATAGCAAACAGATTTGCTGAAATCTAGATCATCAATATCAGATTTGGTGGCAAGTAAACATGCACTTGTCAATTTAATTTCAGAAGCAACACTAGATGGTTTATTATTAGGCTTCATTTGTTGCTCAAATTCTTTTGCCACAATCTGATTTTCACTCTTATTTTTCTCCTGTTTTGCTTCATTGGCTCTATTATTATCATCTTTCAAAATGGAATCAGGAGACATAAGAAGCAAAGTAATATGTTTATCCTTACGAACAAGAGTATACTGATTGTTTCTACCATGGTGTACAGAATTTTTATCAAATTGCCATGGTCTACCAAGTAATAACAATAATCAGCATATGTAGAGATAATCAGCATAATCAGCATATGTAGAGATACTAAAATGCACACAAACAGTATGTGTTACCTTAACCTTGCCATTGTTGTTGAACCATTGGATGTAGTAAGGATGTGGATGTGGTCATGTGGTGAGAGATAGCTTCTCCACCATCTCCATGCTAGCCAAGTTGTTGTAGCTCCCTCCATCTATGATGACGCGAACAGAACGTTCCTTGACAACTCCCTTTGTATGGAACAAATTATGCCTCTGATTTTGCTCAGCTTGTGTGACCTGCACACTCAAAACACGTTGAGCAACTAAACATTCATACATGTCAACGTCTTTAGGAGCCATGTATTGCGTCTCATGATCAGAATCATCTCCACCATGTTCTTCACGTGTAATAAGAGCCAAAGTCTCCTCATCATAGTCACTAGCGGACTCATACCCACCATCCTCAGTAGCAATCATCACACGCTCAGATTTGCATTCTCTTGCATAATGACCTTTTCCCTTACAGCGACGACAAATAATATCACTTGTGCGCCCTTTTGATGCCATGGAAGAAGAAGAGCTCTGTGCAGGCCCGGCAGGTGTGCTCTTGGCAGATAGTGGTGGTTATGCCTGCTTCCTTGTATCACGGCTGGAGGTGGCACCTGATGGAGGTGTTGGTGCAGTGGAAGTAGAGGATGCACGTGGTGTCCATGATGAAGGTCGACCTGCAGAATAGTTAGTTCGTGCCAATGCCTGTCGATCCTGCACTTCACATTCATCTTTACAAGCAAGATGGAATAAACGAGTGATATTATTATACTCCTTATACTCTAGAATGGTCCGAATCTCTCTATTTAATCCACACATAAAACGTGCAAGCATAGCTTCATTATCTACAACAATACCACATCTAATCATGCCAGTTTGTAATTCCTGATAATATTCCTCTACAGAATTTTTTCCTTGTCTTAAACGCTATAATTTTTGAAGTAATTCACGTTGATAATATGGTGGAACCCAACGAGTACGCATAGTAGTTTTCAAAGCAGCCCAAGTAGTTGGAATATTATTCGGATATAATCTACGATGTTCACACCACCACACACAAGCAAAACTAGTGAAAGCACAAAGTGCAACAGCAACCCGTCTCTCCTCGGGATATTCTAAACGTGTAAAACGTTGTTCGGTTTCTAACTCCCAAGTAAGATATATATCAGGAACGCATCTACCCTCAAATGGTGGAATATTCAATTTTAGTTTAGGGAGATGGTCATGATCTCGTACCTCAAGGGGAGCCCTACCATTTCCATTATTTGCATGTGGACGACCTGGTGGTTGTGGTGTTGCTGGTTGCACATAGTTCTGATTTTGATCAACCTCATCCTCGTAATCTCCCGCATAATCATCATCCTCCGCATCAGTAGCAGGAGCCACAAAAGTATCAACAGCAGCACCAACAGTTTGGCCAGGCTCAAGAGGGACACGGCTCGCTCGGCGGAGGGCTATTTCGCGACATGGAGGTGTTGTTGTTGTTGTTGTTGTTGTTGTTGTTGTTGTTGTTGTTGTTGTTGTTGTTGTTGTTGTTGTTGTTGTTGTTGTTGTTGTTGTTGTTATTGTTGTTGTTCTTGTTGCAAAGGTGCGACATGTGCAGCCGGTGGTGGTGGTGGAAGACGGGCAAGCAGTTCATTAAATTTGTTATCAAGCTTTGTTTCGAACGTCTTCTCAAAGCCAGTTATCTTATACATGGCCTCTTCAAAATTGTTCAGCACATCTTGCACCTATTCAGTCATCATTTGCTAAAATTTAGCATGCAACTCCTTATTTGTCATGTTCTCCCAGTCAGCCTCATCGACTTGTGATCCTGCCATGGTTAGCAGCAATAGAAACACACAAGAATATGATCCTACAGACTACTAGAAAATGGTGGTGGTGGGGCGTCACAAATGAAGGAAATATGCCCTAGAGGCAATAATAATGTTATTATTTTGTTTCCTTATATCATGATAAATGTTTATTATTCATGCTAGAATTGTATTATCCGGAAACATAATACTTGTGTGAATACATAGACAAACTAAAAGTCACTAGTATGCCTCTACTTGACTAGCTCGTCAATCAAAGATGGTTATGTTTCCTAACCATAGACATGTGTTGTCATCTGATCAACGGGATCACATTATTAGAAGAATGATGTGATTGACATGACCCATTCCATTAGCTTAGCACCCGATCATTTAATATGTTGCTATTGCTTTCTTCATGACTTATACATGTTCCTATGACTATGAGATTATGCAACTCCCGTTTGCCGGAGGAACACTTTGTGTGCTACCAAACGTCACAACGTAACTGGGTGATTATAAAGGAGCTCTACAGGTGTCTCCAAAGGTAAATGTTGGGTTGGCGTATTTCGAGATTAGGATTCGTCACTCCGATTGTCGGAGAGGTATCTCTGGGCCCTCTCGGTAATGCACATCACATAAGCCTTGCAAGCATTGCAACTAATGAGTTGGTTGCGAGATGATGTATTACGAAACGAGTAAAGAGACTTGCCGGTAATGAGATTGAACTAGGTATTGAGATACCGACGATCGAATCTCGGGCAAGAAACATACTGATGACAAAGGGAACAACGTATGCTGTTATGCGGTCTGACCGATAAAGATCTTCATAGAATATGTGGGAGCCAATATGAGCATCCAGGTTCCGCTATTGGTTATTGACCGGAGACATGTCCCGGTCATGTCTACATTGTTCTCGAACCCATAGGGTCCGCACGCTTAAGGTTTCGATGATAGTTATATTATGAGTTTATGAGTTTTGATGTACCGAAGTTAGTTCGGAGTCCCGGATGTGATCACGGACATAACGAGGAGTCTCAAAATGGTCGAGACATAAAGATTGATATATTGGACGGCTATATTCGGACACCGGAAGTGTTCCGGGTGATTTCGGAGAAAACCGGAGAGCCGGAGGGTTACCGGAACCCTACCGGGAGTAGTAATGGGCCATATGGGCCTTAGTGGAGAGAAAGAAGGGCGCCAGGGTGGGCCGCGTGCCTCCTCCCCCTTGGTCCGAATTGGACTAGGAGAGGGGGGCGGCGCCCCCCCCCTTTCCTTCTCCCTCCCCACTTCTTTCCCCCTCCTAGTAGGAGTCCTACTCCTACTAGGAGGAGGACTCCTCCTGGCGCGCCTATAGGGGCCGGCCGGCCTCCTCCCCTTGCTCCTTTATATACGGGGGCAGGAGGCACCCCTAGACACACAAGTTGATCCACGTGATCGTTTTCTTAGCCGTGTGCGGTGCCCCCTTCCACCATAATCCTCGATAATATTGTAGCGGTGCTTAGGTGAAGCCCTGCGACGGTAGAACATCAAGATTGTCACCACGCCGTCGTGCTGACGGAACTCTTCCCCGATGCTTTTGCTGGATCGGAGTCTGGGGATCGTCATCGATCTGAACGTGTGCTAAAACTCGGAGGTGCCATAGTTTCGGTGCTTGATCGGTCGGGCCGTGAAGACATACGACTACATCAACCGCGTTGTGCTAACGCTTCCGCTGACGGTCTACAAGGGTACGTAGATCACACTCTCCCCTCGTTTCTATGCATCACCATGATCTTGTGTGTGCGTAGGAATTTTTTTTTGAAATTACTACGTGCCCCAACAGTGGCATCCGAGCCTATGTTTTATGTGTTGATGTTATATGCACGAGTAGAACACAAGTGAGTTGTGGGCGATATAAGTCATATTGCTTACCAGCATGTCATACTTTGGTTCGGCGGTATTGTTGGACGAAGCGGCCCAGACCGACATTACGCGTACGCTTACGCGAGACCGGTTCTCCCGACGTGCTTTGCATAAAGGTGGCTAGCGGGTGTCAGTTTCTCCAACTTTAGTTGAACTGAGTGTGGCTACGCCCGGTCCTTGCGAAGGTCAAAACAGCACCAACTTGACAAACTATCGTTGTGGTTTTGATGCGTAGGTAAGATTGGTTCTTGCTTAAGCCCGTAGCAGCCACGTAAAACTTGCAACAACAAAGTAGAGGACGTCTAACTTGTTTTTGCAGGGCATGTTGTGATGTGATATGGTCAAGACATGATGCTAAATTTTATTTTATGAGATGATCATGTTTTGTAACCAAGTTATCGGCAACTGGCAGGAGCCATATGGTTGTCGCTTTATTGTATGCAATGCAACTGCGTTGTAATGCTTTACTTTATCACTAAACGGTAGCGATAGTCGTGGAAGCATAAGATTGGCGAGACGACAACGATGCTACGATGATGATCAAGGTGTCGCGCCGGTGACGATGGTGATCATGACGGTACTTCAGAGATGGAGATCACAAGTACAAGAAGATGATGGCCATATCATATCACTTATATTGATTGCATGTGATGTTTATCTTTTATGCATCTTATCTTGCTTTGATTGACGGTAGCATTATAAGATGATCTCTCACTAATTATCAAGAAGTGTTCTCCCTGAGTATGCACCGTTGCGAAAGTTCTTCGTGCTGAGACACCACGTGATGATCGGGTGTGATAGGCTCTATGTTCAAATACAACGGGTGCAAAACAGTTTCACACGCGGAAATACCCAGGTTATACTTGACGAGCCAAGCATATACAGATATGGCCTCGGAACATGGAGACCGAAAGGTCGAGTGTGAATCATATAGTAGATATGATCAACATAGTGATGTTCACCAATGAAACTACTCCATCTCACGTGATGATCAAACATGGTTTAGTTGATTTGGATCACGTAATCACTTAGAGGATTAGAGGGATGTCTATCTAAGTGGGAGTTCTTTAATAATATGATTAATTGAACCTAAATTTATCATGAACTTAGAACCTGGTAGTATCTTGCTTATTTATGTTTGATTGTAGATAGATGGCCCGTGCTATTGTTCCGTTGAATTTTAATGCGTTCCTTGAGAAAGCAAAGTTGAAAGATGATGGTAGCAATTACACGGACTGGGTCCGTAACTTGAGGATTGTCGTCATTGCTGCATAGAAGAATTACGTCCTAGAAGCACCGCTGGGTGCCAGGCCTGCTGCTGGAGCAACACCAGATGTTATGAACGTCTGGCAGAGCAAAGCTGATGACTACTCGATAGTTCAGTGTGCCATGCTTCGGCTTAGAATCGGGACTTCAACGACGTTTTGAACGTCATGGAGCATATGAGATGTTCCAGGAGTTGAAGTTAATATTTCAAGCAAATGCCCGGGTTGAGAGATATGAAGTCTCCAATAAGTTCTATAGCTGCAAGATGGAGGAGAACAGTTCTGTCAGTGAGCATATACTCAAAATGTCTGGGTATAATAATCACTTGATTCAATTGGGAGTTAATCTTCCAGATGATTGCGTCATTGTCAGAATTCTCCAATCACTGCCACCAAGCTACAAGAGCTTCGTGATGAACTATAATATGCAAGGGATGAATAAGACTATTCCCGAGCTCTTCGCAATGCTGAAAGTTGCGGAGGTAGAAATCAAGAAGGAGCATCAAGTGTTGATGGTCAACAAGAGCACTAGTTTCAAGAAAAAGGGCAAAGGAAAGAAGAAGGGGAACTTCAAAAAGAACAGCAAGCAAGTTGCTACTCAAGAGAAGAAACCCAAACCTGGACCTAAGCCTGAAACTGAGTGCTTCTACTGCAAGCAGACTGGTCACTGGAAGCGGAACTGCCCCAAGTATTTGGCGGATAAGAAGGATGGCAAGGTGAACAAAGGTATATGTGATATACATGTTATTGATGTGTACCTTACTAATGCTCGCAGTAGCACCAGGGTATTTGATACTGGTTTTGTTGCTAATATTTGCAACTCGAAACAGGGACTACGGATTAAGCGAAGATTGGCTAAGGACGAGGTGATGATGCTCGTGGGAAATGGTTCCAAAGTCGATGTGATCGCGGTCGGCACGCTACCTCTACATCTACCTTCGGGATTAGTATTAGACCTAAATAATTGTTATTTGGTGCTAGCGTTAAGCATGAACATTATATCTGGATCTTGTTTGATGCGAAACGGTTATTCATTTAAATCAGAGAATAATGGTTGTTCTATTTATATGAGTAATATCTTTTATGGTCATGCACCCTTAAAGAGCTGTCTATTCTTATTGAATCTCGATAGTAGTGACACACATATTCATAATGTTGAAGCCAAAAGATGCAGAGTTGATAATGATAGTGCAACTTATTTGTGGCACTGCCATTTGGGTCATATCGGTGTAAAGCGCATGAAGAAACTCCATACTGATGGGCTTTTGGAACCACTTGATTATGAATCACTTGGTACTTGCGAACCGTTCCTTATGGGTAAGATGACAAAAACACCGTTCTCCGGTACTATGGAGAGAGCAACAGATTTGTTGGAAATCATACATACAGATGTATCTGGTCCGATGAATGTTGAGGCTCGTGGCGGATATCGTTATTTTCTCACCTTCACAGATGACTTAAGCAGATATGGGTATATTTACTTAATGAAACATAAGTCTGGAACATTTGAAAAGTTCAAAGAATTTCAGAGTGAAGTTGAAAATCATCGTAACAAGAAAATAAAATTCCTACGATCTGATCGTGGAGGAGAATATTTGAGTTACGAGTTTGGTGTACATTTGAAACAATGCGGAATAGTTTCGCAACTCACGCCACCCGGAACACCACAGCGTAATGGTGTGTCCGAACGTCGTAATTGTACTTTACTAGATATGGTGCGATCTATGATGTCTCTTACTGATTTACCGCTATCGTTTTGGGGTTATGCTCTAGAGACGGCCGCATTCACTTTAAATAGGGCACCATCAAAATCTGTTGAGACGACGCCTTATGAACTGTGGTTTGGCAAGAAACCAAAGTTGTCGTTTCTAAAATTTTGGGGTTGTGATGCTTATGTGAAAAAGCTTCAACCTAATAAGCTCGAACCCAAATCGGAGAAATGTGTCTTCATAGGATATCCAAAGGAAACTATTGGATACACCTTCTATCACAAATCCGAAGGAAAAACCTTTGTTGCTAAATTCGGAAACTTTCTAGAGAAGGAGTTTCTCTCGAAAGAAGTGAGTGGGAGGAAAGTAGAACTTGATGAGGTAACTGTACCTGCTCCCTTATTGGAAAGTAGTACATCACAGAAACCAGTTTCTGTGACACCTACACCAATAAGTGAGGAAGCTAATGATGATGATCATGAAGCTTCAGAACAAGATACTACTGAACCTCGTAGATCAACCAGAGTAAGATCTGCACCAGAATGGTACGGTAATCCTGTTCTGGAAGTCATGCTACTAGATCATGATGAACCTACGAACTATGGAGAAGCGATGATGAGCCCAGATTCCGCAAAATGGCTTGAAGCCATGAAATCTGAGATGGGATCCATGTATGAGAACAAAGTATGGACTTTGGTTGCCTTGCCCAATGATCGGCAAGCAATTGAGAATAAATGGATCTTTAAGAAGAAGACTGACGCTGACGGTAATGTTACTGTCTACAAAGCTCGACTTGTCGCAAAAGGTTTTCGACAAGTTCAAGGGATTGACTACGATGAGACCTTCTCACCCATAGCGATGCTTAAGTCTGTCCGAATCATGTTAGCATTGCCGCATTTTATGATTATGAAATTTGGCAGATGGATGTCAAAATTGCATTCCTGAATGGATTTCTGCAAGAAGAGTTGTATATGATGCAACCGGAAGGTTTTGTCGATCCAAAGGGAGCTAACAAAGTGTGCAAGCTCCAGCGATCCATTTATGGACTGGTGCAAGCCTCTCGGAGTTGGAATAAATGCTTTGATAGTGTGATCAAAGCATTTGGTTTTGTACAGACTTTTGGAGAAGCCTGTATTTACAAGAAAGTGAGTGGGAGCTGTGTAGCATTTCTGATATTATATGTAGATGGCATATTGCTAATCGGAAATGATATAGAATTTCTGGATAGCATAAAGGGATACTTGAATAAGAGTTTTTCAATGAAAGACCTCGGTGAAGCTGCTTACATATTGGGCATTAAGATCTATAGAGATAGATCAAGACGCTTAATTGGACTTTCACAAAGCACATACCTTAACAAAGTTTTGAAGAAGTTCAAAATGGATCAAGCAAAGAAAGGATTCTTACCTGTGTTACAAGGTGTGAAATTGAGTAAGACTCAATCCCTGACCAATGCAGAAGATAGAGAGAAAATGAAAGATGTTCCCTATGCTTCAGCCATAGGCTCTATCATGTATGCAATGCTGTGTACCGGACCTGATGTGTCTCTTGCTATAAGTCTAGCAGGGAGGTACCAAAGTAATCCAGGAGTGGATCACTGGACAGCGGTCAAGAACATCCTGAAATACCTGAAAAGGACTAAGGATATGTTCCTCATATATGGAGGTGACAAAGAGCTCATCATAAATGGTTACGTTGATGCAAGCTTTGACACTGATCCGGACGATTCTAAATCGCAAACCGGATACGTGTTTACATTAAACGGTGGAGCTGTCAGTTGGTGCAGTTCTAAACAAAGCGTTGTGGCGGGATCTACATGTGAAGCAGAGTACATAGCTGCCTCGGAAGCAGCAAACGAAGGAGTCTGGATGAAGGAGTTCATATCCGATCTAGGTGTCATACCTAGTGCATCGGGTCCAATGAAAATCTTTTGTGACAATACTGGTGCAATTGCCTTGGCAAAGGAATCCAGATTTCACAAGAGAACCAAGCACATCAATAGACGCTTCAATTCCATCCGGGATCTAGTCCAGGTGGGAGACATAGAGATTTGCAAGATACATACGGATCTGAATGTAGCAGACCCATTGACTAAGCCTCTTCCACGAGCAAAACATGATCAGCACCAAAGCTCCATGGGTGTTAGAATCATTACAGTGTAATCTAGATTATTGACTCTAGCGCAAGTGGGAGACTGAAGGAAATATGCCCTAGAGGCAATAATAATGTTATTATTTTATTTCCTTATATCATGATAAATGTTTATTATTCATGCTAGAATTGTATTATCCGGAAACATAATACTTGTGTGAATACATAGACAAACTAAACGTCACTAGTATGCCTCTACTTGACTAGCTCGTTAATCAAAGATGGTTATGTTTCCTAACCATAGACATGTGTTGTCATCTGATCAACGGGATCACATTATTATAAGAATGATGTGATTGACATGACCCATTCCATTAGCTTAGCACCCGATCGTTTAGTATGTTGCTATTGCTTTCTTCATGACTTATACATGTTCCTATGACTATGAGATTATGCAACTCCCGTTTGCCGAAGGAACACTTTGTGTGCTACCAAACGTCACAACGTAACTGGGTGATTATAAAGGAGCTCTACAGGTGTCTCCAAAGGTAAATGTTGGGTTGGCGTATTTCGAGATTAGGATTTGTCACTCCGATTGTCGGAGAGGTATCTCTGGGCCCTCTCGGTAATGCACATCACATAAGCCTTGCAAGCATTGCAACTAATGAGTTGGTTGCGAGATGATGTATTACGAAACGAGTAAAGAGACTTGCCGGTAACAAGATTGAACTAGGTATTGAGATACCGACGATCGAATCTCGGGCAAGTAACATATCGATGACAAAGGGAACAACGTATGTTGTTATGCGGTCAGACCGATAAAGATCTTCGTAGAATATGTGGGAGCCAATATGAGCATCCAGGTTCCGCTATTGGTTATTGACCGGAGACATGTCTCGGTCATGTCTACATTGTTTTCGAACCCGTAGGGTCCGCACGCTTAAGGTTTCGATGATAGTTATATTATGAGTTTATGAGTTTTGATGTACCGAAGTTAGTTCGGAGTCCCGGATGTGATCACAGACATAACGAGGAGTCTCGAAATGGTCGAGACATAAAGATTGATATATTGGACGGCTATATTCGGACACCGGAAGTGTTCCGGGTGATTTCGGAGAAAACCGGAGAGCCGGAGGGTTACCGGAACCCTACCGGGAGTAGTAATGGGCCATATGGGTCTTAGTGGAGAGAGAGAAGGGCGCCAGGGTGGGCCGCACGCCTCCTCCCCCCCTTGGTCCGAATTGGACTAGGAGAGGGGGGGCGGCGCCCCCCCTTTCCTTCTCCCTCCCCACTTCTTTCCCCCTCCTAGTAGGAGTCCTACTCCTACTAGGAGGAGGACTCCTCCTGGCGCGCCTATAGGGGTCGGCCTCCTCCCCTTGCTCCTTTATATACGGGGGCAGGGGGCACCCCTAGACACACAAGTTAATCCACGTGATCGTTTTCTTAGCCGTATGCGGTGCCCCCTTCCACCATAATCCTCGATAATATTGTAGCGGTGCTTAGGCGAAGCCCTGCGACGGTAGAACATCAAGATCGTCACCACGCCGTCGTGCTGACGGAACTCTTCCCTGACGCTTTGCTGGATCGGAGTCCGGGGATCGTCATCGAGCTGAACGTGTGCTAAAACTCGGAGGTGCCGTAGTTTCGGTGCTTGATCGGTCGGGCCGTGAAGACGTACGACTACATCAACTGCGTTGTGCTAACGCTTCCGCTATCGGTCCACAAGGGTACGTAGATCACACTCTCCCCTCGTTGCTATGCATCACCATGATCTTGCGTGTGCGTAGGAATTTTTTTTTTTGAAATTACTACGTGCCCCAACAACAAATCCGTCAAGCAAATCTCAAATTCTTACCAGTTCTTTTCCAGCAGCAGGCGGTGATCGGCAACCATCGTAGTCAAAACGCTCAAAACTTGGATAGAGCGGTTACCAGGGAGAGTCAAACGCACGACGTATATGTATGTGGAGCGAGGAAGGCTTATAATATGGTAGCAAAAGGGTCAACAATAATCAATTCAGAGATGCAAAGTTGAATAAACGCTCAACGACGGTACTGTGCTAATCCTAGGCTAGACCGTACTAGAGACGCGAGCCTAGAACACGAACAAATCATGGCGCAGCACGTAAACAAGGGAGGAGCACTCTCTCTGTAACATCCCAAATTTTTAATTTCGAATGTTATACATAGGTCATCATTTGCATCTCATATTTTATTTGCATTTTGGCGTTATGATCCCAAAAATTCTAAGCAACTCAAGGACCCACGAAGAGAGTTGGGGGTTTTATGGTTTTCATATTTGAATTTTCTCAAATATTGAAAAGTGGATCAATTTGATTTTATTATTTTTCTCTCTAAAAATATTTCAAATTAAAAATATACGAGAGGAGATAATATGACTTTTCCAAAGTAATTGAAATATTGGAGGAAAATTGTTAAAATCGAATAAATTATTTTATTTGGATTTTATCGCTATTTTATTTGAAATTAGAAAATATGCATTTTTTAAAAATTGCATTTTAGGACTAGAAAATGTTCACTTTGTTCTAAATATTCTATTTAGACGGTGAAAATTGGTTTTGGTATTTTAGATTTTTATTTTATTTTCTAGGATTTTTTCTGGTGAAATCTGTTTTTAAAAAAACGCAAACCGCCGTAATGGGCCGTGTCCGAACATGACACTGCCGCCCGGGCCTTTACAGGCAAGGCGAGGCCGCCCCCGCCCACCCAGCCGCCCCGCGGCCCGCCCCAAACCCTAGCAGCCGCCGCTCGCGGCATCGCCGCCCACCGCCACCGCCACCGTTGACCGCCGTTGACCGGTCGGTTTCTTTTGTTTAACCCGGGTTTTTTAGTTTCATGGTTTATTTTATTAGACTGATTTTGTGTCGGTTTATTTATTTAACTAACGTTCATTCGTTTAAATATGTTAGTGAATGGTTTTCGTTAGATTAGTTCTGTTAGTGAACGTTCGTTCCTTAGTCTTTTTCTTTTATTTTCGGCCAGGAACCTATCCGCGATTATTTTTATCACAGATTAGCCCCTGATCTCCAAACCCTCGTAACTTTTTAACTGTTTGTCCAAATTCAGTGAAACCAACGCCAGAATCTTCTTCTCGAAACCCTCTTTCTTTTTAATCAACTTGAACAAGGTTTTGACAATTTTAAAATTTGGTATGAAGCAGATTTGTTTTCGAAGTTCTTTTGACCGTAGTTTCAGTTCTGTAGCTCTGATTCGATTGATTCTTTTTGCAGATCGAATCTCTTCAGTTGAGTTTTCAAATTCGATCTTATTATTTCAAGTTTTCCCCTTGCATCTATTCTTGAGTGCTTATGTATGCTATTGTTTGTTTGCGCTACAATTCCTGGAGTGCGCAGCGTGCTACTACGAGTCACTAGGTTTTGCGGATCATCAGCAAGGCAAGTAACACTTTGATCGTATTCACTTTTACCCTGCTTTTATGCATTAGTTTCAACCCTCAAACATTGCATGAGTAGGATCTCTTAACTTGTGGGTTTGGGAAGTAGATGATGAGGTAGAACCTATTGCCCTTTTATTATCAAACCCTTGGGAGTTACTTCTACGTTATGCTTATATTGCCATGCTATGCTCGTAGACGTGGTTTGGGTTTGAGTGTATCCATAACAGATGTGAGTTTTTAATTGATGGTTTAATTTAAGGTGGCAACTTTAATACACATCTGGGTGGATTGTTGGTTTTGGGCACCTGGGGTTATACCAGTGTTGTCCTAGGATATCCCGGAGTACCCGTGTGATCATCCTATGGTTTGTTGGGTAACGTAGTAATTTCAAAATTTTCCTACGCACACGCAAGATCATGGTGATGCATAGCAACGAGAGGGGAGAGTATGATCTACGTACCCTTGTAGATCGTAACGGAAGCGTTGACACAACGTAGAGGAAGTAGTCGTATGTCTTCTTCCCGATCTGACCGATCCAAGCACCGTTACTCCGGCACCTCCGAGTTCTTAGCACACGTACAGCTCGATTACGCTCCCCGGGCTCCAATCCAGCAAAGCTTCGGGGATGAGTTCCGTCAGCACAACGGCGTGGTGACGATGATGATGTTCTACCGACGCAGGGCTTCGCCTAAGCACTACAACGATATGACCGAGGTGGAATATGGTGGCAGGGGGCACCGCACACGGCTAAGGAACGATCACGAGGATCAACTTGTGTGTCTCTGGGGTGCCCCTTGCCTCAGTATAAAGGAGCCAGGGAGAGGGGGCGGCCGGCCAAGGTGGGCGCACCAAGGGGGAGTCCTACTCCCACCGGGAGTAGGACTCCTAGTTGGACAAGGAGAGAGGGGAAAGAGGTGGAAGAGAGGAAGGAAAAAGGGGGGTGGCGCCGCCCACCTTCCCTTGTCCTATTCGGACTAGGAAGGGGAGGGGCGCGCGGCCACCTCTTGCCTCCTTCTCTCTTCTCCCTCAAGGCCCATGTAGGCCCAATAAACCCCCCCGGGGGGGGGTTCCGATAACCCCCCGGTACTCCGGAAAAATGTCGATTTCACCCGGAACGATTCCAATGTCCAAATATAGGCTTCCAATATATCAATCTTTACGTCTCGACCATTTCGAGACTCCTCGTCATGTTCGTGATCACATCCGGGACTCCGAACAAACTTCGGTACATCAAAAATGCATAAACTCATAATAATTGTCATCGTAACTTTAAGCGTGCGGACCCTACGGTTCGAGAACAATGTAGACATGATCGAGACACATCTCCGGTCAATAACCAATAGCGGGACCTGGATGCCCATATTGGATCCTACATATTCTACGAAGATCTTTATTGGTCAGACCGCATAACAACATACGTTGTTCCCTTTGTCATCGGTATGTTACTTGCCCGAGATTCGATCGTCGGTATCCAATACCTAGTTCAATCTCGTTACCGGCAAGTCTCTTTACTCGTTTCGTAATACATCATCTCACAACTAACATATTAGTTGTAATGCTTGCAAGGCTTATGTGATGTGCATTACCGAGAGGGCCCAGAGATACCTCTCCGACAATCGGAGTGACAAATCCTAATCTCGAAATACGCCAACCCAACATCTACCTTTGGAGACACCTGTAGTACTCCTTTATAATCACCCAGTTACGTTGTGACGTTTGGTAGCACCCAAAGTGTTCCTCCGATAAATGGGAGTTGCATAATCTCATAGTCATAGGAACATGTATAAGTCATGAAGAAAGCAATAGCAACATACTAAACGATCGGGTGCTAAGCTAATGGAATAGGTCATGTCAATCAGATCATTCACCTAATGATGTGATCCCATTAATCAAATGACAACTCATGTCTATGGTTAGGAAACATAACCATCTTTGATCAACAAGCTAGTTAAGTAGAGGCATACTAGTGATGCTCTGTTTGTCTATGTATGCACACATGTATTATCTTTCCGGTTAATACAATTCTAGCATGAATAATAAACATTTATCATGAAATAAGGAAATAAATAATAACTTTATTATTGCCTCTAGGGCATATTTCCTTCAGTCTCCCACTTGCACTGGAGTCAATAATCTAGTTCACATCGCCATGTGATTTAACAGCAATAGTTCACATCACCATGTGATTAACACCCATAGTCCACATCGATATGTGACCAACACCCAAAGGGTTTACTAGAGTCAGTAATCTAGTTCACATCGCTGTGTGATTAACACCCAAAGAGTACTAAGGTGTGATCATGTTTTGCTTTGTGAGATAATTTTAGTCACCGAGTCTGTTATATTCAGATCCGTAAGTATTTTGCGAATTCTATGTCTACAATGCTCTGCACGGAGCTACACTAGCTAATTGCTCCCACTTTCAATATGTATCTAGATCGAGACTTAGAGTCATCCAGATCTGTGTCAAAACTTGCATCCACGTAACTTTTTACGATGAACCTTTTGTCACCTCCATAATCGAGAAATATTTCCTTATTCCACTAAGGATAATTTTGACCAATGTCCAGTGATCTACTCTTAGATCACTATTGTACTCCCTTGCTTAACACAGTGTAGGGTATACAATAGATCTGGTACACATCATGGCATACTTTATAGAACCTATGGCTGAGGCATAGGGAATGACTTTCATTCTCTTTCTATCTTCTGTCGTGGTCGGGCTTTGAGTCTTACTCAATTTCATACGTTGTAACACAGCCAAGAACTCTTTCTTTGACTATTCCATTTTTGAACTACTTCAAAATATTGTCAAGGTATGTACTCATTGAAAAAACTTATCAAGCATCTTGATCTATTTCTATAGATTTTGATGCTTAATATGTAAGCAGCTTCACCGAGGTCTTTTTCTGGAAAATTCCTTTCAAACACTCCTTTATGCTTTGCAGAATAATTCTACATTATTTCCGATCAACAATATGTCATTCACATATACTTATCAGAAATGTTGTAGTGCTCCCACTCACTTTCTTGTAAATACAGGCTTCATCGCAAGTCTGTATAAAACTATATGCTTTGATCAACTTATCAAAGCGTATATTCCAACTCCGAGATGCTTGCACCAGTCCATAGATGGATCGCTGGAGCTTGCATATTTTGTTAGTACCTTTAGGATTGACAAAACCTTCTGGTTGTATCATATACAACTCTTCTTTAATAAATCTATTAAGGAATGCAGTTTTGTTTATCCATTTGACAGATTTCATAAAATGCGGCAATTGCTAACATGATTCGGACAGACTTAAGCATAGATACGAGTGAGAAATTCTCATCGTAGTCAACACCTTGAACTTGTCGAAAACCTTTTGCGACAATTCTAGCTTTGTAGATAGTAACACTACTATCAGCGTCCGTCTTCCTCTTGAAGATCCATTTATTCTCAATTTCTTGCCGATCATCGGGCAAGTCAACCAAAGTCCATACTTTGTTCTCATACATGGATCCCATCTCAGATTTCATGGCCTCAAGCCATTTTGCGGAATCTGGGCTCACCATCGCTTCTTCATAGTTCGTAGGTTCGTCATGGTCAAGTTGCATGACCTCCAGAACAGGATTACCGTACCACTCTGGTGCAGATCTCACTCTGGTTTACCTACGAGATTCGGTAGTAACTTGATCTGAAGTAACATGATCATCATCATTAGCTTCCTCACTAATTGGTGTAGTAGTCACAGGAACAGATTTCTGTGATGAACTACTTTCCAATAAGGGAGAAGGTACAATTACCTTATCAAGTTCTACTTTCCTCCCACTCACTTCTTTCGAGAGAACCTCCTTCTCTAGAAAGGATCCATTCTTAGCAACGAATGTCTTGCCTTTGGATCTGTGATAGAAGGTGTACCCAACAGTAACTTTTTGGGTATCCTATGAAGACACACTTTTCCGATTTGGGTTTGAGCTTATCAGGATGAAACTTTTTCACATAAGCATTGCAACCCCAAACTTTAAGAAACGACAACTTTGGTTTTTTTTGCCAAACCACAGTTCATACAGTGTCGTCTCAACAGATTTAGATGGTGCCCTTTTAACGTGAATGCAGCTATCTCTAATGCATAACCCCAAAACGATAGTGGTAGATCGGTAAGAGACATCATAGATTGCACTATATCCAATAAAGCACGGTTATGACGTTCGGACACACCATTATGCTGTGGTGTTCCATGTGGCATGAGTTTGTGAAACTATTCCACATTGTTTTAATTGAAGACCAAACTCGTAACTCAAATATTTGTCTCCGCGATCAGATCGTAGAAACTTTATTTTCTTGTCACGATGATTTTCCACTTCACTCTGAAATTCTTTGAACTTTTCAAATGTTTCAGACTTATGTTTCATCAAGTAGATATACCCATATCTGCTCAAATCATCTGTGAAGTTCAGAAAATAACGATACTTGCCGTGAGCCTTAACACTCATCGGACCGCATACATCAGTATGTATTATTTCCAATAAGTCAGTTGCTCGCTCCGGAGAACAGAGTCTTAGTCATCTTGCCCATGAGGCATGGTTCGCAAGCATCAAGTGATTCGTAATCAAGTGATTCCAAAATCCCATCAGCATGGAGTTTCTTCATGCGCTTTACACCAATATGACCTAAACGGCAGTGCAACAACTAAGTTGCACTATCATTATTAACTTTGCATCTTTTGGTTTCAATATTATGATTATGTGTATCACTATGATCGAGATCCAACGAACTATTTTAATTGGGTGTGTAACCATATAAGGTTTTATTCATGTAAACAGAACAACAATTTATTCTCTTACTTAAATGAATAAACGTATTACAATAAACATGATCAAATCATATTCATGCTCAACGCAAACACCAAATAACACTTATTCAGGTTCAACACTAATCCCGAAAGTATAGGGAGTGATGATGATCATATCAATCTTGGAACCACTTCCAACACACATCGTCACTTCACCCTTAACTAGTCTCTGTTTATTCTGCAACTCCTGTTTCAAGTTACTAATCTTAGCAACTGAACTAGTATCAAATACTGAGGGGTTGCTATAAACACTAGTAAAGTATATATCAATAACATGTATATCAAATATACTCATGTTCACTTTGCCATCCTTCTTATCTGCCAATCACTTGGGGTAGTTCCGCTTCCAGTGACCAGTCCCTTTGCAGTAGAAACACTTAGTCTCAGGCTTAGGACCAGACTTGGGCTTCTTCACTTGAGCAGCAACTTGCTTGTTGTTCTTCTTGAAGTTCCCCTTCTTCCCTCTGCCCTTTTCTTGAAACTAGTGGTCTTGTGTACCATCAACACTTGATGTTTTTCTTGATTTCTACCTTCGTCAATTTCCGCATTACGAAGAGCTTGGGAATTGTTTCCGTTATCCCTTGCATATCATAGTTCATCATGAAGTTCTACTAACTTGGTGATGGTGACTAGAGAATTCTGTCAATCACTATCTTATCTGGAAGATTAACTCCCACTTGATTCAAGCGATTGTAGTACCCAGACAATCTGAGCACATGCTCACTAGTTGAGCGATTCTCCTCCATCTTTTAGCTATAGAACTTGTTAGAGACTTCATATCTCTCAACTCGGGTATTTGCTTGAAATATTAACTTCAATTCCTGGAACATCTCATATGGTCCATGATGTTCAAAACGTCTTCGAAGTCCCGATTCTAAGCCGTTAAGCATGGTGCACTAAACTATCAAGTAGTCATCATATTGAGCTAGCCAAACATTCATAACGTCTGCATCTGCTCCTGCAATAGGTCTGTCACCTAGCAGTGCATCAAGGACATAATTCTTCTGTGCAGCAATGAGGATAAACCTCAGATCACGGATCCAATCCGCATCATTGCTACTAACATCTTTCAACACAATTTTTCTCTAGGAACATATCAAAATAAACATATGAAAGCAACAACGCAAGCTATTGATCTACAACATAATTTGCAAAATACTACCAGGACTAAGTTCATGATAAATTTAAGTTCAATTAATCATATTACTTAATAACTCCCACTTAGATAGACATCCCTCTAATCTTCTAAGTGATTACGTGATCCATATCAACTAAACCATAATCGATCATCACGTGAGATGGAGTAGTTTTCAATGGTGAACATCACTATGTTGATCATATCTACTATATGATTCACGCTCGACCTTTCGGTCTTCATGTTCCGAGGCCATATCTGCATATGCTAGGCTCGTCAAGTTTAACCTGAGTATTCCGCGTGTGCAAAACTGGCTTGCACCCATTGTAGATGGACGTAGAGCTTATCACACCCGATCATCACGTGGTGTCTGGGCACGACGAACTTTGGCAACGGTGCATACTCAGGGAGAACACTTTTTGATAATTAGTGAGAGATCATCTTAAAATGCTACCGTCAAACTAAGCAAAATAAGATGTATAAAAGATAAACATCATATGCAATCAAAATATGTGACATGATATGGCCATCATCATCTTGCGCCTTTGATCTCCATCTCCAAAGTACTGTCATGATCTCTATCGTCACTGGCATGACACCATGATCTCCATCATCTTGATCTATATCAATGTGTCGTCACACGGCCGTCTCGCCAACTATTGCTCTTGCAACTATTGCTATCGCATAGCAATAAAGTAAAGCAATTATTTGGCGCTTGCATCTTATGCAATATGGAGACAACCATAAGGCTTTTGCTAGTTGCCGATAACTTTAACAAAACATGATCATCTCATACAACAACTTATATCTCATCACGTTTTGACCATATCACATCACAACATGCCCTGCAAAAACAAGTTAGACGTCCTCTACTTTGTTGTTGCAAGTTTTACGTGCCTACTACGGGCTTAAGCAAGAACCAATCTTACCTATGCATCAAAACCACAATGATAGTTTGTCAAGTTGGTGCTGTTTTAACCTTCGCAAGGACCGGGCATAGCCACACTCGGTTCAACTAAAGTTGGAGAAACTGTCACCCGCTAGCCACCTTTGTGCAAAGCACGTCGGGAGAACCGGTCTCGCGTAAGCGTACGCGTAATGTCGGTCCGGGCCGCTTCTTCCAACAATACCGCCGAACCAAAGTATGACATGCTGGTAAGCAGTATGACTTATATCACCCATAACTCACTTGTGTTCTACTCGTGCATATAACATCAACACATAAAACCTAGGCTCGGATGCCACTGTTGGGTAACGTAGTAATTTCAAAATTTTCCTACGCACACGCAAGATCATGGTGATGCATGGCAACGAGAGGGGAGAGTATGATCTGTGTACCCTTGTAGATCGCAACGGAAGCGTTGACACAACATAGAGGAAGTAGTCGTACGTCTTCTTCCCGATCTGACCGATCCAAGCACCGTTACTCCGGCACCTCCGAGTTCTTAGCACACGTACAGCTCGATGACGCTCCCCGGGCTCCGATCCAGCAAAGCTTCGGGGATGAGTTCCGTCAGCACAACGGTGTGGTGACGATGATGATGTTCTATCGACGCAGGGCTTCGCCAAAGCACTACAACGATATGACCGAGGTGGAATATGGTGGCAGGGGGCACCGCACACGGCTAAGGGACGATCACGAGGATCAACTTGTGTGTCTCTGGGGTGCCCCTTGCCTCAGTATATAAAGGAGCCAGGGAGAGGGGGCGGCCGGCCAAGGTGGGCGCGCCAAGGGGGAGTCCTACTCCCACCGGGAGTAGGACTCCTAGTTGGACAAGGAGAGAGGGGAAAGAGGTGGAAGAGAGGAAGGAAAAAGGGGGGGGCGCCGCCCCCTTCCCTTGTCCTATTCGGACTAGGAAGGGGAGGGGCGCGCGGCCACCTCTTGCCTCCTTCTCTCTTCTCCCTCAAGGCCCATGTAGGCCCAATAAACCCCCGTGGGGGTTCCGGTAACCCCCCGGTACTCCGGAAAAATGCCGATTTCACCCGGAACGATTCCGATGTCCAAATATAGGCTTCCAATATATCAATCTTTACGTCTCGACCATTTCGAGACTCCTCGTCATGTCCGTGATCACATCCGGGACTCCGAACAAACTTCGGTACATCAAAAATTCATAAACTCATAATAACTGTCATCGTAACTTTAAGCGTGCGGACCCTACGGTTCGAGAACAATGTAGACATGACCGAGACACATCTCCGGTCAATAACCAATAGCGGGACCTGGATGCCCATATTGGATCCTACATATTCTACGAAGATCTTTATCGGTCAGACCGCATAACAACATACGTTGTTCCCTTTGTCATCGGTATGTTACTTGCCCGAGATTCGATCGTCGGTATCCAATACCTAGTTCAATCTCGTTACCGGCAAGTCTCTTTACTCGTTCCGTAATACATCATCTCACAACTAACATATTAGTTGTAATGCTTGCAAGGCTTATGTGATGTGCATTACCGAGAGGGCCCAGAGATACCTCTCCAACAATCGGAGTGACAAATCCTAATCTCGAAATACGCCAACCCAACATCTACCTTTGGAGACACCTGTAGTACTCCTTTATAATCACCCAGTTACGTTGTGACGTTTGGTAGCACCCAAAGTGTTCCTCCGGTAAATGGGAGTTGCATAATCTCATAGTCATAGGAACATGTATAAGTCATGAAGAAAGCAATAGCAACATACTAAACGATCGGGTGCTAAGCTAATGGAATAGGTCATGTCAATCAGATCATTCACCTAATGATGTGATCCCATTAATCAAATGACAACTCATGTCTATGGTTAGGAAACATAACCATCTTTGATCAATGAGCTAGTCAAATAGAGGCATACTAGTGACGCTCTGTTTGTCTATGTATTCACACATGTATTATCTTTCCGGTTAATACAATTCTAGCATGAATAATAAAAATTTATCATGAAATAAGGAAATAAATAATAACTTTATTATTGCCTCTAGGGCATATTTCCTTCATGGTTCGCCACCCAGGCTCAAAGAGATCATAAGATTATTCATGCTAGAAACTTCCGTGTGCAGCCACAAGCTAATATGGGCTGTTGCATAGTTGAGTAAGTTGCATGACCTCTTTCAGTGGTGGGCTAGCAGATGTACGGGGAAAGTAGGTGTAACTGTCCACCCAGAGTAAACAGTTAATGTTTCTGAAAGACTGTGTCTCGGTCATCCGTTTCTCAAACACCATGTAGTGGGAGAAATACAATGGAGGAGACCGAGTCTTGTGGGGAAAAGTGCGCAAACCTCTGCAGAGTGTACAAACTAATCATGGTTAGCCGTGTCCCCGGTTATGGACATCTTGAGTATCTGGTTCTTCGATTATCATGTGGATGTCATCACTCTAAATTAATATGTTGGGATGTTAATACTGCTTAATGGGGATTGAGTTGGAGGAACCTTCTCAATGTTTAACAACTACCATGATAGTTAAATAAAATGTATTCCTTTGTTGTAGGAAAAATTGGCTTTTCGCCAAAACATTACAACCATAGAGCCTCCACCAGCCATATATGCATGTAGTGATAGTATTTACTTGTTTCATTGCGCTACTGTGTTATCTTCCCAGCATATTCCATGTGCTGACCCATTTTCCGGGCCGCAACGTATCATGTTGCAGACTTTTCAGACAAAGAGTAAGGTGCGCTAGGTCATTTGTCGTGCACTCAGCTATGTCGTTGGAGTTGATGGACTCACTTTATCTTCCAAGACTTCTGCTGTTATTTTACTTAGATGGCCTTAAGCCATACTTATTGTAATAAGTTCTCTTTTGAGACATTCGATGTAATAAGCGTGTGATTGGTACTCTGTAATAAATCCTTCAAGTGTTGTGTGTGTCAGCATTACCGATCCAGGGATGACACTTATGCACAGAGATTCGACTGTTTGAGGTTGGATCGCTACAAGATGGTATCAGAGCACACACTGAATGTAGGACACGACCACTAAGATAAGCCATAGGTCACTCTTCTTTCCCATTTCTAACTCCTCTCCATTTTCTACTCTATAGGATGACGGACACAAGGAACAAGTTTACACAGCCGGATGAAGACACACCTTTTGGACGACACTTGAAGGAAGTCACTAGGTACCTAAACATTGGAATACCAAGCTTCACCGGGACCTACACCGCCACTTTACCAGAAGAGGAACGTTGGATGATTCGAGTTCAAGTTCCAGGAAGGACATTCACGCCAGTAACTAAGCCCATAGAGTTTTCCTTTGATGCACCAACCTGGAGTCTAGGAAAGAGCATGGCAGCCCACATCGCCATAGGACGCATTGGCGAAGTTTATCACAAGGAGCTTAAGGACACTATCTACCAAATATGTGGGCGCCGAGATGGGCAATGGGAGATGATCAGCACCAGGAAGGACAGGTCCATTGCAGCTTACATCCAGGAGTTAAACGAGCACATTCGACGCCAGGAAAACCAAATGTGTGCAAGCATGATAGACCTGAAGAAGTTGATGACTAGGAACATGGAGCTGGAAGAGGAACTCAAGTCTACACATGACGGATACAAGGAGGAAATCACCATACTAGTGGAGATGAATGACGACCTGACAAGGAAACTAGGAGTATTCATGGGAGACCCTGCGCCAGGAGGAGATGATGACCACCCCAAGGACTACATCATCATCGACGACACCGACTCCGACCCCAGTGATGATGCTTATGAAGACAAAGCTGGAGCAGATATCATGGAGTCTTCTACCAATCAAAATTTCTAGTAGATCACCATATTATTAGTAGTATTTTCCCCATGTATATATTAGTAGTCCGAGCACTGTAACGATAGTTAGATCGATTGTATGCCCTTGCTTGAAATTATTTTGGAGTGATATGTTTGTGTTTGTCTCATGTGCATATGGGTAGTGTTTTCTCACCAGACCTCATTCTATTCTAATTCTCTCCCCTCTAAAACCCACCAGATGCCTCCGAGACGTGACCCCGGATTTGCCTTCCCACCAGAGCTCACTCAGTTGATCCAACGCCAGAATACACTGATGTAGTTGCTGGTTCAGAATCAAGGCAACAACAATAGCAACAATAACAACAACCCACTGCCACCACCACCAGTTGATAACTTAGCCCGTTTTCTGAGGTTACAGCCGCCGGTGGTTTCCAGTAGCACCGAGCCCATAGTTGCAGATGATTGTCTATGCAGGATTGGAAGGGAGTTGACCACTGCAGGTTGCACAGATACTGAGAAGGTGTGTTTTGCCGCACACCAATTGGATGGACCTGCAGCCTCATGGTGGGAGAATTACACGGCCACCTTCCCTGTAGCCAATGTTACTTGGGAGCAGTTTCAGCAAGCATTCTGCACTGCTCCTGTTTCAACTGGAGCTATGAGCATGAAGAAGCATGAGTTTCACAACATACGCCAGGGTAACCATACTGTAGGGCAGTATGTGGAGGAGTTTAGCAAGTTAGCTCGCTATGCCCCGGATGATGTGGCCACAGATGCTGCGAAGCAAGAGAAGTTTATGGAAGGGCTGAATGATGAGATGAGTGTATAGTTGATGGTGGCAACATTTAACAACTACCAAGAATTGGTAGATAAGGCCCTCATGATTGAAGGAAAGCAGCAGCAAATTGAGAGCCACAAAAGGAAGTATGGACAAGGGAAGTACAATTCAGGAGCTCAGCAGAAGCCTTGTTTCACCCCGAACATGGGAGGATTTACCCATAACCATGGAGGCCATACCCACAATGGAGGAATTTCGCATAACCACAGTGGCCCCAAGAATAGAAACGGGAATAGAGCAGGCAGCAACCAGAACCACTCTAACCCAAGCACGCCCGCCAAGAAGGGTTTAAGTCACATCACTTGTTTCAAGTGCGGGGAGACTGGACACTACGCCACCGAGTGTTCTGAAGAAAAGAATGGAAATGGCAATGGAAGCTCTGGGAAGAAGCCCAACCCTTTCAATAGGGGACATGTGAACCACGTGAACGTGGAGGAGGTTGAAGAACAGCCCGATGCAGTAATAGGTAAGTTTTTGGTTAAGTCATTTACTGCAATCATTCTTTTTGATACTGGTGCATCGCATTCATACATTTCAAGGGGATTTGTGGATAAGTATAAGTTGCCCACCAAAGTTCTTAGGACACCTATGTTAGTAAGCTCACCCGGAGCGGAGTATATGGCAAGCAGTGGTTGTTTTCAGATGCCATTGTCCATAGGTAGGCATGTTTCCCCTTAGACTTAATAATCTTGGAATCACAAGGATTGGATGTGATACTCGGTATGGATTGGCTATCAAAGTATGGAGGAAACATTGATTGTGCCAGTAGGTCAATTCTACTCACCACACCGGAGGGGAAAAGGATTAAGTATGTATCCAGGCATACTCCTAAGAGTACTCACGTAAATTCCCTCACGGGAGTTGTTCAGGAAGAAGTGCCCGTAGTAAAGGATTACCCAGATGTATTTCCAGAGGAACTACCAGGCATGCCCCCGGATCGAGACATTGAGTTTTTGATAGAGTTATTGCCAGGCACCGGACCAATATCAAAGAGACCATACCGGATGCCCGCAAATGATCTGGAGGAGATTAAGAAACAGATTAAGGAGTTATTGGAGAAAGGTTACATTCAACGAAGTTCGTCACCATGGGGAGCCCCAGTGCTCTTGGTTGAGAAGAAGGATAAATCTCTGAGAATGGTTGTTGATTATCATGCTTTGAATGAAGTGACGATTAAGAACAAGTACCCACTGCCGATGATCAATTATTTGTTTGACCAGCTGCAAGGAGTTAAAGTATTTTCCAAGATCGATTTACGATCAGGGTACCACCAGCTGAAGATTCGAGAACAGGATATACCTAAGACAGCTTTCACCACAAGGTACTGGCTGTATGAGTACACGGTCATGTCATTCGGATTGACTAACGCCCCTGCCTATTTCACGAGTATGATGAACAAGGTGTTTATGGAGTTCTTGGATAAGTTCGTTCTGGTGTTCATTGATGACATTTTAGTATACTCGAAGAATGAAGAAGAGCATAAGGAGCATTTGCGCTTAGTTCTCGAGAAGCTCAGGGAACATCAGTTATACGCCAAGTTCAGCAAATGTGAGTTTTGGTTGAAAGAAGTTGGATTCCTTGGACATGTTATATCAGGAGAAGGTATAGCAGTAGACCCTACTAAGGTCCAGTCAGTCACTGAGTGGTTGGTACCCACCTCAGTTGGAGAGATCCACAGTTTTTTGGGACTCGTGGGATATTATCGGAGATTCATTGAGAATTTCTCTAAGATTGTAGAGCCCATGACTGAGTTGTTGAAGAAGGACACCAAGTTCAAATGGACGGATGAATGTGAGGCAAGTTTTTAGGAGTTGGAGAAACGTTCGACTACAGCCCCAGTGCTGATTCTGCCAGATATATGCAAGGACTTCCAAGTGTATTGCGACGCTTATCGTTTAGGACTTGGAGGCGTGCTTATGCAAGACAGAAGAGTTGTTTCGTATGCCTCACGACAGCTTCGACCGCATGAATTGAATTATGCCACGCATGATTTGGAGTTAGCAGCCGTAGTGCATGCACTCAAAACCTAGAGACATTTTCTTATTGGAAACCATTGTGATGTGTACACGGATCATAAGAGTTTGAAGTACATTTTCATGCAGAAGGAGTTGAACCTCAGGCAAAGGAGATGGTTGGAGCTTATAAAGGATTATGATATGAAGTTGCACTATCATCCGGGCAAGGCCAATGTCGTAGCAGACGCTTTGAGCCGTAAGAGTTATGCCAATACCCTCGTGAGTGGAGGATTACCAAAGGACTTAGAAGAAGATCTCAGGGAGCTTCGTTTGGAGATAGTCCCTAGAGGTTTTGTTGTAGCATTAGAAATTCAGTCGACATTATTGAGATAAAGGAGAAGATGAGCAAAGGAAAGGAGAAAGGTTTTCGTGAGGACGAGCACGACACCTTATGGTTTGAGGACCGTGTTTATGTGCCAAATAATGCAGAGATCAGGAAGTTGATACTTCAGGAAGCTCATGAATCACCATACTCGATACACCCCAGAAACACCAAGATGTATTTGGATCTGAAGGAGCGTTTCTGGTGGACTGGTATGAAGAAGGATATTGCCGAGTATGTAGCCGTTTGTGATGTATGCTAGAGAGTGAAGGCAGAACATCAGAAGCCAGCAGGATTACTGCAGCCTATGCCAATACCCGAATGGAAGTGGGACAAGCTTGGCATGGATTTTATCACCGGACTACCCTGGACCCAATCGGGATATGATTCTATTTGGGTAGTAGTGGATCGCTTGACCAAACTGGCTCACTTTATCACAGTGAAAACCACCTACACCAGTGCAAAGTTGGCCAAGATATACATGACCAGGATCGTATGTCTGCATGGAGTTCCGAGGACTATTGTATCAGATAGAGGAACCCAGTTTACTTCAAAGTTTTGGCACCAGCTGCACCAGACTCTGGGCACCAGTTTAGACTTCAGTACAACTTTTCATCCGCAGACAGATGGACAGACCGAGATTGTCATTCAGATTCGGGAGGACATGTTGAGAGCTTGTGCGCTTGATTATGGATCTAGTTGGGATGATAATTTGCCCTACGCAGAGTTTTCATACAACAACAGTTACCAAGCCAGTTTGAAGATGGCACCCTTCAAAGCTTTGTATGGAAGAAGGTGCATGACACAGTTGATGTGGGATGAAGTTGGAGACCGTCAATTGTTTGGATCGGATTTGATCAAAGAGTCTAGAGAGAAGGTTAAGTTGATTCGAGATAGACTGAAGGTAGCTCAGTCCAGGCAGAAGAGTTATGTAGACTCAAAACGCAAGGAGGTAGTCTATGAAATCGGAGATAGAGCATATCTTCGGGTGTCACCCCTACGAGGAGTTAAACGTTTTGGAGTTAAGGGAAAGCTATCCCCAAGATTTGTAGGACCATACCAAGTTTTGGAACGTATGGGAGAAGTGGCCTACAAGTTGGAGTTACCCGAAGGACTATCAAGAGTTCATGATGTGTTTCACGTTTCCCAGTTGAAGAAGTGTCATGCTGAGATGGCCGATATTCCTCTGAGAGATATAGTGCGCCTGGAAGCAATTTAGTTGGATAGTGATCTGACCTATGAGGAGAAACCTTTCAAGATTCTCGAGTTTGCCAGCCGAGTTACACGCAATAAGATTATCAAGTTTTGCAAAGTTCAGTGGAGCCACCATACCGAGGATGAAGCCACCTGGGAACGAGAGGATGATCTATGGAAAGACCACCCACACCTATTTTCTAGCCAACCCGAATCTCGAGGGCGAGATTCATTTTAAGGGGGGGTAGGTTTGTAACATCCCAAATTTTCAATTTGGAATGTTATACATAGGTCATCATATGCATATCAAATTTTATTTGCATTTTGGCGTTGTGATCCCATAAATCCTAAGCAGCTCAAGGACCCACGGAGAGAGTTGGGGGTTTCATGGTTTTCGTATTTGAATTTTCTCAAATATTGAAAAGTGGATCAATTTGATTTTATTATTTTTCTCTCCAAAAATATTTCAAATTAAAAATATATGAGAGGAGATAATATGACTTCTCCAAAGTAATTGAAATATTGGAGGAAAATTATTAAAATCGAATAAATTAATTTATTTGGATTTTATCACTATTTTATTTGAAATTAGAAAGATGTGCATTTTTTAAAAATTGCATCTTTAGGCTAAGAAAATGTTCACTTTGTTGTAAATATTCTATTTAGATGATGAAAATTTGTTTTGGTATTTTTAGATTTTTATTTTGTTTTCTAGGATTTTTCTGGCAAAATCTGTTTTAAAAACGCAAACCGCCTTAACGGGCCATGTCCGAACAGGACACTTCCGCCCGGGCCTTTATAAGGTGAGGCGAGGTCGCCCCAGCCGCCCCACGCCCTGCCCCAAACCCTAGCCGCCGTTGCCCGCTGCCGCGCCGCCGCCAGCCGCCACCGTCGCCGTCCGCCGCCGCTGTTGCCGGATCCCGCCGTCGGAGCCGCCGCCGTTGACCGGTCAGTGTTTTTGTTTAACCCGTTTTTTTAGTTTCGCGGTTTATTTTATTAGAACGGTTTTTCGTCGGTTTATTTATTTAACGAACGTTCGTTCGTTTAGATCTGTTAGTGAGCGGTTTTCGTTAGATTGGTTCTGTTAGCGAACGTTCATTCGTTAGTCTTTCCTTTTTATTTTATTTTCGGCCAGGGACCTATCCACGATTATTTTTATCGCAGATTAGCCCCTGATCTTCAAACCCTCGTAACTTTTTAACCATTTGTCCAAATCAAGTGAAACCAACACCAGAATCTTTGTCTCGAAACCCTCTTTCTGTTTAATCAACTTGAATAACGTTTTGACAATTTTAAAATTTGGTTTCAAGCAGATTTGTTTTCGAGGTTTTTTTGCCCGTAGTTTCAGTTCCGTAGCTCCGATTCGATTGATTCTTTTTGCAGATCGAATCTCTTCAGTTGAGTTTTAATATTCGATCTTCATATTTGAAGTTTTCCCCTTGCATCTATGCTTGAGTGCTTATGTATGCTATTGTTTGTTTGCGCTAGAATTACCAGAGTGCGCAATGTGCTACTATGAGTCACTAGGTTTTGCGGATCATCAGCAAGGTAAGTACCACTTTGATCATATTCCCTTTCACCCAGTTTTTATGCATTACTTTCAACCTTCAAACATTGCATGAGTAGGATCTCTTAACTTGTGGGTTTGGGAAGTAGATGATGAGGTAGAACCTATTGCCCTTTTATTATCAAACCCTTGGGAGTTACTTCTACGTTATGCTTATATTGCCATGCTATGCTCGTAGACGTGGTTTGGGTTTGAGTGTATCCATGACAGATGTGAGATTCTTAATTAATGGTTTACTTAAGGTGGCTACTTAAATACACATCTGGGTGGATTGGTTGCGGGCACCTGGAGAATCCAGTGTTGTCCTAGGATATCCCGGAGTACCCGTGTGGTCATCCTATGGTTAGCCACCCAGGCTCAAAGGGATCATAAGATTATTCATGCTAGAAACTTCCGTGTGCAGCCACAAGATAATATGGGCTCTAGCATAGTTGAGTAAGTTGCATGACCTCTTTCAGTGGTGGGCTAGCAGATGTAGGGGGGAAAGTAGGTGTAACTGTCCACCCAGAGTAAAGAGTTAATGTTTCTAAAAGACTGTGTCTCAGTCATCCGTTTCTGAAACACCATGCTGTGCGAGAAATACAACGAAGGAGATCGAGTCTTGTGGGGAAAAGTGTGCAAACCTTTGTAGAGTGTACAAACCAATCATGGTTAGTCGTATCCCCGGTTATGGACATCTTGAGTATCTAGTTCTTGGATTATCATTTGGATCTCATCACTCTAAATTAATATGTTGGGATGTTAATACTGCTTAATGGGGATTGAGTTGGAGGAACCTTCTCAATGTTTAACAACTACCATGATAGTTAAATAAAATATATTCCTTTGTTGTAGGGACAAATTGGCTTTTCGCAAAAACATTACAACCATAGAGCCTCCACCAGCCATATATGCATGTAGTGATAGTATTTACTTGTTTCATTACTCTACTGTGTTATCTTGCCAGCATATTCCATGTGCTGACCCGTTTTCCGGGCTGCAACGTATCATGTTGCATACTTTTTAGATGAAGAGTAAGGTGCACTAGGTAGTTTGTCATGCACTCAGCTATGTCGTTGGAGTTGATGGACTGACTTTATCTTCCAAGCCTCCCGTTGTTATTTTACTTAGATGGCCTTAAGCCATCCTTATTGTAATAAGTTCTCTTTTGAGACATTCGATGTAATAAGTGTGCGATTGCTACTCTGTTATAAATCCTTCAAGTACTGTGTGTGTCAGCATTACCGATCCAGGGATGACACTTATGCACAGAGATTCGACCGTTTGAGGTTGGATCGCTACACTCTTAATTTTTTTCCTTTTTCACTTTTTTTGCCCTTTTTTCCTCTTTTTTTTGCTCCGCAACAATTTTTTTCGAAAAAGTCTACAAATGGTCTAAAAACTGCCTAGCCAGAATTTTCCAGACTTCATTTTTTTAGTTTGGGACTATTTTTCTACTGCGGGTAGCACGAAAATGGAGGAGCACACTCCGAATTTTTTTCTTTTTTCACTTTTTTTGCACTATTTTTTCCTCTTTTTTTTGCTCCACAACAATTTTTTGTCGAAAAAGTCTACAAATGGTCTAAAAACTGCCTAGCCCGAATTTTCCAGACTTAGTTTTTTTTGAGTTTGGAACTATTTTTCTTCTGCAGGTAGCACGTAATCTCGGGAGTCCTACTCTGTCATGACTCGGAGTGTGGAGTGATCTGGAACTCGAAAACAAAGCAACAAATACTGGACTTGGACTAGGACTGGTGGCAAAGATGAATCTGGTGGAACTCGGACTGGAGGTTGTATACGATGATGGAATATCTGGACTCGGATTGGTGGTGGTATATGGCGATGGGATATGTGGACTCAGATTGATGGTTGTATATGGCGATCGTATATGTGGACTCGGATTGGTGGTAGTATATGGCAGCGGCGATGTATATGGTGGGGTGGTGGTATATGGTAATGATGATGACGATGGTGCGGCTGCGGCGTGACAACCTATGAACAGAACTCGAAACTCTAAGGGACTAGATGCTAAGACCAGCAACTCGACACTATGATGCAATCGCAAATTCAACAAAGCAAAACTCTAAAAGGACTATGCAAAGGCTCAGATTGGTCCGGATACGATGACCTAGCCCTAAATTTTTTTGGCTTTTTCATGGATTGTAGGTATGAAGAACAGACTCAATCTGAACTATGAAAAACTGTAAAATCTCACCGAGCAACCAGGAAATCTGATACCACTTGATAGAGGCGAAGGTGTTTCTATGTTTTGATGAGATGGTGGCTATCGTTTTCTGTGGGAGTCAACCTTGACGATCCGACTACGAATGTGCGAGACGTCGTGCCTTAGCAATTGCTAAACCAACTTCCAAGGGGTTATTGACCACGCCGGAGCACGATCAACCTGACCACGAGGGTCTGTTTCCTGCGAGCAAACGAAGAACAAGCAAGAAACTGAGATTGCAATCTGGATATTGCGAATATAAGAGGAAATCTTTATTAATGAAGGTGGGGTTCTATGATGCCTTTGTCTGGTCGTTAAACACAAACGAAGTACGCGAAGTTGCAACTATGGCGAACTTTAATCTAAACAAAACCCAAAGTCTAAACGATGCCCTAAGGGTTGTACATATGGAGGAAGAGAGGGGAATTTCGTGGCCCTTGGAGGAGGGGTCCGAAACCAACCCTAACTCTTGTTTCCCCACATATACGGACTCTAAAAACATCCTATACTTAAGTATTTCGAAAATACATGGGCCTGGCCCAATAATAAGGTGACGCAGCACCTAGAATAGCCTCTGGATGAAAATTATGAAGTGCCATCTTGTATATTTCGTCCAAGGCTTCATGCACTCATTATGCTGGCTTCAAAGTCCTGAAATCATCACTTGAAACTTCGTTCTTGTTTCCCTTGCGCATGCCATCAACTCCATGCTTGTTCTTGCTCCAATGTTCATCCTTCTCCAAGCTAGGCCCTTCATTTGTAAGCAAAACAAATGTATCTAATTTAGGCATTATCATATTCTCATGAACATTAGAATCATTACCAAGAAACAAAAGCACTTGATAATTTGATTGACGTGCGCGAGCTCTAGTAATTGGTCCAGTATGTATAGCAGCAGGGGCTGTGGGCGTAACAATGGTATTGATGTCCACATCATTTATGAATTTGCAATATTTCCAAATGAAATTCAAACATTTACAAAAACCCTTTTCATTTATTAAATGGAAGAAGTCATATTATCTTCACTCTAGGGTTTTGTATTTGAAAAGGATTTGAATTCATGGAGATCAAAAATGCAAGGTGAAAGTTTGGGAAAGTCCTTTTATTCCCTCTTATTTAACTTTCAAAAAGTTTCAAATTTCACTCAATTTCACACAAGCAATCAAGCAAACAATCAAAACTATCTATTTAATATTACATTCCAAAATTTAGAATTTTGGGATGTTACAAACCTACTACCCTTAAAATGAATCTCGTCCTTGAGATTCGGAGAGGCTAGCAAGAAATAGGTTAGATTCGGGGTCTACTCAAAATCGATTGATCGCCACAGGGTGTCTCGGGTGCTACCACCCTTAGAAACATGGTTATGGTTCCATCAAAATTCATATACTCCATCCTTTTTGTTGGTAGTGTCGATCTTCTTAGATTCTTGGGAAAATTCCTTCTCTGGCTCTTCCAGTAGTGACATAACCTTTTCCTCAATACTTGTGTCCTTTCATCTTGGCAAGGTTCTTCCGAGACTGGTTCTTCTTAGCTGACGGGTCTGGTGCCAATACTAAACAACTATCGATATCTCATGGTGGTCAACAATTTATGGTTTCTCCTGCAGGAAATGGGTCTGGGATTCATTCTCACCGTATGACCTACGATTAGCAACAACTGCCTGGTACAAGGGGAATTTTTTTTCATATCATTCTAAGGTTCAAACAAGGTTTTGATCATCGTCGCTCTACTATGGGTAAGTCACTCAGATTTACCATCCCATATAGCAAGGCGAATAATAAGAGTAAGTTGGTATGGTGATCAATCCATCCCACACCCAAATCATTACCTTGTATATGGTTTAGTGAATCTCGCATTCTAACACTCAGTCATCCTCACAAGCATTGCAGAACTCCTCTTGTCGACGAACCAAGTTCGGATAAATCCATTGATTTTGCAAGCCAAACAAACAACTATTGTTTCTTCACATCTCTCAGGTTTCACGTAAACTCCTATAAAATCGTTTGTTCGTAAAGTCGTAACTTCTTCCAGGGTTTTTCCTTTAGCAAGAGTGTGCTTGCTTCTTGGCCGGTCCTGGAGCCTGTGGGTTATGGCCCATCTCATCACTTGTAACCCTTGAACTCATCACTGGGCCAACTGATCATTATTCCAACATCCAGCTTCCTAGTATTCTTAAATCCATCCAATTGTATTGTCTCCCTTCCTTCTATTTGTACCAAACTAAGACATGACTACTCAGACTCATCACGGAGTTACAATTGCTCCTTATTACCAACATTATACCTCCTTTATATTCCAATAGTACTTCATCCCTTCATACTCTTGGGATTTTCCACATATTGAGATAAAACTCATACATATTTTGTCCAAAGTCCACTCCGTGGAATATCATTATCTATTCCAGGGGTCAAATGTCCTCACAGGGTACTACCACCCTTGAAATGCACAAATTTTTCCATAGACCATATTTCTCATATCCTCGAAAAATGGTCAAAATCTTTCTTCATAGAGTAACAACTCATAAAAATTCAAAATCAGTACCAATGATGCTAACTTTATTGATTCTCAAATTATTACAATCTCCTGCATTTCCATTACATGCCTCAACTCAACACCTCAATATAAAAGAAATGTTCCCACTACTACTACTATATTTCTTTTTTAGCTCAACTATTCAGCCCAAGTCTCCTTCTGATTGGGACAATCTTTGGCAAAGTGCCCTGCTTCATTACAACGAAAACATATTACTTCTGACCAGTCTCGAGGTTTCCTTGTGATTATATAGCCTGCTTGGGTCCTTGTCTTCCCTTTTGGGCAATCACTGAAGTAGTGTCCTGAATCTTTACACCTGAAACATGTGATATGACTCAGGTCCTTCTTTGTAGAAATTGGGTTGTTCCTGGAATCCAATCTATTTCTATTCCTGGACTTTTCCATGCCAATCAGGGCTTCTATTTCCTGTGGGTCATACTCTACTTCCACTGTTGGGAATGCTACTAGATACTCTTTCGGACAATACTGGGAGATGTGTCCTTCTTCTCCACATGAATAGCATGACTTGGTGCAGGTTTTAATTGGGCCTTCTTCGGGTGTGTTATCCACCTCTTCCTTCATCACCGGTTCTTCTAAAATTTCCATGAGGGCTCCTTTCATCGCTTCTTTCCTCTGCTCGATGGTTCATTGTACTATGGGGTAAATGTGACACTGAGCAGGGTAGTGGGTAGTCCCTTCACACAAGAAACAAGCAATCTGCCTACTTGGGCATTCTTCAGCTAGGTGACTTTCTTCACAATGAGGGCATTCATCCTTGTGTTCTTTATGGTTGTGTCCTATTTCTCCATAGAGCTTGCATGCACAAGGTTTCTTCATATCAGTTCCATAAGGCTTCAATTTCTGGGACACAAGCTGAGACTTTAGCAGAGTCAACTTAAATTCTTCCCAAGTGGTTACTCCTTGCCATCCATTGATGGTTTGGTACATCCTCCACCAAGTAGCAGCACCTCTTTCAAAGCACTGAAGAGCATGCTAGGCCATATCCTTTCCGACTATAGTGTTATTCTTCATGTCATCTTCCATGGTCTGAATCCATCAGTCCTTCTCCAATTGAGCCATCGGTCCAGAAAATATGATGTAACATCCCAAAATTCTAAATTTTGGAATGTTATATTAAATAAATAGTTTTGATTGATTGTTTGATCTGTGGTGTGGTTGCTTGAGTGCAATTGAGTGGAATTTGAAACTTTTGAAAGTTAAATGAGAGGGAATAAAAGGACATTCCCAAACTTTCACTTTGCATTTTGATCTCCATGAATTCAAATTATTTTCATCACAAAACCCTGGAGACAAGATGACATGACCTCTTCCATTTAAATAAATGTAAGGGGTTTGAAAAGATTTGAATTTTTATTTGGAATTTTTTTTTCAATTCAGAAACTTTAAGCAACTCAATGATTTTCATGAGAGAAGATACAATGACTTCTGAAAATCATATGAAATATGCGTTGAAAGTTTAAAAGAATCAAATTGAAAGTCCCTTTTGAAATTATTTCTCATTTTGGAGTTACTTGGATTTTATTCACATTATTTTTCTCCAAAAATAAAATATACGGAAATTAGGGTAAAATTATTCCCTACATTAGAAAATTGGAGAGAAATAAATTAGAATTTATTTTGGTATTTTTAAAATGATTTTTATGAGGTTTTATTGCAGCATTAGAACTGTTTGCTTTAGTAAATTTTATGGATTTTATTTGACACTAGAAAAATGTTCAAGTTGTAGAAAATCCTTTTCTGAAAATTTTGATATATAATATGCCTATATATAATTTTAATTTTATTTTTGTTATTCCGTTTTCCTTTTTTGTTTCTATTAAAACAAACAAATTGCGTGTGCGGCCTATAACTATCTGTCGCCCACGTGCCCAACATAGTCAGCAGACAAGCTCGTAACTGGTTTTTTGGTTATGCTTAAAAAATATTATTTTAGAAATATTTCTTTTTCTTAAAAAAAGTTCAAAAAAAAACTGCAGTGCGCGCGGCCGGCCGAACCGCCTAAGGCTTTAGGCCCATGCGAGGCGCCTCCCCTTTTCATTTCTTTTAGTCTACATTTAGTCCCACATTGCCTAGCCTTTGACCCCTAAAGCTCTTTTCCACCTATAAATATAGACCCGTAAAGCCTCCAAAAATTATTCGATTCAGGTTAAATCAATATTTTGGTTTGACTAGATTCATTAAAGAAAAATATATTTCTCCTCTCCGACGAGACTTCTGAAAATTGTCTCATTTCTCCGAAGTCGTCTTTTCTCTACCTTATAAAGGTATCTTTCTTCGTATTTTTTCTTTTTATACTTCCTTAGTTTATTATTTTTAGACTAGTGCGGTAGAATAATTAGATTATCAATTAGTCTCTGTATTTATACATTAGACCTACAATTATTTTAGCCGTAGCTATTTTTCTTCATAAAATAGCTTAGCCCTGATTTTTCAAATTGCCATAACTTTTTACTCGTTCATCCAAATTAGATGAAACCAGCGCCTATAGTTTTGTCTTGTTTTCACCTATCTAGTGAACCTGTCACATCAACTTTTTGAAAATTTTAAATTACGAAATTTGTTCAGATTCATATTCAAACTTCTTTTGATCATAACTTGAGTTTCGTAACTCCGATTTAGTTGATTCTTTTTGCAAATCGAAGCTTTTGACCTAAACTTTCTGATAAGACCAAATCCACCTAATTTTGGTACTGTTGGAAATTGTTTTCTGTTGCAAGAGTTAATTGCTTGTTTTTGAAGTTTTTCGAAGTCTTTTCTTTGATTCTTTTGCATGAGTGCTTATGTATGCAATTGCTTGCTCACGATAGATTGACCGGAGTGTGACGAGTAGAACTATCAGGAGTTATGAGTGCGAATCATCTTCATCAACTGTACAAGTTCACACTTTGATCATACTTTTTATACCCAGTTTTTATGCATTAGTTTCAACCCTCAAACATTGCATGAGTAGGATTTGATAACATGTGGGTATTGGGAAGTAGTTAATGAGGTAGGAACCTATTGTCTTGCATTCAAACACAGGGTATTATTGCGTTATCCTTGCACTACTTTGCTATGCTCGTAGACGTGGATTGGTATGTGAGATTCATGAAAGATGTGAGAGTTATTGTTAACTAAGGTGGCTACTTTAATACACATCTGGGTGGATGATACGTCTCCAACGTATCTATAATTTTTGATTGCTCCATGCTATATTATCTACTGTTCTGGACATTATTGGGCTTTATTATCCACTTTTATATTATTTTTGGGACTAACCTATTAACCGGAGGCCCAACCCAGAATTGTTGTTTTTTGCCTGTTTTAGGGTTTCGAAGAAAAGGAATATCAAACGGAGTCCAAACGGAATGAAATCTTCGGGAACGTGATTTTCTCAATGAACAAGACCCAGGAGACTTGGACCCTACGTCAAGACACAAAAGAGGAGGCCACGAGGTAGGGGGCACGCCTACCCCCCCAGGCGCGCCCTCCACCCTCGTGGGCCCCCTGTTGCTCCACCGACGTACTCCTTCCTCCTATATATACCTACGTACCCCCAAATGATCAGATACGGAGCCAAAACCCTAATTCCACCGCCATAACTTTCTGTATCCACGAGATCCCATCTTAGGGCCTGTTCCGGAGCTTCGCTGGAGGGGGCATCGATCACGATGGGCTTCTACATCAACACCATAGCCCCTCCGATGAAGTGTGAGTAGTTCACCTCAGACCTACGGGTACATAGTTAGTAGCTAGATGGCTTCTTCTCTCTTTTTGGATCTCAATACAATGTTCTCCCCCTCTCTTGTGGAGAACTATTCGATGTAATCTTCTTTTTCCAGTGTGTTTGTTGAGACCGATGAATTGTGGGTTTATGATCAAGTCTATCTATGAACAATATTAGAATCTTCTCTGAATTCTTTTATGTATGATTGGTTATCTTTGCAAGTCTCTTCGAATTATCAGTTTGGTTTGGCCTACTAGATTGATCTTTCTTGCAATGGGAGAAATGCTTAGCTTTGGGTTCAATCTTGCGGTGTACTTTCCAAGTGACAGTAGGGGCAGCAAGGCACGTATTGTATTGTTCCCATCGAGGATAACAAGATGGGGTTTTCATCATATTGCATGAGTTTATCCCTCTACATCATGTCATCTTGCTTAAGGCGTTACTTTGTTTTCATTAACTTAATACTCTAGATGCATGCTGGATAGTGGTCGATGAGTGGAGTAATAGTAGTAGATGCAGGCACGAGTCGGTCTACTTGTCTCGGACGTGATGCCTATATACATGTTCATACCTAGATATTCTCATAACTGTGCTCAATTCTTTCAATTGCTCAACAGTAATTTGTTCACCCACCGTAAAATACTTATGCTCTCGAGAGAAGCCACTAGTGAAACCTATGGCCCTCGGGTCTATCTTCATCATATTAATCTCCCAATACTTAGTTATTTCCTTTTCTTTTACTTTGCTTTTATTTTACTTTGCATCTTTATCACAAAAATACAAAAATATTATCTTATCATATCTATCAGATCTCACTCTCGTAAGTGGCCGTGTAGGGATTGACAACCCCTTATCGCGTTGGTTCCGAGGATTTATTTGTTTTGTGCAGGTATGAGGGACTGGCGCGTAGCCTTCTACTGGATTGATACCTTGGTTCTCAAAAACTGAGGGAAATACTTATGCTACTTTGCTGCATCATCCCTTCCTCTTCGAGGAAAACCAACGCAGTGCTCAAGAGGTAGCAAGAAGGATTTCTGGCGCCGTTGTCGTGGAGGTCTACGCAAAAGTCAATATACCAAGTACCCATCACATACCCTTATCTCCCACATTACATTATTTGCCATTTGCCTCTCGTTTTCCTCTCCCCCACTTCACCCTTGCCGTTTTATTCGCCCTCTCTCTCTATCCTCCCTTCTTTCTCTATTTGCCACTTTTTGCCCGCTTGCTTTTAGAGGAAGTCAACTTTGACGATCCGACTACGAACGTGCAAGGACGCCGCGCCTTAGCAATCGCTAAACCAACTCCGAGGGGTTATTGACCACGCCGGAGCATGATCAACCTGACCACGAGGGTCTGTTTCCTGCAGGCAAACGAAGAACAAGCAAGAAACTGAGATTGCAATCTGGATATTGCGAATATAAGATGAAAGCTTTATTGATCAAGGTGGGGTTCTGTGACATCTTGGTCTGGTCGTTGGACACAAACGAAGTACGCGAAGTTGCAGCTATGGCGAACTTTTAATCTAAACAAAATCCAAAGTCTAAACGACGCCCTAAGGGCTGTATATATGGAGGAAGAGGGGGGGGGAATTTCGTGGCCCTTGGAGGAGGGGTCCGAAACCAACCCTAACTCTTGTTTCCCCACACATACGGACTCTAAAACCAGCCTATACTTAAGTATTTCGAAAATACATGGGCCTGGCCCAATAATAAGGTGACGCAGCACCTAAAATAGCCTATGGACAAAATTTATGAAGTGGCATCTTGTATATTTCATCCAAGGCTTCATGCACTCCTTATGGTGGCTTCAAAGTCCTGAAATCATCACTTGTAACTCCGTTCTGGATCCCCTTGCGCATGCCACCATCTCCTCGCTTGAACTTGTTCCAAGGTTCATATTTCTTGTCCAAACTAGGCCCTTCAATTGTAAGCAAGGCAAATGTATCCAATTTAGGCAGCATCATATTCTCATGAACATTAGAATCGTTATCAAGAAACGAAAGTACCTGATAATTCAATTGGCGTGCGTTAGCTCTAGTAATTGGTCCAGTATGTATAGCAGCAGGGGCTGTGGGTGTAACAATGGTATTGGTGTCCTCATCATCCTCCCCTTCTTGAAATGAAGTCGTCCTCGACGAAAGTTCATCGTCCTCACCCAAATAAGGCTTCAAATCTGCAATGTTTAAAAGTGGGACTAACCCCAAAATCTGCAGGCAGCTCAAGTTTATATGCATTATCATTTATTTTCTCTAACACCTTAAAAGGACCATCAGCACGTGGCATTAGCTTTGATTTGCGCAAATTAGGAAATCTATCCTTATGCAAATGTAACCAAACAAGATCTCCACGTGCAAACACGACATGTTTTCTACCCTTATCTCCAGCAAGTTTATATTTAGAATTCATACGCTCAATGTTTTCCTTAGTTAACTCATGCATTTTTAAAATCAATTCAGCACATTCTTTAGCATCAAAATTAACCTTCTCATAAGATGGAAGAGGCAACAAATCAATAGGTGCACGAGGTAGGAAACCATACACAATTTCAAAAGGGCACATCTTAGTAGTAGAATGCAATGAACGATTATAAGCAAATTCAATATGAGGCAAGCATTCTTCCCACATTTTCTTGTTATTCTTCAAAATAGCCCTAAGCATAGTAGACAATGTTCTATTGACTACTTCAGTTTGTCCATTAGTTTGGGGGTGACAAGTAGTACTAAAAAGCAGCTTAGTCCCCAACTTAGCCCATAAACATCTCCAAAAGTGGCTAAGAAATTTAGTATCACGATCTGAAACAATAGTATTTGGCACACCATGCAAGCAAATAATTTCACGAAAGAAACAAATCAGCAACATTAACAGCATCATCGCTTTTATGACATGGTATAAAGTGTGCCATTTTCGAGAACCTATCCACGACAACAAATATGCTATCCCTCCCCTTCTTTGTTCGAGGTAAACCTAAAACAAAGTCCATAGATATATCCTCCCAAGGAACACTAGGTACAGGCAAAGGCATATATAAACCATGAGGATTGAGTCGTGACTTAGCTTTTTGACATGTAGTGCAGCGAGCAACAAAACGCTCAACATCCCGTCTCATCTTTGGCAAAAAGAAATGTGTAGCAAGTATATCCTCCGTCTTCTTGACGCCAAAGTGTCCCATTAATCCTCCTCCATGCGCCTCCTGCAACAACAAAAGACGAACAGAGCTAGCTGGAATGCATAGCTTGTTAGCACGAAACACAAATCCATCGTTAAGAACGAACTTGTTCCAAGTTCTCCCTTCCTTACAATTCTGCAATACATCTTTAAATTAAGCATCATGCACATATTGATCTTTGATGGCCTCCAAACCAAATATTTTAAAGTCAAGTTGTGAAAGCATAGTATAACGACGAGACAATGCATCAGCAATAACACTTATTTTACCCTTCTTGTGTTTAATGACATAAGGAAAAGTCTCAATAAATTCAATCCATTTAGCATGTCTACGGTTCAGTTTTGCTTGACTTTTAATGTGTTTCAAATATTCATGATCAGAATGTATAACAAATTCCTTGGGCCATTAATAATGTTGCCATGTTTCTAAGGTCCGAACAAGAGCATATAATTCTTTGTCATAAGTAGAATAGTTCAGACTAGGCCCACTCAATTTTTCAGAAAAGTATGCAACAGGTTTGCCATCTTGTAATAACACACCTCCTAATCTGATAGAGGCAAAGGTGTCCCGTCTTTCGATGAGATGATGGATTTCGCTTTGGTGGAAGTCGACTTTGACGATCCGACTACGAACGTGCGAGGACGTCGCGCCTTAGCAATCGCTAAACCAACTCCGAGAGGTTATTGACCACGCCGGAGCACGATCAACCTGACCACGAGGGTCTGTTTCCTGCGAGCAAACGAAGAACAAGCAAGAAACTGAGATTGCAATCTGGATATTGCGAATATAAGATGAAAGCTTTATTGATCAAGGTGGGGTTCTGTGACGCCTTTGTCTGGTCGTTGAACACAAACGAAGTACGCGAAGTTGCAGCTATGGCGAACTTTTAATCTAAACAAAACCCAAAGTCTAAACGATGCCCTAAGGGCTGTATATATGGAGGAAGAGGGGGGGAATTTCGTGGCCCTTGGTGGAGGGGTCCGAAATCAACCCTATCTCTTGTTTCCCCACACATACGGACTCTAAAAATAGCCTATACTTATGTATTTCGAAATTACATGGGCCTGGCCCAATAATAAGGTGACGCAGCACCTAAAATAGCCTCGGGACGAAATTTATGAAGTGGCATCTTGTATATTTCGTCCAAGGCTTCATGCACCCATTATGGTGGCTTCAAAGTCCTGAAATCATCACTTGTAACTCCGTTCTTGTTTCCCTTGCGCATGCCATCATCTCCATGCTTGTTCTTGCTCCAATGTTCATCCTTCTCCAAGCTAGGCCCTTCATTTGTAAGCAAAACAAATGTATCCAATTTAGGCAGCATCATATTCTCATGAACATTAGAATCATTACCAAAAAACGAAAGTACCTGGTAATTTAGTTGGCGTGCACGAGCTCTAGTAATTGGTCCAGTATGTATAGCAGCAGGGGCTGTGGGTGTAACAATTGTATTGATGTCCTCATCATCCTCCCCTTCTTGAAATGAAGTCGTCCTCGACGGAAGTTCATCTTCCTCACCCAAATAAGGCTTCAAATCTGCAATGTTAAAAGTGGGACTAACCCCAAAATCTGCAGGCAGCTCAAGTTTATATGCATTATCATTTATTTTCTCTAACACCTTAAAGGGACCATCAGCACGTGGCATTAACTTTGATTTGCGCAAATCAAGAAATCTATCCTTACGCAAATGTAACCAAACAAGATCTCCAGGTGCAAACACAACATGTTTTCTACCCTTATCTCCAGCAAGTTTATATTTAGCATTCATGCGCTCAATGTTTTCCTTAGTTAACTCATGCATTTTTAAAATCAATTCAGCACGTTGTTTAGCATCAAAATTAACCTTCTCCGAAGATGGAAGAGGCAACAAATCAATAGGTGCACGAGGTAGGAAACCATACACAACTTCAAAAGGGCACATCTTAGTAGTAGAATGCATTGAACGATTATAAGCAAATTCAATATGAGGCAAGCATTCCTCCCACATTTTCTTATTATTCTTCAAAACAGCCCTAAGCATAGTAGACAACGTTCTATTGACTACTTCAGTTTGTCCATCAGTTTGGGGGTGACAAGTAGTACTAAAAAGCAGTTTAGTCCCCAACTTAGCCCATAAACATCTCCAAAAGTGGCTAAGAAATTTAGTATCACGATCTGAAACAATAGTATTTGGCACACCATGCAAGCGAATAATTTCACGAAAGAACAAATCAGCAACATTAACAGCATCATCGCTTTTATGACATGGTATAAAGTGTGCCATTTTCGAGAATCTATCCACGACAACAAATATGCTATCCCTCCCCTTCTTTGTTCGAGGTAAACCTAAAACAAAGTCCATAGATATATCCTCCCAAGGAACACTAGGTACAGGCAAAGGCATATATAAACCATGAGGATTGAGTCGTGACTTAGCTTTTTGACATGTAGTGCAGCGAGCAATAAAACGCTCAACATCCCGTCTCATCTTTGGCCAAAAGAAATGTGTAGCAAGTACGTCCTCCGTCTTCTTCACGCCAAAGTGTCCCATTAATCCTCCTCCATGCGCCTCCTGCAACAACAAAAGACGAACGGAGCTAGCTGGAATGCATAGCTTGTTAGCACGAAACACAAATCCATCGTTAACGACAAACTTGTTCCACCTTCTTCCTTCTTTGCAATTCTGCATTACATCTTTAAAATCATCATCATGCACATATTGATCTTTGATGGTCTCCAAACCAAATATTTTGAAGTCAAGTTGTGAAAGCATAGTATAGCGACGAGACAATGCATCAGCAATAACATTTTCTTTTCCCTTCTTGTGTTTAATGACATAAGGAAAAGTCTCAATGAATTCAACCCATTTAGCATGTCTACGATTCAGTTTAGCTTGACTTTTAATATGTTTCAAAGATTCATGATCAGAATGTATAACAAATTCTTTGGGCCATAAATAATGTTGCCATGTTTCTAAAGTCCGAACAAGAGCATATAATTCTTTATCATAAGTAGAATAATTCAGACTAGGCCCACTCAATTTTTCAGAAAAGTATGCAACAGGTTTGCCATCTTGTAATAACACACCTCCTAATCCAATTCCACTAGCATCACATTCAAGCTCAAAAGTCTTATTAAAATCAGGAAGTTGGAGTAAAGGAGCATGTGTCAACTTATCTTTCAATACCGTGAAGGCTTCTTCCTGTGCGGTACCCCAAAGAAAAGGCACATCTTTCTTTGTAAGCTCATTGAGAGGTGCAGCAATGGTGCTGAAATCTCTCACAAAACGCCTATAGAATCCAGCGAGGCCAAGAAAACTCCTCACTTGTGTGACCGTTTTGGGTTGCGGCCAACTCTCAATAGCTTCAATCTTGGCTTTATCAACTTCAATTCCCTGTGGAGTAACAACATAGCCAAGAAAAGATACTCGGTCGGTGCAAAAGGTGCACTTCCCAAGGTTACCAAACAAACGTGCATCACGTAGAGCAATAAAAACAGCACGTAAATGTTCCAAATGTTCTTCCAAAGATCTGCTATAAATCAATATGTCATCAAAGTAAACTACCACAAATCGTCCAATGAAAGCACGTAAAACTTCGTTCATTAATCTCATGAAAGTACTAGGTGCATTAGTTAACCCAAAAGGCATGACTAACCACTCATATAATCCAAACTTAGTTTTGAATGCTGTTTTCCATTCATCTCCCAATTTCATACGAATTTGATGGTATCCACTACGTAAATCAACTTTGGAGAATATTGTAGAGCCACTCAATTCATCAAGCATATCATCTAGCCTAGGAATAGGATGACGATAACGAATAGTAATATTATTAATGCCTCTACAATCAACACACATATGTGATGTACCATCCTTTTTCGGCACTAGAATAATAGGAACAGCACAAGGACTAAGGGATTCGCGTATATAACCTTTGTCGAGAAGCTCTTGTACTTGACGCATAATCTCCTTCGTCTCCTCTGGATTGGTACGGTATGGTGCACGGTTTGGCAGTGAAGCACCGGGAATTAAGTCAATCTGATGCTCAATCCCTCGAATAGGCGGTAATCCCGGTGGCACGTCTTGTGGAAAGACGTCAGCGAACTCCTGCAAAATGTTAGTGACAGCAGGAGGCAAAGAGGAAGGCACGTCCTCGAATGAAAATAATGCCTCTTTGCACACAAAAGCATAGCAAACAGATTTGCTAAAATCTAAATCGTCAATATCAGATTTGGTGGCAATTAAACATGCACTTTTTAATTTAATTTCAGAAGCAACACTAGATGGTTTATTATTAGGCTGCATTTGTTGCTCAAAGTCTTTTGCCACAATCTGATTTTCATTTTTATTTTTCTCCTGTTTTGCTTTATTAGCTCTATTAATATCATCTTTCAAAATGGAATCAGGAGTCATAGGAAGCAAAGTAATATTTTTATCCTTATGAACAAGAGTATACTGATTGTTTCTACCATGGTGTACAGAATTTTTATCAAATTGCCATGGTCTACCAAGTAATAAGGAACATGCTTGCATAGGTACCACATCACAATCAACATAATCAGCATATGTAGAGATACTAAAATGCACACGAACAGTACGTGTTACCTTAACCTTGCCATTATTGTTGAACCATTAGATGTAGTAAGGATGTGGATGTGGTCTTGTGGTGAGTGATAGCTTCTTCACCATCTCTATGCTAGCCAAGTTATTGCAGCTCCCTCCATCTATGATGACGTGAACAGAACGTTCCTTCACAACTCCCTTTGTATGGAACAAATTATGCCTCTGATTTTGCTCAGCTTGTGTGACCTGCACACTCAAAACACGTTGAGCAACTAAACATTCATACCTGTCAGCATCTTCAGGAGCCATGTATTGTGTCTCATGATCAGAATCATCTCCACCGTGTTCTTCACGTGTAATAAGAGCCAAAGTCTCCTCATCATAGTCACTAGCGGACTCATACCCACCATCCTCAGTAGCAATCATCCCACGCTGAGATTTGCATTCTCCCGCAAAATGTCCTCTTCCCTTACAACGACGACAAATAATATCACTTGTGTGCCCTGTTGATGCCATGGAAGAAGAAGAACTCTGCGCAGGCCCGGGAGGTGTGCTCTTGGCAGATAGTGGTGGTTGTGCCTGCTTTCTTGTATCACGGCTGGAGGTGGCACCTGATTGAGGTGCTGGTGTAGTGGAAGTAGAGGATGCACGTGGTATCCACGATGAAGATCGACCTGCAGAAAAGTTAGTTCGCGCCAATGCCTGTCGATCCTGCACTTCACGTTCAGCTTTACAAGCAAGATGGAATAAACAAGTGATATTAGTATAGTCCTTATACTCTAGAATGGTCTGAATCTCTCTATTTAATCCACCCATAAAACATGCAAGCATAGCTTCATTATCCTCAACAATACCACATCTAATCATGCCAGTTTGTAATTCCTGATAATATTCTTCTACAGAATTTTTTCCTTGTCTTAAACGCTGCAATTTTTGAAGTAATTCACGTTGATAATATGGTGGAACCCAACGAGTACGCATAGCAGTTTTCAAAGCAGCCCAAGTAGCTGGAATAGGATATAATCCACAATGCTCAGACCACCAAACACATGCAAAACTAGTGAATGCACAAACAGCAGCAGGAACACGTCTCTCCTTGGGATATTGTAAACATGTAAATCATTGTTCAGTTTCTAACTCCCAAGTAAGATATATATCAGGAACATATCTACCCTCAAATGGTGGAATATTCAATTTTAGTTTAGGGAGATGGTCATGATCTCTTACCTGAGGGTGAGCCCTACCATTGCCATTATTTGCATGTGGACGACCTGGTGGTTGTTGTGCTGGTGGTGGCACGTAGTTCTGATTTTGATCAACCTCATCCTTGTAATCTCCCGCAAAATCATCCTCCTCCGCATCAGCAGCAGGAGCCACAGAAGTATCAACAGCAGCACCAAGAGTTTGGCCAGGTGCAAGAGGGAGATGGCTCGCTCGGCGGAGGGCTGTTTCGTGATGTGGAGGTAGTCGTCGTTGTTGTTGTTGTTGTTGTAGAGGTGCGTTAGGTGCAGTCGGTGGTGGTAGTGGAAGACGCGCGAGCAATTCATTAAACCTGTTATCGAGCTTTGTTTCGAACGTCTTCTCCATGCCATCTATCTTCTCCATGGCCTCTTCAAATCTGTTTAGCACATCTTGCACCTGTCCACTCATCATTTGCTGAAATTTATCATGCAACTCCTTATTCGTCATGTTCTCCCAGTCAGTCTCATCGGCTTGTGATCTTGCCATGGTTAGTAACAATAGAAACACATAAGAATATGATCCTACAGACTACTAACAATAGGTGGTGGTGGTGTCACAAATCCGTCAAGCAAATCTCAAATTCTTACCAGTTCTTACCCAGCAGCAGGCGGTGATCGGCAACCGTCGTAGTTAAAACTCTCAAAGCTTGGATAGAGCGATTACCAGGGGGGTCAAACGCACGACGTAGATGTATGTGGAGCTGGGAAGGCTTATAATATGGTAGCAAAAAGGGTCAGCAATAATCAATTCAGAGAAGCAAAATTGAATAAACGCTCAACGACGGTACTGTGCTGGTCCTAGGCTAGACCGTGCTAGAGACGCGAGCCTACAACACTAACAAAATCACGGCGCTGCACATAAACAATGGAGGAGAACACTCTGAATTTTTTTATTTTTTTCACTTTTTTGCACTATTTTTTTCCTCTTTTTTTTGCTCCGCAACAATTTTTTTTCGAAAAAGTCTACAAATAGTCTAAAAACTGCCTAGCCCGAATTTTCCAGACTTAGTTTTTTTTATTTTGGAACTATTTTTCTTCTGCGGGTAGCACATAATATCGGGAGTCCTACTCTGTCATGACTCGGAGTGTGGCGTGATCTGGAACTCGAAAACAAAGCAACAAATACTGGACTCGGATTAGGACTGGTGGAGGAGATGAATCTGGTGGAACTCGGACTGTGGTGGTATATCTGGACTCGGATTGGTGGTGGTATATGGCGATGGTATATCTGGACTCGGATTGGTGGTGGTATATGGTGATGGTATATGTGGACTCGGATTGGTGGTTGTATATGGCAGCGGCGATGTATATGGTGGGGTGGTGGTATATGGTAATGACGATGGTGCGGCGGCGGCGTGACAACCTATGAACAGAACTCGAAACTCTAAGGGACTAGACGCTAAGACCAGCAACTCGACACGACGATGCAATCGCAAATTCAACAAAGCAAAACTCTAAAAAGACTATGCAAAGGCTCAGATTGGTTCGGATATGATGACCTAACCCTAAAAAAATTTGGCTTTTTCGTGGACTATAGGTATGAAGAACAGACTCGACCTAAACTATGAGAAACTGTAAAATCTCACCAAGCAACCTGGAAATCTGATACCACTTGATAGAGGCAAAGGTGTCCCGTCTTTCGATGAGATAGTGGCTATCGTTTTAGAGGAAGTCGACTTTGACGATCCGATGATAGAGGCAAAGGTGTCCCGATGTTTCGATGAGATGGTGGCTATCGTTTCTGTGGGAGTCAACCTTGATGATCCGACTACGAACGTGCGAGATGTCGCGCCTTAGCAATCGCTAAACCAACTTCCGAGGGGTTATTGACCACGCCGGAGCACGATCAACCTGACCATGAGGGTCTGTTTCCTGCGAGCAAACGAAGAACAAGCAAGAAACTGAGATTGCATTCTGGATATTGTGAATATAAGACGAAAGCTTTATTGATCAAGGTGGGGTTCTGTGACATCTTGGTCTGGTCATTGGACACAAATGAAGTACGCGAAGTTGCAGCTATGGCGAACTTTTAATCTAAACAAAACCCAAAGTCTAAACGACGCCCTAAGGGCTGTATATATGGAGGAAGAGGGGGGGAATTTCGTGGCCCTTGGAGGAGGGGTCCGAAACCAACCCTAACTCTTGTTTCCCCACACATACAGACTCTAAAAACAGCCTATATTTAAGTATTTCGAAAATACATGGGCCTGGCCCAATAATAAGGTGACGCAGCAACTAAAATAGCCTCTAGACGAAATTTATGAAGTGGCATCTTGTATATTTCGTCCCATGCTTCATGCACTCCTTATGGTGGCTTCAAAGTCCTGAAATCATCACTTGTAACTCCGTTCTTGTTCCCCTTGCGCATGCCATCATCTCCATGCTTGAACTTGCTCCAAGGATCACCTTTCTTGTCCAAGCTAGGCCCTTCATTTGTAAGCAAAACAAATGTATCCAATTTAGGCAGCATCATATTCTCATGAACATTAGAATCGTTACCAAGAAACGAAAGTACCTGATAATTCAATTGGCGTGCGCGAGCTCTAGTAATTGGTCCAGTATGTATAGCAGGGTTGTGGGTGTAACAATGGTATTGATGTCCTCATCATCCTCCCCTTCTTGAAATGAAGTCGTCCTCGACGAAAGTTCATCGTCCTCACACAAATAAGGCTTCAAATCTGCAATGTTAAAAGTGGGACTAACCCCAAAATCTGTAGGCAGCTCAAGTTTATATGCATTATCATTTATTTTCTCTAACACCTTAAAAGGACCATCTGCACGTGGCATTAGCTTTGATTTGTGCAAATTAGGAAATATATCCTTACGCAAATGTAACCAAACAAGATCTCCAAGTGCAAACACAACATGTTTTCTACCCTTATCTCCAGCAAGTTTATATTTAGCATTCATACGCTCAATGTTTTCCTTAGTTAACTCATGCATTTTTAAAATCAATTCAGCATGTTCTTTAGCATCAAAATTAACCTTCTCCGAAGATGGAAGAGGCAAAAAATCAATAGGTGCACGAGGTAGGAAACCATACACAATTTCAAAAGGGCACATCTTAGTAGTAGAATGCAATGAACGATTATAAGCAAATTCAATATGAGGCAAGCATTCTTCCCACATTTTCTTGTTATTCTTCAAAACAGCCCTAAGCATAGTAGACAATGTTCTATTGACTACTTCAGTTTGTACATCAGTTTGGGGTGACAAGTAGTACTAAAAAGCAGTTTAGTCCCCAAATTAGCCCATAAACATCTCCAAAAGTGGCTAAGAAATTTAGTATCACAATCTGAAACAATAGTATTTGGCACACCATGCAAGCGAAAAATTTCACGAAAGAACAAATCAGCAACATTAACAGCATCATCGCTTTTATGACATGGTATAAAGTGTGCCATTTTCGAGAACCTGTCCACGACAACAAATATGATATCCCTCCCCTTCTTTGTTCGAGGTAAACCTAAAACAAAGTCCATAGATATATCCTCCCAAGGAACACTAGGTACAGGCAAAGGCATATATAAACCATGAGGATTGAGTCGTGACTTAGCTTTTTGACATGTAGTGCAGCGAGCAACAAAACGCTCAACATCCCGTCTCATCTTTGGCAAAAAGAAATGTGTAGCAAGTATATCCTCCGTCTTCTTGACGCCAAAGTGTCCCATTAATCCTCCTCCATGCGCCTCCTGCAACAACAAAAGACAAACAGAGCTAGCTGGAATGCATAGCTTGTTAGCACGAAACACAAATCCATCATTAAGAAAGAACTTGTTCCAAGTTCTCCCTTCCTTACAATTCTGCAATACATCTTTAAATTCAGCATCATGCATATATTGATCTTTGATGGTCTCCAAACCAAATATTTTAAAGTCAAGTTGTGAAAGCATAGTATAACTACGAGACAAAGCATCAGCAATAAAATTTTCTTTACCCTTCTTGTGTTTAATGACATAAGGGAAAGTCTCAATGAATTCAACCCATTTAGCATGTCTACGGTTCAGTTTTCCTTCACTTTTAGTGTGTTTCAATGATTCATGATCAGAATGTATAACAAATTCCTTGGGCCATAAATAATGTTGTCATGTTTCTAAGGTCCGAACAAGAGCATATAATTCTTTATCATAAGTAGAATAGTTCAGACTAGGCCCACTCAATTTTTCAGAAAAGTATGCAACAGGTTTGCCATCTTCTAATAACACACCTCCTAATCCAATTCCACTAGCATCACATTCAAGCTCAAAAGTCTTATTAAAATTAGGAAGTTGGAGTAAAGGAGCATGTGTCAATAGCTAGTTCATCCCAATCTTAAAGAGGAGAGGGGTCTTGATATCCTTAGAGGGTCTTCTCTAGGAGGGGTCTTGAATCCACTAGGGATCTTCTCACATGGCGACCTTGATCTCCATGGAGGAGGTAGTAGATGAGCAAAGCTCTCTCTCTCTCTCTCTCTCTCAAATCTGAGTTATCACTTGGCTAACCCTATCAAGAGGGAGGAGAGGTTTATTTACAGTTTAGGGCGAAGTTGGGGGTGAGAGAGGGGTTACATGGCTGCTTGGCCGTGGCTCGCGCGTAGGCGGCGGATGTCCTGGGCAGGCCGCATATCCGGCCCGACTTGGAGTGCCGGATGTACGGAGTTCGACCGAAAGCCCGACCAGTCGCTGGTCCAGTTTTACATAGTTGTTGTATTCCTTGGGCCCAATTTCTGGGAAGGGGTCGGATGTCCGGCGGTGCCCAGATATCTGGCCATTGTAGCCTCGTCAGGTGATGTTCCACGAAGCTCGGTCTTCATTTGGGGGGCACTGGAAATCCGGGCAGGACCGGATGTCCGGCCGCTGTAGAGTGTTGGTGCCTCCACTTGTTGTGTTCCTTCGTCTACATTCGTGGTGGCTTGGTCCATGTCTCGAGGGTCTCCCAGGTCATTTTCTTGATACCTAAGCACACATAGCATTCCCGTTTGAAGTAGTAGCCATGTCTCACATGGTTCAGAGGGAAGTCCATTAAGGAGAGATGCCACCTAGTTCTCGATAGCTCTTGCACGTTGGTCCACGTGGTGCTTGGGGTGACGATGGTAGGCCCATGTGGATGACCATAGGATGCTCTGCATCAGGCTGTCGAAGGCCTCGAGGTAGCATGATGCAGAGCATCCTATGGAGATCACCATGACTAGAACCCCATTGTTACGAGACACGTGCAACATCTACTTCAAACATATAAAGGTGATCTTCTCCTTTACACATGTCTACTTGTGCCCTTCGAGGATGGTATGCTACTTGCCCCTCCTACCTCATGTATACATAGGTTTGAGTGGAGCTTCGTACATGTCGAGGTGGTGTCCAAGCATGAGAGCATGTCTACACCATATGCGAGAGAAGCATGGAAGCGACGATAGAAGAAGAGCATCAAGTGGAGGCTGTTGAAGCTATAACGGCCAGATATTTGAGCCCGACCGGATATCCGAAGACCCATAGATGGACCAGGCATCTAGCACTCGGGCAAAATAAGGCATTCCAGTTTTGCTGGACATCAAGTGCAACAGCATCGGGCCGGACATCTGGCATTTGCCTGCGTGTAATTTCGGGCCCACATCCCATGTACCCATTGTCCACTTACCCCTTCGTGGACTAGCCTATATATACTCCTCTGCCTCCTCCATTCTAGGTTTAGTGTAGAATAGAACCAAAACTATAGAGCTTAGCTCATGTATCCCACCTTGTGGGTTTCCTCTCAGGAGAAGAACCATCTATGGCTGTCAAGGCCTCTTTGGAGAAGATTCCCATGTGGAATTCAAGCCCCATCTCTCTTAGAGATTTGGATGAACTACCTCTATATATTTCCATTTGTTGTTGTTGGATGCTTGTGATCTACTTCTTTGCCTTGCAATTTCAGTGTCTTATGTGTGGGTGTTGTCCAATAGAGTGTTTCCCACTTGTGTGTGTTCTTCTCTAAATCCACCTCCAATCGTGAAGTCAGGCAAACAAGGGCTTGGACCTACATCATAGCGGCCACGCCAAATAGGCCGAGACAGAATGCGAGAGGTTAGGGAGGGTTGTGAGTGCCACTATACTAATAGACAAAGTCACATGGCTATTTTTTTACAAAACACCACACGACAACTGATGTGAGGACCATAAAATGCTAAGGGCGGGTTTGGAATTCCTCCCAACTCCCCAAATCCAGCTTCCCGGCGCAACTTCTAACTCCACATGGCGATTTGATCCTGTTCGCCAGCGTCGCTAGCTTCTCCCATCGCCACCGTGGGCTAGCAACACCTGTGGCGTGTCTCAAAGCCATAATGGGCTGACTAGAACTAGCCGAGACCAGCCATCTCGAGAGAGGAGGGGTGCACCAATTCGATTGCGAGGAGGAGCATAACGATTTGAGGGATTCTTTTTATTCTGAGGGAGGGACAACGAACCGGTATGTTTGGCGGTGGTAGTTGTTCATAAATTGGGCGAACTCCAAGTTTATGTTTCGGGAACTGGGCTGACTGGGTTGATCGCTTTTGCACTGTTCTTAGGCTAGCTTCGAGAATCTAGCCTCTTGGAGTCCATCCGTTCGGGTCAAAATTATCTGTGGAGTTAATGGAGTTAGAAGTTGGAGAGAATCCAAACACGCCCTAATACTTCACCACTCACTGGGTTTTCTGCAAACTTCCTACGTGGCAGCTGGTTCGGCTTGTTTCGGACTGTTTTGTACTTAAATGATAGATGATGTAACATTTTTTATGGAAAATGATTAAAATCACTCGGATGATTTTCCACTCATGCAAACCTTCTCTCTGAAGCGACACGTGTCATGTGGGGTCCACCCACCGCTTTTCATCCCCAACCTTATCTCCTCCTATCTGCTCGTGTTTCTTCCTAACGCTTTCCATTTTCCTCATCTCCCTCGCCATTCCTCGCCATGGGACACAACCACCGCTGCTGCTAGGCAAGGACGGCATGCGGCCCATGGCAACAACCACCGATGTTGCAGACCGAAGGACGACATGCTACCATGGCAACAACTACTGATGCTAGTGACCAAAGGATGGCATGCGGCCATGCCAGCAACCACCTTGTTGCGATGTTCTCTCATTCCCCATGCATGATGTGTGCCTGCATCGCAGCATCCCATAGCTGCCGTGCTTATGCCGCCACCGACGCATGCTTCGTCGCAGCACCTTCGTTACCGTCGTGCTGCGATGAAGCATCGCCGCGCAGTGGTCGCGTTGTGATACATCTTTGTCGTATCTACTTTTTCAAACACTGTTGCTCTTGTTTTGGACTCTAATTTGCATGATTTGAATGAAACTAGCCGGGACTAGCGTTGCTTTCACCAGAACTACCATGGTGTTGTTTTTGTGCAGAAATAAAAGTTCTTGGAATTGGACGCAACTTTCTGGAGATTTTTCATGGAATATATAAAAAATACTGGAGCAAAGACCCACTCGAGGGGGCCACTAGGTGCCCACGCGGCACCAGGGTGCGCCCACCCCCTAGGGTGCACCATAGTGTCTTGTGGGGGCCCACGTGGCTCCCTGACCCTAATCTCAAACTAGAAATTCTTATTTTCCGAGAAAAAATAAGGAGGAATTTTCATCGCGTTTTATGGTACAGAGCCTCTGCCACCTCCTGTTCTTCATCGGGAGGCCAGATCTGGAGTCCGTTCCGGGCTCTAGAGAGGGGGATCTTCTGTCTTCGTCATCATCAACCATCCTCCTTCACCGATTTCATGATGCTCACTGTCGGGAGTGAGTAATTTCTTCGTAGGTTTGTTGTACGGTAATGGGTTGGATGAGATTTATCATGTAATCGAGTTAGTTTTGTTAGGGCTTGATCCCTAGTATCCACTATATTCCGAGATTGATGTTTCTGTGACTTTGCTATGCTCAATGATTGTCACTAGGGCCCGAGTGCCATGATTTCAAATATAATCCCTTTGTGTTTTCATGAATATATTTGTGTTCTTGATCCAATCTTGCAAGTTGTATGCACCTGCTACGTGTTATGATCCGCATACCCGAAGGTGACAATAATTGGGATTCTTTCCGGTGATTACTGTAGTTTGAGGAGTTCATGTATTCACTATGTGTTAATGCTTTGTTTCGGTTCTCTACTAAAAGGATGCCTTAATGTCCCTTCTTTACGTAATAATAAAGGATGGATGCTTTCATAGTTCTCCATACGTCATCTCCTTTATATCCGTTGATTTTGTGTAAACAATAAATATCGATGGCTGAGATTTAAAAATAGGTCTACACATATGTAAAATAAATAAAAATGCTACAGAACAAAATCTGTATGTCGGCTTGAAGAAATAAAAGGAAAATGAACGATGTACGTCTTGCTTGATGAGAAAAAGGAAACAATCCTATATAATCGGATCAACTTCCCAGCTCGATGTAGCCGCCGAGTCCACCGCTGACTCTTTTTTGAGAAGATCCACCCTGTAATGCCCCTGTCTCTCTCAGTCTCTCCTCACTTTTCCCCTCCCAAGACCTTAGCTTGGTGCGCTCACCCAACTGCCACCGGCACACGGCCCGCCGACGTCGGCGACCGGCGAATGGCGCCACCGCCGCATTGCCCCTAGGCGAGCTTCCGTCTCTCTTTTCTCGGATTCCCTCCGGTACCCGAGCCCTAGCTGAGGGAGTCCTAGACTAAGGGGTCCTCGGGCGTCCGGCCTGTTAGCCATGGGTCGGACTGATGGGCTATGAAGATACGAAGACCAAAGACTACACCCGTGTCCCGATGGGACTCTCCTTGGCATGGAAGGCAAGCTTGGCGACCGGATATGTAGATTCCCTTCTTTGTAACCGACCTTGTGTAACCCTAGATCCTTCCGGTGTCTATATAAACCGGAGGACTTAGTTTGGATAGAGGAGATTCATTATCATAGCCATACAAGCTAGACCTCTAGGGTTTAGCCATTACGATCTCGAGGTAGATAAACTCTTGTAATACTCATATTCATCAACATCAATCAAGCAGGACGTAGGGTATTACCTCCATAGAGAGGGCCTGAACCTGGGTAAAGATCGTGTCCCTTGTCTCCTATTACCATCGATCTTAGACGCACAGTTCGGGACCCCCTACCCGAGATCCACCGGTTTTGACACCGACATTGGTGCTTTCATTGAGAGTTCCACTGTGCTGTCGCCAAAAGGTTTGATGGCCCCTTCAATCGTCAATAATGACGTCGTCCAAGGAGAAACTTTCCTCCCCGGACAAATCTTTGTGTTCGGCGGCTTAGCATTGCGGGCCAATTCGCTTGGCCATCTGGAGCAGATCGAAAGCTACGCCCCTGGCCATCAGGTTAGATTTGGGAGCTTGAACTACGTTGCGGACATCCGTGGAGACTTGATCTTCGCCGGATTCGAGACTGCGGCTGCCACCCCCAGTCACCTCGATGATCATGACCTAAATATGTCATCAAACCGCATCCAGGAGATCGCTCCTATAACCGCTCTGGCCTGAGAGCCGGAGCAGACTGCGCCATCCGAGGACAGGAGGATCAACCCCACCACGGAGGCCACAGATTCCACGGCGTTGGAGCCGCACATAGACTTAACCTCTCATGATGTCTTTATCACCGGAACTCCAGACTCGTCTCCGGCCGTAAGTTTCGAACCACGTGAGCCCGCGGACGCCAAACTTGATTATTTATCGATCTTCAAGTTCAGCGCCGTAGACATCTTCCAGCACTCGCCTTTAGGCAATGTGTTAAACTCGTTAAAGAACCTGTCCTTGGCCGAGGACTCACAGCTGAACAATATCCGGTTCGAACTAGGGGCTGATGGTGGAGAATTTTGCTTCCCACCCGCCACCCACTTCATCACCATGGTCGAAGATTTGACCGACACACTTGATTACGACTCCGAGGACATCGACGGTATGGATGACGATGCCAGAGAAGAAGAGGCCCAGAACCCGCCGTTCACCGGACGCTGGACGACCACTTCCTCGTACGATGTATACATGGTGGATGCACCAAAGGAGAACAGCGGCGATGATAAGGAAGATCCAGCCGAGGATAAACCTTCCGAAATACAATCCAAGCGTCGGCGTCAACGGCATCGCTCTAAGTCACGTTGCAGTAAAGACAGCAACACCAGCACAAGAGAAGATAATACTCCAGAAGATGCCGAAGACAACGAAGACCCCGTTGATACAGCTAATGAACAAGATGAACGGGAAGATGGGCAGGTTAGCCCTGGTAAACAGGCCACGCACGAAGATTCGTAGGACGACAATTACCTTCCGCTCTCTGAGGATGAGGTGAGCCTCGGCATCGAGGATTTCATCGTGCTTGAGGAACCTCTTGAGCAGGAGCGCTTCAAGCGCCAACTAATAGCCACTGCAAGGAGCCTGAAAAAGAAGCAGCAACAGCTTCAAGCTGGCCAAGATTTGCTCAATGATAGATGGACCAAAGTCCTAGCCGCTGAAGAATACGGCCTTAGTTGCCTAGCCAAAAGCTACCCGAAGCGTAGATTGCTACCCCAGGGCGACGACAAGGCGCTCAAGCCCGTGCCATCATCGCACAAGGCGGCAGATCGACCACAACTTGGTCCGGGCAAAGTGACAATTCAAGTCGAACACCAGACCGCCCCACCTCGCCGTAAAGGCAAGAAAAAAACAGCTCAGGGTTGTGCATACGACCTTCTATAGGACTTGGGTAGTAGAGTAGGACACTCAAGAATGATCTATGGATCACGAGGACATACCTCGACACGCGACGACGGCCACCTATTCGGACGTGACAAACCTAGCCACACATGGGCTGAAAACCGCAAATGGACTCCATCGGACGTACGTCGCAGTGTGGCCCAACATAGAGGCGCCACACACCCTCTTTGCTTCACATACGAAGTAATGGAGCATGAATTCCCAGACGGGTTCAAACCTATAAATATCGAATCATAAATTGGAACAACGGATCTCATGGTATGGGTCGAGGACTTCCTCCTCCATATCCACATGGCCCGCGGAGACGACCTTCATGCCATCAAATACCTACCACTAAAACTCAAAGGACCATCTCGGTACTGGTTAAACAGTCTGCCGAAAAATTCTATTTGCAACTAGGAAGATTTGGAGGACGCCTTTCGCGACAACTTCCAAGGAACATATGTCCGGCCACAGGACGCCGATGACTTAAGTGACATCTTCCAGCAGCCTGGAGAGTCAGCTAGGAAGCTCTGGACTAGGTTCTTAATTAAAAAGAACCAAATCATTGACTGCCCAGACGCGGAAGCCCTTGCGGCCTTTAAACACAACATCCGGGATGAATGGCTTGCACGCCACCTCGGTCAAGAAGGACCTAGATCCATGACAGCCCTTATCGCTCTAATAACCCACTTTTGCACGGGAGAAGACAGCTGGCTCACTCGAAGAAGCAATAGCGCCAGCGACTCGGGCACTTCCAAAATCCGAGACGGCAATGGCAAGCCACGACGAAGCAAACACAACAGTCGCAATGATAATGAAAGATCACGCGACATAGTGGTCAACGCCGGATTCAGCAATCCCAAGCCCGGTCAACAGAAAAAGGCATTCAAGGCGAACAGAGACGGACCATCCAACCTAGACAGGATACTGGACCGACCCTGCCAGATTCACGGCCACCCCAATAAACCAGCTAATCATACCAACAGAAGCTGTTGGGTCCTCAAGCAGGCCCGCATGCTCAACGCCGAACACAAGGGAAGGGGGATGCCAGGCAATAGGGATGATGGAGTGGTTCAACAGCCAAAGGCCGGGGGTCAGAAGCAATTTCCCCTTGAAGATCGATCAATTCCGAAGCAGAAATAGCAGTTTGGCTTCCATTGCCCACCTCATATACCCGTTAAAAACTATACCGCACATACATAACTATGCACTTAAGATACCATGGGCATTGGCGGAAGCATAATACGGACAAGTCTACAAGCACTCCGGTAACATTTTATCTACTTTCCTTTTTCGTTCTTCATTATCTCTTAAAAACAGGTGGCGCAAAGGAGAAACATCTAAGACCGACTCCATCGGAGTTCGGATCCATACACTCACCTACGGGACTACTTCCTTCAAGGACCCCCCTCGCCGAGGACAGGTGGCGCAGACGTGCGACAGGAGGTCCAAAATAACTTTTTGTAGACTGCACTCTTTTTCGAGCCTATAACATGCCTTTTTCCTCTGCCTTCGACCCAGGGCCTATCAAATAGCCGGGGTCGTGGCCTTTATATATATCAAGTAATCTTTGGCACATCGCTCAGGTCCCAGTTCACATTACCCGAATTAATCATCCACGTCTTTCCGCAAATGAATACGCCCACTATGGTTGTTTCACAGATATACCCCGGGCTTAACTTGCCAGGGGCTCGGTACGGGAACAAATGAGTTGCCAACAAAGTCTGAACAACTTTTACAACGTACTTCGGTGTCGCGAGTTTGGCCTTATATGCATCAGCTCCAAATCATGTCTTGGGTCAATAGTTGGGTTGCCCGGCTCCTATGCTTACTATCCTATGTTCTGCTCTATCATCTAGGGTGGTAAAGGGAGAACTACCGCGATTGTGCTTCCGGTTCACCTGGCTCAGCACCTCGGTAGAGAAAGCCGAAAACTAACTGTCATGATGCGGCAAGAGCTGGTCAACCACTCGATGACTTATCAGAATCCCTAACGATTCCTCCGTGTCCCACGAAGGACCTCTTTCTGGTCAAATATGTAAACGCATCATATGAATAAGCCGCATACATACTAGGGGCTATGTCGTAGACCCACCATAAAACTCCTATGGCTAAGTGAAAGTGTTAACGCCCTATAGTCTGGTTGCCTGGTTCGCCGCTTTGACACCTCCTTCATGGACCAAGATGTTGGGTCAAGAGTGATCAAATGCTTTTCCGAACACCCCCATACTTCCTACGAGGGGGCTGAAGCCGACGACTGGAAAACTTTCAGATTATATTAAAACGGCCGCACAGGAGGAACACAAACTTTCGAGCAACATAAAAACAGATTAACTATAAAATTGTCTCGTACAATTCTCATACACCTCACTCGAACATTATGTCTTTCGAGCATTGACCCTCTATCAAGCGAGCAGCCACTAGGACGTCTTCAAAATAATGCTCCGGTTTGTGGCGGTCCTTGCCCTTGGGTGGACTCTTCACCGCAACATCAGTGGCCTTCATCTTCCCCCAGAATGTCTTGACTCGGGCAAAGGCCATCCGTGCACCCTCGATGCACACCGACCGCTTCACAGCATCGATACGTGGCACCGTGTCAACAAGCCGCTGTACCAAGCCGAAGTAACTATTCAGAACAGGCTTAGTTGGCCATAACCGGATTATGACGTTCTTCATGGCAGCACTGGATATCCTATGAAGCTCGGCCCACTGGGACATCTGCTCATTCAGCAACGGGGGGCGCTTCGACGCGCCGAATTGTGACCAGAAAAGCTTCTCCATTGCATACCCCTCTCACGCCTGGTAAAACTATGCCGCATCGGAAGAACTCTTCGGCAAGTCTAAAAACTCATCCGGAGAACTCCACAATTGGTTAAGCTGAGCATAGTTAGGATCGCCGAACTTTGTCTGTAGCAAAAAGGGCTTACCAGCCGCAATCTCCCCAGCTTGCCGGATCTCCTCACGGGCTGCTCTAGATTCAGACCGCACTTCTCTCGCCTCTTGTATGGCCTTGTCAAGTTCAGCCGTTTTGGCTTCATTCTCCTTCTCAAGGAGTTCACAGCGGCTAGCAGCATTTTTTAGTTCGAACGCCATCGTGGATATCTTCTCCTCGTCTTGACGCCGAGCAGCTCGTTCAGCTTTTAACTCAGTCGATGCCTTTTTGGTAGCCGCATTACTACACCGGGCCTGCTCCTTGGCCCGGGCCAGCTCCGCCCGAAGAATTTCAACGGCGGCAGCACCATCTGCAGCCATGCATATTACAGTATATAACTTTCAGCATCATGCTTATATCACAACAATCTATGTGAAGGGACTGCCCCGAATACATACCTTGTGATTCGTCAAGACGCATATTGATTAACGCAATGTCATCCCCGGCCACATCAAGCTTTTGTTGCAGCTCGGCAATATCCGTAGTCTGGGAAGTAGCTAGGGGGAAGCAGCATGTGTTCAAGTTAATCAGATTAGTCCTTGATTATTTCTTCTTGATCCTCCATTCGCCTCCCATGGGAAGCCAACCCGAGTCTCAGGGGCTACTATCTATACACAGGTGTATTTTGCGAATAAAACACAATTGCACATATTACAGTATAAACCTCGAATCCTCTTAGTAGGCTCGCAAAGGCCTCATCCAATCCGCTCTTCGCGGACAGGACCTTTTCAACCACCGTGCCCATCAAGGTACGATGTTCCTCTGAGACGGACGCCTGCCGCAGCATGTTCGTCAAGATATCCGGCGCCTCTGGGTCTCCGGAGGCTACCGTAGGAGTACGGCCACCCTTTGAAGGGATCCATTCATTCGTATCCACTGTATACCGGATTGTTCAGGGCCCTCATTGTTGTTCCCTGGACCCTGAGCCACCGAAGTATCACCTTCGGGTAATGTCTTCATCATCCCTTGCACCACTTGTTGGTCAGGGGAGACCCTCCGCGACGACACCTTGAAGTCGTCCGCCCTATTGGACGGAGAGGCCGGTGGGGGCGTCTTGCTTTCCATCATCTCTGGGAGAAGGTCCCCCGAGGAAGAGGATTGTTGAGGAAGACTGCGTGCTGAGCTGCAAAAAATATATATCCCAGGTGTTGGGGTCAAAACCAGCGGATCTCGGGTAGGGGGTCCCGAACTGTGTGTCTAAGGCGGATGGTAACAGGAGGCAGGGGACACAATGTTTACCCAGGTTCGGGCCCTGTCGATGGAGGTAATGCCCTACTTCCTGCTTGATTGATCTTGATGATATGAGTATTACAAGAGTTGATCTACCACGAGATCATAGAGGCTAAACCCTAGAAGCTAGCCTATGATTATGATTATTGTTGTCCTGTGGACTAAACCCTCTGGTTTATATAGACACCGGAGGGGGCTAGGGTTACATAGAGTCGGTTACAATGGAGGAGATCTACATATCCGAATTGCCAAGCTTGCCTTCCACACAAAGGAGAGTCCCACCCGGACACGAGACGAAGTCTTCAATCTTGTATCTTCATAATCCAACAGTCCGGCCAAAGGATATAGTCTGGCTGTCCGAGGACCCCCTAATCCAGGACTCCCTCAGTAGCCCCTGAACCAGGCTTCAATGACGATGAGTCCGGCATGCAGATTGTCTTCGGCATTGCAAGGCGGGTTCCATCTCCGAATACTCCATAGAAGATTTCGAACACAAGGATAGTGCCCGGCTCTGTAAAACAAATTCCACATACCACCGTAGAGAGTATAATATTTCCACAAATCTAATCTGCTAACAACTTTTCATAACATGACAGCACGCCATGGCCCGGTCATTATTTGAACCGTTTTTCTCAACCAGCTACTGCACATATTGCGAGGCGGTTTTCTTGGCACGTCTTGTCGAAGCAGAGATCGTGTCCCCTTATCACGGGATTCTCATCAATACGGGTGTGGGTAACCCAACCACGCCTGCTGGTATGACTCCTCGATTTTAGGCAAGCTCCGAACGGCCACGCGGAGGACACTTGATATTCATCCTCTTTATAAAGGGGCCAAGGCCTGTCCTTTTCTTCTCGCGCTCGATTCTTCCCTTCCCCCACCTTGAGTTCCAACACCCAAGGCTCAGGCTAAGTGCTTCGGACCTTCAACCATGTCCGGATCCAACCTTCAAGGCCGGCGGATGGCCTCTTCTGTCACAGAGGAGGACATCAAGAAGCTAAGAGAAGCCAGGTATCTAACCGTCGAAATCTCGCACAGGCTGCCTGCTCAAGGGCAGGTCATCCCCACTCCCGAACCCAACAGGAGTGTTGTATTTGTTTCCCACTTCCTCCGAGGGCTAGGCTTTAGTCTTGATCCCTTTGTTAGAGGGCTTATGTTCTATTATGGGCTCGATTTCCACGATCTAGCCCCAGATTCCATCCTTCACATCTCGTCGTTTATCGTTGTGTGTGAGGCCTTCCTCCGCATCACCCCGCACTTTGGCTTATGGCTCAAGACCTTCAACGTGAAGCCGAATATGATCGATGGGCGACACGCGGAATGCGGAGGTGCCACAATAAGCAAAGGCGTCGATGCTCCATGGCCAAAGGGTTCCTTCCCAGAGGTGTCCAACTTATGGCAGCGGGAGTGGTTTTACATCATAGTTCCCCGAAGTACTAAGTGGGTAGCTGCCCCCTCCTTCCGTTCGGGCCCCCCGCCACAACTGGCATCATGGGTCAAGGAAGGGTTGGACTGGGGGCCAGTTAATGACGTGCCGACATTGCAAAGTCGCATCCGAGATCTTCTCAAGAGGGACATCAGTCTCGTCAAGGTAATGCAAGTTATGCTAGTTCATCGGGTCCTGCCATGCCAACATCGATCTCTCCGTATGTGGGAGTTCAACCTGGAAGGACCGCGAACTATTCAGCAATTCTTTGGCATGACGCTCGAAGGGATGTATGGATTGTTCTTCGGATCACGAATAAAGTGTCCGGACACCACCGAGGATGCGGGTCTAAACTGCAATCGTCTAAATACCCATGTAAGTAATTCTGCGGCCGAACACATCGTCTTTTCATTTGTCATAACATCATTCTGAAAAAATTGCTCTCGGCCAGGACTAGATAAGAAAGGCGAAGATGATCAGGTGTTCGGCCCCCCTTCTCGAAGGCTCACCGGATCCTGTACTAGCCAGGATGCTTGAGCACGCACTTTATCAAGTGCCATCAGGGGAAGATAAAGGGAGGGATAAAGAAGCCGAAAGCGGGCCTCACATATTACTCATCCAAACCGGGGGAATTAGTGTCTCCGCGAAGGAGGATAATCGGGGAGAAGAATCTAGAATCCCCTCTCCCCAAGGAAGGAAAAGGACCGCCTCTGAAGACTTGGAAACGAAGGTTTCCAAACGAGGGAAGAAACCTTCGCCAGGGGGCCCTGCCCCGGAGAGCATCCTTATCGCACAGTGCCCGCAAGGGGGCCAGCCCTCCACCGAGCTGTAAGCGAATCAAGAGTACTTTTGGTAAATATATCCTGCTTTATCTCCAAGGACAATAACCGAGACATATATCTTGTAGTCCGGCTCATAGCCCTTCTGAACAGAGTTCGTCTTCGGGGGATCTTCTTCCAGAGATGATGGAGAGCGAAACGCCTCCCCTTGTCTCCCCACCTCCTGGGGCGGATGACCCTAAGGTGTCATCACGGAGGGTTTCTCCTGATCCGCCGAGGCCAGAAGGTAACCCTTCGGCCGCCCGAAGTCCGGAGTATTCGACTTCTACGGAGAGCAACCGAAAGAGTCTGGGATTGTCCGGTGCACAACCGGACGTGCTGATGGGTCTTTTGGAGCAAGCAACTATCATAGAGGAGCATCATACTTTAATGGGTACGGTGGTTGAGAGGATCTCATCCACCAAAAGTGGGTTGCATGAAGCTTTTACGAACCTGCTAAGAGGCTTTGAGGTACGCAAAGTAATATATAAAAAAAATTGACGGTACCGCACACGCTAGGTGTGCTCTATACAGATAGTAGCCCCTAAGACTCTGGTTGCTGTCCAGAGCCAGCAAACAGAGGATCGTAGTCCCGGGTAATGAGCGCGTTGCTTTTATCTGTAGGCGGCTGACGGTCCGATCGTAGTCCCGGACTGCTGAGTTTGTCGGACTTACCAGGCAACTTGATGCGGCAGATGCTGACATCGCGCTTGTGAACAAGCGGCTTGACGAGGCACAGGGTATGTATTTTCGGGTGGTCAACAAATATTAAGAGGAGCATGATGCTAGTATCTATAATATGATGTGACTGCAGATGGAGCTCCCGCCATGGAGACCCTTCGGACAGAACTTGCCCGAGCCAAGGAACAAGCCAGGAGGAGTGATGCAGCCGCCCTAAAGGCGGCCGAAGAGTTAAGAGCCGAACGGGCTACTCGTCGCCAGAGCAAAGGTAAAATAGCCAAGATGGCTATTTAGCTGAAGGAGGCCGCCGACCGGCATGAGCTTCTTGAAAAGGAAAGCCAAGCGAAAGCGGCGGACCTGAAGAAAGTCATGGTAGCAGCCAAGGAAACCCGCTCTGAAATTAGAGCGGCGAAGGAGGAGCTCCGTTGAGCCGGAGATATCACGGCTGGGAAGCCCTTTTTGTTGCGGACAGAGTTTGGAGATTCGAAGTATGCCCCTCTGGATCAATTATGGAGTGTTGCGGACGCGTATTCGGACCTGGCGATGAGTGCTGCTGATGCGACTGAGTTTTTCAAAGATAAAAAAGATCATGAAGTGGAAAAGTTGTTCTGGTCACAGTTCAGCGCTCCAACGCGTCCGCTGCTGTTAAATGAGCAAATGGCCAAGTGGGCTGAGCTCCATAGGTTGTCCGGGCTTGCCATGAGGTATGTCGTGGATCATCTTTGGCCAGAAGGACCAAGGCTGAATAGTTATTTTGGTTTAGTGCAACGATTCCTTGGTGTTGTGCCACATATCGATGTTGTAAAGAGGTCGACGTGCATAGAGGGTGCGCGGATGGCTCTTGCCCATGTTAAGACATACTGGGCTGAGATGGATGCCACCGCTATTGCAACCCGGGGTCCGGCCGTAGAGCAGGGCTCGGCCGAGCACTATTTTGTAGAAGTCCTAGAAGGCGCTCGTTTAATAGAGGCTCAGTGCTCGAAGAGTATCATGTTCGAGTGACATGTATCCCAATTGTAAAAACAATGCTATTTTGATTATAAAGGATGTGTTTATACTTTTTCCTGAAAGTATTATGATGCCTCCTGTGCGGCCGTTTTATGTATGTATATAACCTGAAAGTTTGCAGTCGTCGGCTTCAGCCCCCACGCATACAATGCAGGGGTGTTCGGAAAAGCGCGTATTCACACTTGATCCAACGTCTTGGTCCATTAAGGAGGTGATAGCGCGGCGAACAAGGCAATCAGACTATATTGCTTTAACACTTTCACTTAGCCATAGGAGTTTGACAGTGGGGCTACTATATAGCCCCTGGTACTTCCTCGCTTATCCGAATACGGTGCACGTACATACATGACCAGGAAACCGGTCCTTTGTTAATGCGGAGAATCGCGAAGATTCCGCCGGGTCCTCGAGTGGTTGACCAGTCTCGCGCTTTATCACGACAGTCAGTTTTCGGCTTTCTCTACTGAGGTGCTCATCCAGATGAACCAGGGCACAATCGCAGTAGTTCTCCTGGTGCTACCTTAGCCGATAGAGCAGAACGTAAGGTAGCAAAACACAGGAGCCGGGCAAACCCAACTATTGAACAAAGACATGATTCGAAGCTGATGCATATAAGGCCAAACTCACGACGCCGAACATTCCCTAAGGTATTCGGTCTTTACAACGTACACTGAGCTATGTAACGCCCTCGATAATAAGCCCTGAATTTCCAGGTACGTGCATTAGTCTGACGTGACGAAATGTCAATAACGCCAGCATCCCTCTTGGTTATGTTGAGTATCCTGAGGGTGTGAAGCAACAAGAGATAGTAAAAAAGGTTTACACATGGTCTTAATCTAAAAAGAAACCTTTGAACGGGGCCCTGCTGCACGTTTGTGCCTGTGTCTCCGTTGTGCCGTATCCTGGAAGGGTGTAGCACGATGATCATCTGTAAGAGAAAAAAGCCCAGGTGAAAGTTTTCGTGCGAAAAATTGGTTATTCTTAATAAACCATTAAAATTCAATCTAAATAAGATTAAGCCGAACTGTAATCCTTTTTACATGTGGGAAGCCCCTAGCACCACCTATGGGGTTATATCCATCGACCCAGGCTTAGGTTTATATGAGCTGTTACAGCTAGTGGTGCACCGGACTCGTCTAGCCATGTCCGCAGTCTTGACAACCGATCATTTATTCTGGTTGGAGAGGGCGTTCAGTGTTCAGCTGCTAAAGCCGCCACACATTCTTCCGCACGTAAGGAACGTTCTGTGTTTCTGCTAACTATGATGATGCCACGTGGACCGGGCATCTTAAGCTTAAGATAAGCGTAATGCGGTATTGCATTAAAACGAGCGAAGGCCGTTCTTCCGAGTAGTGCTTGATAGCCGCTTCGAAATGGAGCGATGTCAAAGGTTAACTTTTCACTTTGGAAGTTGTCGGGACAACCGAATACAACCTCTAGTACTAGAGAGCCCGTGCAGCGGGCCTCTGGGCCTGGTATTACTCCTTTAAATGTAGTATTGCTTTGGCTGATTCTTTTCGGGTCTATCCCCATTTTGCAGACTATGTCCTGATATATCAGATTAAGACTACTACCGCCGTCCATAAGGACTCGGGTGAGATGGTATTCGTCAATTATTGGGCCTAGTACCAAGGCAGCCGATCCTCCATGCTGGATACTAGTCGGGTGATCCCCGCGATCAAAAGTGATCGGGCAGGCCGACCAATGGTTGAACTTGGGGGTAGAGGGCTCCACGGTGCATACCTCTCGGAGTGTGCGTTTGCTCCTCCTCTTCGTTACGTGAATCGTGTTCACTGTTTTGACCTCCGGTGGGAATTTTTTCTGTCCCCCGGTGTTCGGCTGACGAGGCTCATCCTCGTCTTTGCTTGGTGTCTCCCTCCCCTTGTGTTTGGCTTTAGCTTGCCGGCCTGCTTGAAGACCCAACATTCTCTGTTGGTGTGATTTGCGGGTTTGTCAGAGGTGCCATGAATCTGACATAACCTGTCTAGAATCTTGTTTAGGCTGGACGGTCCATCTCTGCTGCCTTTGAAGGGCTTTTTCTGTTAACCGGGTCGAGAGCTCCTGAATCCGGCATTTACCGCCGTGTTGTCTCGGTTGTCTTCATTGTTTCAATGCTTGCTTTTATTGTGTCGTGGTTTTCCATTGCCATCCCTGACTTCGGATGTGCCTGGGTTGCCGGTGCCGCTACGGGCCAGCCAACTATCTTCGCCCGCACAAAAGCGGGTCATAAGGCTTGTTAGGGCTGCCATTGTCCTCGGTTTTTCCTGGCCGAGGTGTCTGGCAAGCCATTCGTCCCAGACACTGTGTTTGAAAGCCGCTAAGGCTTCAGCATCCGGGCAGTCAACAATTTGATTCTTCTTAGTGAGGAATTTGTTCCAAAGCTTTCGGGCTGACTCTCCGGGCTGTTGAATTATGTGACTTAAATCGTCTGCATCCGGAGGTCGGACATAGGTCCCTTGAAAATTAGCCCTAAAAGCATCCTCAAGCTCTTCCCAACTTCCAATTGAGTTTTCGGGGAGGCTCTTCAGCCAGTGCGAGCTGGTCCTTTCAACTTGAGGGGCAAGTATTTGATGGCGTGGAGATCATCTCCGCGAGCCATGTGGATATGAAGGATAAAGTCCTCAATCCAGACCCCCAAGGTCTGTCGTTCCGTCGTATGCCTCTATGTTCACGGGTTTGAATCCTTCTGGAAATTCGTGATCCAAAACCTCATCGGTGAAGCATAGGGGGTGCGCGGCACCCTTGTATTTGGACGTGTCATGGCATTCTGACGGTTGTAGTGTTCGGTTTTGATTCTATGTCGGAGCGCGCTTCCTGGATCCATAGATGGACCTGGTCATACTGGCTTTTTGGTGCAAGTCCTCATGTAAATTGTGTGCTGACTTATGTGCGACATTGTTAGCCGCCCTATCGCGGCCACGGGGTGGTCGATCCGGCTGATCGGCCATTTTATTTTTCGGCTGTATAGGCTCTAGAGCCTCGTCATCGAATTCACGCAGCAGCTTGCGCTTTGGATAGCTCTTTGTGTGGCGGCTGCCACCGTACTTTTCTTCAGTGTCGAGCACTTTGTTCCATCTACTGTTGAGTGTATTTTGCGCGGCCTTAAGCATTTGCTTCTGCTTCTTCAGACTCCTCGCAGTGGCAATAAGCCTTCTGTGGAGGTCCTCTTGCTCCAAGTGCCTTTCTGGGATGATGTGTTCATCGTCGTCTGGACTGTTCTCCTCTCCGGAGACAGGTTGGTGAGCTTTACCCTCGGCGTCGCCGTGATCGGACAGCGGCTCCGTACTATGTTCGCCATCCGCTGGTTCATCCTGCTCAGTCGCTGGGTCCATGTGGTCATCGTTTCCTTTGGAGTCGACCGCGGTATTATTGTTTCTTGAGCTGTTATCGCTATTTTTGCCGAGGCGGGATTTGGAGCGGTGCCTACGTCGTCGCTTTGGTTTCTTATCGAGTGAATTAGCCTCCGCTGCATCCTTCTGTTCCTCGTCATTGTTTTCTTTGGGTGTATCCACCATGTATATATCGTGTGACGAAGTGGCTGTCTAGCGCCCTGTGGGCGGTGGTTCCTATTCCTCTCCTACATCGTCGTCCATACTGTCGGTGTCTTTGGAGTCGAAATCAAGCATGTCCGTTAAGTCATCGACAGTGGCTATTAAGTGGGTGGTGGGTGGGGAGCGAATTTCGTCGCCATCCGCTTCCCACTTAAGCCGGACATAGTTCGGCCAAGGGTCTCATGACAAGGAGAGAGACCTCAATGAATTTAGCACGTCGCCCAAGGGCGAGTGCTGAAAGATATCCGCGGAGGTAAACTCCATGATCGGTGCCCAATCAGATTCGATAGGCACGAACGCAGGCGGTTCGGAGCCTGTGGCCAGGGACGAATCCAAGGGTCCGGCAACATAGGTCTCATAGGAGGTGAAGTTAGTATTCGGCTCTATCGCCGCTGAGTGTGCGGCCTCCGTGGCGGGGTCCATCCACCCGTCCTCGGACGACACGATCTGCTCCGGATTGAGGGCCGGAGTAGCCACAGGTGTGATCTCCTGAACACCGTCCGGCGGCAGAGCTAAGTCATGCTCGTCGTGACTGTGCGGCGCACCTGACATGGGCTCGAATCCGTCGAAGATCAAGTCTCCGCGGATGTCGGCAGTATAGTTTAAGTTTCCAAACCTGACCTGATGGCCAGGGGCGTAGCTCTCGATCTGCTCCAGATGGCCAAGCGAGTTGGCCCGCAGTGCGAAGCCGCCGAATACGAAGATCTGTCCGGGGAGAAAAACCTCACCCTGGATCGCATCGTTGCCGATGATCGAAGGAGCCATCAAGCCTTATGGTGACGACACAGTGGAACTCTCAATGAAAGCACCAATGTCGGTGTCAAAACCGGCGGATCTCGGGTAGGGGGTCCCGAACTGTGCGTCTAAGGCGGATGGTAACAGGAGGCGGGGGACACAATGTTTACCCAGGTTCGGGCCCTCTCGATGGAGGTAATACCCTACTTCCTGCTTGATTGATCTTGATGATATGAGTATTACAAGAGTTGATCTACCACAAGATCGTAGAGGCTAAACCCTAGAAGCTAGCCTATGATTATGATTATTGTTGTCCTGCGGACTAAACCCTCCGGTTTATATAGACACCGGAGGGGGCTAGGGTTACACAGAGTCGGTTACAAGGGAGGAGATCTACATATCCGAATTGCCAAGCTTGCCTTCCACGCAAAGGAGAGTCCCACCCAAACACGGGACGAAGTCTTCAATCTTGTATATTCACAATCCAACAGTTCGGCCGAAGGATATAGTCCGGCTGTCCGAGGACCCCCTAATCCAGGACTCCCTCACCAGGCATTATAAGAAAAGAACAGGACATGTTTAAAACAGCCTTGTTTCACTTACGGTTTGGCCTGAGGCTTGTCCTCGTCATGAGACTGCGCTTCGACGTCCTCCAAGCCTGAGTCACCCACCTGAGGCATCTTGCCTTGCTTAGGAGCCTGCTTCTCCCAATCTTCGGAGGCGGCCCTTTTCTTCCTAGGAGGGAAGGAGACAGTGCCCCCCTTCACTTTTGTCTTCAGATGAGGGGATTTTGATTCCTCCGAACACAAAGTCCGATGTACCCTTGGAATAGGGGCCATCTTTGGTCCTCTCACTCGCCGCCTCTCCCTCCTTCACAGGCATCTGGTATGGTGCTGGGGCCAACATCCTTGTTAGAACAGGATTCGCTGGGCCCTCGGGCAGAGGGGTCGAACACATAATTAGTTCCGCCTTCTTTATCCATCCCTGGAAGAAGATAGCTTGCTCAATACCATATTACGGTATGCATAATTACAAAGTGTTCGGGAGCCAAGTGCTTACCGGGGTATCTGGATGGTTGCAGTTAAGGCCAGCGTCCTCAGTAGTGTCTGACCAATGTTTCCGCTTCCCGAAAAATAACTTCCACATCCCTTCGTGTGTGGTGTCGAAGAAGTGTTGGAGGGTTTGTGGTCCTTCTGGATTAAACTCCCACATGCGGCGAGACCGGCGCTGGCATGGCAAGATTTGGCGAACTAACATCACTTGGATCACGTTGACACGATCGATGTCTCTCTCGAGGAGGGTTCGGATGCGGCTCTGTAAAGTCTGCACTTCATCAACTGATCCCCAGTCCAGCCCCTTGTTGACCCATGATGCAAGCTATAATGGTGGGCCATGATGGAATGTGGGTGCAGCTACCCACTTAGTGCTGCCGGGCTCCGTAACATAAAACCACTCTCGCTGCTAGTGATTGGAAGTTTTGGTAAAAGAACCTTTTGGCCAAGGAGTGCTGGTTAGTTGGCTGATCATAGCACCGCCGCACTCCACCTGTTCCCCGTCGACTACCTTTGGCTTCACACTGAAGGTCTTGAGCCATAAGCCGAAGTGTGGGGGGATTCGGAGGAAGGCCTCGCATGTAATGATAAATGCCGAGACGTGGAGGATAGAGTCCGGGGCTAGGTCATGAAAATCTAGTCCATAATAAAACATTAGCCCCCGGATGAAGGGGTGAAGAGCGAACCCTAGCCCCCGGAGGAAGTGGGAGATGAGTACGACCCTCTCGCCAGATCTGGGGGTCGGAATAACCTGTCCTTGAGCAGGAAGCCTGTGGTGGACCTCCGCGGTCAAATATCTGGCTGCCCGAAGCTTTGCGATATCCTCCTCTGTAATGGAGGAAGCCACCCATCGGCCTTGAGAGCTGGGTCCGGACATGATGGGGAGGCTTGAAATAATGAAGTCAAACCCTGGGTGCTAGAGCTCGAGGTTGGGAAGGCTGAGGAGAGGTTTGGCATAAAAGGACGGCCCTTGGTTCCTTTATAAAGGCCGCGAGTATTGACCGCCTCCTCCTAAGCCTAAGAACCTGCCTATTCCTAAGGAATCTTTCCCGCAGGACAGTTGGGTTACCCACGCTCGTATTGATGAAAATCCCGCAATTAGGGGACACGATCTCTGCTTCGACAAGACGTGTCAATAAAAACCACGCCCCGAAACATGGAACGACAGGACGGGAAATGGTTCGAAATAATGACCGAGAAGCATGACGTCACATTACTAAAGTTGTCAGCAGATTGGATTTGTGGAATACTATACTCTCTATGGCTGTGTGTTGCAGATCCGGACACGTTTGTTTCATCCGAAGATTGTTTTGGAGTTCGGAAGGAGGAGCCCGCCTTGCAATGCCGAAGACAGATCTATGCGCTGGATACTTGGTCATTGAAGCCAGGTTCAGGGGCTACTAAGGGAGTCCTAGACTAAGGGGTCCTCGGGCGTCCGGCCTATTAGCCATGGGCCGGACTGATGGGCTATGAAGATACGAAGACCGAAGACTGCACCCGTGTCCGGATGGGACTCTCCTTGGCGTGGAAGGCAAGCTTGGCGACCGGATATGTAGATTCCCTTCTTTGTAACCGACCTTGTGTAACCCTCGATCCTTCCGGTGTCTATATAAACCGGAGGACCTAGTTCGGATAGAGGAGATTCATTATCATAGCCATACAAGCTAGACCTCTAGGGTTTAGCCATTACGATCTCGAGGTAGATCAACTCTTGTAATACTCATATTCATCAATATCAATCAAGCAGGACATAGGGTATTACCTCCATAGAGAGGGCCCGAACCTGGTAAACATCGTGTCCCTTGTCTCCTGTTACCATCGACCTTAGATGCACAGTTCGGGACCCCCTACCCGAGATCCGCCGGTTTTGACACCGACACTAGCCCTCTGCTCTTCGAGCCGCCGCTGCCACCGTCGCCACCCCTAGCAGCCTCCCCGGAGACAGGCGAAAGGAGGCGCCACACCATCGCCAGGAGGTACCCCTGAAAGTGCGTTATATCGACTAGAGGGGGGGTGAATTGGCGATTTTTATGAAATTCTTCGCTGAGGAATTTGCCAGTGAGGAAATTCCTTAGTGAAGAACTACTAGCAGCGGAATAAGTACTCAAACGTAAACATAACAGAATACAAGCATAGTCATCATGACGAAATGAAGACAGGCACAGAGTACAGGAAGCGTGAGCACAGGATAACACAGGATGAAGACAAACATGCTGAAGAAATTGAACTAAGGAAATTGATAAAGTCTGCAGTCAAAGTCTTCAAACACAGATATGAACAAGCACACAACACAGTTATGAGGAAATGAAAGAGTTGAGGAAAAAAAACTAGTAAGCTTGGTGAAGACAATGATTTGGTAGACCAGTTCCAACTGCTGTCTCAGTTGTACGTCTGGTTGGAGTGGCTGAGTATTTAAACTCGACGACACATAGTCCCGGACACCCAGTCCTGAACACACAGCTCAGGACACCCAGTCCTGACCATATTCTCCTTGAGCTAAGGTCACACAGACCTTGCCCAATCACTCGTGGTAAGTCTTCAGGCGACTTCCAAACCTTCACAAACTTGGTCACTCGGCGATCCACAATTCCTCTTGGATGCTCTAGACCATGACGCCTAACCGTCTGGAAGAAGCACAGTCTTCAAAGGTAACAAGCGTCGGATCCACGCGGGATCAATCTCTTCAGTGATGCTCAATCACTTGGGGTTTGTAGGTGTTTGGGTTTTGGGTTTTTCCTCACTCGATGATTTTTGCTCAAAGTCCTCAAAGGATGGGTTGCTCTCAAATGACAAGCGTCAGTTTCTTTCGGAGCAGCCAACCAGCTAGTGGTTGTAGGGGGCGGCTATTTATAGCCTAGGGAGCAGCCCGACATGATAAGACATAAATGCCCTTCAATGATATGACCATTAGGTGGATAGATATTTTGGGACAGCTGGCACATATCACAGCAACGGTCGGAATTTTGAGTAGCAAAATCCTCAGGGCTATCATGTTCCTCACTATGTAGGAAATCCACACTGGAGAATTCCTAACTCCTCAGTCAGAACAAATTCCTCAGAGACCAGAAGAACTTCATCTCTGTCGCTGAAGAATATGACTGGACTGTATGAGATTTCCAATGGCTTCACTCGAAGGGATTGGTAGGTGTAGGATTTTGAGTTGAGCATCACATGGAAATTTTTCCTTAGTATTTCCTTGACCCCCTTTAACAGTACGGTGTTTCCTATGACTCAAGAAAGAGAAAAATGAAACTACGAAAACAAAAGTCTTCACGCTTCATGTTCCTCGAATGAATACCAAGTCTTCAAGGTCACACCAATTTCTTCACTTTCAAAGTCTTCAGAAAGTCTTCAGAAATCCAAAGTCTTCAGTCGGAGAACTTCATTTTTAGGGGTCGATTTTCTCTATAAATATCAAACTCCTCAGAGACTTATAGACCTGTGTACACTCACAAACGCATTAGTCCATTAACCTATAAGTCTTCAATACACCAAAATCACTAAGGGGCACTAGATGCACTTACAACCCCTAGGCCCTGGCCTTCCCCATCGCAACATCTTGTCCATTGCGATCGATAAACCCAGGTAACCACTCCCACACAGACCCTTCTACATCATGAACCCATGTTAAGATGAAAAAAATCATGATCTCTTCCCCTTTGCAGGGCCTACCCTCTGCCTTCCCCCGACACGCTGGCACTGGAGCCATGGCCCTTCTCCATGTCATGAGATTCGAGGAGGTCAAGGCTGCCACAAGGTTGTCATCATGGTCGGATCCTCCTCATCTTCCGCCGCTGCCATGGCTCGAGTTCTACTGGTAGTCAAGATAGATAGGAGCTGACCACTCATAATAGGAATTTGGTTTTTGGATACCACTAGAACTCTCACACACTCAACATTATGATAAAACTGAGAGTAAACCAGAAGGTTGCTTCTCTACCATTCTTTATGTTCATTATGTTTGATGAAGCTCAACACCTCTGTGTGTCAAGTCTGACATGTTAGGTTTATAATTATAGAATATCTTTTGAATTGCTCAAAGAGATCGAGTATCAAACAAGTTGATGCAGAAGAAGAGATAAACCAGTCCACCTTTGCATCCACGTTGCAATACTGAGCTACATGCGAATTATGGTGGCGCTGCTGTGGAATTAGGCTTAATGCAAGAATCCGTCGTTGTTTGTTGTGAAGCATCTCTAGACCAGGCTAAGAATGTCAAGTAAGGTGAATGAAGTGCGGTATATTGGTATTATTGTCCATCAGAGTTCCATTGTTATTCACCAGATAAATAAGAGCTTAAACATCAGGAGTATTGCTTAAAGCAAGTACTTCTATTTTTTTTCAAGTCTTCTAATCATATTGAAGCTATTGACCTAACCTTATTTTGTTTAGATTTGTTTTAGAATTATCTGATTCTTTCTATTTCATGGATTTGGTCCTTATTTTGTAATGCATTTTGTGTATTTGAAATATGACAATTTATTGTTTAGTTAGGAGTACTTTATTTAAATAACGAGGAGAGAAAATGTGTTTATGGATGGTCACAAGTTATTTTTAATAGCAGCAACAACACATAGGCCGTACGTGTACATGTGTCCTTACTGTATGGAATGAGGAGAAAAACTAGCAATTATGAATGATCATTAGTGATTTTAATAGCACAAACAAAATACGGGTCATGCTTGTACGTGTTACCATTCTATATGTAATGCAAATGCAATGTCCTATAATAGTTTGAACAACAACAGAGTTGATTGGTTATAATTCTTGAAATACTAAATCATCTCTGCTCCTACAGCTAAGTGTTCAAGCGCAATTTATTTTATTTCTAGCCAAATTCTCTCTATTATTGTGTTGAACTTTTTAGGGAAGGCGACCAAAAGGAGCTCATGGCAGCCATGTCATGCTTGCTCGCCAACATCACCGGTGGTGCCGTAGCTGTGCAAGATTATTGTGGGTTGCAGTGCACGGGAGCTGAGGATATTTGATTGCTAGGCCGAAGGCGAAGGAGCCAGATCTTGGTGTGTATGTGTGATCTTTTTTCTCTCCCTTGCAACAAACATGCATGTTTGCTTGGGAGACACATACTAGGTGACTGGCAGAGAAAAGGAGTGATTCAATGGTATAAAGAAGTCTACTATGTGATGAGGACATCAATACCATTGTTACACCCACAGCCCCTGCTGCTATACATACTGGACCAATTACTAGAGTTCGCGCACGCCAATTGAATTATCAGGTACTTCCATTTCTTGGTAACGATTCTAATGTTCATGAGAATATGATGCTGCCTAAATTGGATACATTTGTCTTGCTTACAAATGAAGGGCCTAGCTTGGACAAGAAAGATGAACCTTGGAACAAGTTCAAGCGTGGAGATGATGGCATGCGCAAGGGGATCCAGAACGGAGTTACAAGTGATGATTTCAGGACTTTGAAGCCACCATAAGGAGTGCATGAAGCCTTGGACAAAATATACAAGATGCCACTCATAAATTTCGTCCAGAGGCTATTTTAGGTGCTGCGTCACCTTATTATTGGGCCAGGCCCATGTATTTTCAAAATACTTAAGTATAGGCTATTTTAGAGTCCGTATGTGTGGGGAAACAAGAGTTAGGGTTGGTTTCGAACCCCTCCTTCAAGGGCCACGAAATTCCCCCCTCTTCCTCCATATATACAGCCCTTAGGGCGTCGTTTAGACTTTGGGTTTTGTTTAGATTAAAAGTTCGCCATAGCTGCAACTTCGCGTACTTCGTTTGTGTCCAACGACCAAACCAAGACGTCACAGAACCCCACCTTGATCAATAAAGCTTTCATCTTATATTCGCAATATCCAGATTGCAATCTCAATTTCTTGCTTGTTCTTCGTTTGCTCGCAGGAAACAGGCCCTCATGGTCAGGATCGTGCTCCGGCGTGGCCAATAACCCCTCGGAGTTGGTTTAGCGATTGCTAAGGCGCGACGTCCTCGCACGTTCGTATTTGGATGATGAGGACATCAATATCATTGTTACACCCACAGCCCCTGCTGCTATACATACTGGACCAATTACTAGAGCTCGCGCACGCCAATTGAATTATCAGGTACTTTCGTTTCTTGGTAACGATTCTAATGTTCATGAGAATATGATGCTGCCTAAATTGGATACATTTGTTTTGCTTACAAATGAAGGGCCTAGCTTGGACAAGAAAGATGAACCTTGGAGCAAGTTCAAGCATGGAGATGATGGCATGCGCAAGGGGAACAAGAACGGAGTTACAAGTGATGATTCCAGGACTCTGAAGCCACCATAATGAGTGCATGAAGCATGGGACGAAATATACAAGATGCCACTTCATAAATTTCATCCAAAGGCTATTTTAGGTGCTGCATCACCTTATTATTGGGCCAGGCCCATGTATTTTCGAAATACTTAAGTATAGGCTGTTTTTAGAGTCCGTATGTGTGGGGAAACAAGAGTTAGGGTTGGTTTCGGACCCCTTCGCCAAGGGCCACGAAATTCCCCCCTCTTCCTCCATATATACAGCCCTTAGGGCGCCGTTTAGACTTTGGGTTTTGTTTAGATTAAAAGTTTGCCATAGCTGCAACTTTGCGTACTTCGTTTGTGTCCAACGACCAGACCAAGACGTCACAGAACCCCACCTTGATCAATAAAGCTTTCATCTTATATTCGCAATATCTAGATTGCAATCTCAGTTTCTTGCTTGTTCTTCGTTTGCTCGTAGGAAACAGACCCTCGTGGTCAGGTTGATCGTGCTCCGGCGTGGTCAATAACCCCTCGGAAGTTGGTTTAGCGATTGCTAAGGCGCGACGTCTTGCACGTTCGTAGTCGGATCGTCAAGGTCGACTCCCACAGAAACGATAACCACCATCTCATCGAAACATCGGGACACCTTTGCCTCTATCAAGTGGTATCAGATTTCCAGGTTGCTCGGTGAGATTTTACAGTTTTTCGTAGTTTAGATCGAGTCTATTCTTCGTACCTATAGTCCATGAAAAGGCCAAAAAAATTAGGGTTAGTTCATCCTATCCGAATCAATCTGAGTCTTTGCATAATCTTTTCTGTATTTGCTTTGTTGAATTTGCGGTTGCATCGTCGTGCCAAGTTGCTGGTCTTAGCGTCTAGTCCTTTAGAGTTTTGAGTTCTGTTCACAGGTTGTCACGTCGCCGCTGCCATATATCACCACCGCATCATCATCATCGCTGCTGCCATATACCACCACCACACCAACTTCATCGTCGCTGCCATATTCATCACCACATATTCACCATCAATCCGAGTCCATATACGCCACCACATATCCGCCGCCATCACTCGAATCCGAGTCCACCTGCAACATATATCCGCCATCAGTCCGATTTCCACCAGATTCATCGCCCCCACCAGTCTGAGATTCCACCAGATTCATCTCCACCACCAGTCCTAGTCCGAGTCTAGTAATTGTTGCATTGTTTTCGATTTCCGGATCACGCAATACTTCGAGTCGTGACAGAATAGGACTCCTGAGATTCCGAGCTACTCGCAGAAGAAAAATGGTTCCAAACTCAAAAAAAACCAAGTCTGGAAAATTCTGGCTAGGCAGTTTTTAGACCATTTGTAGACTTTTTTGAAAAACATTTGTTGCGGAGGAAAAAAAAGTGAAAAAAGTGAAAAAAGGAAAAAAATCAGAGCATGCTCCTCCCGTGTTTACGTGCAGCGCCGTGATTTTGTTAGTGTTCTAGGCTCACGTCTCTAGCACGGTCTATCCTAGGACCAGCATAGTACCGTCGTTGAGCGTTTATTCAACTTTGCATCTCTGAATTGATTATTGCTGACCCTTTTTGCTACCATATTATAAGCCTTCCAAGCTCCACATACATCTACGTCGTGCGTTTGACTCTCCCTTGTAATCGCTCTATCCAAGCTTTGAGAGTTTTGACTACGACGGTTGCTAATCACCGCCTGCTGTTGGGTAAGAACTGGTAAGAATCTGTGATTTGCTTGACGGATTTGTGACATCCACCACCACCTCTTGTTAGTAGTCTATAGGATCATATTCTTGTGTGTTTCTATTGCTGCTAACCATGGCAGGATCACAAGCCGACGAGACTGACTGGGAGAACCTGACGAATAAGGAGTTGCATGATAAATTTCAGCAAATGATGAGTGGACAGGTGCAAGATGTGCTAAACAGATTTGATGAGGCCATGGAGAAGATAGATGGCATGGAGAAGACGTTCGAAACAAAGCTCGATAATAAGTTTAATGAATTGCTCACGCGTCTTCCACCACCACCACCGGCTGACCCTAACGCACCTCTCCAACAATAACAACAACAACAACAACGCCGCTTTCCAAAAAGTGGGACGAGCACAGCGCATTCCCATTGACCCTAGGCAAACTTCTGGTGCCGCTGTTGATGCTTCTGCCGCTCCTGCTGCTACTGCAGAGGTGGAGGATCATTACGAGGATGAGGTTGACCAAAATCAAAACTACGTGCCACCACCAGCACCACCACCACCAGGTCGTCCTCATGCATATCATTGCAACGGTAGGGATGCACCACCACCTGAGGTACATGCCCATCTTCCTAAACTAAAATTGAATATTCCACCATTTGAGGGTAGATATGTTCCTGATATATATCTTACTTGGGAGTTAGAAACTGAACAACGATTTACATGTTTACAATATCCTAAGGAGAGACGTGTTCCTGTTGCCGTTTGTGCTTTCACTAGCTTTGCATGTGTTTGGTGGTCTGAACATTGTAGATTATATCCTATTCCAGCTACTTGGACTGCTTTGAAAACTGCTATGCGTACTCGTTGGGTTCCACCATATTATCAACGTGAATTACTTCAAAAATTGTAGCGCTTAAGACAAGGAAAAAATTCTGTAGAAGAATATTATCAGGAATTACAAACTGGCATGATTCAGCATGTGCATGATTCAGGAGGATACCGACACTCTCCTGGGTTTTGTAAGTATTGCAAAGCAAAGGGAACATCACATGATAACCAAAGGTTCACTCGAATGTCATCCATGTAATCACAGGGATCGATATTGAGGTCCACGATTCTGCTATCGATCATTGAATGAAGTGGTTTCATTCATGTCTTTGATTTACCAAACCTACGGGGTCACAAGCTTAAGGTAATCATGATCTGATGAGTGTTAATAGGATATGAGTATCAAGGTTTTATTTGTGGCATTTTTTCATTAATCGCTATTGCAGGATGCTGCTAACGTGACACTACGATCAAAGACCCTTTGACAAAACTGTGTGCGATGCATTAATCACAAACGAGGATGTAAAAAACCCGTCAAAAAAGGTGCAAAACATTTACGATGGAGTAGACATCAAACACGGTTCAGATTTTAGTTACGTGTGCGATGCGGGGCCTACAGTTGATCCTACGAACTGTTTGCGATTAGATAGAACAACAGAAACGGGCAGCCGTATCAGTGTGTGTGCAGTACACAACATACAATTCACTCCGATTAACTGTTTGCTATTAGAGAATGCAACAGAAACAGTTAACTAGATCAAGGTGTGTGTGATATACAACATACGGTTCACTCGGACGAACTGTTTTCGATTAGGGAAGAGAACAAAAATGGTTCAACTTAATAAGAGGTGTGTGATATGCAGCATACAATTCACATAGATGAACTGTTTGCGATGAGCCAAAAGAACATAAACGATTCGTGTAAACAAGATGTGTGTGATACACAGCAAACAGCCCATTCAGATGAACTGTTTGCGATGAGAAATTATAACACAGACGGTTACTATAGTTAATTCGCGTGCGATTCTATTTGTACAAAAACTATGAAAAGTGCAAACTAGTTTCTTGCGGTGACTAGGAGTATCGCACACGATGCGTCTGCGAGTACTCGTGTGCGATGATTAGTAAGTTACACATATGTTTCCTTATGTTAACACGTGTGTGATAAATAACATGTGGCACCGCATACGGTATTCGGGTTGTGTGTGTGCTCCACTTAGTTTTCCCGCGCCCCAGTGAATGCTTCCCGTGCTCCACATGGGTGAATTATAAAATCCACGCCTCTTCCCTTATCGGTTTCTCACCACCAGCTAATGGCTTGCTGCATATAACCCAGGCGGCAACGCATCATCGCGACACTCTATGCAGATCTAGTCCTCACCCATCTACCATTAGTTATTCCAAGCATGCCAGTCAACGATCGAAGCTAAAAACATGAGATAATACTATGATATTTTATCTTCACACTTATTGGCGCTTATTTTTCGGTGTTATATTTTATCGCACTACTTTCTAGTTGCTTCCTAGCTTTTCTTCAAGAACAAATATTAAATTGTGAATTCATTTGAGACCTTGCCATCTTATAATGAAGAATCTATAAGAGATTGTTCAGTTGATGTGTCTTCTCACACTTACATTGTGGGGTTTAGACTGTTTTAGGTGAAATTGTGAAGGGGTTGTGATATGGTTGATAACATTCAAATATGGAATTTTGATAACTCATTTATGTGCATGAGACCAGTAGATGGTAGGATGCCTTGGCTGTTGATTCGGTAATGCCTGAAAAGAGTCTTCGGAATTGTATAGCTATTATATCCGAGTGGTAACTCGGATAGATGTCGGTGATGTATTTAATCTCGGTACATTGTAGGAGATCTCATTAAAATTTAAACTCGCGGAGTTTAAGGAATGTATCCAAATCATTGCACATATATTTGGATTGAAAATTCAAGCTTTAAAGTATTCAAAATTTGAATTCTGACAAGATGTGCATTGCACGTGCACACTTACTAGTGTTTAAGAGCAACTCCAATACGCCGACCCAAACAGACGACACTTTTGTCTGCTTTTTGTCTGTTTGGGTTAGCCGCCCGCTCGTCGTTCGCCCTGTTTGAGATTTGGGTCGGCAGTGCGTCCAACGCGCTGAACCATATTTGCCGGCGTGACCGGCTAGCCGCCTTTTTTTGACAAATAGCACAGATTTTTTCATTATTTCACACACAAATTATACATTTTCACAATCAAACATATAGTACACAACTAAATAAATAACACAGTTTCAAGCAAATAAATAGCATAGTCTTACAAGCTGAATAAAAATAAAATAGTCTAACATAGTTTTGCAAGCTAATAAAAAAGATACATCTATTGGTTGTCAACATGAGCCCACATATGATCAACCAAATCATTTTGCAGTTGCATGTGGGTTTCCCAATCACGCATGTCATGATGAAATTGGGTGAACTGTTCAAACGTTGCCGCTCCTCCATGCTCAGGCACAACATTCTCACCCTAAAACTGAAACCCTTGATCGTAGAGATGTTTCGGGCACTCATCTTCTATGATCATATTGTGCATGATCACACAAACAGTCATCACCTTTCATAGCTTCTTTGTGCTCCAAGTCCTAGCAGGATACCGAACGATGCCTCATCGAGGTTGCAAAACATTAAAGGCACGCTCGACGTCCTTCCTAGCACTCTCTTACTCTTGGGTGAATCTGAGGACAATCCCCAACCCTGTTGAAGAGAAGAGGAAAAGAGGACAATCCCCAACCCTGTCGGAAAGAAGAGGAAAAGATTCGCCCAAGAGCAAGAGAGTGCTAGGAAGGACGTCGAGCGTGCCTTTGGTGTTTTGCAATCTCGATGGGACATCGTTCGGTATCCTGTTAGGACTTGAAGCACGAAGAAGCTGTGGGAGGTGATGACTGCTTGTGTGATCATAACAATATGATCATAGAAGATGAGCGCCCGAAACGTCTCTACGATCAAGGGTTTCAGTTTCAAGGTAAGAATGTTGTGCCTGAGCATGAAGGAGCAGCAACGTTTAAATAGTTCACCTAATTTCATCATGACATGCATGATTGGAAAACCCACATGCAACTGCAAAATGATTTGGTTGAACATATGTGGGCTCATGTTGACAATCAATAGATATATCCTTTTTATTCGACTTACAAAACTATATCAGACTATTTTATTTCTATTTGGCTTGTAAGACTATGCTATTTATTTGCTTGAAACTATGTTATTTATTTAGTTGTGGACTATATGTTTGATTGTGAAAATGCATAATTTGTGTGTGAAATAATGAAAATTTTGTGCTATTTGCTACAAAAGGGCGGGCAGCCACGCGGTAAATATGAGTCGACGCATTCGACACACTGTTGACCTAAATCTCAAACCGAGCGCGCGGACAAAACCAGATAAAAGCGTAGTTCGTTTTGGATCGGTGCGTTGAAGTTGCTCTCAATAAAAAATTAAATAGCACCTCTCATTTCTCCGTCCGTCTACCTCTTCCAAATCCCCACCCCGCCCCACTTTTCCGCACTCCACCCAGCGTCCGGATCCCATCTCACCTAGCGGCGCTCATGTGACACTCCGGCTCGCGCTCTCGCTCACGCTCAGGCTGACGCTCTGCAACCCACCGTCCACGCGGCTGTTCCAACTGGAGCTTGGGCGTATCTAATTAAGCCACCGGGTTGGAATCGGGGGCGATGGGGCAGGAGGGGATGGGCTACAGCAGCGGAAAGGCCGGCGGCGGTGGGGGAGGGGCCCTACCGATGACGGCGGCGCGGGCGCGTGGGGCGTCGCCGCTCAGCACCCACCATCGGTCGCGGAAGATCAGCCGCACCTTCAACAACGTCAAGATCACCGTGCTCTGCGGCCTCGTCACCATCCTCGTCCTCCGGGGTACCATTGGGCTCAACCTCTCCCTTCCGTCCCAACCCTCCGACGCCGATGCCCTCGCAGGCGCCAAGGCCGTTGAGGACATCGACCGCATCCTCCGCGAGATCCGCTCCGACTCCGACCCCTCCGACCCCACCGACAGCGACCTCGACTCCTCCAGCGTCCTTTCCAATGCCACCGCACTCAACTCCTCGGAAGCCGCCGCCGCCTATGCCGCCGCCGTGGGCAACCACGCGCTCGGTCCCAACGTCTCTGGCTGGGACGAGCAGCGCCGACGGTGGCTCGCGCAGAACAAGGGCTTCCCAGCCACTGTCCCCGGCGGCAAGCCCAGGATCCTGCTTGTCACGGGGTCGCAACCAGGCCCCTGTGACAACCCGCTTGGCGACCACTACCTGCTCAAGAGCACCAAAAACAAGATCGACTACTGCCGCTTCCACGACATCGAGATTGTTCACAACCTTGCGCACCTCGACAACGAGCTCGCTGGTTACTGGGCCAAGCTACCGCTGCTACGCCGACTTATGCTCTCCCACCCGGAGGTCGAGTGGATCTGGTGGATGGACAGTGACGCCCTATTCACCGACATGGCCTTTGAGCTGCCCCTCTCGCGCTATGACAACCATAACCTCATCATTCACGGTTATCATGATCTCCTCTTTGAGAAGCACTCTTGGATCGCGCTCAACACCGGCAGCTTCCTCTTCCGGAACTGCCAGTGGTCACTCGATCTTCTCGCTGCGTGGGCTCCTATGGGGCCCAAGGGCTTCATCCGCGAGGAAGCCGGGAAGATACTCACCGCATACCTGAAGGGCCGTCCAGCATTCGAGGCTGACGACCAGTCTGCGTTGATATACCTCTTGCTCTCGCAGAAGGAGAAGTGGATGGACAAGGTGTATATAGAGAATTCATACTACTTGCACGGTTTCTGGGCTGGGCTGGTGGACAAGTACGAGGAGATGATGGAGAACCACCATCCAGGGCTTGGGGATGAGCGGTGGCCATTCGTGACACACTTTGTCGGGTGCAAGCCATGCGGAAGCTATGGTGATTACCCAGTAGACCGGTGTCTCAAGAGTATGGAGCGGGCATTTAATTTTGCCGATAACCAGGTGCTGCGCCTGTATGGTTTCGCACACAAGGGGCTGGAAAGCCCTAAGATCAAAAGGATCAGGAGTCAGACCACAAAGCCTATTAACGACAAGGAGGACCTTGATGTGAAGGCCAAGATGTCGACCACTTCTTGAAGCTACTGAAGATAAGGCAATAGCATAGGCTCTCTTCAAGGTCAGCATTTTGTCACTTGGTTGTTGTTTTAGTTTCTACTATTTTTTGCTAATGTTTTTTTTTCTTGTTATGTGTAACAGTTAAGATTGCACATGTTATGTTTATCATGAACTTAAATGTGGTAGGAGCTCAAATCAGATGGAAATATCTCAGTTTTGTACTCAATTTCATTTCAGTGCTACTTTCTTGCGGGACAAGTACCCCTAATGTGGTTTTGGTATCTTGTAGTGATTTGTGTTCTATGTAGAGTTGAAGTGCAGTTTTGAAGCAAAGCTAATTGCTTAGCTAATTTAGAACATTTGGCCCTATAGGCTATAATAGTGCTATGTTAACTGGAAATATTTAGCCCTATAATAAGATCCCGCGGGGCATATGTGCCAATGGAGGTCCTCATGCTCCAAACTTTGTTACTCCCTCTTATCCATATTAATTGTCGTTGATTTTGTACTAAATCAGCGACAATTAATATGGACGGAGGGAGTAGTTCATTTCGTATGTCTTGTTCGATGGTGGTATTTACCGAATTGCCATCTTTAGTGCCTAGATATGTTAGTCCAAAAATGTTTCATGGAACCATTGAAGAAAATATGCGATCTGAGCATATCACAAGTGGCTAGATTCCTTGTGATAGAATCTGTCCACCTAGGTTACAGTCCTAAACTTGGCATGGGTGTTTCCATTTTTTAGCGGTATGGTGTACCTGTTAAGTACGATGTGTCCATGGTCACTTCGTCAATCTAAAGATTTCCATTTGGAGTTCATTTTTCAAAGAAAAAACTACTAGTATTTAAGAGAAGATAGTATCTCACCCACTTGTAATGAATTACATTACATATTTTAAATAATGGTAATAGTAGAAGATAAGGGAAAGATGGCCCTTATTTACAACAATGCAAGCTGCTTACAGAGGTGTTTCGTTAAATAATCCATTTTTTGTGGAAGCATCAGTGCTTATATCATAGTGCTGGGGACAATCCGTATTTTGTGGAAACACCAGTGCTTATATCTATAGCTGGGGTGTGTAGTTAAGCATCTGCTCTCTACGAATAAGTACTGGTGCCTAAGGTAAAGCCGGTTTATTTTTCTAGACACCTTTGCTCCCCACAAATAAGCACCGATGCTTAAGGTAAAGTCTGTTTATTTTTCTAAACATCTTGCATTGTACATGATCTTGGTTGCGGACTTGGTTTAGTTCAAAGTCCGTTAGTCTTGGCTATTGAGTTGGGTTGGAGTCCGTCTTTGGAATTGTATGCATTTGACATTCGAAGTTATCCTCAGTGAACTATGTATACACTTGTTTTCAGATTGATTTTATTGAAATCTATATTGTGAATGAACTACGTATCACATGTTTTCAGATTGCTTTTATTGAAATCTGTGATATAGTTGTGAAGCATATTTTTGCAGCTTCAGATATTATATGAACAGAAGCAATACTATTCTGCATATATGCAGACGCAACTTGTCCATCAGAGAGCTGATGCCGTTTTAAGATCAATGAGCATTCCCCAAACACGTATTCCTATTCTTTCGAGTATAACTTTGTACTTATGCAACCGTCCATGCTCTGTTTTTTTCCATGGATGCAAGAGAACAGTGTTAGAAATTTAAGGTTTGTGGTCTATTCTATTCCTCTGCGTTTATTGGTCCCGCTAACATTCGCAAATTCACATGTACTAGTTGATACCCCGCGCGTTGCTGCGGGACTTTGTGCTTTGAATGAGCAGATTCAAAGATATACTGTAGCTATGTGAATGAATGGAAAATACAGCTAGAATGTTGAACACTGCATTTACATTTTAAATGTTGATTTTGGAGATCGAATGGAATATTGATATTTACATTTGAAATGTTGAACAAATATATGTCTCCTCATAATTCACTCTGTCCGAGAACAAATATACTCCTATATTCGTCTTTTTGTGAAAATCATGTATCATGGTAAGTGGTAACCCAGCAGTATCGCTTATAAGACCAGTAAAGATGTATGGAGATAAGAGAGAAAATATGTTGATTAATGTCACAAAGCAAATTTACAATTGCCAGCCAGACAATATCCCCACCATGGTTATGTAATTAAAAATTTTAGCATGGTGTTTAAGGCACTTATAGTTTCCCTATGTACTATATAATCAATAACTGAACCAAGACGTGTAGTCTTTAAATTACTATGAAAACTTCGATCTTGACTTAAAATTAACTACCGCTGTAGATGATCCTAGAAATGAACTGAACGAAGTAGTTTTACCAAACTATTTATCAAAAAGGTACTACTTGTCAAGGACCAAATATCAAGAGATCCAACATTTCCAATAGCTAGAATAATCAAGAGAGGAAACATCGCTAAGTAAATAGGCAAAAGAGCTTATGAAACCTTCCTGTAAGCGGAAAGCAACGACGTATGATGCGATGGTGGCATGGTGGCATCCCCCGGAACTCACCAGGTGCTTCACATCCCACTTTTTATCTTTGCATCACTGCCTACACACATCCCTCGACGGAAAGCTCAGGTCCAGCCGGCGGCAGATGCTGATGTATCGCAGGTGAGGCGTAAGAGAGACGTACCATGTGGTGAAGATCTTGATGGACTGGACGATTCCAAGCAGGGTCAGGTAGGAGAAGGCGATGCCACGGGCGGTTCAATGTTCGAAGATTTTCTATGCAACATGTTACAATAAAATCTGAGGCATACCGTTGATCATCCGAGGACAAGCAATCACACAAACATGACACCAAGATTTGTTAATGAGGTTCACCGATATGGCTACATCCTCGGGGTCTGACTATGGGCGCTTCTCCCCATGACACCGCTATAATATCGCACCCGGTCGTCCTGGACACCGGCACATGCCGCCGGCTTCCCCTGCGTTCCCGTGCTATTATGTTGGCATAGGTTACATCGTGTGTCTACCCCCGCTATATATGAGAGGCCTAGGATACAAGTGTCCTATTAGGACACGACTCCACATCCTATGTAAACACAATACAACTTCTAGTCCAACTGTAACCTACCTTGTACACAATATTCGACGCAACTCTAACAAACTCCACCTTGGCGAATATTCTCCACCATCTTGAATTCGTCAATGTGTCAAACTTCCATGTACATTGGACTTGAACTTATCCCATGAGTATCGCTGCTACTCCAAAGACTTCATATGACTCCACCTGCAACTTGTAGTCCCTCCTTTTCTTGACCACAGTCAACACTCGAGCAAAATTAAGTTCCTCTTTACTCTAGTATGTGCTCCCAACTTTCAGAGTATCCGTCAACATTATCACACACTGATCATTGACCTGCATGAAAGTGAACAACTCACATATTGGGTGTCACACATAAGAGTTACCTGAACTCAACATCGCCGCTCTTCCTTGACCGTCTGTCTGAAACTTGAAGGAATTTCACCATTGCTTGTAGTCATCCCGAGTCAATTCGCAGTTGTCTCACCACATGTATGACCACCAGAGCCCTGACCCGTCTCCATGTCCGTGCGTACCGCATGCCTCGTCGCTATTACCGCGTCGAGCCTCTACTGTCCCGGTCGAGTCTCAAGGGTCGCGAAACCACACCACTCAACCCCCACTGCAGAGTACCATCGATCATCACAGACCGATGACGAGTTTCACGCCTCCATCAGACCACTGGGCTCCAGTCTGAATTACGTGTCACTCGCTTTTTCCCAGCTGAATAGGCTTCGATTCTCTGGATCCTTACACCGTAGCCCCTCAATCCAGCTCCACCTTCAACATGACTCCATGGTAGATGATCAGTCCACCCTCGCGCCCCGTCGGTTCCAAACTCCATGTGTACATCACCTTGAATCAACCCCGCGCCATAGTCTTGTCGAAGCCACACAAGCCATCGGGTCTGCGCCACGTATTTCCACGCCCAGAAGTCGGTCACCATCAGCATCACGCTCCTATGTCGTCATCGCCGATCCCACCACCGTCTTCTATACCAACCGACTTGCATCGATCCGTCAGACTGTTCAAGTCTGACCCAGCCGAACTTATTCGACTGCATAACATGCTCCAGGCTCGCAAATCATCTTCCTCGAATTTCCATCCATCACATGATAACTCCATCACCGCTGACATCACTTCCCGCAATGCCTCAAGCATCCTTGTCGCGCCAACAATCTTTCACACATGCCTGCCATAACCAAGGTTTCCAGTTCCGTTGAATTTCTTCACCTCAAACCCGATGCCCGATGGCGTCATGATTCTTCGTAGGCTGACCCTTTGATCTTCATGTGGTGTAACTCCCTGGCAGTCAGCCCAGATGCTGGCTAATTGCCTTGTCCAAGCACTTGCCAATTCCGATGGATGCACATATCCCTTGATGGATTTCTTTCGCCAATTGACTTGATCTGCCTGTCTGTGTCACGTTAGGACTCGGTCCTGTTTTTGTCTTCAAACAAATCTCGTATACGTTGATTCTGGCGGCAACACGCCTCAGCTCCACACGTGCTTCCAGGCCCACATGGCCACTACACGCTGTGACTCGTGGGCCGGCCCCAGTAGCTCTGTCGATCGTATCTCGCCAATCGCCGCATACTCGCCGAGACCTCTGAACTGCACACGCGACGCGATCTGATCTACAGATCCATCTGACCGACAACCCACATAACCACGCGCCGCTCGCCGATGCTTCCAATTACTTTCTTGGATCTGACGACGTCTCCCGATCGCTTCCGTCGGCTGCCTATCCTTCGACGGATTCACGCCGACGATGATCACGACATCGAATCTTCCTTCTCTAGATCAACAATCCAGCAACCTCCGAATAACCTAGCTCTGATACCACTTGTTAGAATAAAATCCGAGGCATACCGTTGATCATCCGAGGACCAAGCAATCACACAAGCATGACACCGAGATTTGTTAACGAGGTTCACCGATATGGCTACATCCCCGGGGCCTGACTATGGGCGCTCCTCCCCATGACACCGCTATAATATCGCACCCGGTCGCCCTGGACACCGGCACATGCCGCCGGCTTCCCCTGCGTTCCCGTGCTATTATGTTGGCATAGGTTACATCGTGTGTCTACCCCCGCTATATATGAGAGGCCTAGGATACAAGTGTCCTATTAGGACACGACTCCACATCCTATGTAAACACAATACAACTCCTAGTCCAACTGTAACCTACCTTGTACACAATATTCGACACAACTCTAACACAACAACTCCTGCTCACGATGGAAGATCACAGGAACTTGACAAAAGCCTTACTCAGAAGAAAAGAAGAGCTTGGCCAGAGAAGAAATGGGATACCGTCGTGGGCTCCTATAGTTCATCTTCTACAGTTCAAGGAGGAAGATGCAGTCTGGTTGATGGGGGAGGGTGGGGCAAGAGACATATGTGTCGCTGGCCACTGTCAAGGCGTTGGGTTAGCGCTGATCGGCCGTCGGCGGGAGGTTGAAACACGGGGCACATATCGGCGTTGGTGGAGGTGGATCCGCAGTTGGGCATCGATGAGGCTGTCGGCGGTGGCATGCGACGTGTACTTGGGGTTGGCGGTAGGGGCTCAGGAAGGTTGCTAGCAGCGGCACGCGGCGGGATTGGGCCAGGTGGTGTGCGCAGTGGCTTGGTCGAGGGCGCCGCCGGCGGTCAAGTGGTTGGCGACGGTGCAATGGTCGCTGGCGACGACCTGAGGGAGACTGGGAGGCGCGTGGGGAATGGCCGACGGTGGGTGGCACTCGTGGGGTGGATGGCTAGGGGCGGCACCTGTCTTTGTCTAGACCGGGCGGCGGCTGATGCACTTCTAATGGAGTATTAATTTGGGAGAAGGTGAATAGGAATTGAATAATTGATAACGGAAATCAGTGAGAAGATGAATAGGAATCGGCGATGGAAATTAATGGAGAGAGGAGTAAAATTGGGAGATTAATGGGCGGTGCGGAGAGTTCGAAGAGGAGCTGGCAAGAGAGATAGTTGTCGTTGGTTCTTCACGGAAGGGTATCTATGGGCTTCAAATGGGCTTTTTAATGTTCAAATCGGTGAAGTGTATGGCCGGCCCAAAAAATCAAGTCGGAGACCAGCAACGACCATATATGGCTGGAAAAGAACGAAACGGTATGTTTACTCTGATGGATTCAATGTCCCACAAAGATTTCGTCATTGTGATTTCTTTACAATTTTTTAGGAATTTTAAAGACCGACATTGCATAGGTAGGTATGGCTTGGATCACAGCCTTGAGCAGGATCTCCTTTCCTCCGGCAGATAGTAATTTTTCCTTCCAACCACTAATTTGTAAATGAATCATCAACGAGATTGCACATTTCTGGTGGGGAGACGAGGAGAAACAGAGGAGGATGCACTGGATGGCTTGGTGGAAAACGTGTGTACCAAAAGTCCGAGGAGGAATGGCTTTCCGTGATATCCACTGTTTCAACTTGGCTCTGCTTGCCAAACATGCATGACGTCTCCTTGATAATCCTGAATCCTTGTGTGCCACCGTTCTAAGGGCCAAGTACTATCCTGATGGCGACTTGTTGAATTCCAAGCCAAAGCATGGTGCTTCCTTAATCTGGCAAAGCATCATGGCAGGCATAACTACCCTGAAACATGGCTATATTTGGCGAGTGGGGAATGGACATAATATCAATATCTGGGAAGATGTCTTGTATGCTATGGGAATTGCACAACGTATTACTCTCGTGCTTAGGCACGTATATATGATGTACAAAGGTGGGCCACGGACCTCAACTATACAAGGAACTAGGAGGCGGGCCCAATGCACAATATGCACATAACACATATACTCAACACCCCCCCCCCCCCGCAGTCGAAGCGGCACCGCGGCTGATGCAAAGACTGGACCGGAACTCCTCAAATGACGCCGTAGGCAAGCCCTTGGTCATGATATCGGCAAATTGTTGGGAAGTAGGGACGTGTAAAACACGAATATGGCCAAGGGCCACCTGTTCCCGAACAAAATGAATATCCAACTCAATATGCTTGGTCCGTCGATGATGCACCGGGTTGGCGGAGAGGTAGAACGCCGAGACGTTGTCGCAGTAGACCACCGTGGCACGGTCAACAGGACAAGAGAGCTCCTGAAGCAGCTGGCGAAGCCACGAACACTCGGCGACGGCATTGGCCACCGCACGATACTCAGCCTCAGCACTGGAACGAGAGACCGTAGGCTGCCGCTTGGACGACCACGAGATAAGTGAGGGTCCAAGGTAGACACAATAGCCCGAAGTGAAGCGACGAGTGTCAGGGTAGCCCGCCCAGTCTGCATCGGAGTATACGGTGAGGGCGGTGTCGGCGGAGGCGTGAAGCGTGACGCCAAGATCCATAGTGCCACAGATATAGCGGAGAATCCGCTTGGCGGCAGCCCAGTGAACGTCTCTAGGAGCATGCATATGGAGACACACCTGCTGCACGGCATACTGGATCTCCAGTTGAGTCAGGGTGAGGTACTGGAGAGCACCAACGATAGACCGATAGGAAGCAGCATCCGAAGCAGGAGAACTGTCCATGGCAGAAAGCTTGGCCTTCGTATCAACAGGCGTAGCGGCGGGCTTGCAGTTAAGCATGCCGGCGTGCTCCAGGAGCTCGTGAGCGTACTTCCGCTGATGAAGGAAGAAGCCATCCGGACGGCGCACCACCTCGACACCGAGGAAGTAGTGCAAAGGACCCAAGTCCTTGATGGCGAACTCAGCACGAAGACGAGCCGTGATCTGACTGAGGAGACCAGCCGTACATGCCGTCAGGATGATGTCGTCGACATAGAGCAGCAAGTAGGCCGTGTCAGAGCCCTGATGATAGACGAAGAGCGAGGCGTCCGAGCGGGTAGAGCGGAACCCAAGCTGGTGGAGAAACACCGCAATGCGCTGGTACCAGGCGCGCGGAGCCTGCTTGAGTCCGTACAAGGACTGCGAAAGCAGGAACACATGGTCGGGGAGCGCCGGGTCAACAAACCCGGTGGGCTGCTGGCAGAAGACCTACTCCTCGAGGTGACCATGGAGGAAGGCGTTGGAGACGTCCATCTGGTGCATCGGCCAAGCACGGGAGACTGCAAGGTGGAGAACCGTGCGTATCGTGCCGGGCTTGACGACTGGAGCGAAGGTGTCGGTGAAGTCGATGCCAGCACGCTGTCGGAAGCCACGAACGACCCAGCGCGCTTTGTGGCGATCAAGGGTACCATCAGGACGGAGCTTGTGTTTAAAGACCCACTTCCCGGTAATCACGTTGGCGTGCCGGGGACGGGGAACAAGCTGCCACGTCCGATTGCGCAACAGGGCGTCGAACTCCTCTTGCATCGCAGCCATCCAGAGCGGGTCACGAAGAGCGGCTCGAACGGAGGACGGCAACGGCGATGGCTAAGAGGTGGACGCCGCATGGACGTAGTCATCCGAGGTGTAGCGCGAGCTCGGGCGAAAAACACATGTATGGGTGTGGGTGACCGGACCGGCCACAGGCGCCGGAGGCGCCGAGTGGACCACAGGCGTCGGGGGCACCGGTGGGATCGCGGGCGCCGGGGGCGCCGAGGAGACCGGGGGCGCCGGGGGCACTAGCGCCGCGGCTGGAGGAGGCACCGCATGCGGGGGGCGCGCCTCAAAGCCAGGGGCGGGCCAAGAGAGGCACGCGAGCACCCTGGGTGAGGCGTCGAGGAGCCCGCGTCACCGATGGTGGGAGGAACAGCCGGGGGTACCTGGTGAAATGGAAACACATGCTCATCAAAGTAAACGTGCCGGGAAGTGAACACACGGTGGGAGACGAGATCGTAGCACCGATATCCCTTGGAGTTGGAGGGGTAGCCGATGAAGATGCAAGCGACAGAACGAGGTGCGAGTTTGTGAGGAGCGGAATCGGCAATGCTAGGATAGCAAAGCCACCCGAAAATACGCAAGCCATCATAAGATGGGGGCGTACCGAAGAGAAGATGGTGAGGTGCATAGTTCCACCATGGGCGGCAAGGGCGAAGGTTAAGGAGTAGAGAAGCAGTAGCGAGTGCGTCCGGCCAGAAACGAGGCGGCACGTTAGCATGGAACAGAAGCGTGCGAATGCAGTCGTTCAGGGTGCGAAGGACGCGTTCGGCTCGACCGTTCTACTGGGAAGTATACGGGCATGTGAGACGAAAAATTGTGCCGTGATGCGACAGAAAAGTGTGGAAAGTAAGGTTGTCGAACTCTTTTCCATTGTCAGTCTGAAGAGTAAGGATGGGACGCCCAAACTGCGTGCTGACATAGGAGTAAAAAGCCGTCAAAGTGGAGAGTGCATCCGACTTTCTGCGCAAAGGAAAAGTCCACACATAATGAGAATAATCATTAAGGATAACCAAATAGTATAAATAGCCCAAATTACTAGGAACCAGAGAAGTCCACACGTCTCTATGAATCAACTGAAAAGAAAAAGAAGCGATGGTGGTGAAGTTATTAAATGGTAGGCGAACATGTTTGCCGACACGAAGGCATGACAGGTGTGATCCTCTATCTTATGGCAACTGAAACTGAAACTCCTAAGAATATTAAGTGTGACGGGGTTGGGATGACCTAAACAAGCATGCCAGAGATCGACGCCGGCGGAGAGAGAGCAACCGGTGCAGTGGTGGAGATGGACGGCGAATGCACCGGATAGAGCTCGTCGAAGCTGTCACATCGGTGAAGTACCATCCTGGTTCGAGCGTCCTTAACATAAAACCCAAGCTCGTCAAATTCAACAGTAACATGATTTTCACGAGTTAAACGACAAACAGAAACAAGGTTCTTAATAAGATGAGGTGACACAAGTATGTTAGACAAAGTAATAGGCATGGAATTGGAAAGAAAAAAAGTGTGACCGACATGTGTGATAGGGAGTGTGGAACCGTCGCTGACAATGATGTGGTGGTCAGTGGTGACGGGAGTGAAGGAGGCAAGATTAGTAGGATGAGCAAACATGTGAGCCGTAACCCCGGTGTCCACGTACCAATCATCACCTCCGATGAAGTTGTTCGGCGTAGGAGCGGCATGCAGTGCGGGAAGGAGCACCGGGTCCCAGGGCGCGGGCGGCAGGGCCGGCGAGAGGGACGGAGACGCCATGGGGAGGCCGTAGCCACCGCTCGGCAGCGGTGGTGGGTACTCTCCAGACGGTATGGGAAGCAGCCTTGGTTGCGACTGCGGTACCAGATAGGTCGGATGGCCTGCCAGAAAAACCTGCTGGCCCGCTGACAGATGCGGAGCCCCGTACATGGGCGCGTCGAACGCCCCGCGCAACAGCAAGGGGTCAACGGGCAAGGCCGGCGGTAGGACGACGACGGACTGGTCGGAGAGCGCCGGCGGTGGGGCGGCGACATACGCCAGCAGGGGCAGCTGAGCCGAGCCATGTGACAAGTCGAGACGGGCTGACGGGGCCGCGCCGTAGGGCACAGGCGGGACGCCACCCGAGCCTGATTGCTGATGAAGATACGGGGCAGCATCCTGGTGATACGAAAACGGGACAGCGCCCGGATGACTGGTGGCTGGAGTGGCGCCGTACGACGCAGACGGGACGGCGGCGCCGTAGGAGCCCACCAGCGGCTGAGCGACGGAGTCACCGAAGACCGGCGACGGTGACGCGGCGGAGACCGAAGCAATGGCAGCCATGGAGGCGCCGTCTAGGGAAAGCAGCGGCAGAGAGAAGCCAAAAAACGAAACAGCGGCGGCTAGCGGGTAGCAGGCGCGCGACTGCGGGCTATACGCGGCGGCAACAACAACCTAACGATGCGTGGCGGCTGGGCGGACGAGGCGTGCGGCAGCAGCGGCTTGCGATGCGATGCGGACGGGCAGCAGCGATGTAAGCGAGCGGCAGCAGCGATGCGGGCACGCAGCGTAGCAGCTAGCAGGCCGGATCGACCAAGACAATCACCGACTATACACGTACGTGCTTGTATGTCTAGAATCCATTAAGGTGCCTGCTTGCTTGCGTAGGTAGCTTGCATTACGCGTTTTGGCAGACGCGCGGGAGGATGGATGGATCGCGGCTAGCTGGGGGTAGCAAGCGCGCGGGTGGCTGTCGGCGCAGAGGGCGTGCGAGCGGCGGCGGCTGCGCGGAGGAGACGCACGGCGGCGGCGGAAGCGAAAAAAAAAATCTAGAAAACTGATACCATGTATGTTATGGAAATTGCACGACGTATTACTCTCGTGCTTAGGCACGTATATATGATATATAAAGGTGGGCCATAGACCTCAACTATACAAGAAATTAGGAGACAGGCCCAATACACAATATGCACATAACACATATACTCAACATGTCTGAATCCTAAATTGTGCCACTAGGAAGATTGTGACTCCTAAGGGGGGACAATTGTTATGAACCAGATATGTGATAACTTACTTAGCCTGGGCCTGATAACTTTTGACCCAAAAGAAGTCGTCGGAACATATTAATATGAAATCTAGTTTCGAAGATTTCCTCGCAATGAATCTTTTATGTAAAAACGATTTTTCAATCGCAGCGACGGTTTGAGCTATAGAACATTTTAGATTTTAACTTCTAATGAAATCTTTGCTGATGTCACCATTTATGTCACATGTGCATGCATGTATCTTTTGAAGAGATCAGGTGTGCTCCACGGTATTTTCCCAATAAAATAGTACAAAATTACCAAATAAAAGGAAGTAATATAGATGTTTAGCGCCTAGTGCAGGATTAGCTAGCATGATTAGTAAAAGGAAGAATGCATCGTTCGGATCTGTTGCAATATTCCAATCGTTCGAAAGTTAGCAAGGTCCATCTATTTAACCATGTTTTAGCCAAATGATCTATTTAAACTAGTTTTTATCTGCCAAATCAGATCAATCTGTTGTATATTTTGTAATGTCTTTATGGAAAGAAATCAATCACGACTAACCTATAATCAATCTAATCAATCTCTGAAGACCGAATCTATACACATTAGGCATATCACTGTACAATTATTTGTAAACAAGACAACATTTACAAAAAATAATCACTTAAAAGACACAACGTTCCTTGTCCTGCCCACTCCACCTTAGTTTCGCCACCTCCCTGAACCTTTTCCCCCTCTACCTATTACGTTTTCCCCTCTACTTGAACTGAGTAGTGTTCCTTTTCCTGCGAGCATAATGCTTCGTCATCCGTTTCTTAGTCCCACCATGTTCCCACATAGGGTTTTTTATTCAATCGGTTTTTTGGCATTGAATCTCTTCTTTGTCAATAAATATTTGGTAACACAATAAATTCACAAAAAAGAATCAATTATAGTCTGTCGACCCAGTGAGAACCAGGGTCTTACAAACCCATCAAGCATGAGTCATGACATCGTTGCTTAGCATGATGGCTCTAGTTATCACCTGGTAACCCAAGACAAAGATCCAGGGCAAGGAGACGCCCCCTCGGACCAACATTGTCTCATCTTTGCCGGCAAACAACTTGAGGATGGTTACACCTTGGCTGACCACAACATCTAGGAGTCTACCCTTCACATTGTCCTTCATCAACATGGTGGTATGTACATCTTCGTCAAGACATCTCTTCAAGATGTAGATCTTTGTGAAGACACTTCCCGAGAAGGCCGTCACCCTTGAAGAGGAGTCTTCTGACACCATTGACAATGTTAAGGCCAAGATTCCAAGGAAGGATCCTACCTACACAGGAAAGGCTAAGTGTTGGTTGCTGTTAGGGCATATTTGTCTCTAGTTGGTTTTATTGATTGATGACAATGTGATTTGTGGACTAACCGTGTGTATTGAGCATTTCAGATATTCATATATATGTGGCACAAGGCATTTTTATTCTCCTGGGAGAAAGAAAGAGCAAAGGCGGGGTTTCCGGTGTTTCTTTTTGTTTAATTTGAGTCATAGGAAAACCGTACTATCAAGAGGGGGTCTACATTGGATGGTATGGGTGGAACCAATACGTACACAAACCATATGCACCCACTATAACATATCAAATTTTCAATTTGGATGTTATACATAGGTCATCATATGCATATCATATTTTATTTGCATTTTGGTTGTGATCCTAGAAATCTTAAGCAACTCAAGGACCCAAGGAGAGAGTTGGAGATTTCATTTATTTTCATATTTGAATTTTCTCAAATTTGAAGAAAGGATCATTTTGATTTTAATAATTTTTCTCTTCGAAATATTTCCAATATTAAAATAAATGAGAGGAGATAAAATGACTTCTCCAAAATCAGAGGGGAATATTGCAGGAAAAATATTAAAATTAAATAAATATTTTATTTGGAATTTTATTGCTATTTTATTTCAATTAGAAATATATGCATTTTTTCAAAACTGCATTTTTAGGCCAGAAAAATGTTCACTTCGAGCTAATTATTTAGACGGTGAAAATTGTTTTGGGCATTTTTAGATTTTTTTATATTTTATTCGATTTTTGTTTCGGCGGAATTTATTTTTTAAAAAAGAGTTTCGACCGACAAGGCCGAAGCCCAGCCGGCCCAGCAGCCTAGCAGGCCGCGCCTGCCGCCAACTCCCGCGCGCCGCCGCCTTCCCTGCTGCCGTGCCGCACACGCACCCCAAGGGGGAGTCCGAGCCGGACTCCGCCCGGGCCGGCCCCCTCCAAAAGCCAAGCGCCGCCCCGCCCCCTTTATAAGCGCGCCGCCCCGCCGCCTCACCTCCCCACCCCAAGCCGCAACCATCGCCGCCGAGCCATGCCGTCGCCGCTTACCGCTGCCCGCGCCGCCCGCTGCCACTGCTGTTCGCTGCCGCTGCGCCACCCCGCTCGCCGGACCCTACCGCACCGCCCCGCTGTCGCTCGCCGCTCGCTGATCGCCGGAGCCCCCGACTCACCGGAGCCGCCGACCCGTCGGTTTTCCTCGTGAACCGGTAAAAACCGCCGGTTTTTTCGGTTTTGTTTTTAGATCGGTTTTATTTTAGGTTTAGGGTTTTCTCGGTTTTCTTTGGTTTTTGCTAATTAGTGAACGTTCACCCGAACGCCTATGTTCGCGAACGCTTTCGTTCGTTCATCTCTGATAGCGAACGTTCATTCGTTAGTCTTTTTCTTTTTATTTTATTTTCGGCCAGGGACCTATCTGTGATTATTTTTATCACAGATTAGCCCCTCATCTTCAAACACCCGCAACTTTTTAACCGTTTGTCCAAATCCAGTGAAACCAATGCCAAAATCTTCGTCTCGAAACCCTCTTTCTAGTTTACCAACTTGAACATGATTATGACAATTTAAAATTTGGTTTCAAGCGGATTTGAATTCGAACTTCTTTTGATCGTAGTTTGAGTTTCACAGCTCCGATTTGATTGATTCTTTTTGCAAATCGAACTTCAGTTGAACTTTCAGTTTGGACTTTATTATGTGAGTTTTACCCTTGCATCTATGCTTGAGTGCTTATGTATGCTATTGTTTGTTTGCGATAGAGTTTCCGGAGTGCGAAGCGTGCTACTACGAGTCTCTAGGGTTTTGAGATCGTTAGCAAGGCAAGTAACACTTTGATCATACCCCTTTATTACCCAGTTTTTATGCATTAGCTTCAACCTTCAAACACTGCATGGTTAGGATTTGATAACTTGTGGGTTTTGGGAAGTAGATGACGAGGTAGAACTTATTGCTCTCTTTTTTATATCAAACCCTGGGAGTTACTTCTACGTTATGCTTATACTGCTATGCTATGCTCGTAGACGTGGTTTGGTTGAGTGTATCCATGACAGATATGAGAGTTGTTAAATAATTGTTAACTTAAGGTGGCTACTTTAATACACATCTGGGTGGATTGGTTGAGGCACCCTGGAGCACCTAGTGGTTGTCTGGGCACCTGGAGCAATCCAGAGCTGTCCTGGGATATCTCGGAGTACCCGTGTGATCATCCTACGGTTTGCCACCCAGGCTCAAAGGGATCATAAGATTAGTCATGTTCGAAACTTCCGTGTGCAGCCACAAGCCATTATGGGCTATCGCATAGTTGAGTAAGTTGTGGGAAACCTTTCCATGATGGGCTAGCAGATGTAGGGGATTGTAGGTGTACCGGCCTATCTATCGATTAAGAGGACCTCTTCGGAAAGACTGTGTCTCAGTCATCCATTTCTCAAACACCATGCAGTGCGAGAAATACAACGGAGGAGATCGAGTCTTGTGGGGAAAAGTGCGCAAACCTCTGCAGAGTGTATAAACTAATCATGGTTAGCCGTGTCCCCGGTTATGGACATCTTGAGTATCTGGTGTTGAATTATTGATTTGATCTCATCACTCTTAATTAATTCTGTTGGGTTGTTAATTACTTTTTAATTGGGATTGAGTTGGAGGAACCTTCTCAATGTTTTATCAACCAACTTGATAGTTAAGTGAAATTTATTCCTTTGCAGTAGGGAAAAATTGGCTTTGCGCAAAAACTTTAACCATAGAGCCTCCACCAGCCATATATGCATATAGTTATAGCTGTTACATGTTCATTGCTCTACAGTGTTATTTTGTGAGCATATTCCATGTGCTGACCCATTTTGGGCTGCAACGTATTATGTTGCAGACTTTTCAGACGAAGAGTAAGGTGCGCTAGGTCATTGTCGTGCACTCAGCTATGCCATTGGAGTTGATGGACTCGCTTTACCTTCAAAGCCTTCTGCTGTTATCTTATTTAGATGGCCTTAAGCCATATTATTGTTATAAGTTATCTTTTGAGACTATCGATGTAATAAGTGTGTGTGATTGAAACTCTGTTATAAATCCTTCAAGTACTGTGTGTGTCAGCATTACCGATCCAGGGATGACACTTATGCACAGATATTTGACCGTTTGAGGTCGGATCGCTACAAGATGGTATCAGAGCACATGCTGACTGTAGGACACGACCACGAAGATAAGCCATAGGTCACTCTTCTCTACTCATTTCTGACTCTTCTCCACTTTCCACTCTATAGATGGTGGACCCAAGGAACAAGTTTGCTCAACCGGATGAAGACACCCCTTTTGGACGACACTTGAAGGAAGCCACCAGATATTTGAACATCGGAATACCAAGCTCCACCGGGACCTATGCCGCCACTCTACCTGAAGAAGAGCACTGGACCATTCGAGTACATGTTCCAGGAAGAACATTCATACCAGTGACTGAGCCCATAGAGTTTTCCTTTGATGCACCAACCTGGAGTCTAGGAAAGAGCATGGCAGCTCACATCGCCATGGGACGCATCGACCAAGTCTACCACAAGGACCTAGAGGACACCATCTACCAGATATGTGGACGCCGAGATGATCAATGGGAGATGATCAACACCAGGAGGGACAAGTCCATTGCAGCCTACGTCCAGGAGTTAAACCAACATATTCGTCGACATGAGAACCAGATGTGCGCCAACATGATAGATCTTAAGAAGGTGATGACCAGGAACATGGAGCTTGAAGAGGAACTCAAGTCTACACGCGATGGATATGAAGAGGAAATTGCAGTCCTACTGGAGAAGAATGAAGATCTGAAGAAGAAGCTAGGAGTATTCATGGGAGACCCCGCGCCAGGAGGAGATGACGACCATCCCGAGAACTACATCATCATCGACGACACCGACTCCAACCCCGGCAGTGATGATGACTATGAAGATGAAGCTGGAGCGGATATCATGGAATCTTCTTCCGATCAAAATTTCTAGATGACCACCATATTATCAGTAGTATTCCCCCATGTATATAGTAGTAGTTCGAGCACTTTGTAACGGTAGTTAGATCGTTTGTATGCCCTTGTTTGAATTGAGTTGTGTGATATGAATGTGTTTGTCTCATGTGCATATGGGTAGTGTTTTCTCCTTAGACCTCATTCTATCCTAGTCTCTTCCCTCTAAACCCATCAGATGCCTCCGAGACGTGACCCCAGATTTGTTTTCCCACCGGAGCTCATCTAGTTGATCCAACAACAGAATGCCTTGATGTAGCTACTAGTCCAGAACCAAGGCAACAACAACAACAAAAATAACAACAACCCACCACCATCACCTCTAGTTGACAACTTAGCCCGTTTTCTGAGGCTGAATCCGCCGGTGTTTTCTAGTAGCACCAAGCCGATTGTTGTTGACGACTGGCTCCGCAGGATTGGAAGGGAATTGACCACCGCAGGTTGCACAGATGATGAGAAGGTGCGCTTTGCCGCACATCAATTGGATGGACCAGCAGCCTCATGGTGGGAGAATTACACAACCACTTTTTCCATAGCCAATGTCACTTGGGATCAGTTCCAGCAAGCTTTCCGTACCGCACATGTCTTAACTGGAGCTATGAGCATAAAGAAGTGTGAGTTTCGCAACCTACGCCATGGAAATCATACTATGGGGCCGTACGTGGATGAGTTTAGCAAGTTAGCCTGCTATGCCCCGGATGATGTAGCCACAGATGCCGTGAAGCAGGAGAAGTTTATGGAAGGGATGAATGATGAGCTGAGCATGCAGTTGATGGTGGCAACATTCAATAACTACCAGGATTTGGTAGATAGGGCTCTTAGATTGAAGGGAAGCAGCAGCAGATTGAGAGCCGTAAGAGGAAGTATGGACAAGGGAGGTATAACTCAGGAGCTCAGCAGAAGCCTCGCCTAAGCCCGAACTCGGGAGGACTTGTTCATAACCATGGAGGCCACACCCATAATGGAGGAAGTAACCATAATCATACTGGCCCTAGGAATGGGAATGGGAATGGAGCAAGCAACAATCAGAAACGCCCCAATCCAGCCACACCAACCAAGAGAGACCTAAGCCACATTACTTGTTTCACCCCAAACTCGAGAGGACACACTCATAACCATGGAGGACATACCCACAATGGAGAGAGTTTGCATAATCACAGTGGCCCCAAGAATGGGAATGGGAATGGAGGAAGCAACAGACAGAACCGTTCCAACCCAACAACACCCGCCCGGAAGGATTTAAGTCACATTACTTGTTTCAAGTGCGGGAAGACTGCACACTACGCCACCGAATGCCCCGAAGCAAAGAATGGAAACGGCAATGGAAGCTCTGGGAAGAAGCCCAACCCTTTCAACAGGGGATAGGTGAACCACATTAATGTGGAGGAGGTTGAAGAGAAGCCAGATGCAGTTTTAGGTAAGTTTTTGATTGAGTCATTTACTGCAATCGTTCTTTTTGATACTGGTGCATCACATTCATACATTTCGAGGGGGTTTGTGGATAAGTATAAGCTGCCCACCAAAGTTCTTAAGACACCTATGTTAGTAAGCTCGCCAGGAGCTGAGTATATGGCAAGCAGAGGATGTTTTCAGATGCCATTGACCATATGTAGACATGTTTTCCCCTCATACCTAATAATTTTGGAGTCCCAAGGATTGGATATAATATTAGGTATGGATTGGTTACCGAAGTATGGAGGAAACATCGATTGTGCTAGTAAGTCAATCTTACTCACCACCCCAGAGGGAAAAGGATCAAGTATGTGTCTAGGCATGCGCCAAGGAGGACCCAAGTAAATTCCCTCTCTGGAGTTGTTCAGGAAGAAGTGCATGTTGTGAAGGATTACCCGGATGTATTTCTAGAGGAACTACCAGGCATGCCGCTAGATCGAGACATAGAATTTTTGATAGAGCTGTTGTCAGGCACCGGACCAATATCGAAGAGACCGTATCGGATGCCCGAAAATGATCTGGAGGAAATTAAGAAGCAGATTAAGGAGATACTGGAGAAAGGTTACATTCGACGAAGTTCGTCGCCATGGGGAGCCCCAGTGCTCTTGGTTGAGAAGAAGGATGGATCTTTGAGAATGTTGTTGGTTATCGTGCATTGAATGAAGTGACGATCAAGAATAAGTACCCACTACTGATGATCAACGATTTGTTTGACCAGCTGCATGGAGCAAAAGTATTCTCCAAGATCGATCTGCGATCAGGATACCACCAGCTGAAGATCCGAGAACATGATATACCTAAGACAGCTTTCACCACAAGGTACGGGCTATATGAGTACATTGTTATGTCATTTGGATTGACAAATGCCCCTACCTATTTCATGAGCATGATGAACAAGGTGTTTATGGAGTTTTTGGATAAGTTTGTTGTGGTGTTCATTGATGATATTTTGGTATACTCGAAGAATGAAGAGGAACGCAAGGAACACTTGTGCTTAGTTCTCAAGAAGCTCAAGGAACATCAATTGTATGCCAAGTTCAGCAAGTGTGAGTTTTGGTTGAAGGAAGTTGGATTTCTTGGACATGTTATATCAGGAGAAGGCATAGCAGTAGACCCCACCAAGATTTAGTCTGTCACTGAGTGGTTGGCACCGACCTCAGTAGGAGAGATCCGCAGTTTTCTGGGACTCGCAGGATATTACAGGAGGTTCATTGAGAATTTTTCCAAGATTGCGAAACCCATGACAGAGTTGTTGAAGAAGGACACCAAGTTCAAATGGACCGAGGAATGTCAAGCCAGTTTACAGGAGTTGAAGAAACATTTGGTTACAGCCCCAGTGCTGATTCTTCTGGATATACGCAAGGATTTCCAAGTGTATTGCGACGCTCCTCGCTTAGGACTTGGAGGTGTACTCATGCAAGACGAAAGAGTTGTTTCATATGCCTCACATAAGCTTCGACCTCATGAGTTGAACTATGCCATGCATGATTTGGAGTTGGCAGCCGTAGTGCATGCACTCAAGACTTGGAGACACTTTCTGATTGGAAACAAATGTGATGTGTACACGGATCACAAGAGTTTGGAGTACATTTTTCACGCAGAAGGAGCTGAATCTCAGGCAAAGGAGATGGTCGGAGCTTATAAAGGATTATGATATGGAGCTGCACTATCATCCAGGAAAGGCCAATGTCGTAGGAGACATTTTGAGATGAAAGAGTTATGCCAATACCCTCGTAAGCGGAGGCTTACCGCAGGAGTTAGTTGACGATCTCAAGGAACTTCATTTGGAGATAGTTCCTAGTGGTTTCATGGAAACAATGGAGGTTCAGTCTACATTATTGGGAAAGATTCGAGAAGCTCAGAAGGATGACAAGGAAATCACTGAGATAAAGGAGAAGATGAGCAAGGGAAAAGCCAAGGGTTTTCGTGAGGATGAGCATGAGACCTTATGGTTTGAGGATCGTATATATGTGCCCAATAATGCTGAGATCAGGGAGTTAATACTTCAGGAAGCTCATGACTCGCCATACTCGATTCACCCCAGAAACACCAAGATGTATTTAGATTTGAAGGAACATTTCTGGTGGACAAGAATGAAGAAGGATATTTGAAAGGATCAAGATGGACCTAGAGGGGGGTGAATAGGTACAATTACAAATATGAATTGTTACTAAGCAATTTTAGGCAATAATACGGAAAATGAAAGTGAGCCTAACAATTGTAAGTATGATACTAATGAGCTAAGAAAGATAAACAAGTGACACAAATATATGTATGAGTAAGCAAGCACAAGATGATATAAGTAAGTGCTAAAAGACAAGTAACCACAAGTAGAGAGTTAGGGTTAGGGATAACCGCAACTCCGAGAGACGAGGATGTATGCCGATGTTCACTTCCTTGGAGGGAAGCAACGTCACCGTTTAGAGAGGTGGATGTTACCACGAAGGCACACCAACGCCATGAAGGCTCACCCTATTCTCTCCTTGAGACAACACCACGAAGGTGTTTCTCAACCACTAGTGGTAGACCTTGGGTGGTCTCCAAACCCTCACAAACTTTCCGGGGAAAATCACAATAGTCGATTTCTCGCCAGAGCACTCCTACCGCCTACGAGTCTCCAACCTCCAAGAGTAACAAGACGCACCACAAAAACAAGGGGGAATCAACTTTCGCTTTGGTGAATGTGTAGATCGAGCACTTCTCCTTTGGTTCTCAAAAGATCAAGAGCTTTGGTTGGCTAAGGAGGGAGATCTCCAAGAAATCGAGGTCTGAAAATGGAGGTGAGAGAAATGGAGTCGTCAACCCCTTCGTGAGGAAGAAGAAGACTATTTATAGGTGGGGATGAAATCTGGCCGTTGGAGGCAGATTTCTGTGCAGCCCGGAAGTTCCGGCAACTGACGGAAGTTCCGGACCTCGGAAGTTCCGGCCAAGTTCCGGACAGGTTCCGGGCTACACAGAAGGTTTGCACCACTCAGTAGTACCCCGGAAGCTGCTGACACAGGGGACGGAAGTTCCGGCCGCCCCGGAATTTCCGGGTGACGGAAGTTCTGGCGAGGTTCCGGCGAGGTTCCGGGCTACACAGAGAGATCGCACAAAAAGTGCAATTTCTCTGGTACCCCGGAAGCTTCCCGTACCCCGCCCGGACATTCCGGTCACCAGAAGTTCCGGCCGTCCCTGGAAGTTCCGGCCTGAACAGAGACTTGGCACTAGGATTTTCAGATCAATGTGAGAAGGTAAGTTGATTCCCCGGATGTTTTTATGATGCACCCCCTCTTAATAGTGCGGCTGCCCTAAGGACTCAAGAAATAAGAAAACATTAAGGTACTCTTCTTTTCTTGAGTGCACCGCTTTTCCTTGTTCCAATAAGAGAGAAAATAACCATCCATGCTTCACTTTTAGTTTGATCAGGGCTGTTAACACTTAGAGCATGCGGTTAGAAACACAAATGAAGTTGTCATCAATGTCAAAAACACTTTAGTGCAATATTGCACTTTCAATCTCCCCCTTTTTGACATAGATGACAACAATGCTTGAGAGGGTAAACTCATAAAGTATATACAGAAATAAGCAACTCTAATGTCAGGAAGGTACTCCCCCACAACCCATGCCTTATTTTAAGATTGCATTTGAAATGAGATGACATGGTTAGAGGATTCTCCCCCTATCACTGTGCATACCCACAGAAGAATGATATATAGACATAGCACACTTTACTAACCTTTGTTCTTCATAGTGAGGGTACATATATAGATATAATCATAGCCTGATAGATATCTCTTACAATAAATAGAATATGCCATGTGACCTCCTTGCCATAAGTGTCTCACACACAGATAGATTAATTGACAGAACATAAATAGGTTCAAATAGCAAGCTCAGATCCAAATGGAGGCAAATAAAGGTTCAAGGATCCAAATAAAAACAAAGGTTCAAGAATAAACGATAAACCCTAATAAAAACAAAGGTTTAAGGATAAACGATAAGCCCTATCAAGCATCACAACATCTCCCCCTGTTGTCACCTAGATGGCAAAAAGGAAAGATGGAGGAATCCGCAAATAGCTCCTAGGAGAGGGACACAGACGAGTCACCAGACGACTCTCCAGAAGATTCTGGGCGAGGAGGGCGGTGAGAAGAGGCTTCATCACCGGCTTCAACATCAAACCGAGCAAACTGGGACTGGTATTTCTCAAATGGAGTCACATTAGACTCGGAGCCGTGAGCATTGTCCATACCAGATGCACGCATACCATCCTTAAGAGCCTTCATGCTCTCCTTCCTAGACTTGTGCTCCTCCCACTGTTTCTTATGCATATCTTGCTGAAGACAAAACATGTTTTTGAGAATACGCCAAATTTTGTTGCTCTTCTTGGACCCAGAGTCACTAGGCTCCCCACGATGAAAAGTATGTGAGCGGGGACGAAGCTCAAAGTGGTGTGGATTTCCAGCATGTAGCTCCTCTTCCTCCTCATCTTCACCCTCATGAGCAGTTGCCTTGCCCTTCTTAACAAGCAAGTTAACACTGGAGTGGCCAGTCAGACGCCGACCCGCAAGTGCATCAGGAGCAACCTCAGCGATTAAAGCAGTAATGTACGGAGCATAGATAGGAACCTTGCGGTTTACTACCACACTGTACATCTCATTCCACATAAAGTCCATCACATCAATGGGGCCCTACTCGGAGTTATGACAAGTGTAGTGAAGAAGGTTGATGAGGTGCCCACGAATCTTGTTCTTGTCACCCACCTTGACTGCAAGGGTCTCTCAAAAGATACGGAGCATGATGTCATAGAAAGGCAGAAGATCACCAACAGATCCAACCTTTCCGGACGGAGGATACAAATCAGCCAAGTGAATAGCTTGGAAGACCCATTTGTCGTGAATCTTGTACCCACGGTCAGCAATAATGTCAGTATACTCATATCCCAAAAGACCGGCCAGCACGGAGAACGGAGCAGAGAACTTATCATTACCACTCATCCAAGTAAGAGTGCGCTGCATATCTGTCCCAAAATGCACAGTGGCATATAATTGAGCCACAAGAGGCGGAGACACATCATGTTGAAAGCGCATGAGTGGAAGGAGGTTGAGCTTCACACACATGTTCTGGATCCCCTCAAAGTACATAGAGTTTGTTGGAGTCTTGTAAAAGTGAGCAATGTTGATGCTCTTCTGTGTGACACACTTGTTGACGAACTGAGAAAAAATCTCTTCATAGTTGCGTTGCTGGAAAAGTGTCCAAAACATGGAATCAGCCACATGATCATGATCGTGACGATAGGGATTGACACGGCGCAGAGCAATCCACTCCGGTGCGGGCATTTCCTTCATGGTGACTGGCTCAGGAGGAGGAGGTTGTACATTTTGTGCTTTTGCCTTCTTGGAAGTGGTCTTCCGCTTCTTGGAGTGGGCGGGTGCAGCAGGAGGGGATGCACTGTCTTCAGCCTCAGCATTTTCCTCAGGATGGCAGTCAAACATGTTCTCACGCCCTAAAACAACAGCCGTTGTCTTCTTGACCCTAGATTTGGTTTTCCGTTCATACACCTTGGATGAGTGAGCACGCGAACCGGACCCTCCTGCTACAGAGATAGAGAATAGCATGGGGATAGAATAAGTACACAAGCCTAAAAAAATCAAAGAATCTCGCTGGTCGAAATTTTGACAGAACTCTACTTAGGCCGGAAGTTCCGGGGTGGACGGAAGTTCCGGAGGCCGGAAGTTTCGGGGAGCCCGGAAGTGCCGGGCCAGCCCGAACATGGAAACCCTAGCGAGGCCGGAAGGTCCGGCCTGCCCGGAAATTCCGGGCACCAGCATGGTCTCATGGTTCCTTCCGAATCTTGGCAGGGGACTGACATGGATCGATCAATTTGAGAAAAAATAAGTCATGGAGCACTGCAAATCTAAAGTGGATGCAGGGCTTGAGAGTGTGAGGTTTGTGTTTACCCTAGAACCATAAGCGTAGCCTACAATCCCTAGGAATTTAGAGAGAGCAGAGAAAAGCTTAGGTTACCTTCCTCCATGTAGATGGTGAAGAGGACATATCCCCTCCAAGTATGATGAAAGGGAAGAAGGGGTCAGAGGTTCCAGGGGCCGACAGCTCGCCCGGAAGTCAGCAATGGGTGAGGGGCGCCGCAGGGGGAGAGAGCAGTGGAACAGAGAAGAAGGGAAACAACCCCTTTGAGATCCCCTGCCCATAATATGTGCCCACGACCCGCGACGCCCGGAAGTTTCGGGAAAGGCCGGAAGTTCCGGGCCTCACCCCGGAAGTTCTGGGATATCCAGAGAGATTATAGTCTCTCTGAACTCCTGAGAACTAGGGGGAGGGGGTCCGAAAGCTCCCAAGACACCACACACCACATCAACATTTATGTGGGATGATTTGAAGCTTGTGCACTAGATAAATATCATATGGTTTCGAGATGAGAGAGATGTGAGTAGAACCTGAGCTAGGGGCAAAACACCAGAGGAACAACAAGAACCCGTAAATAGAGAGAAAAACACCGGACGAACACACAGAAAAAGAAATGTAGAAATGAAGAATAAGTCCAGCCTCTCTAAGAGAGGGCGGTGGACGAGTCCACCATGTTTGAGTGTGTGTGACTTGGTACTGCGAAGATTTTAACCTTGAGCCCAACATCACAACTCCATCATTTAAAGTACTAGGTCACAAAGTGACAACATAGTAACTTTGAGAGTGTTTGGTTTATTTGTGCATCATATAGGGTGAGATAACTCATGGGTTGAATGTCTCCCCCTAAAGACATGCCTACATCTAAACACGACATTATGAAAATGCATGAATGGGTATGATCTTTGGGGTTCTTAGCAATATTAATGGCACTTTCATTATCACATAGAAGAGGCGCATGTCTATAGGTGATACCATAATCCTTCAAGGTTTGCCTCATCCATAGTAACTGAGTTGCACAACTGGCGGTTGCAATATATTCAGCTTCAGCGGTGGAGAGAGCAACATAGTTTTGCTTCTTCGAGGACCAACTTACCAAGGAGCGTCCAAGAAATTGACATGCACCGGAGGTGGATTTATGATCCACTTTGTTTCTAGCCCAATCCGCATCCGTGTACCCAATGAGGTCAAACTTAGCATCCTTGGGGTACCATAGACCCAACTTTGGGGTGTGAACAGGGTATCTAAGAATATGCTTAACCGCCTTATGATGGCTTTCCCTAGGGGAAGCTTGAAATCTAGCACACATGCATACACTAAACATGATGTCTGGTCTAGATGCACAAAGATAAAGCAATGAACCAATCATAGAGCGGTATTTAGATGGGTCGAAAGGGATACCGTTTGAGTCTTCAGTGAGTACAATTTTGGTTGTTATGGGTGTCTTACATGGGCTAGCATCAGTCATGCCAAATTTTGCTAGGATATCCTTGAGATATTTTGCTTGAGACAAGAAAATTCCTTCTTGAAATTGTTGAATTTGAAATCCGAGGAAGAACTTCAAATCCGCATTGAGTGACATTTCAAAATTCTTGGTCATTGATGCCGCAAACTTCTTGCATAAATGAATGTTAGGAGAACAAAAAATGATATCATCTACATAGATTTGGCATAAGATCAAATCACCTTTGTCCCTCTTAGTAAAAAGAGTGGGATCAATCACCCCTCTCACAAAGCCATCATCGAGTAAAAACTTCTTAAGATGATCATACCAAGCACGAGGTGCTTGTTTGAGGCCATACAAAGCCTTATGAAGTTTATACACATAGTCTTTGTGATCGGGGTCAACGAACCCAGGTGGTTGTGATACATATACTTCTTCTTGTAGAGGTCTGTTAAGGAAAGAACTCTTCACATCCATTTGATGTAATGTAAAGCCATTGAAAGCAGCATAAGCAAGTAAGATGCGAATGGATTCAAGACGGGCAACGGGGGCAAAGGTCTCACCAAAGTCCAAACCTTCAACTTGTGAGTACCCTTGTGCCACTAACCTTGCCTTGTTGCAGATGATTACACCATTCTCATCTTGCTTGTTCTTGAAAATCCACTTTGTACCAATGACGTTGTGTTCCGTAGTTGGCCTCTTAACTAATGACCACACTTGATTGCGCTCAAAACTATTCAACTCTTCTTGCATAGCAACGAGCCAATCGTTGTCTATCAACGCATCTTGTACCTTGAGAGGTTCAACACTAGACACAAAAGAGAAGTGAGCACAAAAGTTTGTCAATTGTTTACGAGTGACTCTACCTTCCGATATGCCGGTGAGGATCTTATCAACGTCAACACGACTGGCCACTCGAGGCATGATGGAGGTTAAGGTTTCACGAGGTTCAACTTCATGTCCATCATCCACGTCCTCTACATATGGATCATTAATGTGTGTTGGAAAATCTTCTTCTTCTTGCATTTGTTGAGGTTCATTGTCAATGATTGCACTTTCTTGTTCTTGCCTTTGAGGATGATCTTGTTCTTGATGATTAACATGAAAAGGAGCTTGATTATCATCTTGTACTTGAACTATGGGTATTGGTTGAGTAATAGGGACTTGTGGTGGTATGGGTGTTGAAGTTGTTTGATGATGTGTGAGGCTTTCATCTTCTTCTTCATCATCATGAGGTTCTTGTTCCATTGGAAGAAGTGCACCAACAGCCATGGTGAAAATATCTTGAGACGAATCTTCTTCACCTGCATCACTTAGATCAACTTGCTCCCCATGGGAGCCATTAAACTCATCAAACACCACGTCACAAGTTTCTACAACACATCCATTGGATTTGTTGTAGACTCTATAGGCATGAGAGTTTGATCCATAGCCAACAAATATACCCTCGGTTGTTTTGGATTGAAATTTTCCTAACCGTTCCTTTTTGTTGAGGATGAAACATTTGCACCCAAATACACGAAAGTACATGACATTTGGCTTGTTCCCAGTTAGAAGCTCGTATGGAGTCTTTTCCAATATTTTGCGGAGGAAGAGTCGATTTGATGCATGACATGCGGTGTTGACAGCCTCGGCCCAAAAACTGTGTGGAGACTTGTAATCATCCAACATGGACCTTGCCATCTCCACAAGTGTACGATTCTTCCTTTCTGCAACACCATTTTGTTGAGGGGTGTATGGTGCAGAATATTGATGTTCAATCCCTTCATCACTAAGAATTCCTTCCAAGGTGTAATTCTTGAACTCGGAACCATTATCACTTCTTATTGCCATGATTTCTTTATCAAACTTGCGTTGCGCTTGCTTGGCAAAATCAATGAAGGTGATCTTCGTCTCGTCTTTGGACTTGAGGAAAAACACCCATGTGTATCTTGAGTAATCATCCACAATGACAAGTCCATACTTTTTCCCACCAAGACTATCCCATGAAGGAGGCCCAAAAAGATCCACATGAAGGAGCTCCAATGGCCTTGAAGTAAACACAATATTCTTGGGTGGGTGCTTTGATTGATGTTGCTTCCTGGCCATGCATGCACTACACACACGATCTTTCTCAAAAGAGACATTTGTTAGTCCAAGGATGTGATTACCCTTTAAGAGATCTTGAAGATTTCTCATGCTGACATGGGCTAGCCGGCGATGCCATAGCCACCCCTTATCAGCCTTGGCCATTAGACAAGTTGCATGGAATGTGCTCTCTTTTGAGAAATCAACCGTGTAAAGGTTGCCATCCAACTCTCCAACAAAGGCCACTTCAAGAGTATCTCTCTTAAAGACTTTCACATCCGTTAGTCCAAAGAGTGTATCATAACCAACAGAAGCCAATTGGCGAACAGAAAGCAAATGGTATTTGAGGGATTGGACAAGCATCACATTTGCAAGAGACATGTCATTTGTGATGGCCACTTTGCCCAACCCGAGTACCTGTCCTTTTGAACCTCCACCAAACATAATGCTCATAAATGGTTGAATAGCTTCCATGAAATCGTAGATTAACTTGCTATCTCCGGTCATATGATTGGTACATCCACTGTCAATCACCCATTTTACTCCACCGGAGAAAGCGACCTACACACAATTATGGCTTGGTTAGAGGCACCCATTTTGCAATGGGACCTCTCAGGTTAGTCACAAGGGTCTTAGGGACCCAAATAGCATAAAACCGAAATGCATTTCGAGGACCAACAAATTTAGCAAAAACTTCTCCATCCTTAGTCTTACGAAGTACATAGGATGGAGGCATAAACACTTTTGGCTTGTTGAGAGTAGGCATGCCCCTTGTGGCCTTCCCACTAACAACCTTACCTTTCTCCTTGTGCCCTTCTCGTACAAAAGTTTCTTTTGACAGAGTGGTGCACTTTTGAGAGGACGTCTTCTTCTTGCTTGTGCTTGGGTCAAACCCGAGTCCCTCTTTGGCAAACACCTCATTGTGTTGGCTCAACACCTCATTAAGGTTCTTTTGCCCTTGAGCACATGTCATGAGTCCTTTCTCATTTGAGCTTTGAGAAAGCGATTCTCCTCAAGAATAGACGCTAGATCACTACTAGAGTTAGTAGTACAAGCATCAACATTGATAATAGGAGAAGAGTAAGCCTTGGCTAGAGTTTCAAGATAAGTAAGCTTGAGTGTCTCAAAACTCTTTGTAAGGAGGGTGAGCTCTTCTTCCTTGGTCTTGAGGGACACGGATAGGAGCTCACAATCCTTAGAGAGAGAAGCATTAGACTTTACAAGCTTACTTTTATCATTCATCAACTCTTCGCAAGAGTTGATAGCCTTTTTCAAGGAGGCAAGATCCCTAGTATGAACATCAATGTTTGCACCAATTTTTAAGCATAGTTCATCATTGCGTGCTTCCTCATATTGGACTTTCCGCTCAAGGATTTCATATTTTTCCTTTTCCTCGGTGACGAGGGTTTCGAGTTCCTTAATGGAAATGGTGTGCTTACTCACCATCTCCATAAGCATACGAAACATAGTGAGCTTCTTTCCTTTAAGGGAGCACATGAACTTATTTAATTTAGCAAGCATAGGATCATTTATATCATCATCCTCATAACTATCCTCCGCATCAAGATACTCATCACTAGAAGTAGGAGGAGTGAAAAGAGGAGGGTTTGATCGTGGGGTTACCTTGACCTTGTCAGGAGAGTGTTGGTCCTCTCCATCTTCTACCACGGCCTTCGCCATGAGGCACTTGTGAGCGTTGCCCTTGTAATCTTTCATGTAGTTGTAGGTGACAACTTCACCACTCTTGTTGACTAGCCTCAATGTGTTTTGAGAATCTTGAGCAACTCCGGCAACACCACTAACATCATCTGGATCTGATTCTTCTTGAGCAACCATGGCTTTCCCATCTCTCTTCTTGAGTTTGGAGTTCAAAGGATTTGGCAACTTCTTCTTGGGAAAGGTCTTGGGAAACCTTGGTTTGTCTTCTCTCTTCTCATAAGGGCACTCGTTGGAGAAGTGGTTGGTTTCTTCACAGTTGTAGCATTTTCTTACTTTCTTCTTTTGAAATCTTCCCTTGAATTTTCCTGCGCTAAACTTCTTGACAAAGAGAGCCATGTCTTCATATGAAGGGCCCTCATCGGATTCAACCTCATCACCATCTTCTTCATCATCATCATCTTCTTCTTCTTCACTTTGCTCATCTTCACATGCATGCTTAGCCTTCAATGCAAGATTGATCTTTGACGATGGAGTACCATGCATGGCAAGATGTTTTGTAGCATTTGCCTTTGACTCTTCAAATAGTTGGAAAGTGGATATGATGTCATCTGTAGTCATTTCCTTGAAGGCATGGTGTTGTCTTATGTCCCATACCATTTGATGGTGATATGGAGCAAGAGCATGGAGCAACTTGTCCACAAGGAATCGCTTAGTCATGTTGAATCCATCTTGTGTCTTGTCACACTCACACGACTCAATATCAGCGGTGAGAGTCATGAGGCGCTCAAGGAGTTGATTGGGAGTTTCACCTTTCTCCATACAAAAGTTTTGCAATTGCCCCTTGGCAATTTCATATTGAGCACTCCGGAGGGTGGAGGTACCGGTCTTGGATCTTATAATACTTTCCCATAGTTCCTTGGCACTTGTGATGTGTATGAAAGGTCTCCTTTGCTTTTCAACCATACCTCTCCTTATACACATGGTTGCAGTGTCATTGAGATTCTTGTCATAAATTTCTCTTGGTGTAGGATTCTTTGGATCAACCACATGGTAACCATACTCCAAGATCTCCAGCATCTCATCATTTCCATATCGAAGATGATCCTGCATAGCAACTCTCCACAAGGCAAAATCAGAAGTGGCATCAAGTAAAGGAGGTTTGCCTTGAGGGTTATATTTAGGTTTCTCAACTTGGGGTCTTGCATAAAGCCAAGGAACACTGGAGTGTTCATTGCTAGGAGGTTGTTGACCAAGTGACGGAGTAGGCACAGTTGGCCTCGAAGCCGCACCACCCGAAAGTGGTGCAAGCACCATGGACAACGTGGCTATCCTCATTTGGACCAAGGCCTCAAGAGAAGCATCATGCTCCTCCTTTTGCTTAGCAAGGGCCCGTTCTAGATCCTCAGAAGTAAAGGTCTTAACTTCAGAAGAAGCCTCGCCTTTATCTTTCAGATCTACAACACGGGGAGTCCCATCGGGGTTCATCTCGCTCTAGGGCGGTTAAGCCACAAGAATAGAGCACGAGGCTTTGATACCAATTGAAAGGATCGAGATGGACCTAGAGGGGGGGGTGAATAGGTACAATTACAAATTTTAATTGTTACTAAGCAATTTTAGGCAATAATGCGGAAAATGAAAGTGAGCCTAACAATTGCAAGTATGATACTAATGAGCTAAGCAAGATAAACAAGTGACACAAATATATGTATGAGCAAGCAAGCACAAGATGATATAAGTAAGTGCTAAAAGACAAGTAACTACAAGTAGAGAGTTAGGGTTAGGGATAACCGCAACTCCGAGAGACGAGGATGTATGCCGATGTTCACTTCCTTGGAGGGAAGCTACGTCACCGTTTAGAGAGGTGGATGTTACCATGAATGCACACCAATGCCACGAAGGCTCACCCTATTCTCTCCTTGAGACAACACCATGAAGGCGTTTCTCAACCACTAGTGGTAGACCTTGGGGTGGTCTCCAAACCCTCACAAACTTTCCGGGGAAAATCACAATAGTCGATTTCTCGCTGGAGCACTCCTACCGCCTAGGAGTCTCCAACCTCCAAGAGTAACAAGACGCACCACAAAAACAAGGGGGAATCAACTTTCGCTTTGGTGAATGTGTAGATCGAGCACTTCTCCTTTGCATCTAGAAAGATCAAGAGCTTTGGTTGGCTAAGGAGGGAGATCTCCAAGAAATTGAGGTCTGAAAATGGAGGTGAGAGAAATGGAGTCGTCAACCCCTTTGTGAGGAAGAAGAAGACTATATATAGGTGGGGATGAAATCTGGCCGTTGGAGGCAGATTTCTGCGCAGTCCAGAAGTTTCGACAACAGACGGAAGTTCCGGACCCCGGAAGTTCCGGCCAAGTTCCGGACAGGTTCCGGGCTACACAGAAGGTTTGCACCACTCAGTAGTACCCCGGAAGCTGCTGACACAGGGGACGGAAGTTCCGGTGCCTGGAAGTTCCGGCCGCCCCGGAAGTTCCGGGTGACGGAAGTTCCGGCCAGGTTCCGGCGAGGTTCCGGGCTACATAGAGAGATCGCACGAAAAGTGCAGTTTCTCTGGGTACCCCGGAAGCTTCCCGGACCCCGCCCGGACATTCCGGTCCCCGGAAGTTCCGGCCTGAACAGAGACTTGGCACTAGGATTTTCAGATCAATGTGAGAAGGTAAGTTGATTCCCCGGATGTTTTTATGATGCACCCCTCTTAATAGTGCGGCTGCCCTAAGGACTCAAGAAATAAGAAAACATTAAGGTACTCCTCTTTTCTTGAGTGCACTGCTTTTCCTTGTTCCAATAAGAGAGAAAATAACCATCCATGCTTCACTTTTAGTTTGATCAGGGCTGTTAACACTTAGAACATGCGGTTAGAAACACAAATGAAGTTGTCATCAATGTCAAAAACACTTTAGTGCAATATTGCACTTTCAATATTGCCGAGTATGTAGCAGTATGTGATGTATGTCACAGAGTGAAGGCATAACATCAGAAGCCAGCAGGATTGCTACAGCCTATGCCGATACCCGAATGGAAGTGGGACAAACTTGGCATGGATTTTATCACCGGATTTCCCAGGACCCGATCGGGATATGATTCAATCTGGGTAGTAGTTGTTCGTTTGACAAAGGTAGCTCACTTTATCCCAGTGAAGACCACCTATACAAGCGCGAGTTGGCCAAGATATATAGGATCGTATGTCTGCATGGAGTTCCGAGACCATCGTATCAGATAGAGGGACACAGTTTACCTCGAAGTTTTGGAATCAATTGCACCAGACTTTGGGTACTAGGCTAGAGTTCAGTACAGCCTTCCATCCGCAGACAGATGGAGAGACCGAGAGAGTCAATCAGATTCTAGAGGACATGTTGAGAGCTTGTGCGCTAGATTATGGATCTAGTTGGGATGACAATTTGCCTTATGCCGAGTTCTCATACAACAACATTTATCAGGCTACTTTGAAGATGGCACCTTTTGAAGCCTTGTATGGAAGGAGATGCAGGACCCCGTTAATGTGGGATGAAGTTGGAGACCGTCAGTTGTTTGGACCGGATTTGATCAAAGAGTCCGAAGAGAAGGTTAGGTTGATTCGAGATAGACTGAAGATAGCTCAGTCCAGGCAGAAGAGTTATGCAGATACTAAACGCAAGGAGGTAGTTTATGAGATTGGAGACCGAGCATATCTTCGTGTGTCACCACTGCGAGGAGTTAAACATTTTGGAGTTAAGGGAAAGTTAGCCCCGAGATTTGTAGGACCATATCGAGTGTTGGAACGTATGGGAGAAGTTGCCTACAAGTTGGAGTTACCCGAAGGACTGTCAGGAGTTCATGATGTGTTTCACGTTTCCCAGTTAAAGAAGTGCCATGCAGCGATGGCCGATGTTCCACTAAGAGATACAGTGCCCCGGGAAGCAATTTAGTTCGAGAGTGATCTGACCTACGAGGAGAAGCCCATCAAGATTCTTGAGTTTGTCCGCCGAGTTACACGCAGCAAGGTTATCAAGTTTTGCAAAGTTCAGTGGAGCCACCATACCGAGGATGAAGACACCTGGGAACGAGAAGAATACCTACGGAAAGACCACCCGCACCTATTTTCTAGCCAACCCGAATCTCGAGGGCGAGATTCATCTTAAGGGGGGTAGGTTTGTAACATCCCAAATTTTCAATTTGCATGTTATACATAGGTCATCATATGCATATCATATTTTATTTGCATTTTGGTTGTGATCCTAGAAATCTTAAGCAAAGCAAGGACCCAAGGAGAGAGTTGGAGATTTCATTTATTTTCATATTTCATTTTTCTCAAATTTGAAGAGAGGATCATTTTGATTTTAATATTTTTTCTCTCCGAAATATTTCCAATATTAAAATAAATGAGAGGAGATAAAATGACTTCTCCAAATTCAGAGGGGAATATTGGAGGAAAAATATTAAAATTAAATAAATATTTTATTTGGAATTTTATTGCTATTTTATTCCAATTAGAAAAATATGCATTTTTTCAAAACTGCATTTTTAGGCCAGAAAAATGTTCACTTGGAGCTAAATATTTTATTTAGACGGTGAAAATTGTTTTTGGCATTTTTAGAATTTTTTTATATTTTATTAGGATTTTTGTTTCGGTGGAATTTATTAAAAAAAGAGTTTGGATCGACTAGGCCGAAGCCCAGCCGGCCCAGCAGCCCAGCAGGCCACGCCTGCCGCCCACTCCTGCGCGCCGCCGCCTTCCCCGCTGCCGTTCCGCGCACGGACCCCGAGGGGGAGTCCGAGCCGGACTCCGCCCCGGGCCGCCCCCCTCCCCAAGCCAAGCCAAGCACCGCCCCGCCCCCTTTATAAGCGCGTCGCCTCACCTCCCCACCCCGAGCCGCAACCACCATCGTCGAGCCGCGCCGTTGCCGCTTGCCACCGCCTGTGCCGCCTGCCGCCGCTGCTGCTCGCTGCCGCCCTGCCGCATTGCACCACCTCGCCGCCCCGCCCCCGGACCCTGCCACGCCGCCTCGCCATCGCTCGCTGTTCGTCGAAGCCGCCGACCCGCCGGGTTTCCTCGCAAACAGGTAAAAACTGCCAATTTTTGTCGGTTTTGTTTTTAGATCGGTTTTATTTTAGGTTTAGGGTTTTCTCCGTTTTCTTCGGTTTTCGCTAATTAGCGAACGTTCACCCAAACGCCTCTGTTCGCGAACGCGTTCGTTCGTTCGTTCATCTCTGATAGCGAACGTTCGTTCGCTAGTCTTTTTCTTTCTATTTTATTTTTGGCCAGGGACCTATCTGCGATTATTTTTTATCGCAGATTAGCCCCTAATCTTCAAACGCCCATAACTTTTTAACCGTTTGTCCAAATCCAGTGAAACCAACGCCAAAATCTTCATCTCGAAACCCTCTTTCCAGTTAACCAACTTGAACATGATTTTGACAATTTAAAACTTGGTTTCAAGCGGATTTGAATTCGAACTTCTTTTGATCGTAGTTTGAGTTTCACAGCTCCGATTTGATTGATTCTTTTTGCAAATCGAAGCTCTTCAGTTGAACTTTCAGTTTTTACTTTCTTATCTGAGTTTTACTCTTGCATCTATGCTTGAGTGCTTATGTATGCTATTGTTTGTTTGCGATAGAGTTTCCGGAGTGCGAAGCGTGCTACTACGAGTCTCTAGGGTTTTCAGATCGTCAGCAAGGCAAGTAACACTTTGATCATACCCCTTTATTACCCAGTTTTTATGCATTAGCTTCAACCCTCAAACACTGCATGGTGAGGATTTGATAACTTATGGGTTTTGGGAAGTAGATGATGAGGTAGAACCTATTGCTCTCTTTTTTATATCAAACCCTGGGAGTTACTTCTATGTTATGCTTATACTGCTATACTATGCTCATAGACGTGGTTTGGTTGAGTCTATCCATGACAGATGTGAGATTTGTTAAATAATGGTTAACTTAAGGTGGCTACTTTAATACACATCTGGGTGGATTGGTCGAGGCACCCTGGAGCACCTAGCGGTTGTCTGGGCACCTGGAGCAATCCAGAGCTGTCCTGGGATATCCCGGAGTAACCGTGTGATCATCCTACGGTTTGCCACCCAGGATCAAAGGGATCATAAGATTATTCATGCTGGAAATTTCTGTGTGCAGCCACAAGCCATTTTGGGCTCTAGCATAGTTGAGTAAGTTGTGGGAATCCTTTCCATGATGGGCTAGCAGATGTAGGGGATTGTAGGTGTACCGGCCTATATATAGGTTAAGGGGACCTCTTCGGAAAGACTGTGTCTTGGTCATCCGTTTCTCAAACACCATGCAGTGCGAGAAATACAACGGAGGAGATCGAGTCTTGTGGGGAAAAGGTGCGCAAACCTCTGCAGAGTGTATAAACTAATCATGGTTAGCCGTGTCCCCGGTTATGGACATCTTTAGTATCTGGTGTTGAATTATTGATTTGATCTCATCACTCTTAATTAATTCTGTTGGGCTGTTAATTACTTTTTAATTGGGATTGAGTTGGAGGAACCTTCTCAATGTTTTATCAACCAACTTGATAGTTAAGTGAAATTTATTCCTTCACTAGTAGAAAAAGGGTCAAGTGTGAAGCACATTAGTGCCGGTTTGAATTTGAGCCGGCACTAATGTGTCCATTAGTGCGAGTTCCAACGGCTAGGCGGGCGGACATCATTAGTACCGGTTCGTGGCGAATCTTTCGCACCAGTTCGTGCCACAAACCGGTACTAAAGTGAGTGGTGGCAGGATGTTGTCAGTCTGGGGCCCCTCCAGCACCTTTAGTACCGGTTCGTATCATGAACCGGTACTAAAGGTCATCCTACATAAACCCTTAGTCCACCCGTGCTCGCTCTGTTCTTCCCCTTTCCCCTCTCCTCTCTGTTCTTTCCCTCTTCCTCTCAAGCTCATCACACATTTTGCCCAAAATTTGTCAAGATTTGAAGGGCCCCATCCATTCAAATGATCACAAAGGTTAGCAACTTTGTCCTTTCATCTCTCATTGCTAGATTAGCTCTTGCAATGATTTATATAGTGATTGATTTGTGAGTTTAGTAATTTGGGAGGAATTATATATATGTGCTAGTATTTGATTTTTATGCAATTTGAGGTCAAAAATAACACTTAGTTTGCATATGTAGGTGTGGTTTACTTAGTGCCTTCTAAATCTCCGTCGTAACCACCGTCGATCGCCTGTAATGTCCCGTCGCTGGCACCACCTTGTGGTGAGCCTTTGTTCATGAATGTTTTATATAAAAAATGATGTTTGTGTGATTTGGATATATAGTTACTCGTATAATTATCTTACCCATATGTTGTTTGTTATACATAGTGCCATGGTTTTGATATCTGTCCCCGTCGGCCCTCGTCCGGGTTATGATTCGGATGTGGTATATTCTCTTCTAAAACTATTTGTTGCATTTCGTGTTTATGACAAATTATGCCCATCAAGTTGACATAGATATTTTTATGTAGGAGGTAGTTGAACCGGAAATTCCAACCGACCCTATTGTCGAGAGGTTAAATTTAGTTGAAAGAGAAAATGAGGATTTGAAGGAAAAATTGAAAAGAATTGAGGGGGAGAAGATGGAATTGGAGTTGCATGTTGCCGATGTCGTCGATGATCACAAGATTAAGATGGAGAAAATGCGCTTGAAGATTTGAAAGATTAGAAAATATGCCATTCATAGTGAGGCTTGGTATCATTATGTTGTTGGATCAATTGTTACCTTAGTTGCGATCTTGATCGCATTTGTTGTTGCATTTAAATTCTTTAGCTAGAGAGTTATTTGTTTGTTGCATTTAAGTGTTGTATGAACTTTTATTAATTTGGTCTTTTTCAGTGTTGTGTAATGAAGATGAGCCGACAATGGATGTACGATGACCGATGCTCTCCCGAGTTCATTAATGGCATGCAAACTTTCTGCTTGCGGCTGAGGCAAACAAGCGGGCGGATGGTTTTATGCATTGTCCATGTGTTGGCTGTAAGAATGATCTAAATTACTCTAAGTCAAGAGCCATTCACGTCCACCTGTTTAAGTCCGGTTTGGTGCCCCACTATAATGTTTGGACCAAGCACGGAGCAAGAGGGGTTATGATGGAAGACAATGAAGAAGAAGAGGACGACGACAGCTATCCTGGCCATGTGTTCCCTGAATACGATGATACAATAATGGGGGAAGAAGCTGAGCCGGTAATGCGGGAAGAAGCTGAGCCGACAATGCGAGAAGAAGGTGAACAAGAGGCATCAGATGAGCCCGTTGATGATCTAGGTCGGGCCATTGCCAATGCAAAGAGAAACCGCGCAAGTGATTTGTAGAAGAAGAAGTTGCAGCGCATGTTAGAGGATCACAAAAAATTGTTGTACCCGAATTGCGTAGGTGACAAGAAAAAGCTGGGCACCACACTAGAATTGCTGCAATGGAAGGCAGAGAATGGTGTATCTGACAAGGGATTTGGAAAGTTGCTGGTAATGATAAAGAATATGCTTCCAAAGGACAACGAATTGCTCGAGAGTACGTATGAAGCAAAGAAGGATGTCTGCCCTCTAGGGTTAGAGGTGCAGAAGATACATGCATGCCCTAATGATTGCTTCCTCTACCGTGGTGAGTACGAGGATTTGAACGCTTGCCCGGTATGCGGTGCATTGCGCTATAAGATCAGCCGCGATGACCCTAGTGATGTCGAGGGCGAGCGGCCCAGGAAGAATATTCCTGCCAAGGTGATGTGGTATGCTCCTATAATACCACGGTTGAAACGTTTGTTCCAAAACAAAGAGCATGCCAAGGCGATGCGATGGCACAGAGAATACTGTAAGAAAGACAGAAAGTTGAGAGTACCCGCTGACGGGTCACAGTGGAGGAAAATCGAGAGAAAGTACGGGAAGGAGTTTGCAGATGAAGCAAGGAACGTATGGTTTGGTCTAAGCGCAAATGGCATTAATCCTTTTGGGGAGCAGAGCAGCAACCATAGCACCTGGCCTGTGACTCTATGTTTGTATAACCTTCCTCCTTGGTTGTGCATGAAGCGGAAGTTCATTATGATGCCAGTGCTCATCCAAGGCCCTAAGCAACCTGACAACGATATTGATGTGTACCTAAGGCCATTAGTTGAAGAACTCTTACAGCTGTGGAATGGAACAGGTGTACGTGCGTGGGATGAGCACATGGGGGAAGAATTTGACCTAAAGGCGTTGCTGTTCGTGACCATCTATGATTGGCCTGCTCTCAGTAACCTTTCAGGACAGACAAACAAGGGATACGCGCATGCACACACTGTTTGGACGATACCGGCAGTATATATTTGGATAATTGTAAGAAGAATGTGTACCTGGGACATCGTCGATTTCTACCGAGCAGGCATGCCGTACGAAAGAAAGGCAAGCATTTCAAAGGTGAGGCAGATCACCGGACGAAGCATCGCCACCGTACTGGTGCTGATGTACATGATATGGTCAAGGATTTGAAGGTAGTCTTTGGAAAGGGTCCTGGCGGACAACATGTTCCGAATGACGCTGACAGGCGCGCACCCATGTGGAAGAAGAAATCTATATTTTGGGACCTGCCCTATTGGAAAGACCTAGAGGTCCGCTCCGCAATCGACGTGATGCACGTGACGAAGAATCTTTGCGTGACCCTGCTTGGCTTCTTGGGCGTGTATGGGAAGACAAAAGATACACCTCAGGCACGGGAGGACCAGCAACGTATGCACGGAAAAGATGGAATACATCAGGGTCATGCCAGCTACGTTCTTACCAAAGAAGAGAAGGAAATCTTTTTTGAATGCCTGCTCAGTATTAAGGTATCGTCTTGCTTCTCGTCGAATATAAAGGGAATAATAAACATGGCAAAGAAAAAGTTCCAGAACCTAAAGTCTCATGACTGCCACGTGATTATGACGCAACTGCTTCCGGTTGCATTGAGGGGGCTTCTACCGAAAAACGTTCGATTAGCCATTGTGAAGCTATGTGCATTCCTCAATGCAATCTCTTAGAAGGTAATCGATCCAGAAATCATACCAAGGTTAGAGAATGATTTGGTGCAATGTCTTGTCAGTTTCGAGTTGGTGTTCCCACCATCCTTATTCAATATCATGACGCATGTCCTAGTTCACCTATGAAAAGAGATTAACGTTTTGGGTCCTGTATTTGTACACAATATGTTCCCCTTTGAGAGGTTCATGGGAGTCTTAAAGAAATATGTTCATAATCGTGCTAGGCCAGAAGGAAGCATCTCCAAGGGCCATGAAAATGAGAAGGTCATTGAGTTTTGTGTTGACTTTATTCCTGACCTTAAGCCGATTGGTGTTCCTGAATCGCGGCATAAGGGCAGACTGGATGGAAAAGGCACGCTAGGAGGGGATCAAATAATATGTATGGACGGACATTCTCTCACTGAAGCACACTACACAGTTCTACAGAATTCCACCTTGGTGGCTCCGTATATGGACGAACACAAGAATTTTCTACGCTCCAAACACCCGGAGCAGTCTGATGACTGGATTACACGTGAACAAACTAGGAGTTCCGCCGGCTGGTTGCAGACACGTACCATGCATGACGTCTCTATTGAAGATGACCTGTACTCGTTGTCCTAGTTACCATCTTTGAATATAATGACTTTCAAAAGGTACGAGATAAATGGTAATACATTTTACATGATCGCCCAAGATAAGAAGAGCACCAACCAAAACAGTGGTGTCCGCTTTGATGCAGCAACCAAGACGGGAAAGGAAACATATGATGGTTATGTACAGGACATATGGGAACTTGACTATGGACGTGGTTTAAAGGTCCATTTGTTTCGGTGCAAATGGGTCAATATGACACGAGGCGGGGTAAAGGAAGACCCGCAGTACGGAATGAGAACAGTGGATCTCAACAATCTTGCGTATGCAGACGAACCATTCGTCCTAGCCAATGATGTGGCACAGGTTTTCTATGTGAAGGACATGTCTACCAAGCCGAGAAAAAGAAAAGATAAGGAAGCGAATGCATCATACGATGAGCCAAAGCGGCACATAGTTCTTTCTGGGAAGAGAAACATCGTGGGAGTGGATGACAAGACGGACATGTCAGGAGATTATGAAAAGTTTGATGAAATTGCTCCATTCATAGTGAATATTGACCCAAGCATCCCATTAAATGATGAAGATTTTCCATGGTTACGGCGCAAAGGGACACACGCGAAGAAAAAGTTTCACACCCAAAGATCTGGGATGTCATCGGCTTCACTATCATCACTTTCTTCTGTGTTTCACACCCAGGAGGGAATCTCTGTAATAGTTAGGGTAGTTATGTGTTTTGGCATTTGAAACGCGAAGAAATTTTATGTGCAAACAAATTCTTTCATGCATTTACTGATTTTTTCAGCTAAATTGAAAAACACTTCAAATGAACTCCGAAAAGGTTGAAAGTTGGCATGGTATCATAATTTCACCCACATAGCATGTGCAAAAAAGTAGAGAGGGTTGCGGCAAAAAATGGATGCACTTCGTGTACAAAATGGACAATCTCTTTCGAACTATCAGGGTTTCGGACGAAAACTCATCTGTTACAAAGGCATTTTATTTTTTAAATAACCTAAGCATTACCAAATTGAATATAATGATAAAAACACTAATATTAAACATAATAAAAAAGAATCACTGAAAAATGTATTCATAAAGAAACTCTAAATACAGAAAAAAAGAAAAAAAAGCCCGCCTACTGGGCCACAGCGGCCTGCATACGACTAGAAACCCAACCTGTTGTTGGGCCAGGATGCAGGCCCGCAAGCCCAATAGGCCCCACATGGCAGAGTAGCAGAGGTAGGCCCAGAAGGCCTGCATTTGAGAGGAGCTCAGTGCAGTGCCCGCGCCGGGGCTTATAAACTGGTCCTGGCGCTCCTCAACTAGCGAGGTGAGACTAAACATCTGCGCCCCTCGCCTGCTAGTGCACCCCCAATTAGTACTGGGTCGTGGCACCAACCGGTACTAAAGGGGGGGGGGTCTTTAGTACCAGTTGGAGCCACCACCCGATACTAAAGGCCTGCCCTTCCCGCCGCTTGGCCTGGCCAAAACAGATCTTTAGTACCGGTTAGTGGTTCCAACCGGTACTAAAGGTCCATCCTATATAAGAAAACACTTCGAAATTTTGCAGTTTCATCTCCCACTTCCTCTCTGCTTCATCGCCGCCGCCCCATACCACGCCATCGTCGCTGCTGTCGTGCCGTCCCCGTCGACTCTGCGCCGCCCCCGTCGCGCCGTCCGCGTCGTCGGCCCGTCCCCGTCCTCGCACCGGCCCGCATCCCCATGCCCGCAACGGCCCGCGTCGCCGTCGCCTCGACCTCGCCCGCGCTGTGAGCCTATGTCCCCCTCTCCTCGCTCCAATCTAAGCCGTCGCGCGTGCCGCCGGCGTCGTCGATCGCCTTGGCTCACCGTCGCGGGCGTCCCCGCGCGTCCCTGCGCGCACCATCGCCCTGCACACACACAACACATACACACATACACACACACACATACAAATTTTTTGATCTGTTTTTAGTTTTTAATTTGTCTATTTTTAGTTTTTAGTTATTAGTTATGTATATAGAAAGGTTAGTTTTTAGTTTTCTGTATTAATGTTAGAAATGTTAGTTTTTAGTTATTATTTATATATAGAAATGTTAGTTTTTAGTTATTAGTTTTCTGTATTAATGTTAGAAATGTTAGTTATATATAGAAATGTTATTTTTTTGTATTAATGTTATAGAAATGTTAGAAATGTTAAAGAAAAATTTGTTATAGAAATGTTAGAAATGTTAGTTTTAGATATGGTCAATGTTCTTTAGTTTATTATATTTTTAGTTATAAAATTTAGAATTTGCATATATGAAATCACAATCCATCATTTAAAAATGTTACTTTACTTTTGCGGCATATAGTATTTGTTGTCGACGATGCCCGACCCGCATCCTCGCCGTCGACCTGTTCGCGACGACGTCCTGCTTCAGAGGACCCATGTCTGGGACTGGGCTCCGCCGGACTGGCACTGGGAGGTGCTACCTTCAGGGGCACGACGCTTGGTGAGGAACTCGGCCCCGGGTCCCGTCGTCGACCCTGATCTCCTTTGGTGGCGTTCGCGTGGGCCACTTTTGGTGCGGAGGGAGCCGGCCCCGCCGGAGGTGGTATGTCGCCGTGTCAGGGAGGTGGACGAGCACGTCCATCGCTACATGGCTGCTATGGATGTCAGGTTCTCCAATACCTGGCAGGTTCTTTCGGGAGATCACCCGAGCTATGATCCAGTGATGGTTCCTTCACATTGGTTGTCCACCGCCCGCGCCTCAGGAACCGTGAGTGGCCTAGATTACTCTCTAGTATTCGGTCTTTATTAGCTAGCTAGCTAGCTAGTGATGTATTCGATATATAATATTCGAGATGATTTATTCGAGATTATATATATTATTCGAGATGATGTATTCGAGATTATATCTATTATTCGAGACGACGTATTCGAGATTATATTCGATGATGCTTATTATGTACTATGATTGATTCATTTTTTCCTTATTAATTGATTGCATCCATGCATTGTAATTTGAATACTAAATTGTTTTATATTTCTTTTGGATTAGTTAAATAAAAGCTATGGCGGACAATACCGACAGAGAGGGAGAAGAGGCCGTGTTCAATATCATACACCATCCTCGCGGGCCAGATGATGATCAGAATGAAGAAGATTATGATGGCTCCGAATATCTAAACAACACCGGGGAGGGTGATATGATATTCGATCGCGACGACCTAATTGATGAAGTCATGAACTATGAACATGACGAAGAAAATGTTGATCTTGAAACAATAAAGACCAGCGAGGTATATTTATATAAGAAGGCATCTGGTGATCATCACATGTTTTAAATGACTTGAAGATATATTAACAAATCAATCTTTCTTCTTTTAGCCATCCGGATCGAGCAAATCTTCAGGCAGCAGGACAGTACGAGGCCTGAACACAAAGTTGAAGGAGGGCGTAAAGTACAATATCGAGGCCATCAAACCTAATGGCGAACCATTAGCGCCTAAGAAGATTGCGGACAAGTTCATTCGTCAGTGCGGAGTTCTTGTGAAGGACCAACTCCCGATCTCCCTTCATGATGGAGGCGAGGGTGTCCCGATCTTTCGATGAGATGATAACTATCGATTTGGTGGAGACGACTTTGACGATCCGACTACAAACGTGCACGACGTTGCGCCTTAGCAATCGCTAAACCAATCTCCTCAGGTTACTGACGATGCCGGAAGCACGGTCAGCCTGACCACGAAGGTCTATTCCTGCAAGCAATCGAAGAACGAGCAAGAATATGATAAAGCAATCTGAATATTGCAAATATATATGAGGTATTGATAATGGTTGGGATCCGTAAGCGGTCTTGGTCTGGTCGTTGGACACGAACGAAGTACACGAAGTTGCAATGGCTAACTTTTAACTAAACAAATCCCAAGGAAAAAGCTACTAGATGGATCTACTTATATAGGAGCAAGGGGTGGCGGCCAAGGAGGTGCGAGGACGTCCCAAGGCAGCCTAAAACTAACCCTAGGTCGTACAAGGCTCATGGGCCCAAGTGAAGGTGATGCAACACCTTTGGGCTTGTAGTTTGACTCGGATTCTGCTGCAATGTCAGATTGTTTCGTCTGTAACTCAACGCTCCGGACGAATTTGAAGGTGAATCCAATTGGGTTGGAAAGAGCACGAAATCTAGTTTCCAACAAAAAAAGAATCACCCAATTGTGAGTCCGTATGAAAAAGTTGTTGGCGTTTTGAGTCAGGTATGTCTGTGCAGTCCGAATCTGAATCCAAAACGTGAAAGACTTGGACTCTATCTTCTCTTGGCCCAAAAGTGACGTGAGAGGACTTTTTGAACACAACATAAACTTCTCCTTTTCCCTTATCTTCATATGTGGATTGTACAAATGTCCCATACACTTGCAATTAGACAAAACACAAAAGTGTGTGAAGTATTTTTGTTCTGGATAACATAAATAGATTATTGAATAGTTTGCATTAGAAATCACCTGACAAATATGCATGTATGCAATATTTTTGGTCATATCCAAGGTAGTCATGTCCTCATCATCCTCCCCTTTTTGAAAACAAAGCCGTCCTCGGCGTTGCTTAATCTGAAATGTGGCTAACAAAAGAGACAAGGTGTACATGTTGTATATGTATATGTCATCCAGTTTAACTTCCCTTGATTTTTGCACGTATGACACATGTATACATGAGTAACTTTCATAGTTCATAAAAATTAAAGCCAAAAAATTATCACAAGAAGTAGAAGGCATGAAAATATTAGAACTCAGTTTGCACATATAAGTGAAGCTCTTATTCATTTCAAAAGATTCGCAATGTTCATCGTTAAACCATCCCAACTTTGGTGAATAAACCTTACTTGCATCAAATTTACATGCTACAACATGCTTAAATAAGCAAACATGCAATAAGTCATTGGACACAGAATCATCACCAAGATTGGAGGCCATATCAAAATGATTAAACATTAGTTCTTTTGCATCAACAGTTAATTCAATGGGTGCACTCAAAATTATTGATATTTCAGTTGTTTGATCACATGACGCATTCATGACAGTAACAAGATTCTCTAAAATAGGTGGTGTGCTCAAATCAACAGGTAACTCAATACATGACGCATTCAAGTTAACTAGGCATGCATCATTCTCATGTGAAGTTATATCATCAATACCTTTACTGTTACCTTGTGGCAAAGATGTAGCTGATGTAGGTACGGACATTGACAATGTACCATACCCTTGAGATGATGCCGCGCTCACAATCCGAGGTGCAATGATGGAGGAACCCACCGGCGGTGGTGAGCATGAACTGGAATAGTAGTTTTCGTAGTCACCTAATGCATCCTCCTGTATCTGTCTCTCAAAGGTACAGGCACGGACATACATACCAGTAATGCAACGAGGAATATACTGAAATCTTGCCTGAATATTATGGTTCAAACCACCAAAAAATCTATTCATTGTATCATTCTCAGATTCTTCTATGTCACAATGATGCGTATAAGATTTGAACTATTGGTAGTAAGCATGAACAGTGTTGTTGCCTTGTTTAAATTGTTCAAATTTGCGAAGCAATTCACGACGATAATAAGGAGGGAAAAATTGTTGTCTCATTACAACTTTCAAAACTTTCCAAGTTGTGGGTTGGTTATCAATGTTTTTCTTACAATGTACACTCCACCAAACAGAAGCAAAACCAGTAAATGCTCTAATGGTAGCTCGTACTCTCTCAAGTTCAGAAAAATCATGGTGACTAAAAACTTGTTCTACTTCAAGCTCCCAAGCTAGATAAATAGCAGGATTAAATCTACCCTCAAATGATGGTAAAGAGATAACCTGACCATATGCTTGTGTGTGTTGTCCCAACTCTCGTGATGGTGAAGATGTGTTCGTCATCCAAGAACTTCTATCTCTGCAACCTGTCATGATTAGTAGAAACAAGAACCAAAATTCGAGAATAATGTTCCTATGAACTACTAGGATGTGGTTGTAAAGTGCTCACAGTAAAGCAAAAATCAATATCTTACAAGTTCTTACCAAGCAACAGGTGGTGACAGGCAACCAACGGTGTCAAATAACTCTGAAGATTGTGTAAAGCGATTGCCAGGGAAACGTACGTATACACGGTGTAGAAATATGTGGAGCTGGGTTGGCTATATATGGTAGCAAAAGATTAGCAATAATCAATTCAGAGATGCAATGTTGAATAAACACTCAACGACGGTATTGTGCTGGTCCTAGGCTAGACCGAACTAGAGACGCGAGCCTAGAACACTAATGAGGTCACGTCATAGCACAACTAGCATCAATGAAGGATACTAAGTAGCTCTGGACAGCAAGATATAAGTGAAGATCACAACGGCAGTAAAGATAATGATGTGAAACAACAGCCAAGCAGGATATATCAACAACTTTGTCTCCAACTTTCCTCTGAAAAAGTTTGTGCCGATTTTTTTGATTTTTTTTCTCCTTTTTTTCTCTGACTTTTTTCTCTTTTTTTTCTCATTTTTTCTCTCTCTTTTTTTCTCCCTCTTTCCAAAACAAACTAGATAAGACGCAGATTGGATCAAGCGAAGATGTGACCGATCTCAACTATTATTATGACAATGAATGGTGGGTAGCACGTGGTGGAAATTGATGGATGGGTGGTGGACAGCGGAAGAGATAATGATGCAGCGGTGGCGTGACTAATGTGAACAGAACTCGAAACTCTAAACGAACTAGACACTAAGACCAGCAACTCGACACGACGATGCAACCGATAATTCAACTATGCAAGCAATGAAAAGAAAATTGCAAAGGCTCAGACTGGCTTGGACCAAGGATGAATAGATCTAACTCTTTTTTGTGGCTTTTTCTTGGACAATAGGTAAGAAAATAAATCTAATCTAGGAAAACTGGAAATTCTCACCAAGCAACCTGAAAACTGATACCACTTGATGGAGGCGAGGGTGTCCCGATCTTTTGATGAGATGATAACTATCGATTTGGTGGAGACGACTTTGACGATCCGACTACAAACGTGCACGAGTTGCGCCTTAGCAATCGCTAAACCAATCTCCTGAGGTTACTGATGATGCCGGAAGCACGGTCAGCCTGACCACGAAGGTCTATTCCTGCAAGCAATCGAAGAACGAGCAAGAATATGATAAAGCAATCTGAATATTGCAAATATATATCAGGTATTGATAATGGTGGGGATCCGTAAGCGGTCTTGGTCTGGTCGTTGGACACAAACGAAGTACACGAAGTTGCAATGGCTAACTTTTAACTAAACAAATCCCAAGGAAAAAGCTACTAGATGGATCTACTTATATAGGAGCAAGGGATGGCGGCCAAGGAGGTGGGAGGACATCCCAACACAGCCTAAAACTAACCCTAGGTCGTACAAGGCTCATGGGCCCAAGTGGAGGTGATACTACACCTTTGGAGAATGGAGAGAGCCAGCAAAGCCACGTCCAGATCTTACTTTTGTCGATGACAGACAAAAAGTTCTGCTTTGGGAAACTCCCATGATAGAGGCGGGGTGTCCCGATCTTTCGATGAGATGATAACTATCGATTTGGTGGAGACGACTTTGACGATCCGACTACAAACGTGCAACGACGTTGTGCCTTAGCAATCGCTAAACCAACTCCGAGAGGTTATTGACCACGCCGGAGCACGATCAACCTGACCACGAAGGTCTATTCCTGCAAGCAATCGAAGAACAAGCAAGAATATGATAAAAGCAATCTGAATATCGCGAATATGTATGAAGTATTGATAATGGTGGGGATCCGAAAAGTGGTCTTGGTCTGGTCGTTGGACACAAACGAAGCACACGAAGTTGCAATGGCTAACTTTTAACTAAACAAGTCCCAAGGAAAAGCTACTAGATGGATCTACTTATATAGGAGCAAGGGGTGGCGGCCAAGGAGGTGGGAGGACGTCCCAAGGCAGCCTAAAACTAAATCTAGGTCGTACAAGGCCAATGGGCCCAAGTGGAGGTGATGTAACACCTTTGGACTTGTAGTTTGACTCGGATTCTGCTGCAGCATCAGATTGTTTCGTCCACAACTCAACGCTCCGGATGAATTTGAAGGTGATTCCAATTGAGTTGGAAAGTGCACGAAATCTAGTTTCCAACAAAAAAAGAATCACCCAATTCGGAGTCCGTATGAAAAACTTGTGTGCGATTTGAGTCAGGTGTGTCTGTGCAGTCCGAATCTGAATCCAGAACGTGAGAGACTTGGACTCTATCTTCTCTTGGGCCAAAAGTGACGTGAGAGAACTTTTTGGACAGCAAATAAACATCTCTTGCTTCCTTATCTTCATATGTGGATTGTACAAATGTCCCATACACCTGCAATTAGACAAAACACAAAAGTGTGTGAAGTATTTTTGTTCTGGATAACATAAATAGATTATTGAATAGTTTGCACTAGAAATCACCTGACAAATATGCATATATGCAATATTTTTGGTCATATCCAAGGTAGTCATGTCCTCATCATCCCATGGAACATTTCACCCTACCAGATCATTTCACAGATGCAGATGTGGAGAAAGTCAAGGACACTGCTCTTAGGAAGATTGTGGTTGCATTCAACAACCACAAGAAACGTGTATGGGACAAGTACGTCAAGGGAGGAAAGAAGACTCCAGTATTCAAGGGAACACTAGAGAAGCAAAGTGCTCATTGGAAGGATTTCGTGAAATTCAAGGAATTGGAATTATCTAAGGAACGGTCGAGAATAAACAAGGCCAATGCCGTAAAAAAGGATAAGTTCCATAAGCTAGGGCCAGGTGGCTACGCGGCGGCAATGCCTAAGTGGGATAAGTCTGAGAAAGAGATGGAGGATGCAGGTGTCACTCCAGTTACATTGAGCTGGCCCCCCAGGTGCAGGACTTGGTTCTATGCACATGGGGGGAGTTGGACCCGAAGTCAGGCTTAGTTTCGAAGAAGGCATGTCTGAACGGAGCCGAAGATAAGATACTTGTTGCAATAGAAGAGGCTCGATCGGGGGTGTTCGAGCCCAATAGAGAGAACGACGACCTTACGGGTGCCCTGGGAAATCCTGAACACCCGGGAAGAACACGAAGGAAGGGAGTTATTCCGTGGTATGAGGGGTTTTTGGACTGGAATGCCGACTACAGAACCCGTGCAAGAAGGAAGATTGCGGAGGAGAAGAAGAGGAAGATGGAGGAGGAGCAGAGGAAGTAGGACTATGAATTCCTTCAAGGCCTAGAATCAGCGCATGCGGACTTGGCAGTCAAATTCCAGCGGCAGCAGGAGCAGATCGACTCACTTAGCCAGCAAAGGGGGTCTCAGCAGCGGCAGCAGCTAGCGGATGATCTAGCATTGGATAGCACCGTCCCATCCATGCCTAGAAGCAGTGTGGGTTCCGCCCCGGGCGACGCATTGCTGGATAGATACCCCGTGGATGACATCATGGAGAACACTAACTGCGAGCTACACTTCAAAATGAAGAACATATCCATGAAGGTGGCGGACGCCGTTGCTTTTACCAATCCCCCCCGAAGCAACCTTCCATTGCATCCCGATTCCAGCGGGCTATGCTCGTGTCTTGGTTGATGAGGTGGTGGACCAATATTCGGGGCTAGAGCTTGACATTCCTGGAGGTGACGAGGAGCACACACTGGGAGAGGCCAAACATCAGATCATCCTATGGAGAAAGGATTGCATCATCTTTCGAAGGCCACCGACACCGTGTCAGCTGACTCCTTGTCGAAGTCCGCCACCGAGTCAGCAGACTCCCGCTCCTCCAAGTCCACCAACGCGTCAGGCCACTCCTCCTCCAAGTTCGGCAAAGTGTCAGGCCACTCCTCCTCAAAGTCCGACACAGCGTCAGACCACTCCTCCTCCAAGTCTGGCACAACTTCAGGCCACTCCTCCTCCAAGTCCGGCATAGCTTCAGGCCACTCCTCCTCCTCCAACTCAGCCATGTCAGCCGTCTCCGCCGCCTCAGCAATCACGGAAGAGAGCCGCCGCAGCTATGGTGCGTAGCGGTACAAGTCGAGGTAGTACGGGAGGTACAGGCAGAGGCAAGCGATTTCAATATGGTCCAACCCTCGCGCCTCTTCTGCAGAGGCCTTACGACAAGTCTGAGGAGGAAAACACAACCATAGTGAAGGCCCATGTGGAAGCCCATTTTGCACCGAAACCGCCACCGCCGCCAAGGGAGAAAGTGCTTGAGAAAAAGGTTGACCACTTCATTCATATGGCTAGAGCACCAGCTCCCAAGCCTGTTGACACAGACTATGAGCGCCACCTCAGGAAGTTAAATCGAGCACATCTACAGAATGAGGCGAGCTCGAGCTCGAGCAAATCAGCTGGCAAAAAATGCGGTAAAACCGTTCCCCAGCTGGGAGAACAGGCGGCACAATCAACCCCCCCGCTTGTTGTGCCAACAACACATGAGAGTACGCGCGCCCAATATTATTGTGTGCGAACCGTTAACGTTCCCCAGCTGGGCGATGTGGTAATAACCGAGCAGCATATTGAGCAGGCTGAAATGCTCAAGATCACTATTGGACAACTCCTCGATATCGAGCCCATGTCTCCGCTTAGAGAGGAGGAAATAAAACGGAAATATGTCCGGGGCCAACCTTTGGTCGAGCCAGACGAGGTCAAGAAGCTCCCAACGAGAATGTATAAATTTCATCAATGGTACATGAACATTACCAAGATTTCCAATCGAGAGTCCCTCATGGTGAATGTCAAGAAGGATCATTACTTCCATGAGAAAGCTGTGTCCGTTGAGTATTCAGAACTATTTCAGTTATACAATCAAGACGCACTCGACAAATCCATCGTCAGTTGCTATTGTCTGTAAGTGATTTCTTTCTGTAATTTAAGTCTCAAGCTAGCTGTAGTGATCATTTTGATCAATCATTACCTGTAATTATCCTCACTATATTCTTTTCTGTGGTATTATGCAGGATGAAGATGTATGAAATAAAAAAAGGTGCACGCTATGGCATTGGGTTCATTGACCCAAATACCATTAATGAATACACATGGAACTTAGATACATATTATCGAGCAATTGTAGAGGAAAGCATGCTAGAGTTCTTCAAGCGCCTCAAATACAATGAATATATACTACTTCCTTACAGTTTTCCTGTGAGTCACACTGTCTTGTACTACAAATTCTATTTTTTGCTTACTAGCTAGCTACATGTTTTTGCTTACATATATATGCCCGCTTAGTTAAGACATGCAAACGTCTGTGCATGCAGTTTTCACTGGATCTTGTTAATCATTAAAGTTAATGAAGGAACAGTTGAAGTACTGGACTCACTACTTAAGAAACAAAGTGACTACACCATCGTGAAGGGGATAGCAAACAGGTAATTTCAATCATTATTAACTATATCTCGGCCTATTTAATTAGTTCGTCATTTCCTGATAACAGCTATTTAATAACCCCTTTATTCATTTTCTTTGTCGGCGGGCAGGGCTTGGGCAAAGTTCATCAACGTCACTCCAGGCCAATGGAAACAAAAGCTGAAATGGTATCGACCCAAGGTAAGTAATTAAGTAGTACTAGCTAGCTAGCTACCATCTCTTTAATTATCATGCTTGATTAATTATTATCTGATCAAATTCCATTCTCGTAAAGGCCCTGAAGCAGGCGCCGGGGAATGATCTGTGTGGATACTACGTTTGCGAGAACATTCGCATGATGGCGTCCGAAAGGAGCAGATCTCAAAGCAAAGACAGGAATCGGTACGTTTGTCAGAACACTATTCACAATTTTTACACCATTATCGATATCTAGTCACACAACTAATACACATGCATATTGATCTCCTTATTAACAGTTCAGAGAGGTGCGGGACAAGCTCCTACCAACGGAGCGCATACAAGCAATTCAAGAGGAAATAGCAGGATTTTTGCTCGACCAAGTCATAGATACGAGCGGAGAATACTATTACCCGCTACCGCCCCCATGAACCATTTCCAATTGTCATCGTGCTCCGAAGGCACCAATTAGGCTAATGCCACCGGCTCCGAAGGCACCAATTAGGAGAAATTATATATAGCTAGCTAATTGTATATATATATATACATGTGTGTATGTGTGAATTAATGGTGGTTGTGAGACATTCGATGATATATATATATATATATATATATATATGATCGGTTCTACTCGAAATTCTATTTATACATATGCATAACGTGTACAATATGCAGTATCGTAAAATACCAGTAAATGAAAAAGAATTAAATGGAAAACAAAAAATTAAATGAAAAAGAAATCATAAACCCAAAACCCCCCAACCTTTTAATACCGGTTGGTGTCACCAACCTAAAGGGCTCCCTGCCACCGGAGCTGGCTCATGCCACGTGGTTGCCCTTTAGCACCGGTTCGTGTGGAACCGGTACTAAAGGGGGGGGGGACCTTTAGTCCCCACACTTTAGTGCTGATTACTGAATCGTCACTAAAGGGCCTTACGAACCGGTGCTATAGCCTGGTTCTGCACTAGTGCTTTGCAGTAGGGAAAAATTGGCTTTGCGTAAAAACTTTAACCATAGAGCCTCCACCAACCATATATGCCTATAGTTATAGTTGTTACATGTTCATTGCTCTACAGTGTTATTTTGCTAGCATATTCCATGTGCTGACCCGTTTCGGGCTGCAACATATTATGTTGCAGACTTTTCAGACGAAGAGTAAGGTGCGCTAGGTCGTTGTCGTGCACTCAGCTATGCCGTTGGAGTTGATGGACTCACTTTACCTTCGAAGCCTTCCGCTGTTATCTTATTTAGATGGCCTTAAGCCATATTATTGTTATAAGTTCTCTTTTGAGACTATCGATGTAATAAGTGTGTGATTGAAACTCTGTTTTAAATCCTTCAAGTACTATGTGTGTCAGCATTACCGATCCAGGGATGACACTTATGCACAGAGATTTGACCGTTTGAGGTCGGATCGCCAGACCCACCTATCCTTCCCACAGCTTTGGAGCATCCATCTCTTGTTGCATTAGCATTTTGTCAGAGGCGAAGCGGTAGTACCGCTTATGCAGTACTTCCATTGGTCAGTACCGTGGCTAGTGCCGCTTGGGGTTGAGCCTTCTGTTTCTCCCTCATCATTTCACGGTAGTAACGCTGGCTACTTCCGCTTGGTGCCGAGTCTTTTGTATCCCCTCGGAAAATTCACATTAGTACCGCCGACACCACTTCCACTCTAGTGTCATGCTAACTATCGCTGGTTCCTCTGTTACCCTTCGACAATTAACAGTAGTATCGCTCTCGCGGAACTACCGTACTAGTATTGGTCTAGTACTCGCAAGGTCGTAGAGAAACTACCATGCTAAGCGGTAGTGCCGCTCCCCTGAGCAGTATTACCGCTTGAGCACGACCAATGCACATAACCATTGGATTTGAACCCATCACTATAAAAGGGGGTCTTCTTCCCCAAGAAGACCACCTCTTTCCCCCATTGCTCCACTGTTGCCCTAAAGCTCAAACTTGCACGATGACCCTCCCTAGCAATCAAAACTTCTTGATACTCTAGGGTTTGGAGGAGAAGGCCTCAGTGTACACTTCCACCAAGAGAATTTTGATTCCCCCACAATCCCCTGGAGATCTTGTTACTCTTGTGTGTTGGGGCACCCTGGATGGAAGAGGTCATCTTGGAGCCACATTCCATTTTGGTGGAGCTTCGTGGTGGTCTTGGGAGCCTCCAATTAAGTTCTGGAGAGAGCCCCATCCTTGTTTTTAAACATCCGGTTGCCGCCTTCAAGTGAACGGCTAGTGTAATCATGACATCGTGCATTGTGCAAGGGTGTGAGGAGAATATGATGGCCCTACTAGCTTCTTGGGGAGCATTGCGCCTCCACACTGCTCAAATGGATATATACCTCTCCAAAAGGAGGGAACTTCAGTAACACATCCTCGTCTCCATCAACTCCACTTGTTGTTACTTCTTACCTTTACTTTGTGCAAGCTTATATTGTGTTTGTATCTCGTGCTTGCATTTGTTGTCGGTGTTGTCCTTATCATATAGGTTTCACCTAGTTGCATATCTAGACAACCTATTATCTTGTTGAGCCTAAATTGTTAAAAGAAGTTAAACCTATTATCTTTCAATTGGTATTAGAGTCTCTTCTCTTTATTAAGGGCTTTACCACCTAAAGGGTATGGTTGACGATGGGGATAGGTATGGAGAGAAATCCACATTGTGGACTCGACTGGGGTTACCTATGGTTATTTGAAGGAGGCCATGCCTCACTTAAATCATCTATGATACGAGGTCAAGGACATTCTAAGCAAATTTCTTGAGGGCATGAAACCTCCCACCGAGCGCAGGCAAGTATGTGATCCTACTTCCTTGAAAACGAATGCCAACTTCATCAAGGAGTCGACTAATATCTTAAAGCCTACCTCATCTCAAGGAAAGAATGGGTCGGGCATTCATACCGCAATCGCCCCTCATCTGTCTATGAGGACCGGTCCCCTCACCTCATATAAACTCTCATGATCCTCCTCCTAAGCTTCATTTGACTAACTTTCCTAATTGGGTTTTTTGTATTAAGTCTCATTTGAATCATAACTCAACTCAACTTTGGAGGGTCATTCAACAAGGCTTCTATCCGCACGATCCAAGCAATTTGTCCCCAAGAGAAGAAGTGGACAACCAACTTAATGCATCTGCCTTGTTCATTCTTGAAGCCGCCATGCCTCCTAAAGGGCTCTCTCATTAGCGCCCTTTCACCATTGCCAAAGATGCATGTGAACACATCAACTCTTTGTACAAGGGAAGCTCGAGCGTTCAACGCTCCAACTTTGAGGTCGTGCTTGATGACGCCGATGAGTTTGTTATGAATGATGATGAAGATCCCTGTGACCTTTACCAGAGATTGACTACTCTTGCGGTCTCACTCGGATATCATGGAGCAAGGACACAAATGACAATTGGGTCAAGCGCAAGTTACTCAAGGCCATCATGCCTTTCAATAAGAGCATGTCCTCTGTGATCCATCAAAGACCATACTTTCACACCTTGTCCTCTAGCAACGTGTTGGTTGAGTTTATTGCTATGCACATCTTGAAAAAGACCACCACCAACACACTAGCTCGTGTTCAACGGTCAAACAAGCCCAACCTAGCTTTGAAGGCCAAGGTGATTCCGAAAGAGGAAGAAGAAGAGTGTTGCTCCAAAGACATCGTGTATGCTTACCACGAGCACATGGCTCTTGCGTCAAGACAATTTTGCTGCAACAAGAGAAACTCCAAGAATAACTCAAGTGGATCCAAAGGCAAGGGCCAACGTGTGAGGACTTGCTACAATTGTGGCAACATGAGTCACTTCGTAATGGATTGTATTTATGAGAAGAGAAAGAAAATGGAGACAAGCTTTTGCAAGGACAAGTCCAAGTCCTTCCAAGACAAGAACAACAATTTCGCGAAGAAGGTGCTTCAAAAGGGTTTGGTGGTGCATGAAGTGTACGACTCCGATAATGATGATGATAGTGGTGAAGGGGTTGCAACGACCTTTATTGCCACCTCTCCATCACCCAAGGTGTCCCACTTGGACTCCCCCAATGAGAACACCACCACCACTCACAAGTGCCTCATGGCCAAGGCCACCAATAAGGTAACCTCCAACATCAAAACTAGCATTTCTATTAATCCTTCTTTGATAAATTGTGTCAAAGGAAGTAAGGAGGCGAAGGTGGAAGAAAATGAGTTTGACAAGTTCTTGGGTAAGCTAAAAGGTAAGACCAAGAAGCACTTTGTTGCTCTCTTGGAATAATTAGGTGAGGCCAATGGTATCATCAAGTCTCACGAAGAGACCATAACTAAGGTGGAAGGGCATAGTCATGAGTATGCCGATGAGATTGAAGATCTTTCTCATGCTCTTGAGGAAGAGCAAGGTCTTCGTGTGGCTCTTGAGGAGTCACAAAATGTTGACCTTGCTAAATTAAAAAAAGATAATGATCATGCTCAAGTTCTTGCTAGAGCGCTTAAATATGAGAATGTTAAATTTGGTGTTGGCTATGCTATACTCAAAGATTAGTTTGAGATACTTGACAAGGCTCACAAGGCCTTGAAATGTGCTCACGCTACACTCAAGGACTCTCATGATCAACTCCAAGTGAAGCTAACTAAGGAGATCGCTACTTGTCATTCTTCTGTTTTAATCGATAATGCCCATGCAACTAACCCTGAGCATGCTCATCTTGTTGAGGAGAATGCTAAGTTGAAAGAACAACTTGAGAAAGGCCTGGAAACATGCATACAAGGTGAGAACTAACTCAACAAATTTTTGAGCAATCAAAAGGAAGTTGTGGCAAAGTAAGGGCTTGGATTTGCACCCAAGTCATAGAATAAGAAAACAAAGAAGAAAAGAAAGACCAAGCAAGCTCCCCCTCTCAAAGAGTTATTTGTCAAAGAGGGAGAGGGTGATCCTAAGGAGAAGAAGAACAAGGTGGTGGGTGGCGATGCCAAAAGGGGCAAAACCACTCATCCCAACAAAGCCAACGATTTTTTAACCCTTCATATGTGTTATGCCGTGCTAGTGATGGGAATGTTTATGCAAAATCTGTTGCTTCTCTTTATGGGTTCATTAAATGGTCTATTGGGGTTCCTAGGACCCGTTTTACTAACCTCAAAGGACACATTCAAGAATGGGTACCTAAACCAAACATTAATCTTATATAGGAGTTTGCTTCTGGTGGGATGTCATGGTTGCTTGATAGTGGAGCGACAAATCATATGAACGGAAGTAAGGACTTGGTGGTGGATGTTCAAGCAAGTATATCTATGCCTATACGTGTCCAATTTGTTGATGCTTCATTACCTAGGTTATTGGGTCTTGGCAATGTGATCATCTCACTAGACTTGTCCATTGAGAAGGTCATGCTTGTTGAGACCCTTGCATATAATTAATTTTTCTTTCATCAACTTGCACTTGTAGGCTTTGCAAATTTCTTTGATATTGACACATGGTCCTTTTGTGGAGAAGACTCTTAAAGTAGCCTTTGTTGGATATGTAGAGAACGGTCTCTATGTGGTTAACTTCTCGGAGAGACCCACTAAAACCACGACTTGTCTAATGGCTAAAGTTGACGTGGGATGGCTTTGGCGTCATCATTTAGCCCACGTCAATATGAGATCTTTGCAAAGTCTCTTAAAGGGGACTACATCCGAGGACTAACAAATGTTAGTTTTGCCAAAGATTGTGCTTGCAGTGCTTGTATCGAAGGAAAGTTACATGAGATGGCTCATCGACCCATGACAATTATACCTTCCAAGAGGCCATTGGAGCTCCTTCATATGGATCACTTTGGACCTCCATCATTTGATAGTCTCGGGGGAGAAAATATTGCTTGGTGATTGTGGATGACTATTCAAGATACACATGGGTATATTTCTTCAAGAGGAAGAGTAAGACCCAACAAACCATGACCGACTTTGCAAATAAAGATCAACGTCGATATGATGCAAAGATATTGATCATTAAAAGTGACAACGGCACCGAGTTCAAGAACTACACCTTGGATGAGTTCCTTAGTGATGAGAGGATCAATCATTAATATTCCGCACCTTATACCCCTCAACAAAATGGTGTTGCGAAGAGGAAGAACCGGACATTGATGAATGCGACAAGAACAATGATGGCGGAGTTCAAGTATCCGTACAACTTTTTGGCCGAAGCTATCAACACCACATGTCACGCATTCAATCGGCTCTACCTCCGCAAAGGCTTGAACAAGACTTCATATGAGATACTTACCAACAATAAGCCCAACCTTACACTACTACAAGATGCTGCTAATGTGGCACTATAATGAGAGACCCTTCAACGAAACTATGTGTGAGGCATTATAACAGCGATGTAAACCATCAAAAAGATACAAAACATTTGCGATGGCGGATACATCAAACACAATTCAGATTACAGTTGCGTGTGCCATGCGTGACATACAGTTCACTTGAATAAACTATTTGCGATGAGCATAACAGTAGAAACGGTCAGCCAGATGGAGGTGTGTGCGATATACAACATATAGTTCACTCAGATGAACTGTTTGTGATTAGACAACACAACAAAAATGGTCAGCCAGATCAAGGTGTGTGCGATATACGACATACAGTTCACTCGGATGAACTATTTTTGATTAGGTAACACAACAGAAGCGGTTCAACTTAACAAGATGTGTGTGATACGTGGCAAACATGTCAGTAATTGTAAATGTGTGGGAAGATCGATAACAACGCAGACGATTCCTGTTAACAAGCCGTGTATGTTGTGGGCAAATGCTTGTGGGTATACAATTGTGAGCGATTAATGAAATCATTACCGACGGGTTCCCTTGTTTAGACCGTGTGCAATGTGATTTGCTCTGTCCGCACAACATCTATGCTCTGTCTATAAAACATCAACATATATATTTATAAGAACACGATTGCATAACCAAATTAAACGTTACGTAAGTGACTACAGACATAACATTTCCACACACCAAAGTAAACAATTACATGCATACTAAACTGGGAGAAATGAGCATCTAATTATCTACTTCTTGTTGTGACGATGCTTGCCATTGCTATGCTTCCGACTGGATCCCTGGCCGTTTTGGGGAAGGAGACACTTACTCATGTCAACAATCCGCCTGTACATCTCGTAGCTCGTGTACTCCTCCTTGGCCGTGTACACGATGTGAGCTTTGTCGAGTTTCTCCATCCAGACCGAGTGCCAGGCATGCTTGTCCTTGCTATAGGAATCCTTCATGTTTCTGTAGTAGGGGTAGATGATGTCCTTGGCTAGGTGAACAAGTGAGTCCTTCTCATGCTTCTTGCTGCCCCAGATCTTGTATTGGCCCTGGATGTCAACAAGATTCTAGGAGGAGATGTCCGAATTCTTGAGCACCTTTACATCGTTGGCCATGTCCACCGTAAAGAAAATGTAGTGGGAGCTATTGACAAACCCGGCGAAACGTTCGCAAGGCCTTGCGGCCAGGCAGCTGTGGTAGATAAGGACGTGATTGCGCACGCACATGTGGGCGACAGCGACCTTGTGACGAGACCCGACACGGGCATGGTTGTACTCGAGGTCGAACCTGACCACCTTATACTTCTCCACAGCAAGCAACGACTCCTTGGTATGGATGGAGTTCTTTACTAGATCGGGTTCTTGGTGTACAACACCGATAGCTCCGTGAACCTTCCGTGGGTGTCCACTATGTCATGCATGGTGAACTGCCGCTCATTGTCACCAGCCTCTTAGAGCGCTATTAGAGCCGCGCAGGATACCCTCTAAGAATTTGTCATCGTGGGTGTGGTTCTTGCAATACTGGGGTGCGATCGAGAGGTTGGAGACACAAGGGTTAAATGGCCGCTGTAATAAATGGGAGCCGACCGGCCTGTAATCATCATGTCTTGTCACCACGTTCATAGCGGAGGATTCCAGTGCACGCTTGAGCACCCCACCCATGTTTCGTTTGACCACGCGTGGGTTCGGAGAGGCACCAAATGTATCGTTGGTGAGCATGTTCCCCTGCAACCGAGCAAGCTTCCAGCCCGGCTAGTTTGGCCACGCGTCGGCTGGAAGAGGGGCAAATCTCGTGGGTGTTTATTGGCAAAAAACTTTGCAAAAACAAAGTGTGTGGAATGAATTAGAGCAACACACATGTTCAATAATAAGTTTACCTGTGGGTGATGAGGTCAAAGTTACACGGAAGGGTAATGATGGACACTCAAGTGCGATAATTAACGCTCTATAGGGCACATAGTTGAAGAAACCAATTGTGTACAATAATGTTGAAGATCGCAGTCGAGTCTGCTATACAGATCGTTTGCGATGAAATCAACAGGGGAAACACATTCGAGAATGGTAAATAAAATATGTGTCCATTGCATATTAAGGTCAAAATAGTACTACCAATATACGATTCTCATACGATGCCATTTCAACGATTGCACCACAAAAGGCCGAAATATTACAAGGTTCAAATTCCAGAGTTATATGGCTCAAATTCGAAGGCTACAAGGTTCAAACTGATATTAGAAATGAAATTCAGCTCATGCAGCTGCAGATGCCCGCACTGATCAACTGAACATGGATATAAGAGAGGTTCAAACTAATATTACCACATGTAAGGCTTGTTTCGAAAGCTCGTCATTTATGCAAAGGGATCGACCACTGACAAGTCATGTATAGGCTTGACATAATGTGACACCCTGATATTTAAGCTACAGTAAACCCCTATTAGTGATGCCAGTTCATCATAATTAAAGTTTTTGCTAAACCTCACTTGACTCAAACTTAGTTCAAATACAAATTCAAATAACAAGTCAAATTATAGTTTCTTAAAACAGCGAACTAAAAATGTTCAAAAGGTTACAAATATTAACTAATTATTTAAAAAACATCATCCAATATTTAATAAAATGATTAATGGCCCTAAAACAATTACAACAGTGACCAAAACGGCCCCGTTAATCCAATTTCATTTATGCAAAATTCAAATGAATTCAAACATCTCTCGAACTTTTTGTGGCAGTGCCAATAATTGCAGTGTACATATGTGGACAATTTCCATATTCTACAAAAGTCATTTGGTTGCCTAACTACATGCAAAACAGCAACATAAAGGGAAAAACAGAAATGAATATAAAAGAAAAAGAGAAAAGGCCTAAGTGCATTGTGCACTTAGGCCTGCTCACTACAGGAGCCGGCCGAGCCCATCACCGGCGCCTTCTCCTTCCCTGTTCGTACAGGGCGCGGTGGACGCCCGTGCGCCGTCCGTGGCCAGGGGGGCCACACGCCGGCCATCCGCTGCCGTCACGCGTAGATAAGGTCGCCGGTGAAGCCCCCTGCCAAACCCTAGACTGCTCCCTTCCCCCTCGCGCCCCTTGCGCCCTCTCTCTCTTGTTCCCGAGCTCGTTCGCCTGCGGCAGTCACTGTCTCGTCGTTGTTGCCGCGACCACCGGCCACCCCGAGCACTGCCTGGAAGTCTAGGAGGTCCGCCGTGGCCTTCTCCCCTGCCTCCACCACCGGATCGAGGCTGGGGTGCCGCGAAGCTGCCACCCGCGCCCGTTCCCCTTCACTAATGTTTGCCTCGGCCGCTGCATTGATCTACAGTCTCTGACCATCCCAAGCACCCCTGAGCCTTCCCTGCAATTCTGTGAGCGGCCGCCGCCTCTCCCCTCTCTTCTCTGCCCCTCTCCACGCCTGTAGCTCGCTCCCTGCACCGTTTCCGCCACGGCCAGAGCTCCTCGCCGCCGGGCATGGCGCAGCCGCAGCCACAACCACTACCGCTCGCAACTGAGCACGGCGTTGTGCTCCTCACCTTCCCCGTCTTCCAACGTGATCCCTACCTCCTCTCCCCGTGCCCTGCATCGCCGATGTCCAAGCGCGCTCGAAGCCGCCGTCGTTCCACCTCATCGCCGGCATCGAACCCGGCCATCTCGCGGCCAGCCAACACCACCCCTGGATGCACGCGAACCTCACAAAGCCGTAGGTGCAAACCGCATTCGAAACAAGCCACCGTAGGCGAATTCCGACACCTCCGTGTGCGCCGCCGTCGTTGTGGTTGCCGGCGATTAGCCGCTGGCGCGCTGACGTGGCACCACTAACCCAGCCACTAACCCCTCTCTCTGTGCCGCTGACCGATGGGCCCCACGCACTAAGTAATTATTAGTTAATTAAACTACATAATTAACTAACCTAAATAGTCACTGACTGTCAGGCCCCACACCCTTAATTAACCATCCTTTTTATTAACCCATAGATTAAGATCACTTTCACTGACAGGTGGGGCTCTATCACTGTTCCGGTGGATAGGACTAGCCTAGTCACCCTGCTGAGTCGGCAGCTTGGCCCACTAGTCAGCCTGTGCTGACTGGGCAGTTGACCCAGTCAACTGGGTCCACTGTCAGCCACATATGGACCTCTTTGGGTACACTCTTTGTGTACCCATAGCATTTTATTCTTTTATTTCGAAATAATATTATTTCCAGAAATTTTAGAAAATTATTTAAAACTTCAATAAATCATATAAAATAAACCGTAACTCCGATGAAAAAGTTTTATATATGAAAGTTGCTCAGAACGACAAGACGAATCCGAATACGTAGCTCGTTCGTCCATCACACATCCCTAGCATAGCAAACACGCAACTTTCCCCCTCCGGTTCATTTGTCCGAAAATGCGAAACACAGGGGACACTTTCCCGGATGTTTCCCCCCTTCGCCGGTATCACCTATCCCTACGTTAGGTCACCCCTAGCATAATGTATTGCCGCGTCTTGCTTTGTGTTACATTTGATTGCTCTGTTATTTATTGTGTTCCCCCTTCGTTACTTCTTTCCGGTAGACTCCAAGACCGCTGTCGATGTCCGTGTGTTCGACTACATCGAAGATGACCCCTCCTTGCCAGAGCAACCATGATGAGGACATCAATACAATTGTTACACCCACAGCCCCTGCTGCTATACATACTGGACCAATTACTAGAGCTCGTGCACGCCAACTAAATTACCAGGTACTTTCGTTTCTTGGTAATGATTCTAATGTTCATGAGAATATGATGCTGCCTAAATTGGATACATTTGTTTTGCTTACAAATGAAGGGCCTAGCTTGGAGAAGGATGAACATTGGAGCAAGAACAAGCATGGAGATGATGGCATGCGCAAGGGGAACAAGAACGGAGTTACAAGTGATGATTTCAGGACTTTGAAGCCACCATAATGGGTGCATGAAGCCTTGGACGAAATATACAAGATGCCACTTCATAAATTTCGTCCCGAGGCTATTTTAGGTGCTGCGTCACCTTATTATTGGGCCAGGCCCATGTAATTTCGAAATACATAAATATAGGCTATTTTTAGAGTCCGTATGTGTGGGGAAACAAGAGATAGGGTTGATTTCGGACCCCTCCACCAAGGGCCACGAAATTCCCCCCTCTTCCTCCATATATACAGCCCTTAGGGCATCGTTTAGACTTGGGTTTTGTTTAGATTAAAAGTTCGCCATAGCTGCAACTTTGTGTACTTCGTTTGTGTTCAACGACCAGACAAAGGCGTCACAGAACCCCACCTTGATCAATAAAGCTTTCATCTTATATTCGTAATATCCAGATTGCAATCTTAGTTTCTTGCTTGTTCTTCATTTGCTCGCAGGAAACAGACCCTCGTGGTCAGGTTGATCGTGCTCCGGCGTGGTCAATAACCTCTCGGAGTTGGTTTAGCGATTGCTAAGGCGCGACGTCCTCGCACGTTCGTAGTCGGATCGTCAAAGTCGACTTCCGCCAAAGCGATATCCATCATCTCATCGAAAGACGGGACACCTTTGCCTCTATCAAGTGGTATCAGATTTCCAGGTTGCTCGGTGAGATTTTACAGTTTTTCGTAGTTTAGATCGAGTCTGTTCTTCATACCTACAGTCCACGAAAAAGCCACAAAAAAAATTTAGGGTTAGTTCATCATATCCGAACCAATCTGAGCCTTTGCATAATCTTTTTAGGGTTTTGCTTTGTTGAATTTGCGGTTGCATCGTCGGTCTAGTTGCTGGTCTTAGAGTCTAGTCTTTTAGAGTTTCGAGTTCTGGTCATAAGTTGTCACGCCGCCGCCGCACCATCATCATCGCCCCTGCCATCTACCACCACCGCTCCGAATCCGTATCCATATACCACCACCAATCCGTGTCCATATACCACCACCGATCCATATCCATATACTACCACCGCTACCACCACCGCTGCCATATACCACCACCATATATCCACCACCAATCCGAGTTCCTTGCTTATTAGGTTTGTTTTCGAGATCCATCTAGTTTCCGATTCGTGTTTCCTTGCCGGAGTAGGTTTGGGAAAAAAAGAGTCGGGAAACCACGCTCCGTTTAGGCCCAAAATTTTTCGAAAACGCATTTTTCGAAAATTTTTCTGGCTATCCTATTTTTAGGTGTTTCTGAGTGTTTTGAGACAGGTGCCATTATAGGAAGTTTTTCTTGACCCGTTTCCAGTTTTTGGGTCCGGGCAGTCGAAAAAAAAAATTTTGGTCGAAAAAAAAAATTTTCGTGCCCATCCTGTCAGTTTGACCTAGGAAGAGTTTTGAGACACTCGCCATTATAGTGATTTTTCGCAAAAAAAAGCAGCGCAAAAAAAAAGAGCGCAAAAAAAAGAGCGAAAAAAAATTCAGAGTGTGCTTTTCCCTTGTTTACGTGCCGCGCCGTGATTTTGTTGGTGTTCTAGGCTCGCGTCTCTAGCACAGTCTAGCCTAGGACCAGCACAGTACCGTCGTTGAGCGTTTATTCAACTTTGCATCTCTGAATTGATTATTGCTGACCCTTTTTGCTACCATACTATAAGCCTTCCCAGCTCCACATACATCTACGTCGTGTGTTTGACTCTCCCTGGTAATCGCTCTATCCAAGCTTTGAGAGTTTTTGACTACAACGGTTGCCGATCACCGCCTGCTGCTGGGTAAGAACTGGTAAGAATTTGAGATTTGCTTGACGGATTTGTGATACACCACCACCACTTCTTAGTAGTCTGTAGGATCATATTCTTGTGTGTTTCTATTGCTGCTAACCATGCCAGGATCACAAGCCGACGAGATTGACTGGGAGAACTTATCGAACAAGGAGCTTCATGATAAGTTTCAGCAAATGATGACTGAACAGGTACAAGATGTGCTGAACAATTTTGAAGAGGCCATGGAGAAGATCACTGGCCTTGAGAAGACGTTCGAAACAAAGCTCGATAACAGATTTAATGAACTGCTTGCGCGTCTTCCACCACCGGCTGCACCTGTCGCACCTCTGCAACAACAACAACTACGCCCCCTTCCGAATCAGTATGGACGAGCACAGCGTGTTCCTATTGAGCCAGGACAAAATTCTGGTGCCGCTGCTACTGCTGTTGGTGCTTCTTTGGCTCCTGCTACTGCTGCTGCTGGTACCCAGGAGGATGATGAGTATGCGGGCGATTATGAGGATGAGGTTGATCAAAATCAGCACTACGTGCAGCCACCTGCACCACCACCAGCAGGTCGACCTTAGGTATATATTCGTAATGGTAGGCCTGCACCACCACCTCAGGTACGAGATGATGTCCATATTCCTAAACTGAAATTGAATATTCCACCATTTGAGGGTAGATATGTTCCTGATATATATCTTACTTGGGAGTTAGAAACTGAACAACGATTTACATGTTTACAATATCCTGAGGAGAGACGAGTTGCTGCTGCTGTTTGTGCTTTCACTAGTTTTGCATGTGTATGGTGGTCTGAACATTGTAGATTATATCCTGTTCCAACTACTTGGGCTGCTTTGAAAACTGCTATGCGTACTCGTTGGGTTCCACCATATTATCAACGTGAATTGCTTCAAAAATTACAGCGCTTAAGACAAGGAAAAAATTCTGTAGAAGAATATTATCAGGAATTACAAACTGGCATGATTAGATGTGGTATTGTTGAGGAGAATGAAGCTATGCTTGCACGTTTTCTAGGTGGATTAAATAGAGAGATTCAGACCATTCTAGACTATAAGGAGTATACTAATATCACTCGTTTATTCCATCTTGCTTGTAAAGCTGAACGTGAAGTGCAGGATCGACAAGCATTGGCGCGAACTAACTTTTCTGCAGGCCGACCTTCATCATGGACACCACGTGCATCTTCTACTTCAACTGCACCAGCACCTCCATCCGGTGCCACCTCCAGCCGTGATACAAGAAAATAGGCACAACCACCATTATCTGCCAAGAGCGCACCTGCGGGGCCTGCACAGCGTTCTTCTTCTTCCATGGCATCAACAGGGCACACAAGTGATATTATTTGTCGTCGTTGTAAGGGAGGAGGTCATTATGCGAGAGAATGCAAATCTCCGCGTGTGATGATTGCTACCGCGGATGGTGGATATGAGTCCGCTAGTGACTATGATGAGGAGACATTGGCTCTTATTACACGTGAAGAACATGGTGGAGATGATTCTGATCATGAGACGCCATACATGGCTCCTGAAGACGCTGACAGGTATGAATGTTTAGTTGCTCAACGTGTTTTGAGTGTGCAGGTCGCACAAGCTGAGCAAAATCAAAGGCACAATTTGTTCCATACCAAGGGAGTTGTGAAGGAACGTTCTGTGCGCGTCATAATAGACGGAGGGAGCTGCAACAACTTGGCTAGCATGGAGATGGTGGAGAAGCTTTCTCTCACCACAAGACCACATCCACATCCTTACTACACCCAATGGTTCAACAACAGCGGCAAGGTTAAGGTAACACGTACTGTTCGTGTGCATTTTAGTATCTCTACATATGCTGATTATGTTGATTGTGATGTGGTACCTATGCAAGCATGTTCCTTATTACTTGGTAGACCATGGCAATTTGATAAAAATTCTGTACACCATGGTAGAAACAATCACTATACTCTTGTTCATAAGGATAAAAATATTACTTTGCTTCCTATGACTCCTGATTCCATTTTGAAAGATGATATTAATAGAGCTAATAAAGCAAAACAGGAGAAGAATAAGAGTGAAAATCAGATTGTGGCAAAAGAATTTGAGAAACAAATGAAGCCTAATAATAAACCATCTAGTGTTGCTTCTGAAATTAAATTGAAAAGTGCATGTTTATTTGCCACCAAATCTGATATTGATGAGCTAGATTTCAGCAAATCTGTTTGCTATGCTTTTGTGTGCAAAGAGGCATTATTTTCATTCGAGGACGTGCCTTCCTCTTTGCCTCCTGCTGTCACTAACATTTTGCAGGAGTTCGCTGACGTTTTTCCACAAGACGTGCCACCGGGATTACCGCCTATTCGAGGGATTGAGCATCAGATTGACTTAATTCCCGGTGCTTCACTGCCAAACCGTGCACCATACCGTACCAATCCAGAGGAGACGAAGGAGATTATGCGTCAAGTACAAGAGCTTCTCGACAAAGGTTACATACGCGAATCCTTTAGTCCTTGTGCTGTTCCTATTATTCTAGTGCCGAAAAAGGATGGTACATCACGTATGTGTGTTGATTGTAGAGGCATTAATAATATTACTATTCGTTATCGTCATCCTATTCCTAGGCTAGATGATATGCTTGATGAATTGAGTGGCTCTACAATATTCTCCAAAGTTGATTTGCGTAGTGGCTACCATCAAATTCGTATGAAATTGGGAGATGAATGGAAAATAGCATTTAAAACTAAGTTTGGATTATATGAGTGGTTAGTCATGCCTTTTGGGTTAACTAATGCACCTAGTACTTTCATGAGATTAATGAACGAAGTTTTACGTGCTTTCATTGGATGATTTGTGGTAGTTTACTTTGATGACATATTGATTTATAGCAGATCTTTCGAAGAACATTTGGAACATTTACGTGATGTTTTTATTGCTCTACGTGATGCACGTTTGTTTGGTAACCTTGGGAAGTGCACCTTTTGCACCGACCGAGTATCTTTTCTTGGCTATGTTGTTACTCCACAGGGAATTGAAGTTGATCAAGCCAAGATTGAAGCTATTGAGAGTTGGCCGCAACCCAAAACGGTCACACAAGTGAGGAGTTTTCTTGGCCTCGCTGGATTCTATAGGCGTTTTGTGAGAGATTTCAGCACCATTGCTGCACCTCTCAATGAGCTTACAAAGAAAGATGTGCCTTTTCTTTGGGGTACTGCACAGGAAGAAGCCTTCTCGGTATTGAAAGATAAGTTGACACATGCTCCTTTACTCCAACTTCCTGATTTTAATAAGACTTTTGAGCTTGAATGTGATGCTAGTGGAATTGGATTAGGCGGTGTGTTATTACAAGATGGCAAACCTGTTGCATACTTTTCTGAAAAATTGAGTGGGCCAAGTCTGAATTATTCTACTTATGATAACGAATTATATGCTCTTGTTCGGACTTTAGAAACATGGCAACATTATTTATGGCCCAAAGAATTTGTTATACATTCTGATCATGAATCTTTGAAACATATTAAAAGTCAAGCTAAACTGAATCGTAGACATGCTAAATGGGTTGAATTCATTGAGACTTTTCCTTATGTCATTAAACACAAGAAGGGAAAAGAAAATGTTATTGCTGATGCATTGTCTCGCCGCTATACTATGCTTTCACAACTTGACTTCAAAATATTTGGTTTGGAGACCATCAAAGATCAATATGTGCATGATGCTGATTTTAAAGATGTAATGCAGAATTGTAAAGAAGGAAGAATGTGGAACAAGTTCGTCGTTAACGATGGATTTGTGTTTCGTGCTAACAAGCTATGCATTCCAGCTAGCTCCGTTCGTCTTTTGTTGTTGCAGGAGGCGCATGGAGGAGGATTAATGGGACACTTTGGCGTGAAGAAGACGGAGGACGTACTTGCTACACATTTCTTTTGGCCAAAGATGAGACGGGATGTTGAGCGTTTTATTGCTTGATGCACTACATGTCAAAAAGCTAAGTCACGACTCAATCCTCATGGTTTATATATGCCTTTGCCTGTACCTAGTGTTCCTTGGGAGGATATATCTATGGGCTTTGTTTTAGGTTTACCTCGAACAAAGAAGGGGAGGGATAGCATATTTGTTGTCGTGGATAGATTCTCGAAAATGGCACAGTTTATACCATGTCATAAAAGCGATGATGCTGTTAATGTTGCTGATTTGTTCTTTCGTGAAATTATTCGCTTGCATGGTGTGCCAAATACTATTGTTTCAGATCGTGATACTAAATTTCTTAGCCACTTTTGGAGATGTTTATGGGCTAAGTTGGGGACTAAACTGCTTTTTAGTACTACTTGTCACCCCCAAACTGATGGACAAACTGAAGTAGTCAATAGAACGTTGTCTACTATGCTTAGGGCTTTTTTGAAGAATAATAAGAAAATGTGGGAGGAATGCTTGCCTCATATTGAATTTGCTTATAATCGTTCACTGCATTCTACTACTAAGATGTGCCCTTTTGAAGTTGTGTATGGTTTCCTACCTCGTGCACCTATTGATTTGTTGCCTCTTCCATCTTCGGAGAAGGTTAATTTTGATGCTAAACAACGTGCTGAATTGATTTTAAAAATGCATGAGTTAACTAAGGAAAACATTGAGCGTATGAATGCTAAATATAAACTTGCTGGAGATAAGGGTAGAAAACATGTTGTGTTTGCACCTGGAGATCTTGTTTGGTTACATTTGCGTAAGGATAGATTTCCTGATTTGTGCAAATCAAAGCTAATGCCACGTGCTGATGGTCCCCTTAAGGTGTTAGAGAAAAAAATGATAATGCATATAAACTTGAGCTGCCTGCAGATTTTGGGGTTAGTCCCACTTTTAACATTGCAGATTTGAAGCCTTATTTGGGTGAGGAAGATGAATTTCCGTCGAGGACGACTTCATTTCAAGAAGGGGAGGATGATGAGGACATCAATACAATTGTTACACCCACAGCCCCTGCCGCTATACATACTGGACCAATTACTAGAGCTCGTGCACGCCAACTAAATTACCAGGTACTTTCGTTTCTTGGTAATGATTCTAATGTTCATGAGAATATGATGCTGCCTAAATTGGATACATTTGTTTTGCTTACAAATGAAGGGCCTAGCTTGGAAAAGGATGAACATTGGAGCAAGAACAAGCATGGAGATGATGGCATGCGCAAGGGGAACAAGAACGGAGTTACAAGTGATGATTTCAGGACTTTGAAGCCACCATAATGGGTGCATGAAGCCTTGGACGAAATATACAAGATGCCACTTCATAAATTTCGTCCCGAGGCTATTTTAGGTGCTGCGTCACCTTATTATTGGGCCAGGCCCATGTAATTTCGAAATACATAAATATAGGCTATTTTTAGAGTCCGTATGTGTGGGGAAACAAGAGATAGGGTTGATTTCGGACCCCTCCACCAAGGGCCACGAAATTCCCCCCCTCTTCCTCCATATATACAGCCCTTAGGGCATCGTTTAGACTTGGGTTTTGTTTAGATTAAAAGTTCGCCATAGCTGCAACTTCGCGTACTTCGTTTGTGTTCAACGACCAGACAAAGGCGTCACAGAACCCCACCTTGATCAATAAAGCTTTCATCTTATATTCGCAATATCCAGATTGCAATCTTAGTTTCTTGCTTCCCCTTGATCACCAGATATCGCCTATTCCTCTCTCTACTGCTTGCATTAGAGTAGTGTAGCATGTTACAGCTTTCCCTTAATCCCATCCTGATGCATAGCCTGTCATTGTTGCTACAGTTATTGATACCTTACCTGCAATCCTAAATGCTTAGTATAGGATGCTAGTTTATCATCAGTGGCCCTACATTCTTGTCCGTCTACCATGCTATACTATCGGGAGTGATCACTCGGGAGGTGATCACGGGTGTATACTTATATACATATTATATGATACCTGTGATGACTAAAGTCGGGTCGGCTTGTAGAGTACCCGCGAGTGATTCACAGATTGGGGGCTGAAAGGACCTTTGTCCCAACGGCCTTCTAGGTGGATCTTTGTGGCGGAGCGACGTGGCAGGTTGAGACCACCTAGGAGAGAGGAGGGGCTGGCCCTGGTCGGCGTCCGCGGTTACTTCTAAATAACACGCTTAACGAGATTTTGGTATTTGATCTGAGTCTGGCCACTGGCCTATACGCACTAACCAACTACGCGAGAACAGTTATGGGCACTCGACGTCATGGTATCAGCCAAAGCCTTCTTGATGTCAGCGACTGAGCGGCACGCGCTGGGTTGGACTGGAATGCCTGCTCTTGTATAAGGGAGGCTAGGTCTGCTCGCCGGCCGCGTACGCAACGTGCAGGTGTACAATGGGCGATGGGCCCAGACCCCTACGCCATAGGATTTAGACCGGCATGCTGACCTCTCTGTTGTGCCTATGTAGGGCTGCGACGTGTTGATATTCCGAGGCCGGGCATGACCCAGAAAAGTATGTCCGGACAAAGGGGATCGAGCGTGTCGGGAAATGTGGTGCACCCCTGCAGGGATGTTTATCTATTCGAATAGCCGTGATCTTCGGTAACATGACGACTTGGAGTTGTACCTTGACCTTATGACAACTAGAACCGGATACTTAATAAAACACACCCTTTCAAGTGCCAGATATAACCCGGTGATCGCTCTCTAACAGGGCAACGAGGAGAGGATCGCCGGGTAGGATTATGCTATGTGATGATACTTGGTTAACTTACCATCTACTCTCTTCTACTGCTTCAAGATGGAGGTTGCCAGAAGCGTAGTATTCGACAGGACTAGCTATCCCCCTCTTATTCTGGCATTCTGCTGTTCAGTCCACATATGCTACCCTTTTCCATTTGATACCAATGCATACATATGTAGTGTAGCTCCTTGCTTGCGAGTACTTTGGATGAGTACTCATGGTTGCTTTGCTCCCCCTTTTCCCCCTTTCTATACCTGATTGTTGCGACTAGACGATGGAGTCCATGAGCCAGACGCCACTGTCGATGACGACTGCTACTACTCTGGAGGTGCCTACTACTACGTGCCAGCCGCTGACGACGGCCAGGAGTAGTTTAGGAGGATCCCAGGCAGGAGGCCTGCGCCTCTTTCGATCTGTATCTCAGTTTGTGCTAGCCATCTTATGGCAACTTGTTTAACTTATGTCTGTACTAAGATATTGTTGCTTCCACTGACTCTTGTGTTTTCGAGCTATGTATTCGAGCCCTCGAGGCCCCTGACTTGTAATATAAAGCTTGTATTATTTTAATTTGTGTCTAGAGTTGTGTTGTGGAATCTTCCCGTGAGTCCTTGATCTTGATCATACACATTTGCGTGTATGATTAGTGTACGGTGAAATCGGGGGCGTCGCAAGTTGGTATCAGAGCCGACTGCCTGTAGGAATCCCCCTTCCACGTTCCTTGGCCGAAGTTGAGTCTAGTCGCTGAAAATCGTTTTACTAACTTGGCTGTGCGGCCCATGGGCCCACGTCGCCATTGGGTGGTATTGGGATCTTTTATTCCTCATCTATACTCTGGGACTCTAATCTCTCTTCTATTCGGGTTTAACAAATTTACTAAAATCTAACTTAGGTTCTAGAAAATACTATCTCCCGGAGAGCCCCTTCAGTCCAGATGATCGCCGGCTGCACCATAAGATTTCGAAGATACTCTTCGATATTCTCTCAAGACCTTGTGCCTGTTGCTTTTACAATTCCATACCACCAAAATATCCCTATGGATAAATGCTTACACCTGTCGTTCTTGTTTTTATTTCCACTCGATCTTCGTATTACAAGATACCCTGAGAATACTTTGTGCCACTGCCTTGTAGTTCCTTGCCGCAGAAATACCACTACGGATAATTCCTTGCACTTACCGAGTATTCGTTCATCCCTAGTTGATCATGTGTTTCACCAAAGTCTTCAAAATACTATTTGATCTTTCAAAAATACTCAACATCTTATTGCTCTTGAAATTCTTGCTTGCTTACATTATGGTTAGTCCCATAAGTATAGTAATCTTATTGGCATCCTTTGCCACTATCATTTTGAGCCCATTGATTCAATAAGTGCGAATGCTCGCAATCCTCAACCAAATCCTAGAATTCATCCTTCTGGCTCAGACGCCATTTTAAACATGAGCTGGATCCCGACCAACCAAATTGCCATCGATTTTACCCCTAAGGCTATTCAACTTATCCATCCCTAATCAGAGCATTGCTTCTGAACCCTTGTCTTGGAATTCATAATTCCTTTGCATTTGAGCTTTGAGTTAGTCAGTTGTTTCTATAATCTGATCCCCTTGCATTCTTTCTTCCTATGGTTGAGTACCGATGCTCACATCAGATCCCTTGTGGACCACCAGACCCTTTGTCGAAAATTTATCCGACAACGTCCTTCATATTCAATAAGCTTGTGAGCCTTTCCTCGGATACATATTGCCTTTAATAAATTGTATCCTCTGTTTTGTCAACCATGCTCTACTTTTGAGCTTGTATTATTTACTCCTGAAGTTTGTGGTATAGTTTCTACGATGCCCCGATGGGTTGAACCTATGCCTTCCTTAATCTCTGTGAACCCGAAAGATTTCACGGGCCGTACTTATCTGGTATTGCACCAGGTAAAACTTTGAACAACTAATGTCATTTTTGAAAAGCGAGAGGTGAATGGAAGGTTATGCATTGAGGAAGTGGGAGTCGACCTTGAACTTGTGTTCATGCCAATGGACACGATATAGATCCTATCATGGAAGCTTCTTGTAATTATCTGTTTCCTTGATATAATATTATCTGGTATTTGTGAATTGATCCATTGCAATCGTGGTTCTGACCATATTTTCTACTTGATCCCATTTCTCAAGCAAGTGAAAACACTTGTCTTCTACGGATCAATACATCTCCACAACCCCTATGTCGATCTTCCTTCGAGTAATACCCTCCAGTATCTCGAGAATATCAAAGAACTGTGTTGCTTTCTATGAGTCTTCATCTTGTATTGCCTCTCACCGATTTCAGATTTCCCCCCGGGTTCTGAGTTATTTCACTCGAGGACACCGATAAGTGAATCGATTCCGCCCTCTGATTCAATAACTCTAAGTAATTTTCATTGCTTACGAGTTTAATAATCCTTCAAGTCATTCCTAGCCTGATCGGCTATATCATTATTGTGCTAAATTTTAACTGTGTACCTGGTCCTTCTTTCTGGAGCACAATTTTTGATGATGAGCTAACCTTACGTCGATTTTTCTCATCATATAATTTCTCCTTAAACAGCAAGCTTGATTTCGAGTTTGTGTCATACCCTTGGTTCCAATAACCTTTCGCTTCATCATTCCTTCGACTGGATGTCATCGCTGATCGATTACATCTTCATGAAATCTCTCAAGAAAGGTGTCATGATCATCATCAACATTCTGGGTTCTTCTGAGATCTCTATCAAATTCTTGATGATAAATACCCTCCTTGCCCCTTGATGATTTGTGTTATCATTGGCAACTTTATTAACTTCCGTCCAACACAAACTTGTTCATGTCTCATGTAGTACCTTGAGTTCCTTTCTATCAAGCTGGTGTTATGATCTACCTTGGAGTATTACCATCTATTATGTCGAGAATGTTGTGGGAATTGCTCCACCTCTTAAGAGTTCCTGGTATAGTGATACTTCTCATCATCACCACAAATTCTTGGCCCTGTGTCAATTCTAACTGGGACACCAACAGGTGGATGGTACTATTTGGATTCTGCCCCCTAGCAACCCTATTGATTTGAAGTTAACGGTCGATAGTTTCATTCTAACTCTATTGCTTATTGAATCATCATTCAAACATTGATCGTGCTACCCAGTCCAGATTTCAGGGTGCACCCTTCTATCTTTGTTAAATTGTGTATGTTTTCCTCAAGCATACATCATTATACCATTTGATCTGACAAATGCTATCTCCTTGTTCACATGATTGTGGAAATCCATCTTTTTTGAAATCTCAATGAGTTGTCACTAAGTCCATCATTCACCTCCTCACCCTCTCCTTGATTTAATGATGAACTCTTGTTTGGAAACTTGCTTCCATAGTTCATCTCCCGAGGATCTTACAATGTCATCTTGACAATTTGTGTTGCACCTTTTCTTCTCAGGCATCTTGATTCTGAGGTATCCTAACACCTATCAAATCTGAATCTCGGTCAGATATGATGGTTGGAACATATTTCCAAGAGTTATTACATTGGTCTTAGTATAACCGGTAAGGTGATATCATGCCTAGCACACCTGGTCGGAGGACGTATTGCAATTGTATCCTTTTAGAAATGTTATCCATTCGTCCATGAGGAAATTGTAAGACTTATTCTATAAGTTGTTCCTGATGAATCCTTTGAGTATCCAAGTCCGATCTTTACCCAATGACCATGTCAATGCTATCTCAAAGCATGTCTGTGGTACTCCAATTTTCAATGAAGAACATTTGAAGCCCAATGCTAAATGTTTCTCGCTTAATTATCCAAACACCATTGTATGGGTAATGTCATGAAATTTCTCTCACCTTACCTAAAGAGTTTTCTACATTATATCCTTTCATGGATATCATGCTCTGCTTGTCCTTGGGAAGGATATACCATTGAAATATGTGTTTAAACATATTTTCCTTTCCATTGTTCTGTTTGAACCTGATAATCACTTTTCCTTTCCATTGGTTTGTTTAAACCGTCTTGTGATCTATATTATATAAGCAGGAATATATACCACTCTGTCAAAAAGACCCTGTTACTTTCGTTGATGACATTCCGATAACCACCGATGGACGAGAACTTTGCCTATTGGCCCGCCTCGTTCAATGAGTAGGAAAATGGTTCTCTTCGTCCCTCGCCCCTGGTACCAACGATGCAGCCAACATAACGGACCGGTTATTCACTGAAATGCCTTGCTATCACAATAGTGTAAGATGTCAATGCCCTTCCTTCTTTTAATCCACATGGTGGGCCCATAATCGACGGTTCCACAGGATCGAAACCTGACTCTCCTGTACCCCCTGTTTCCAAAGTTATTCCTCACACGCGGCTTTGTGTGTAATTCATGAGCCACCTTTCGAGAGATTGCCAATTCTGGTATCTGAAGCAATACTTATGCCCATTGCTCTGAACCCCTTTCACACTCTGTTTCAGGCAACAAATGATTGCCTACTAGCTTGAAACTTCTTATTGCACCTTCTTACCTTGCTCTCAATATTTTCTTAAGTTTCAATTCAAGAGTTACTTTTGGCCACATTCCCCGATGTTATCGACCAGATAGTCAACCTTGCAGAGGTAGGTTCTTCCGGAATACCCACACATTATTCTTTCGTAAGTACGATGGAGTTCCCGAAGAAAGGATGCCGACTTCATCATGATGACCTGAAGCAGAGAAATGAAGACATCAACGTAATGGGTATTAAGACATCAATGTAATGGGTCGACCTCTCCGAGATGAGCAACAAGAACGAGAAGACTCGTTAGAATTTTGTAACCAAATCTTTTCCCCATTAGTCCCCCTCTTAAATCTCGGGACGAGATTTCTTGTAGTGGAGGAGAATTGTGACACCCCGATATTTAAGCTAAAGTAAACCCCTATTAGTGATGCCAGGTCATCATAATTAAAGTTTTTGCTAAACCTCACTTGACTCAAACGTAGTTCAAATAAAAATTCAAATAACAAGTCAAATTATAGTTTCTTAAAACGGCGAACTAAAAATGTTCAAAATGTTACAAATATTAACTAATTATTAAAAAACATCATCCAATATTTGATAAAATGATTAATGGCCCTAAAAAAATTACAACAGTGACCAAAACGGCCCCGTTAATCCAATTTCATTTATGCAAAATTCAAATGAATTCAAACATCTCTCGAACTTTTTGTGGCAGTGCCAATAATTGCAGTGTAAATATGTGGACAATTTCCATATTCTACAAAAGTCATTTGGTTGCCTAACTAAATGCAAAACAACAACATAAAGGGAAAAACAGAAATGAATATAAAAGAAAAAGAGAAAAGGCCTAAGTGCATTGTGCACTTAGGCCTACTCGCTACAGGAGCCGACCCAGCCCATCACCGGCGCCTTCTCCTTCCCTGTTCGTACAGGGCGCGGTGGACACCCGTGCGTCGTCCGTGGCCGCGGGTGGCCACACGCCGGCCATCCGCTGCCGTCCCGCGTAGATAAGGTTGCCGGCGAAGCCCCCCGCCAAACCCTAGACTGCCCCCTTCCCCCTCGCGCCCCCTGCGCCCTCTCTCTCTTGTTCCCGAGCTCGTCCGCCCGCGGCAGTCGCCGTCTCGTCGTCGTTGCCGCAGCCACCGGCCACCCCGAGCGCTGCCTGGAAGTCCAGGAGGTCCGCCATGGCCTTCTCCCCCCGCCTCCACCACCGGATCGAGGCTGGGGCGCCGCGAAGCTGCCACCCGCGCCCGTTCCCCGTCGCTGGCGTTTGCCTCGGCCGGCACATTGATCTACCATCTCCAACCATCCCCGGCACCCCCGAGCCTTCCATGCAACGCTGTGAACGGCCGCCGCCTCTCCCCTCTCTTCCCTGCCCCTCTCCACTCCTGTAGCTCACTCCCTGCGCCGTTTCCGCCATGGTCGGAGCTCCTCGCCGCCGGGCATGGCGCAGCCACGACCACAACCATTACCGCTTGCATCCGAGCACGGCGTTGTGCTCCTCGCCTTCCCCGTCTTCCAACGCGATCCCTACCTCCTCTCCCCGTGCCCTACATAGCCGATGTCCAAGCGCGCCCGAAGCCGCCGTCGCTCCACCTCATCGCCGGCATCGAACCCGGCCATCTCGCGGCCAGCCAACACCACCGCTGGATGCACGCAAACCTCACGAAGCCGTAGGTGCAAACCGCATTCAAAACGAGCCACTGTAGGCGAATTCCGACACCTCCCGTGCGCGCCGCCGTCGTTGTGGTTGCCGGCGATTAGCCGCCGGCGCGCTGACGTGGCACCACTAACCCCTCTCTCTGTGCCGCTGGCCGATGGGCCCCACGCGCTAAGTAATTATTAGTTAATTAAACTACATAATTAACTAACCTAAATAGTCACTAACTGTCAGGCGCCACACCCTTAATTATCCATCCTTTTATTGACCCATAGATTAGATCACTTTCACTGACGGGTGGGGCTCTATCACTGTTCCGGTGGATAGGACTGGCCTAGTCACCCTGCTGAGTCAGCAGCTTGGCCCACCAGTCAGCCTCTGCTGACTGGGCAGTTGACCCAGTAAACTGGGTCCACTTCAGCCACGTATGGACCTCTCTAGGTACACTCTCTATGTACCCATAGCATTTTATCCTTTTATTTCGAAATAATATTAATCCAGAAATTTTAGAAAATTATTTAAAACTTCAATAAATCATATAAAATGAACTGTAACTCCGATGAAAAAGTTTTATATATGAAAGTTGCTCAGAACGACGATACGGATCCGAATACGTAGCCCGTTCATCCATCACACATCCCTAGCATAGAAAACATGCAACTTTCCCCCTACGGTTCATCTATCCAAAAACGCGAAACATCGGGGATACTTTCCCGGATGTTTCCCCCCTTCGCCGGTATCACCTATCCCTACGTTAGGTCACCCCTAGCACAACGTATTGCCGCATCTTGCTTTGTGTTACATTTGATTGCTCTGTTATTTATTGTGTTCCCCCTTCATTACTTCTTTCCGGTAGACTCCGAGACCGCTGCCGATGTCCGTGTGTTCGACTACATCGAAGATGACCCCTCGTTCTTGCCAGAGCAACCAGGCAAGCCCCTCCCCTTGATCACCAGATATCGCCTATTCCTCTCTCTACTGCTTGCATTAGAGTAGTGTAGCATGTTACTGCTTTTCGTTAATCCCATCCTGATGCATAGCCTATCATTGTTGCTACAGTTATTGATACCTTACCTGCAATCCTAAATGCTTAGTATAGGATGCTAGTTTATCATCAGTGACCCTACATTCTTGTCCGTCTGCCATGCTATACTATCGGGCCATGATCATTCGGGAGGTGATCACGGGCGTATACTTATATACATATTATATGATACCTGTGATGACTAAAGTCGGGTCAGCTCGTAGAGTACCCGTGAGTGATTCACAGATTGGGTGCTAAAACGACCCTTGTCCCAACGACCCTCTAGGTGGATCTTTGAGGCGGAGCAACTGGGCAGGTTGAGACCGCCTAGGAGAGAGGTGGGCCTGGCCCTGGTTGGCATCCGCGGTTACTTCTAAATAACACGCTTAACGAGATTTTGGTATTTGATCTGAGTCTGGCCACTGGCCTATACGCACTAACCAAACTACGCGGGAACAGTTATGGGCACTCGACGTCATGGTATCAGCCGAAGCCTTCTTGACGTCAGCGACTGAGCGGCACGCGCCGGGTTGGACTGGAACGCCTGCTCTTATATAAGGGAGGCTAGGTCTGCTCGCCGGCCACGTACGCAACATGCAGGTGTGCAATGGGCGATGGGCCCAGACCCCTGTGCCATAGGATATAGAACGGCGTGCTGACCTCTCTGTTGTGCCTAGGTAGGGCTGCGACGTGTTGATCTTTCGAGGCCGGGCATGACCCAGAAAAGTGTGTCTGGACAAAGGGGATCGAGCGTGTTGGGAAATGTGGTGCACCCCTGCAGGGAAGTTTATCTATTCGAATAACCGTGATCTTCGGTAACAGGACGACTTGGAGTTGTACCTTGACCTTATGACAACTAGAACCGGATACTTAATAAAACACACCCTTTCAAGTGCCAGATATAACCCGGTGATCGCTCTCTAACAGGGCAACGAGGAGAGGATCGCCGGGTAGGATTATGCTATGCGATGATACTTGGTTAACTTACCATCTACTCTCTTCTACTGCTTCAAGATGGAGGTTGCCAGAAGCGTAGTCTTCGACAGGACTAGCTATCCCCCTCTTATTCCGACATTCTGCTGTTCGGTCCACATATGCTACCCTTTTCCATTTGATACCAATGCATACATATGTAGTGTAGCTCCTTGCTTGCGAGTACTTTGGATGAGTACTCATGGTTGCTTTGCTCCCCCTTTTCCCCCTTTCTATACCCGATTGTTGCGACCAGACGATGGAGTCCATGAGCCAGATGCCACTGTCGATGACGACTGCTACTACTAGGGAGGTGCCTACTACTACGTGCCGGCCGCTGACGACGGCCAGGAGTAGTTTAGGAGGATGCCAGGCAGGAGGCATGTGCCTCTTTTGATCTGTACCTCAGTTTGTGCTAGCCATCTTATGGCAACTTGTTTAACTTATGTCTGTACCTCAGTTTGTGCTAGCCATCTTATGGCAACTTGTTTAACTTATGTCTGTACTCAGATATTTTTGGTTCCGCTGACTCTTGTGTTTTCGAGCTATGTATTCGAGCCCTCGAGGCCCCTGGCTTGTAATATAAAGCTTGTATTATTTTAATTTGTGTCTAGAGTTGTGTTGTGATATCTTCCCGTGAGTCCTTGATCTTGATCGTACACATTTGCGTGTATTATTAATGTACGATCAAATTGGGGGTGTCACACATAATGACTTCCTATTACTCTATCAACCGAAGTTCCAAAATGAAATTCAGCTTCTTCAGAGCCTTTTCCATTCTGCTACACCTGCCGGTAGTAATAAACAAATCATTCATTTTTGCAAAATAAATGTAGGGAAAACCTCATTACCTTTAGCACCCTTGCTGTGATAACAAAGAACCTAGCGAATATAATTTTTCGTAAGGTCCCTCGGTAGGAGTTCAAAGTAATTTCTGAGAGATGCAGATCAAAGCATTCAATGTGATTGTTATATTGTATCACTATTATCCACCACCAGGCCTAATCTTATCTGCAAAAGAAGAGAATGTATTAGTGCCTACATGCAGTTTTGAACACTACTATAGGCCTATTTGGTTTGTAGGATTACAAAAATACACTAATATAGTGACGTGCCATCTTCGATCCTACATGATTAACATGGGCATCTGATTACAATCTATAAAAATGTAGACTTCTTCACAAGAGGTTGGAGTGGATGGAAATTTCGCTAAGAAAACTAGTACAGATGAATCCAAAGGAGAAATGCTTATGCATTGTAACCATATGAATCGCACAACCAATATGGGGGGAAAACATGTATGTACTGAAATCCTCCAAAGTTCCTTTAGAAACCGTAGTACATTGTCATTGTAAACTTGGGAAAAGGTACCAAAATTGGAACTCCCTTATGGTTAACATTTAACAGGAAAGGAACATCACCTCAATATATAGCTTCTCCAGGCATAGAAAGCATATCAGGAAACTCACAATTTGTTCCACGTTGGGGCCAATAGATTCTAGTGCCAAGACCTTCACTACACGCAGATTTGGGATCAAGCTTGTCGGAACATTTTATGGATGACAAACGAACATACATTTTGAAAATTAGAAATAATGTTAATTTCAAGAAGGATAGAAAGAAGGCGACTGTTGTACCTGAACGGGTGTGGATCCAATAACAAGTTCGGAGTATTTGACAGATTAGTAGTCCACCATTGTCAATTTTGGCGTAGAAATGACGTTGATTCTTGTTGAACCTTGTTGATCAACTACAAGTAATCTCTCAAGTGAAGGTGAGTCCTCAATGACCATACCATGATACACCTTATGTGATCTCTTGTTGTCGCATCAGCAACACACACAAATAGTCCAGAGAGTCATGGGGGTAATGTGGAATCTACTCAACCCATTGATCGCCTAGAGACGAAGGTACTCGAGTAAAGTACAATCGCGGAGAATGCACTCCATGTCATCCTTCGGGATGAAGATGGCGACGAGCTTGAGGTGCTTTAGTTGTGGTGGAAAAAGAGCGGGCGCGTCATTAATCATGGGGAAATGGCAGCTCATGAACCTGGCAAGGCGTAGTGTGGGCGCGAGGCGGAGCGCGGGCGTTGGCAGCGAGCACATATGCCCATCATTAAAACTGAGCTCCTCGAGCTGACATAGGGCGGGGGATCGGAACCACTCGTCAAGCTTGGCTCGGTCCTTGTCGTTGGAATGGAACTTGCCCGTGATAAGGCCTCGGATTGGGCCCTGGTGCCTACCGAGGATCTGGGACAACGCGTCCAAGATTTTGCGATAGCTGATACGTCTCGAACGTATCTATAATTTTTTCTTGTTCCATGCTATTATATTATCTGTTTTGGATGTTAATGGGCTTTATTTTACACTTTTATATTAATTTTGGGACTAACCTATTAACTGGAGGCCCAGCCCAAATTGCTGTTTTTTTGCCTATTTCAGTGTTTGGTAGAAAAGGAATATCAAATGGAGTCCAAACGGAATGAAACCTTCGGGAACATGATTTTTGGAACAAACGTGATCCAGAGGACTTGGAGTGGACGTCAAGCAATCAACGAGGCGGCCACGAGGCAGGGGGTGCGCCTACCCCGTGGCCACGCTGATCAGGACATGACTACCTTGGATATGACCAAAAATATTGCATATATGCATATGATGAGGACATGACTACCTTGGATATGACCAAAAATATTGCATATATGCATATTTGTCAGGTGATTTCTAGTGCAAACTATTCAATAATCTATTTATGTTATCCAGAACAAAAATACTTCACACACTTTTGTGTTTTGTCTAATTGCAGGTGTATGGGACATTTGTACAATCCACATATGAAGATAAGGAAGAAAGAGATGTTTATTTGCTTTCCAAAAAGTTCTCTCACGTCACTTTTGGCCCAAGAGAAGATAGAGTCCAAGTCTCTCACGTTCTGGATTCAGATTCGGACTGCACAGACACACCTGACTCAAAACGCACACAAGTTTTTCATACGGACTCCGAATTGGGTGATTCTTTTTTTGTTGGAAACTAGATTTTGTGCACTTTCCAACCCAATTGGAATCACCTTCAAATTCGTCCGGAGCGTTGAGTTGTGGACGAAACAATCTGATGCTGCAGCAGAATCCGAGTCAAACTACAAGTCCAAAGGTGTTACATCACCTCCACTTGGGCCCATTGGCCTTGTACGACCTAGATTTAGTTTTAGGATGCCTTGGGACGTCCTCCCACCTCCTTGGCCGCCACCCCTTGCTCCTATATAAGTAGATCCATCTAGTAGCTTTTCCTTGGGATTTGTTTAGTTAAAAGTTAGCCATTGCAACTTCGTGTACTTCGTTTGTGTCCAACGACCAGACCAAGACCGCTTCCGGATCCCCACCATTATCAATACCTCATATATATTTGCAATATTCAGATTGATTTATCATATTCTTGCTCGTTCTTCGATTGCTTGCAGGAATAGACCTTCGTGGTCAGGCTGACCGTGCTTCCGGCCTCGTCAGTAACCTCAGGAGATTGGTTTAGCGATTGCTAAGGCGCAACGTCGTGCACGTTTGTAGTCGGATCGTCAAAGTCGTCTCCACCAAATCGATAGTTATCATCTCATCGAAAGATCGGGACACCCCCGCCTCTATCAAGTGGTATCAGTTTTCAGGTTGCTCGGTGAGAATTTCCAGTTTTCCTAGATTAGATTTATTTTCTTACCTATTGTCCAAGAAAAAGCCACACAAAAAAAGTTAGATCTGTTCATCCTTTATCCAAGCCAGTCTGAGCTTTTGCAATTTTCTATTCATTGCTTGCATAGTTGAATTATCGGTTGCATCGTCGTGTCAGTTGCTGGTCTTAGCGTCTAGTTCCTTTAGAGTTTCGAGTTCTGTTCACATTAGTCACGCCGCCGCTGCATCATTATCCCTTCCGCTGTCCACCATCCCATCTATTAATTTCTACCACATGCTATGCACTGTTCATTGTCATAATCATAGTTGGGGTCATTCACATCTTCGCCTGATCCAATCTGCATCTTATCTAGTTTGTCTTGGAAAAAAAAAGAAGATAGAGAAAAAAAAGAGAAAAAAGAAAAAAAAGAAAAAGAGAGAGAAGAAAAAAAAAGCGTGAGAAAAAAAAGAGAGAAGAAAAAAAATTGGATCTATCTAGAATCAATCTCGTACCTGAATTCGGATTGGAATCTGTTTTGCGCACTGTTCAGTAAAACAGGTGTATCTTCCTCATACGAAGTCCGTTTTGGCTCCGTGAGTAGTCGAATTGAAGCTAGCGACGAGCCGCATCTAAATAGTTGCAGAAGCTAGTTCAATATTTGACACCTCAAAATCGGCTCCTAAATAGGTCTTTTTGCCCTCCGAAGTTCGTGAACACAGCTTGTTCCAATTTTTCAGGCCAGTTTTAGAATTCTTTGACTCCTCATATCAACTCGGAATTGAGTGATTCTTTTTGCATTGGAAAGCTTGAGTTAGTATCATTCTTTGAAAGAATTTATCAGAAAACTGTCTCAAACTTTTCAAGAGGAAAGTTGGAGAGAGAGTTGTTGTATATCCTGCTTGGCAGTTGTTTTTCATCATTATCTTCACTGCCGTTGTGATCTTCACTTATATCTTGCTGTCAAGAGCTACTTAGTATCCTTCATTGATGCTAGTTGTGCTACGCCGTGACCTCATTAGTGTTCTAGGCTCGTGTCTCTAGTCCGGTCTAGCCTAGGACCAGCACAGTACCGTCGTTGAGCGTTTATTCGACATTGCATCTTTGAATTGATTATTGCTAATCTTTTGCTACCATATATAGCCAACCCAGCTTTACATATTTCTACACCGTGTATACGTACGCTCCCCTGGCAATCGCTTTACTCAATATTCGGAGTTACTTGACACCGTTGGTTGCCGATCACCGCCTGCTGCATGGTAAGAACTTGTAAGACATTGATATTTGCTTTACTGTGAGCGTTTTACCACCACATCCTAGTAGTTATAGGAACATTATTTTTGGGTTTTGTTTCTTGTTCTACTAATCATGACAGGATCCAGAGTCAATTCATGGGCTTTGTCGATCGCGGGAGACGTGCCACCACCTTTGCAAATACCACAACCGTCACGAGAGGTGCACAAACATCCAAATGCATATGATCAGGTTAATGTATCTATACCACCATTTAATGGCCGTTTTAAACCTGCTTTATATATTGAATGGGAGTTCGACATAAAAAATATATTTGCTTCCCATAATTTGGATGAACATAAAAAGGTTAAGGTTGCGGTTGGTTCTTTCACTGGTTATGCTTTGGTTTGGTGGAGTGAATATTGTCGGTTACACCCTGATTATATACCTACTACTTGGGATGATTTGAAACTTGCCATGCGACATACTTTCGTCCCTGCTTATTATACTCGTGACATGATTAAGAAGTTGCAACACTTAAAACAAGGTAGTGAAACTGTAACAAAATATTATGATGATTTACAAACTACCTTGTTGCATTCCTCTTTAGAAGAAAGTGAAGATGATTTTATGGATAGATTTTGGGGAGGATTAAACCGTGATATTCAAGAGATACTAATTCATGAAGAGTGTTATCCTATGGACCATTTGTTTCATCTTGCTTGCAAAGCTGAACAGGAAATAAAACGACGTGTTGGCCACGAGGAGAACAAGCGCACGGTGCACATTTCAAGAGTTGATATGATTGTTCCTTCAACTACTAGGCATACTATGACAACCACATCCGTTGTTGTCAGGACTACATCACCTCCACCATGTGACACATCGGCCCCGAGAGTGGCTACATCATCTGAGTTGATCATAAGAGGTAATGACAAAGGTACTGATCTTCCATCTCTACATGAGAATGATGAATGCCTTGTCAATTTGAATGCACCATCTGATGAGCTACCCACTACTTTGATCACACCACCTATTTTAGAGGACTACGTTGATAATTTGACTTTGCCATGTGATCAAACAACTGAAATACCAACAATTTTGAGTGCACCCATTGAATTAACGATTGATGCAAAAGAACCAATGTTTAATCATTTTGATATGACCTCTAATCTTGGTGATGATTCTGTGTTGAATGACTTATTGCATGTTTACTTATTTAAGCATGTTGTAGCATGTAAATTTGATGCAAGTAAGGTTTATTCACCAATGTTGGGATGGTTTAATGATGAACATTGTCAATCTTTTGAAACGAATAAGAGCTTCACTTATATGTGCAAACTGAGTTGCAATATTTTCATGCCTTCTACTTCTTGTGCTAATTTTTTGGCTTTAGATTTTATGAACTATGCAAGTTACTCATCTATTCATGTGTCATATATGCAAAAATCAAGGGAAGTAAAAATGGATGACATATACATATACAACATGTACACCTTGTCTCTTTTGTTAGCCACATTTCAGATTAAGCAACGCCGAGGACGGCTTTATTTTCAAGAAGGGGAGGATGATCAGGACATGACTACCTTGGATATGACCAAAAATATTGCATATATGCATATGATGAGGACATGACTACCTTGGATATGACCAAAAATATTGCATATATGCATATTTGTCAGGTGATTTCTAGTGCAAACTATTCAATAATCTATTTATGTTATCCAGAACAAAAATACTTCACACACTTTTGTGTTTTGTCTAATTGCAGGTGTATGGGACATTTGTACAATCCACATATGAAGATAAGGAAGAAAGAGATGTTTATTTGCTTTCCAAAAAGTTCTCTCACGTCACTTTTGGCCCAAGAGAAGATAGAGTCCAAGTCTCTCACGTTCTGGATTCAGATTCGGACTGCACAGACACACCTGACTCAAAACGCACACAAGTTTTTCATACGGACTCCGAATTGGGTGATTCTTTTTTTGTTGGAAACTAGATTTTGTGCACTTTCCAACCCAATTGGAATCACCTTCAAATTCGTCCGGAGCGTTGAGTTGTGGACGAAACAATCTGATGCTGCAGCAGAATCCGAGTCAAACTACAAGTCCAAAGGTGTTACATCACCTCCACTTGGGCCCATTGGCCTTGTACGACCTAGATTTAGTTTTAGGATGCCTTGGGACGTCCTCCCACCTCCTTGGCCGCCACCCCTTGCTCCTATATAAGTAGATCCATCTAGTAGCTTTTCCTTGGGATTTGTTTAGTTAAAAGTTAGCCATTGCAACTTCGTGTACTTCGTTTGTGTCCAACGACCAGACCAAGACCGCTTCCGGATCCCCACCATTATCAATACCTCATATATATTTGCAATATTCAGATTGATTTATCATATTCTTGCTCGTTCTTCGATTGCTTGCAGGAATAGACCTTCGTGGTCAGGCTGACCGTGCTTCCGGCCTCGTCAGTAACCTCAGGAGATTGGTTTAGCGATTGCTAAGGCGCAACGTCGTGCACGTTTGTAGTCGGATCGTCAAAGTCGTCTCCACCAAATCGATAGTTATCATCTCATCGAAAGATCGGGACACCCCCGCCTCTATCAAGTGGTATCAGTTTTCAGGTTGCTCGGTGAGAATTTCCAGTTTTCCTAGATTAGATTTATTTTCTTACCTATTGTCCAAGAAAAAGCCACACAAAAAAAGTTAGATCTGTTCATCCTTTATCCAAGCCAGTCTGAGCTTTTGCAATTTTCTATTCATTGCTTGCATAGTTGAATTATCGGTTGCATCGTCGTGTCAGTTGCTGGTCTTAGCGTCTAGTTCCTTTAGAGTTTCGAGTTCTGTTCACATTAGTCACGCCGCCGCTGCATCATTATCCCTTCCGCTGTCCACCATCCCATCTATTAATTTCTACCACATGCTATGCACTGTTCATTGTCATAATCATAGTTGGGGTCATTCACATCTTCGCCTGATCCAATCTGCATCTTATCTAGTTTGTCTTGGAAAAAAAAAGAAGATAGAGAAAAAAAAAGAGAAAAAAAGAAAAAAAAGAAAAAGAGAGAGAAGAAAAAAAAAGCGTGAGAAAAAAAAGAGAGAAGAAAAAAAAATTGGATCTATCTAGAATCAATCTCGTACCTGAATTCGGATTGGAATCTGTTTTGCGCACTGTTCAGTAAAACAGGTGTATCTTCCTCATACGAAGTCCGTTTTGGCTCCGTGAGTAGTCGAATTGAAGCTAGCGACGAGCCGCATCTAAATAGTTGCAGAAGCTAGTTCAATATTTGACACCTCAAAATCGGCTCCTAAATAGGTCTTTTTGCCCTCCGAAGTTCGTGAACACAGCTTGTTCCAATTTTTCAGGCCAGTTTTAGAATTCTTTGACTCCTCATATCAACTCGGAATTGAGTGATTCTTTTTGCATTGGAAAGCTTGAGTTAGTATCATTCTTTGAAAGAATTTATCAGAAAACTGTCTCAAACTTTTCAAGAGGAAAGTTGGAGAGAGAGTTGTTGTATATCCTGCTTGGCAGTTGTTTTTCATCATTATCTTCACTGCCGTTGTGATCTTCACTTATATCTTGCTGTCAAGAGCTACTTAGTATCCTTCATTGATGCTAGTTGTGCTACGCCGTGACCTCATTAGTGTTCTAGGCTCGTGTCTCTAGTCCGGTCTAGCCTAGGACCAGCACAGTACCGTCGTTGAGCGTTTATTCGACATTGCATCTTTGAATTGATTATTGCTAATCTTTTGCTACCATATATAGCCAACCCAGCTTTACATATTTCTACACCGTGTATACGTACGCTCCCCTGGCAATCGCTTTACTCAATATTCGGAGTTACTTGACACCGTTGGTTGCCGATCACCGCCTGCTGCATGGTAAGAACTTGTAAGACATTGATATTTGCTTTACTGTGAGCGTTTTACCACCACATCCTAGTAGTTATAGGAACATTATTTTTGGGTTTTGTTTCTTGTTCTACTAATCATGACAGGATCCAGAGTCAATTCATGGGCTTTGTCGATCGCGGGAGACGTGCCACCACCTTTGCAAATACCACAACCGTCACGAGAGGTGCACAAACATCCAAATGCATATGATCAGGTTAATGTATCTATACCACCATTTAATGGCCGTTTTAAACCTGCTTTATATATTGAATGGGAGTTCGACATAAAAAATATATTTGCTTCCCATAATTTGGATGAACATAAAAAGGTTAAGGTTGCGGTTGGTTCTTTCACTGGTTATGCTTTGGTTTGGTGGAGTGAATATTGTCGGTTACACCCTGATTATATACCTACTACTTGGGATGATTTGAAACTTGCCATGCGACATACTTTCGTCCCTGCTTATTATACTCGTGACATGATTAAGAAGTTGCAACACTTAAAACAAGGTAGTGAAACTGTAACAAAATATTATGATGATTTACAAACTACCTTGTTGCATTCCTCTTTAGAAGAAAGTGAAGATGATTTTATGGATAGATTTTGGGGAGGATTAAACCGTGATATTCAAGAGATACTAATTCATGAAGAGTGTTATCCTATGGACCATTTGTTTCATCTTGCTTGCAAAGCTGAACAGGAAATAAAACGACGTGTTGGCCACGAGGAGAACAAGCGCACGGTGCACATTTCAAGAGTTGATATGATTGTTCCTTCAACTACTAGGCATACTATGACAACCACATCCGTTGTTGTCAGGACTACATCACCTCCACCATGTGACACATCGGCCCCGAGAGTGGCTACATCATCTGAGTTGATCATAAGAGGTAATGACAAAGGTACTGATCTTCCATCTCTACATGAGAATGATGAATGCCTTGTCAATTTGAATGCACCATCTGATGAGCTACCCACTACTTTGATCACACCACCTATTTTAGAGGACTACGTTGATAATTTGACTTTGCCATGTGATCAAACAACTGAAATACCAACAATTTTGAGTGCACCCATTGAATTAACGATTGATGCAAAAGAACCAATGTTTAATCATTTTGATATGACCTCTAATCTTGGTGATGATTCTGTGTTGAATGACTTATTGCATGTTTACTTATTTAAGCATGTTGTAGCATGTAAATTTGATGCAAGTAAGGTTTATTCACCAATGTTGGGATGGTTTAATGATGAACATTGTCAATCTTTTGAAACGAATAAGAGCTTCACTTATATGTGCAAACTGAGTTGCAATATTTTCATGCCTTCTACTTCTTGTGCTAATTTTTTGGCTTTAGATTTTATGAACTATGCAAGTTACTCATCTATTCATGTGTCATATATGCAAAAATCAAGGGAAGTAAAAATGGATGACATATACATATACAACATGTACACCTTGTCTCTTTTGTTAGCCACATTTCAGATTAAGCAACGCCGAGGACGGCTTTATTTTCAAGAAGGGGAGGATGATCAGGACATGACTACCTTGGATATGACCAAAAATATTGCATATATGCATATGATGAGGACATGACTACCTTGGATATGACCAAAAATATTGCATATATGCATATTTGTCAGGTGATTTCTAGTGCAAACTATTCAATAATCTATTTATGTTATCCAGAACAAAAATACTTCACACACTTTTGTGTTTTGTCTAATTGCAGGTGTATGGGACATTTGTACAATCCACATATGAAGATAAGGAAGAAAGAGATGTTTATTTGCTTTCCAAAAAGTTCTCTCACGTCACTTTTGGCCCAAGAGAAGATAGAGTCCAAGTCTCTCACGTTCTGGATTCAGATTCGGACTGCACAGACACACCTGACTCAAAACGCACACAAGTTTTTCATACGGACTCCGAATTGGGTGATTCTTTTTTTGTTGGAAACTAGATTTTGTGCACTTTCCAACCCAATTGGAATCACCTTCAAATTCGTCCGGAGCGTTGAGTTGTGGACGAAACAATCTGATGCTGCAGCAGAATCCGAGTCAAACTACAAGTCCAAAGGTGTTACATCACCTCCACTTGGGCCCATTGGCCTTGTACGACCTAGATTTAGTTTTAGGATGCCTTGGGACGTCCTCCCACCTCCTTGGCCGCCACCCCTTGCTCCTATATAAGTAGATCCATCTAGTAGCTTTTCCTTGGGATTTGTTTAGTTAAAAGTTAGCCATTGCAACTTCGTGTACTTCGTTTGTGTCCAACGACCAGACCAAGACCGCTTCCGGATCCCCACCATTATCAATACCTCATATATATTTGCAATATTCAGATTGATTTATCATATTCTTGCTCGTTCTTCGATTGCTTGCAGGAATAGACCTTCGTGGTCAGGCTGACCGTGCTTCCGGCCTCGTCAGTAACCTCAGGAGATTGGTTTAGCGATTGCTAAGGCGCAACGTCGTGCACGTTTGTAGTCGGATCGTCAAAGTCGTCTCCACCAAATCGCTAGTTATCATCTCATCGAAAGATCGGGACACCCCCGCCTCTATCACACGCTCTCCCCCTCGTGGGCCCCTCGTAGCTCCACCGACCTACTTCTTCCTCCTATATATGTTCACATACCCCGCAAACATCCAGGAGCACCATGAAACCCTATTTCCACCGCCGCAACCTTCTGTACCCAAGAGATCCCATCTTGGGGCCTTTTCCGGAGCTCCGCCGGAGGGGGCATTGATCACGGAGGGCCTCTACATCAACTCCATGGCCCCTTCGATGATGTGCGAGTAGTTTACCTCAGACCTTCGGGTCCATAGTTATTAGCTAGATGGCTTCTTATCTCTCTTTGGATCTCAATACAAAGTTCTCCTCGATTCTCTTGGAGATCTATTCGATGTAACTCTTCTTTTTGAAGTGTGTTTGTCGAGATCCGGTGAATTGTGGGTTTATGATCCAGATTATCTATGAACAATATTTGAATCTTCTCTGAATTCTTTTATGTATGATTGGTTTATCTTTGCAAGTCTCTTCAAATTATCAGTTTGGTTTGGCCTACTAGATTGATCTTTCTTGCAATGGGAGAAGTGCTTAGCTTTGGGTTCAATCTTGCGGTGCTCGATCCCAGTGACAGAAAGGGAAACGACACGTATTGTATTGTTGCCATCAAGGATAAAAAGATGGGGTTTATATCATATTGCATGAGTTTATCCCTCTACATTATGTCATCTTGCTTAAGGTGTTACTCTGTTCTTATGAACTTAATACTCTAGATGCATGCTGGATAGCAGTCGATGTGTGGAGTAATAGTAGTAGATGTAGGCAAGAGTCGGTCTACTTATCGCGGACATGATGCCTATATACATGATCATACCTAGATATTCTCATAATTATTCGCTTTTCTATCAATTGCTCGACAGTAATTTGTTCACCCGCCGTAATACTTATGCTATATTGAGAGAAGCCACTAGTGAAACCTATGGCCCCCGGGTCTATTTTCCATCATACAAGTTTCCAATCTATTTTATTTTGCAATCTTTACTTTCAATCTATATCATAAAAATACCAAAAATACTTATCTTATTATTATCATATCTATCAGATCTCACTCTTGCAAGTGGCCATGAAGGGATTGACAACCCCTTTATCGCGTTGGTTGTGAGGTTCTTATTTGTTTGTGTAGGTACGAGGTGACTCGCGCGTGGTCTCCTACTGGATTGATACCTTGTTTCTCAAAAACTTAGGGAAATACTTACGCTGCTTTACTGCACCACCGTTTCCTCTTCAAGGGAAAACCAACGCAGTGCTCAAGAGGTAGCAAGAAGGATTTCTGGCGCCGTTGCCGGGGAGTCTACGCACAAGTCAAGACATACCAAGTACCCATAACAAACTCTTATCCCCCGCATTACATTATTTTCCATATGCCTCTCGTTTTCCTCTCCCCCACTTCACCCTTGTCGTTTTATCCGTCCTTCTTCTGTTCGTCTTTCCATTTGCTTTGATGTCTTACTTGGCTCGTTTGTTTGTTTGGTTGGAATAGTTGTTTATTTATTACTAAACAGAGAACCAAAGATCTATGGTCCTCATTCGCTTGCTAATCTTTTTAAGAGATCCAATTATGATGAACCAATTGCTAGTGAGTTTTGTGCACTAGATTATCTTTATGAAGTTTTGCTTGAAATTCGTGAATCTGAAATTTGTGTTGAAGTACTTTATGGAGTGATTCACGATGGATCTTTGAATAGAAAGCATGATTGCAATGATGATAGTATAAATTCTATTAATGTCAATTGTGTTAATGATATGCAAAACCCTAAGCTTGGGGATGCTAGTTTTGCTATGTCTACTACTTGTTGCAATGATCATGATTGGGGTGATTCTTCTTATGATCTTGAAAATTTATTTAAGCCCGATGATGAATATGAGATTGATTATAATGTTTGCAATAATATTGACAGTGGGTTTGGAAGAGTGTCAACTTTATATCCCACATATTTGGAGAATGTTCAATCTTACGAAGTTTTTGATAAAAGTGGGTTTGGAGAGGTCATGACTTTAGTTAATGTTAATCCCACTATTTTGGAAGAGTGTCAACTTTGCATACATGTGGATCATGTTAAGAATATGTTTTGTGATAGCTATATTGTTGAATTTGCTTATGATCCTACATGTAATTATTATGAGAGAGGAAAATATGGTTGTAGAAATTTTCATGTTACTAAATTACCTCTCCTTATGTTGAGATTGCTATTGTTTCTTTTCGCTTCCTTGCATATGCTAGTTTTTGCTTGCCTTGATAATTTGTTTGCCTATAAGATGCCTATGCATAGGAAGTATGTTATACTTAGATGTGTTTTTCACATGTTTTATGATGCTCTCTTTGTGCTTCAATTCTTGTCTTTCATGTAAGCATCGTTGAAATCTTTTGCCTAGCTAGGGGCGTTAAACGATAGCGCTTGTTTGGAGGAAACCCAATTTTATTTTTATTCCTGGCCTTTTGCTCCTGTTTAGTAATAAATAATTTATCTAGACTCTGTTTTTATTGTGTTTTTTGTGTTTAATTAGTGTTTGTACCAAGTAGAACCGTTGGGAAGACTTGGGGAAAGTCTTTTTGATCCTGCTGTAAAAAACAGAAACTTTAGCGCTCGCGAGAATTGCTGCCATTTTTTTACTGGAGAGTGATATTTAGTTAATTCTTTTTGAAGATAACTAATAGATAAATTCCTCACGTCCAGCAATTTATTTTGGAATTTTTGGGGTTCCAGAAGTGGTCGAAACCCACAGATTACTACAGACTGTTCTGTTTTTGAAAGATTTTGTTTTTCGTGTGTTGTTTGCTTATTTTGATGAATCTATGGCTAGTAATGGAGTTTATGAACCATAGAAAAGTTGGAATACAGTAGGTTTAACACCAATATAAATCAATAATGAGTTAATTACAGTACCTTGAAGTGGTGGTTTGTTTTCTTTTACTAACGGAGCTCACAAAGATTTTCTTTTAAGTTTTGTGTTGTGAAGTTTTCAAGTTTTGGGTAAGGATTTGATGGATTATGGAACAAGGAGTGGCAAGAGCCTAAGCTTGGGGATGCCCAAGGCACCCCAAGGTAAAAGCCAAGGACACCAAAAAGCCTAAGCTTGGGGATGCCCCAGAAGGCATCCCCTCTTTCGTCTTCGTCTATCGGTAACTTTACTTGGAGCTATATTTTTATTCGCCACATGATATGTGTTTTGCTTGGAGCGTGTTGTATGATTTGAGTCTTTGCTTTCTATTTTACCACAATCATCCTTGCTGTACACACCTTTTGGTAGAGACACACATGAATTGGAATTTATTAGAATACTCTATGTGCTTCACTTATATCTTTTGAGCTATATTTTTTTGCTCTAGTGCTTCGCTTATATCTTTTAGAGCACGGCGGTGGTTCTACCTTATAGAAATAATTGATCTCTCATGCTTCACTCATATCATTTTGAGAGTCCTTTAGAACAGCATGGTAATTCACTTTGGTTATAAATTTTAAATGCTAAGAGAAGTTGGATGCTTGATAGATGGTTTTGAGATATAAAGGTGGTAATATTAGAACTGTGCTAGTTGAGTAATTGTGAAATTGATGAATACTTGTGTTGAAGTTGGCAAGTCCCGTAGCATGCACGTATGGTGAACATTATGTGACAAATTTGAAGCATGGGGTGTTCTTTGATTGCTTTCCTTATGAGTGGCGGTCGGGGACGAGCGATGGTCTTTTCCTACCAATCTATCCCCCTAGGAGCATGCGTGTAGTGCTTGGCTTTGATGACTTGTAGATTTTTGCAATAAGTATGTGAGTTCTTTATGATTAATGTTGAGTCCATGGATTACACGCACTCTCACCCTTCCATCATTGCTAGCCTCTTCGGTACCGTGCATTGCCCTTTCTCACCTTGAGACTTGGTGCAAACTTCGCCGGTGCATCCAAACCCCGTGATATGATACGCTCTATCACACATAAGTCTCCTTATATCTTCCTCAAAACATCCACCATACCTACCTATTATGGCATTTCCATAGCCATTCTAAGATATATTGCCATGCAAATTTCCACCGTTCCATTTATTATGACATGCATCATCATTGTCATATTGCTTTGCATGATCATGTAGTTGACATCGTATGTGTGGCAAAGCCACCATTCATAATTTTTTCATACATGTCACTCTTGATTCATCGCAATCCCGGTACACCACCGGAGGCATTCACATAGAGTCATCTTTTGTTCTAAGTATCGAGTTGTAATTCTTGAGTTGTAAGAAAATAGAAATGTGATGATCATCATTAGAGTATTGTCCCATGTGAGGAAAGGATGATGGAGACTATGATTCCCCTACAAGTCGAGATGAGACTCCTGACGAAAAAAAAGAAAAGAGGCCAAAAGAAAAAAAAGAAAGAAGGCCCAAACAAAAAAAGAAAGAAAATAATAATAATAAATAAATGAGAGAAAAAGAGAAAAGGGACAATGTTAATATCCTTTTTCCACACTTGTGCTTCAAAGTAGCACCATGATCTTCATGATAGAGAGTCTCTTATTTTGTCACTTTCATATACTAGTGGGAGTTTTTCATTATAGAACTTGGCTTGTATATTCCAATGACGTGTTTCCTCAAATGCCCTAGGTCTTCATGAGCAAGCGAGTTGGATGCACACCCACTTAGTTTCTTTGATGAGCTTTCATATATTTATAGCTCTAGTGCATCCGTTGCATGGCAATCCCTACTCCTTGCATTGACATCAATCGGTGGGCATCTCCATAGCCCATTGATTATCCGTGTCAATGTGTGACTTTCTCCCTTTTTATCTTCTCACACAACCTCAATCATCATATTCTATTCCACCCATAGTGCTATGTCCATGGCTCGCACTCATATATTGCGTAAAAGTTGAAAGAGTTTAAAAAAGCTAAGTATGAAACAATTGCTTGGCTTGTCATCGAGGTTGTGCATGATGAGAGCAATTTGTGTCATGAAAATGAAGCATGGGCAAACTATATGACTTTGTAGGGATAAGTTTTCTTTGGCTATGGTATTTTGATAAGACATAATTGCTTGATTAGCATACTTGGAGTATTACTATTTTTATGTCAACAATAAACTTTTATCTTTAATCTTTCGGATCTGAACATTCATGCCACAATAGAGAAAAATACATTGAAGAATATTCTAGAAAGCATTCCACATCAAAAATTCTGTTTTTATCATTTACCTACTCGAGAACGAGCAGGAATTAAGCTTGGGGATGCTGATACGTCTCCAACGTATCTATAATTTTTTATTGTTCCATGCTATTATATTATCTGTTTTGGATGTTAATGGGCATTATTTTACACTTCTATATTATTTTTGGGACTAACCTATTAACCGGAGGCCCAGCCCAAATTGCTGTTTTTTTTCCTATTTCAGTGTTTCATAGAAAAGGAATATCAAACCGAGTCCAAACAGAATGAAACCTTCGGGAACGTGATTTTTGGAACAAACGTGATCCAGAGGACTTGGAGTGGACGTCAAGCAACCAACGAGGCAGCCACGAGGCAGGGGGGCGCGCCCTCCCTCCTCATGGGCCCCTTGTAGCTCCACCGACCTACTTCTTCCTCCTATATATGTTCACATACCGCGCAAACATCCAGGAGCACCACGAAACCTTATTTCCACCACCGCAACCTTCTGTACCCAAGAGATCCCATCTTGGGGCCTTTTCCAGAGCTCCGCTAGAGGGGGCATTGATCACGGAGGGCCTCTACATCAACTCCATGGCCCCTCCGATGATGTGTGAGTAGTTTACCTCAGATCTTTGGGTCCATAGTTATTAGCTAGATGGCTTCTTCTCTCTGTTTGGATCTCAATACAAAGTTCTCCTCGATTCTCTTGGAGATCTATTCAATGTAACTCTTCTTTTTGTGGTGTGTTTGTCGAGATCCGATGAATTGTGGGTTTATGATCCAGATTATCTATGAACAATATTTGAATCTTCTCTGAATTCTTTTATGTATGATTGGTTTATCTTTGCAAGTCTCTTCGAATTATCAGTTTGGTTTGGCCTACTAGATTGATCTTTCTTGCAATGGGATAAGTGCTTAGCTTTGGGTTCAATCTTGCGGTGCTCGATCCAAGTGATAGAAAGGGAAACGACACGTATTGTATTGTTGCCATCGAGGATAAAAAGATGGGGTTTGTATCATATTGCATGAGTTTATCCCTCTACATCATGTCATCTTGCTTAAGGCGTTACTCTGTTCTTATGAACTTAATACTCTAGATGCATGCTGGATAGCCGTTGATGTGTGGAGTAATAGTAGTAGATGCAGGCAGGATTCGGTCTACTTGTCGTGGACGTGATGCCTATATACATGATCATACCTAGATATTCTCATAATTATTCGCTTTTCTATCAATTGCTCGACAGTAATTTGTTCACCCACCGTAATACTTATGCTATCTTGAGAGAAGCCACTAGTGAAACCTATGGCCCCTTTGGTCTATTTTCCATCATACAAGTTTCCAATCTATTTTATTTTGCAATCTTTAGTTTAAATCTATATCATAAAAATACCAAAAATACTTATCTTATTATTATCATCTCTATCAGATCTCACTCTTGCAAGTGGCCGTGAAGGGATTGACAACCCCTTTATCGCGTTGGTTACAAGGTTCTTATTTGTTTGTGTAGGTACGAGGTGACTCACGTGTGGTCTCCTGCTGGATTGATACCTTGGTTCTCAAAAACTGAGGGAAATACTTACGCTGCTTTACTGCACCACCCTTTCCTCTTCAAGGGAAAACCAACGCAGTGCTCAAGAGGTAGCAATAGCCATGGCAGAGCTTGTGGGCGTCGATTAGGTAGAGAGGGGTGGAGTGCCATAGGGGCACCACCACTGGGAAAGGACAGTTGTCCGCGCCCTATATTTGATTGGGAGGAGGGAGATAATGACTATCAACATATCATCGGGGCGGCTGCTGATGAAGTCTACGCCTGGCGGAGTCGCTTGCGGTTCTTGCTTGACCCGCATCTGCTTGTTGGCAGGCTCGTCCTCCACCTTCGAAGTCTCCTCATCGGCGGCGCTTTCTGATAGAAGTGGGAGTATATGGAATACTTAGTTAAAACAGGGCGAAAGAAAAGTGTATTGGTAACTAGAAGTTACTAGGTAGGAAGAGAGTAAGAAAATGGAATAACAGTTGGTTGCTTAAATACTACACAATTCCTTTGATATTGCTAGGTAAGTGAACATGCAGATACTTGAAAAGAACACTTACTTCGAACAAAGTCTGGAAGGATGATATCATCGGGGAAGTTAGCATATATCTCATGACCAGGCTCTTTTATGTGCAGTGCAATTTTATTGCCAGCTTTCACCACATAAAACTTAGAAATTTCTGTCCAAAGGCCTGTGCCAAAATAGGAGTTACCATGTTCATAAAGTATTATAGAAGCAATGATTGTAAATCCATGGTTTGTGTTCAATATGACATCCCTGCAGTCTTTAGTTATGTAAATGGCAAGATTGGGTACTACAGATGTTGTTGAAAAGCAAGGGATGTACTACAGAAAATAGTAAGTTTTGCTAAAGAATATGGTAACATGCAAATACAGGAGTAAATGAAACAACAGTAAAACAGTTCAAATCAAAGGACAAAATATTATAATTAAACAGATAGTGTAACCATGATGTCATGTAAATATGAGAGTAATCAAAAAAAAATATGTCATTAATTTTCCTAATATAGAAAGAAGAAAAATCCCCTTTGACGTATATGTTGTATGTGGCACCTTTTATCCAAATGTAGTAATATATTGTATATGTCTAGGAAAGTAGGCCATGCCAACCGAGGTAGGGTGAGATTGAACATACTGTGTGCCTCCTGAAGTCATTTGGTACGGTGAGATGGAACTCCACGGATGTCTGGCCGAGGCCGCAAAGTCCTAATGTGTCCGTGCACTGTACATTCTATGAATGAAAGAAAACTCTCAAATGAGCTTGACAAAAAATGAACTCACGGCGATTTCGGCTGGGTGATTAAAGGGGGAAGACGGACTGGGATAAGAGATGAGCGAATGTTTCAGTAAATTAGTTACCTTGTTGTCCATGAGAAAAAAATCCTCAATGCCGCGGATTCCCCAATTGGGCAGAGCTGGGTCGACAGAGAGCAGCGTCGAGAAAGTTGATGGAGATAGGCAGTGGCAAGCGGTAGTGGCGAAATGCCGTGGGGTTTGCCGGCAGCCAGCGGCGGCGACATGCTCGAGCTAAGTGATTGCCGCAGCTATAGGCGGTCACATGCAGAGTCACAAGGAGTTAGTGCAGGTGTGAATGGGGACCGGAGGGGGTGGCGGGCGGGGTGACAGTTTTGTGATGTGGGGATGGTGAGGGTTTTCTTTTTTTCTTCTTTTTGAATTGGGTGGTGAGGGTTTTCTGTCCCACAAAGCGTTTCGGAGGCAACAGTTTGCTAGAGCCAACTGTGTGTGATTGACATCTATTTATAAAAACTAGGAAAATGGAAGTCATTGCACACGGTTCCAATCTGGTAAAATAACCAAGTTTTAGGGTGGGTCCACATTTCCTTCGTCGATTGAATCTGAAAGTTTTACCCACGCTAAACATTCACCCTAATATGCATAAAATTCCATCAACCAAACTGATTGCATACATATCCCACATTTAGACATAAGTAAACATAGCTATAAGAATACTCAGGCATAGATAATAAGCATACACAAGCACAGTTCAACCATATATAGTTCAACCGTCATTAAGCATATTCAAGCACAATTATAATTAAGACACTACATAGCCATATATATTTCAATCCCACATCTCACCTGCCGACAGGCCTGCACGAAGGTGAAATTTCTCCAGGTACTCAGCATATGTAGCGTGCGCCACCCTGCAAGAATGCTTATACTTGAAGGAGCCAACTGCTCGTCCTCTTGCATGCGCTAGAACACTTTCATACGCGTGATGCAGCTTTTGGTTGCAAAATGGGCATCGAAAGCCCCCATCCCAGGTCCTAATACACTTATTATGATTTCCCGCATAAAGCTCCCTGAGCTTTTGCCTCTTGTATCTCCTAGGGCCATCTTCATCCTCGCTATCAACATCGCTAGATAACACCTATACACATAGTAAAAAAATGTGGCATCAATATATTTTATAATAATGCGAATTTAGCAGGCAGAGTTTATGAAACATAATATATCATGTCACACCGTGAACCCTAAATAATCAAGTGATCTATGAAAGAAATGCATAAATAGAGAGCACGCAACTTAATGCAACAAAATTAAGAGTCTGATTGGTTTGCTACCAATATTTGGCAAAATAAAAAGTTGCAACACTTGGCAACCTTTTGTGAGATTGGCAAATGAACAATGGAATACAAACTAATATCTAGCGAACATTTAGCAGTTGCCAAAAATTTCCATCAAATCAATTTTTACATGCAGTAAAGTAGGATTAGCAATTTATGGATTTTATGGCTATTTTAAGACATATCCAAAGATTATGGTTCGATTTTTAAGCATAATCATCTATGTACATACCAATCTTGATTTTTTGGCACAAACATATATGTAGGACATTCAAAATCAATTGTCAAGACACTGGTGCAGCAACATGCTATGCAAACGGTTTTTAACCCATTCCGCGATGGCATGTGGAACCGTTGCCAAGTGAGTGTGGGCGATAGGGGGGTCCTTCCCACACGACCAAAAAACTGTCGGGGATAGGCCCTCCTGGCACACAGGCTGGGGCAAAATGAGCTCGTGTGCGATCTGGCGAGGCATCAAAAACCCAATCATTTCCATTCGTATGTAAATCCCACACGGTGAATCCAAGAAAAACATTTCCGTTCGTATGTTTATCACACAAAATTTTGTGTGTGCAAACGTTTGTGCAAGGTGGCCTAACGCAAATAGTTCTTTGCCGGAAGCCGTGTGTGATTGTTAGTTGATCGAACATGCGTACTTTCTAGAAACCGTATGGGTTGTTTGAGTTCATCGCCCACGGTGCTGCTTGAGTAACCGTCTGCAATAGAAAACCCCAATAAGCAGGGTAATTAGCCTATTATTGATAATCCATGTAGTAATCAAATTGATATTTCTTATAAAACACACCAGATATTTTTATCTGTATAACATCAACCATGATTTCATAATCGAATTACATCAGATAGCTTCAGCACTCAGTTACACCATTACACAATAGCACCAAGTTTCACATGCAACATTGAAAACCTTTGGAAAGTAGCATCATACACGGTAAATAGACTGATGAATCTCATCTGGGAAACTACAGAAGCGGAAGGCATATATTGAGCCTTCAGTGATGTTGAATGTCCTTGCAACTTTAGGCCAGTGGTTGTGGATAATTGCCTGCCCAACCTTCGTCCTCTTCAGGAAGACTTCAATATTGTACCATGGGTGTTGAATGAATACCTTCCTCGCCTCTTGACCATGCAGGTGGTTTGAGAGGTAATGATCGGTGAACTGCTCTGAAAAGTACTGAAAACAAAGATATGCATCAATCGTTGTTAAAAATTTTGAAATGGCGCAAGGGGTAAAAACAAGGTAAAGAGTTAGTACCATCCTATAGTTGACTGATGTCTTCCTCATTGTGCAAACAAAGATCTTGCTATTATTCGTGGCAAGTTTCTTCATCCTAACAATCTTTCTGAGTTTCTTGACTTGACTGATATTCATGGACATCTCATTTCCCCATATGCAAAATGGGTCGAACAGTGGGTCTAAGCCTCTGACAGCAGGACCTACATGTGCAAGGCCAAATTGTAAGAAACCTAAATATTAGAATGATTCCTACAACTGCACAATAATGTGCTATTAGTGAAAGGACCATGCATGAGCAAACCTCGATGGTAAACCACAGTGTCTCCCATTGTTTCCCTGCAACACACATAAGGAAGATCTTGATCAGGTTAAGTGAGAGTTGCCATACTATCAGTAGACTATGTATCGAGTACAACCAAATTCGATTTATTTCTCACATGCATAACAATACAAAATTGTACCCACATCAAATGAAAATCAAATTGCAGAATTGAACCAAACAGTTAAATGGACAGCAGACCAAATGAACCAAAACAGTTAATTGAGCACGACATTGCAGAATAGAAACATGTACTAGAAGATAAGATAGTTAGCAAAACAAAGAATGCTTGAGAACTGTACTATGAAATGTAGCAATTGTTGGACCAAACTGTTAACTGAACATTACATTTTAGGGGACCAAACTATTAATTGAACATTACATTTCAGAGGATCAAACCGCTAACTAAACATCAGATTGCATATTAACATTATAGAGGACAAATCACTAGAAGGCACTGGCGATGGCCTCGAGAAAACAGCACAAACTATATTTTAAAGTAGACCACCACATGGCGGTGTCGACGGTGGCCTCGAAGACAAGCTCCTCCAAGATCTAGCGGTCGGCACGCATGGCAGCCATAGCGAACTCGTGCGTGCATGCGGCCACAATTTGCTTCTCCGCTGCCAGATCCTACTGAGCTCCCCGTTATACTGCATGCAAAATGGCTATGGGCGGCGCTTAATTGGAGGACGGGGATAGTGATTTCGGCGGAAGGTGTCGCGTTGTCGGTTGGGGCATGTGGGACAGGGAAGGAGGAGGATGGTGTGGGTGGGGTGTGGATTAACTGACCATATCGATGAGGCCGCGCAACAAGAAGAAGGGTCGGCGGTGAGGAGGTCGCGCAGCAAGAAGAAGAGTCACCGGCGAGGAGGCGGTGTTGCAAGAAGAAGGGTAGCCAGCGAGGAGGCGGCGCTGCAAGAAGAAGGGTCGCCAGCAAGGAGGCTGAGCTGTCAGTAAGCAGTAGTGAAGGTTTGAACTTGGAAAGCAAGGAGGAACAGTGGAAATGTGGCTTTTGGTGGGAGGGAGGGGGCGGGGAGATAGATATTTCGACGGTGGCAGAAAATTTTTGCTTGGTGCCGCGACAAACTGGCACGCAAGTGTAGTTCAAGCGTGGCGGTGGACTGTAGACGATGAAGCTTCGTGCGTAAGCCAAACAAGATGGGCGCCAAGATATTTTATATCGCATCCCACACGATTCTTTCTAGTAAATTGTTTGTGGTATACCTGGTTTTTTCATTATGTTTTGAAAGACAAAATGAGGTTATGGAGGGAAAGGATGGTGTTTGAATTGCTAGAACATTTATGTACAGTGAACATGCAACTACATGAGTGTCGTGTTTAAATTTGGAATTATTCCAGGTTCGTTTGGCATTTTTATGCATTAATTGAGTTTCTAGGCATTTAATGTGCATAATTCAAATTTGAACTACAAGCACATGCTCTAGTGCACCAAAGTTTGTTGAAAAATCACATGTGTGTCTTTGGGTGAATTTCTAGGTCCCACGCAAGAAATGGGAATGAAATTCAAACATATGGGCATCGTGGTCCCAGGCCGTCCCTATGGCTGCACCGACCCTCGTGTCGCTGCTGCGTCGCCCCGTCGGGCCGTAGCTAGTGTGGCACACGGTCCACGCCGTCGTCCCAAGGTCGTCCCCGCGGTTGCACAGACCCGCGTTCCGCCGCTGCATCACCCCTTTGGGCTATAGCACCGCGGCCCGCGGTCCTTGCTACCGCCCCGAGGTCTTCCGCCGTCGCCCTGACCTGCCCGCCGCCGTTGCGTCGCCCTTCGGGCCCGCGGTCCACTCCGCCGTCACCGCGCGTCGACCTCCCATGGTATGTGACGCGCCGTCTTCCTTGGCACGGGAACGCCACCATCCACGCTGGTCTTCGTCACGCTGTCAGGGTTCTTCGCCTACTTGGAGCATCGCCGCCGTGCTTCTAACCTAGCCGCCGCTGCCGCTCTTCTTCGGCCGCCGCCGCCACCCCCGTAGCCACCGCAGCCGCCCATCCACCCCCTTCATCTTCGTCCAGCACCAGCCATCGCTAGCGTCGCCGTCATCTACCCTGACCGCTTCATCTACTCCGACAACCGCGGGCGACATTGGCCTCACGCCGATTGGCGCCGCAATCATCGTCGAGTCCTTCTCTGCTGGCCTCTCCGACTTCTTCGACATGGCGTACAGCTCGTGCAGGTCCCAGTCTATGCATGCCCGATGCTGGCAACACCGATGCGTGCCTTCGTCCACGACGTGTCCCCGGGCCTGGCAAGCCTGGTGTGGCGCTTCGTCAACTTCATCTTTGTCCGTCTATCCATGCCCGGTGCTGGCAACACTAGTGCGTGCCTTCGTCTATGATGTGTCCCTAGGTTTGGCAAACCTACCGCGACGCATCGTCAACAACATCTCCTTACCGGCCCACCACTACTTCGACACCACTACGCCCATGCTAACTTGGCACCCCTTGCGTCCGCGGCTCCACGACAACTTTCTGGCAGCAGCCACGACTTCGCGATACGTCGACCATTACGACTGTGAGGGGGTGTCCGTCGGCTTGCCTTCGAATTCTTCTCCAGTCTCACCGTCTGCGTCGCTACCGTTGTGACTGCGGGGGGATGTTGAGTAACGTGACTGTATTAGGAAACATAGGTTAGACTAGGAAATATTCTGGCTTGCCTTGTACTCCAATTAGATCATGTACTCCTATATATATGCCCACGAGGCTCAAGCAATACAACGAACTGTTCCACCAAACCTCTCTCTCCCTTCTAACAAGTTCGCTTTGAATAAAACTCCTCCATCAAGGCCCAACCTTGGTTTTACATTTGCCACCTAAGCCTTTTCCCTTGGGTTCTGCAGACTCAAGGGTCATCTTTATTTTAACCCCCGGGCCAGTGCTCCTCTGAGTGTTGGTCCAAAACAGAGCCACTTGCGGTGCTGCCCCGAGGCAACTTGGGGTATCATCGGTTGATGTACGTAGTGTTCATCTGGTGTTCCCTGAGAACGAGATACGTGCGACTCCTATCGGGATTTGTCGGCACATCAGGCCGCTTTGTTGGTCTTATTTTACCATTGTCGAAATGTCTTGTAACCAGGATTTCGAGACTGATCGGGTCTTTCCGGGAGAAGGAATATCCTTCGTAGACCGTGAGAGCTTGTGATGGGCTAAGTTGGGACACCCCTGCAGGGTATAAACTTTCGAGAGCCGTGCCCACGGTTATGTGGCAGATGGGAATTTGTTAATATTCGGTTGTAGATAACTTGACACTTGACTTAATTTAAAATGCATCAACCGCGTGCGTAGCCGTGATGGTCTCTTTTCGACGGAGTCCGGGAAGTGAACACGGTCTTGTGTTATGCTTGAACGTAAGTAGTTCCAGGATCACTTCTTGATCACTTCTAGCTTCTCGACCATTGCGTTGCTTCTCTTCTCGCTCTCATTTGTGTATGTTAGCCACCATATATGCTTAGTGCTTGCTGCAGCTCCACCTCACTACCCTTTCCTACCCATAAGCTTAAATAGTCTTAATCTCGCGGGTGTGAGATTGTTGAGTCCTCGTGACTCACGGATACTTCCAAACAGTTGCAGGTGCCGAGGATACCAGTGCAAGTGATGCTACCGAACTCAAGTGGGAGTTCGATGACGATTCGGGCCGTTACTATGTTTCTTTTTCGGATGATCGGTAGTGGAGCTCAGTTGGGACGATCAGGGATCTAGCATTTTGGGTTGTCTTCCTTTATTTTGGTTCTGTAGTCGGACCTTTGCTTGTACCTTGGATGATGTATGGATTATTTATGTATTGTGTGAAGTGGCAATTGTAAGCCAACTCTTTATCCCTTTCTTATTCAGTACATGGGATGTGTGAATATTACCCCTCTTGCGACAAGCCTACCATGCGGCTATGCCTCTAAGTCGTGCCCCGACACGTGGGAGATATAGCCGCATTGTGGGTGTTACACAATTCCTGCTCGTCCTCGAGTAGGTAAATGATAAAAATAATTTTTTTGATGTGGAATGTTGCCTAACATGTTCATCACATATTCTTTTATTTTGTAGCATGGGCATTTGGACTTTTTAGATGATTCAAAGCAATAGTCTCTATTTGACATGAAGATTTCAATACTCAAGCATATCAACAAGCAACCATGTCTTTCAAAATATCAACACTAAAGAAAGTTATCCCTAGCCCATCATGCTCAATCATTGATCCATTCATGAAACACACTCAAATATTAGCTACATCCAATGCACAAGTATGATCATAGTGCTCCCTAGTTGGTGCTTTTACAAGAGAAGATGAAGACTCAAATTAAAAAAAATAAAAATTGCATAAAGTAAATAGATAGGCTCTTCGTACATGGAAGCAGAGATTTGTAGAGGTGCCAAAGCTCAAACCTTAAATTGAGAGATAAAAACATTTTGATAGGCATACTTTTCCCATCAACAAAAATGACCAAGAATTCCAAATACTTTCCATGCTAGATACATTATAGGAGGTTCCCAAACATAAAATAAAGTTGATTCCCTTTCCCACTATTCTTTCACAATCCATGGCTAGCCGTATCCACGGGTGCCTTCCATACCAACAATTTCCAAGGAATTTATTATTTGACAACATAAAGTAAATTTCTTTTTTATTTCGGGACTAGGCATCCCTATTAGTGCCACACTCTCGTGCAATGACAAGTGAATAAACACTCATCTTGAGAATAACACATCTAGCATGGAAAATATTGGCCACCCCCTGCTGCTTCATGAGCAGTACGAGCACACAATATGGAAATTCATTTTAAAAATTAGAGTTGGCACATACAAATTTACTTGGAATGACATGGAAATACCGCATATAGGTAGGTATGGTGGACTCATATGGCACAACTTGGTTTAAGGATTTTGGATGCAGAAGTAGTATTCCTAATTAGTACAAGGAAAGGCTAGCAAATAGATTGAGAAGCAGCCAACCAAGAAACATAAGAAATCATAAAAGAGAATTAAGCATAACTAACACCAAATAATGCACCACAAGTAGGATGTGATTTCATTGCATAACTATTGAATTTCGTGCTTGCATAGGGAATCACAAACCTTAACACCAATATTCTTACTAAATCATAATTACTCAACAACATGACTCACATATTACTATCATCATATCACAAAACTATTACAAAGAATCAAGATTATAATATCCATTTGTCTTCATGAAAGCTTTTATTATATCCCCCTTGGATATCTATCACTTCGGGACTAGTTTAGTATATTACCATTGCTTATAACAAGCTCTTAAATTAAGTGAAGAACATGAGCATAAATATATTTTTTTCATCTCTCAAAATAATATAAGTGAAGCATGAGAGAATTTCTTCAAAAATTAAAGCACCATGGTGCTCAAAAAAGATATAAGTGAAGCACTAGAGCAATTCCATAGCTCAAAAAATTTAAGTGAAGCACATAGAGCAACTCTAAAAAATCATATCATCATTATCGCTTTCTCAAATAGGTGTGTCCAGCAAGGATGATTGTGACAAACTAAAAAGCAAAACAAGCAAAGACTCTGATGAGGACATGACTACCTTGGATATGACCAAAAATATTGCATATATGCATATTTGTCAGGTGATTTCTAGTGCAAACTATTCAATAATCTATTTATGTTATCCAGAACAAAAATACTTCACACACTTTTGTGTTTTGTCTAATTGCAGGTGTATGGGACATTTGTACAATCCACATATGAAGATAAGGAAGAAAGAGATGTTTATTTTCTGTCCAAAAAGTTCTCTCACGTCACTTTTGGCCCAAGAGAAGATAGAGTCCAAGTCTCTCACGTTCTGGATTCAGATTCGGACTGCACAGACACACCTGACTCAAAACGCACACAAGTTTTTCATACGGACTCAGAATTGGGTGATTCTTTTTTTGTTGGAAACTAGATTTCGTGCACTTTCCAACCCAATTGGAATCACCTTCAAATTCGTCCGGAGCGTTGAGTTGTGTACGAAACAATCTGATGCTGCAGCAGAATCCGAGTCAAACTACAAGTCCAAAGGTGTTACATCACCTCCACTTGGGCCCATTGGCCTTGTACGACCTAGATTTAGTTTTAGGCTGCCTTGGGACGTCCTCCCACCTCCTTGGCCGCCACCCCTTGCTCCTATATAAGTAGATCCATCTAGTAGCTTTTCCTTGGGATTTGTTTAGTTAAAAGTTAGCCATTGCAACTTCGTGTACTTCGTTTGTGTCCAACGACCAGACCAAGACCGCTTCTGGATCCCCACCATTATCAATACTTCATATTTATTTGCAATATTCAGATTGCTTTATCATATTCTTGCTCGTTCTTCGATTGCTTGCAGGAATAGACCTTCGTGGTCAGGCTGACCGTGCTTCCAGCATCGTCAGTAACCTCAGGAGATTGGTTTAGCGATTGCTAAGGCGCAACGTCGTGCACGTTTGTAGTCGGATCGTCAAAGTCGTCTCCACCAAATCGATAGTTATCATCTCATCGAAAGATCGGGACCCTCGCCTCTATCAAGTGGTATCAGTTTTCAGGTTGCTCGGTGAGAATTTCCAGTTTTTCCTTGATTAGATTTATTTTCTTACCTATTGTCCAAGAAAAAGCCACAAAACAAAAGTTAGATCTATTCATCCTTTGTCCTAGCCAGACTGAGCCTTTGCAATTTTCTTTTCATTGTCTGCATTATTGAATTATCGGTTGCATCGCCGTGTCGAGTTGCTGGTCTTAGTGTCTAGTTCCTTTAGAGTTTCGAGTTCTGTTCACATTAGTCACGCAGCCGCTGCATCATTATCCCATCCGCTGTCCACCATCCCATCCACCAATTTCTACCACGTGCTACGCACTGTTTATTGTCATAATCATAGTTGAGGTCACTCACATCTTCGCCTGATCGAATCTGCATCTTATCTAGTTTGTCTTGGAAAGAGGGAGAAAAAGAAGATAAAGAAAAAAAGAGAGAAAAAAGGAAAGAAAAAAAAAGAAAAAGAGGGAGAAGAAAAAGAAAAAGAAAGCGTGAGAAAAAAAGGAGAGAAGAAAAAAAATTGGATCTATCTAGAATCATCTCGTACCTGAATTCGGATTGGAATCTGTTTTGTGCACTGTTCAGTAAAACAGCTTGGCTATTGTTTCACATCATTATCTTTACTGCCGTTGTGATCTTCACTTATATCTTGCTGTCCAGAGCTACTTTGTATCCTTCATTGATGTTGGTTGTGCTACGACGTGACCTCACTAGTGTTCTAGGCTCGCGTCTCTAGTTCGGTCTAGCCTAGGACCAGCACAGTACCGTCGTTGAGCGTTTATTCAACATTGCATCTTTGAATTGATTATTGCTAATCTTTTGCTACCATATATAGCCAACCCAGCTCCACATATTTCTACACCGTGTATACGTACGCTCCCCTGGCAATCGCTTTACTCAATATTCGGAGTTACTTGACACCGCTGGTTGCCGATCACCGCCTGCTGCATGGTAAGAACTTGTAAGACATTGATATTTGCTTTACTGTGAGCGTTTTACCACCACATCCTAGTAGTTATAGGAACATTATTTTTGGGTTTTGTTTCTTGTTCTACTAATCATGACAGGATCCAGAGTCATTTCATGGGCTTTGTCGATCGCGGGAGACGTGCCACAACCTTTGCAAATACCACAACCGTCACGAGAGGTGCACAAACATCCAAATGCACATTATCAGGTTAATGTATCTATACCACCATTTAATGGCCGTTTTAAACCTGCTTTATATATTGAATGGGAGTTCGACATAAAAAATATATTTGCTTCCCATAATTTCAATGAACATAAAAAGGTTAAGGTTGCGGTTGGTTCTTTCACTGGTTATGCTTTGGTTTGGTGGAGTGAATATTGTCGGTTACACCCTGATTATATACCTACTACTTGGGATGATTTGAAACTTGCCATGCGACATACTTTCGTCCCTGCTTATTATACTCGTGACATGATTAAGAAGTTGCAACACTTAAAACAAGGTAGTGAAACTGTAACAAAATATTATGATGATTTACAAACTACCTTGTTGCATTCCTCTTTAGAAGAAAGTGAAGATGATTTTATGGATAGATTTTGGGGAGGATTAAACCGTGATATTCAAGAGATACTAATTCATGAAGAGTGTTATCCTATGGACCATTTGTTTCATCTTGCTTGCAAAGCTGAACAGGAAATAAAACGACGTGTTGGCCACGAGGAGAACAAGCGCACGGTGCACATTTCAAGAGTTGATATGATTGTTCCTTCAACTACTAGGCATACTATGACAACCACATCCGTTGTTGTCAGGACTACATCACCTCCACCATGTGACACATCGCCCTCGAGAGTGGCTACATCATCTGAGTTGATCATAAGAGGTAATGACAAATGTACTGATCTTCCATCTCTACATGAGAATGATGAATGCCTTGTCAATTTGAATGCACCATCTAATGAGCTACCCACTACTTTGATCACACCACCTATTTTAGAGGACTACGTTCATAATTTGACTTTGCCATGTGATCAAACAACTGAAATACCAACAATTTTGAGTGCACCCATTGAATTAACTATTGATGCAAAAGAACCAATGTTTAATCATTTTGATATGACCTCTAATCTTGGTGATGATTCTGTGTTGAATGACTTATTGCATGTTTGCTTATTTAAGCATGTTGCAGCATGTAAATTTGATGCAAGTAAGGTTTATTCACCAATGTTGGGATGGTTTAATGATGAACATTGTCAATCTTTTGAAATGAATAAGAGCTTCACTTATATGTGCAAACTGAGTTGCAATATTTTCATGCCTTCTACTTCTTGTGCTAATTTTTTGGCTTTAGATTTTATGAACTATGCAAGTTACTCATCTATTCATGTGTCATATATGCAAAAATCAAGGGAAGTAAAAATGGATGACATATACATATACAACATGTACACCTTGTCTCTTTTGTTAGCCACATTTCAGATTAAGCAACGCCGAGGGCGGCTTTATTTTCAAGAAGGGGAGGATGATGAGGACATGACTACCTTGGATATGACCAAAAATATTGCATATATGCATATTTGTCAGGTGATTTCTAGTGCAAACTATTCAATAATCTATTTATGTTATCCAGAACAAAAATACTTCACACACTTTTGTGTTTTGTCTAATTGCAGGTGTATGGGACATTTGTACAATCCACATATGAAGATAAGGAAGAAAGAGATGTTTATTTTCTGTCCAAAAAGTTCTCTCACGTCACTTTTGGCCCAAGAGAAGATAGAGTCCAAGTCTCTCACGTTCTGGATTCAGATTCGGACTGCACAGACACACCTGACTCAAAACGCACACAAGTTTTTCATACGGACTCAGAATTGGGTGATTCTTTTTTTGTTGGAAACTAGATTTCGTGCACTTTCCAACCCAATTGGAATCACCTTCAAATTCGTCCGGAGCGTTGAGTTGTGTACGAAACAATCTGATGCTGCAGCAGAATCCGAGTCAAACTACAAGTCCAAAGGTGTTACATCACCTCCACTTGGGCCCATTGGCCTTGTACGACCTAGATTTAGTTTTAGGCTGCCTTGGGACGTCCTCCCACCTCCTTGGCCGCCACCCCTTGCTCCTATATAAGTAGATCCATCTAGTAGCTTTTCCTTGGGATTTGTTTAGTTAAAAGTTAGCCATTGCAACTTCGTGTACTTCGTTTGTGTCCAACGACCAGACCAAGACCGCTTCTGGATCCCCACCATTATCAATACTTCATATTTATTTGCAATATTCAGATTGCTTTATCATATTCTTGCTCGTTCTTCGATTGCTTGCAGGAATAGACCTTCGTGGTCAGGCTGACCGTGCTTCCAGCATCGTCAGTAACCTCAGGAGATTGGTTTAGCGATTGCTAAGGCGCAACGTCGTGCACGTTTGTAGTCGGATCGTCAAAGTCGTCTCCACCAAATCGATAGTTATCATCTCATCGAAAGATCGGGACCCTCGCCTCTATCAGACTCATATAACACAAGACGCTGCAAGAAAAACTCATGATATGTGACGAATAAAATTATAGCTCCAAGAAAAATTACTGATGGTCGTTAGAAGAAAGAGGGGATGCCTTCCGGGGCATCCCCAAGCTTAGGTGCTTGGTTCTCCTTGAATATTACCTTGGCATGCCATGGGTATATGAAAGCACAAGTGCTCCCTGGGTGGTTTTGGTAATTAATGTCAACATATCTCTTGTTGGACTAATGTTTTTATCTAGTATATTTCAAATAAGTTCAACAGATGGAGTGACGTGGACAAGAGGATGTGGAACCCCTTCAAGATGATAAGGACAAATTATTTGCTCAAGCTCAAAAGCTCAAGGCTCTATACTTTCATTTTAGTGATCGAAGATCACATTGAGTCCTTAGGAAAGCTAATAATATTAAAAGGGAATGAGGTGTTGCTTAATGGCTTGCTTGCTCAAAGTGCTTAGTGATATGCTCCAAAGCCCTCAACAACTTTCTCATATCCACATATGTCCAAACCAAAAGTCAAACTCGGCCCTACCGATTTGATCCGTCCGGCGCCACTAAGTTTACTTGACATAGCCACTGCCAGAAACCCTAATCAATTCGGTCTCACCGATGGGATCTTGGTCTCATTGAGATGGGCTTGCAAACTCTCTGTTGCCTATTGCAATTATTTCGGTCCCACCGAGATAAGCAATCGGTGCCATCGAGTTTGCCTGACCAACTCTCTATTTTGCTTATTACCAAAATCGGTTGCACCGAGTTTGTGTAATCAGTCAAACCAAGATGAGGTTTTACCCTAACCCTAGGACATCGGTCCCACCGAGTTGATCGTATCGGTCCCACCGAAATGCCTAACAGTCACGTTATGAACTGAATCGGTCTGACTGAGTTTTCTGATTCGGTCCCACCGAGTTTGGTAAATTGTGTGTAACGGTTAGATTTTGTGTGGAGGCTATATATACCCCTCCACCCACTCTTCACTCGTGGAGAGAGCCATCAGAACATGCCTATGCTGCCAACATTCATTTTCTGAGAGAGAACCACCTACTCATGTGTTGAGACCAAGATATTCCATTCCAACCATATGAATCTTGATCTCTAGCCTTCCCCAAGTTGCTTTCCACTCAAATCATATTTCCACCAAATCCAAATCAGTGAGAGAGAGTTGAGTGTTGGGGAGACTATCATTTGAAGCACAAGAGCAAGGAGTTCATCATCAACACACTGTCTATTACCTTTTGGAGAGTGGTGTCTCCTAGATTGGTTAGGTGTCACTTGGGAGAGTCCGTCAAGATTGTGGAGTTGAACTAAGGACTTTGTACGGGCAAGGAGATCGCCTACTTCGTGAAGATCTACCCTAGTGAGGCACGCCCTTCGTGGGCGATGGCCATGGTGGGATAGACAAGGTTGCTTCTTCATGGACCCTTCATGGGTGCAGCCCTCCGTGGACTCGCACAACTGTTACCCTTCGTGGGTTGAAGTCTCCATCAACGTGGATGTACGATAGCACCACCTATCGGAACCATGCCAAAAATCTCCGTGTCTCCAATTGCGTTTGCACACTCCAATCCAATCCCTTTACTTTCTTGCAAATTGCATGCTTTAATTTCCGTTGCTCATATACTATTGCCATGCTTGATTGAATGTATTGTGAATGTTTAAACTTGTGCTAAAACTTCACCTTAACTTGAAGAAATTAAAAAAACTTCTACTTTTCTTTGTTAAGAGTCTATTCACCCCTCTCTAGGCACCTCTTCTCGATCCTTTCAATTGGTATCAGAGCTTTGGTCTTCATTACTTTGGTTTAAACACCTTTGGAGGAAGATGGATGAGTCTACGTTGGGGAGTCTTAGACGTAGAATGCCTATATTTTATGGAGAGTTCTTTCATGAGTGGAAAATTGCGATGCTTGAGATTTTCAATGAATATCATTTGAACAAGTATATTACTAGCCCTTGTGCACATCATGTTGATCCTTTGCATCCTACCCTTGATGAGTCTATTGACATGATCCGTAATCTTAGAATTGTCAATTTAATCACTAGAGGATTGCCTAGAAACTTGTTTGCTAGCTTGCCTGCTCTTGATTGTGCCTACACCATATGTATATTTCTTGAGGAACGATTTCCAAACTATTCCTTGCAAAGATTGGATGAAATTCTTCATAAGTCCATTGCCTTGAGTAAGATGAGCTCCAATGATCCCAAATTTGGTGACTGTCTATTTGAGCTTACTAATCTTACGCGTGCCAAAGGTGATGTTGGAGTCATTAGCAATATCTTCTCCGAAGCCATTAGAATTCATAAAGATGACTATTTTGATGACTATTTATCTAATGAATTACCCTCTCTAGGAATCGATCCATCACAAGACAATGTTGAACATGGATACTATGATGAGGATGATGATAGTGACTTTGATCTCGATGAGTCTATGAGACACTTTGGTCTTATGGCTAATCTTCACAGCTACATGGCTGGAGGAAAAGAATGGGTTCTTGATAGTGGGTGTACTGATCACTTGAACGGAGACAAGGATATGTTTCATGAGCTTGCTGAAAACGACGGCCCTCGAAAGTATGTCACTTTTGGTGACAACTCAAAGGGTAAGGTGGTTGGCCTTGGTAAGGTGGCCACCTCACATGATAGCTCCAAAAAAATGTTATGCTTGTTGAATCTCTTGGATATAATCTACTTTCCGTATCTAGACTTGCTGACTTTGGTTTCAATGTCCTATTCACTGAAGTAGATTGCCAAGTGTTTTGTAGAGATAACCACAATATGGTATTTACCGGTTTACGTATAGGTGATCTTTACATTGTTGATTTCACTAAAAAGGCACAACCTAGAACTTGCTGAATTGCTAAATCTTCCTGATAAGCTTGATAAGCTTGTTAAGGTTGGTTGTGGCATATAAGATTAGGTCATGTGGGCATGCGAAATCTTGATAAGCTTGTTAAGGGTGACCATATCCTTGGAGTGAAAGATGTTATATTTGACAAGGATAGATTGTGCAATGCTTGTCAAGCAGGAAAACAAGTTGGAGGAAGTCATCCCGTGAAGAACATCATGACCACAAGAAGACCGCTCGAGCTACTTCATATAGATCTCTTTGGTCCCAGTGCCTAGAAAATTCTCGGTGGTAACTCATTTGGTCTAGTCATAGTCGATGATTTTTCAAGATTTACGTGGGTGTTCTTTCTTGATGATAAATCGCAGGTCCAAAAGATCTTCAAGAACTTCGCTAGGAAAGCCCAAAATCAATTTGAAGTGAAGATCAAGAAGGTTCAAAGCGACAATGGAATGGAGTTCAAGAACACAAATGTGGATACCTTTCTTGACGAAGAAAGAATTTCACATGAGTTCTCGGCTACATACACACCTCAACAAAATGGAGTTGTTGAGAGGAAGTGCCGGACTCTTATTGAGATGGAGAGAATGATGCTTGATGAGTACTGATACATCCATTTTGCATCATGCTTTTATATCGATATTTATTGCATTACGGGCTATTATTACACATTATGTCACAATACTTATGCCTATTCTCTCTTATTTTATAGGGTTTACATGAAGAGGGAGAATGCCGACAGCTGGGATTCTGGGCTGGAAAAGGAGCAAATATTAGAGACCTATTCTGCACAGCTCCTAAAGTCCTGAAACTTCACGGAAGTTATTTCCAGAATATATAAAAATACTGAGCAAAGAAAGTTCCAGAGGGGGGCCACACCCTGGCCACGAGGGTGGGGGGAGCGCCCCCTGCCTCGTGGGCCCTCTGGTGGCCCTCCGGTGCCCATCTTCTCCTATATGAGGTCTTTCATCGAGGAAAAAAATCATAAGCAAGCTTTCGGGAAGAAACTCTGCCGCCACGAGGCGGAACCAATCCAGGGCTACGGCAGAGCTGTTCTGCCGGGGAAACTTCCCTTCGGGAGGGGGAAACCATCACCATCGTCATCACCAACGATCCTCTCATCGGGAGGGGGTCAATCTCCATCAACATCTTCACCAGCACCATCTCATCTCAAACCCGAGTTCATCTCTTGTATCCAATCTTTGTATCCAAACCTCAGATTGGTACCTGTGGGTTGCTAGTAGTGTTGATTACTCCTTGTAGTTGATGCTAGTTGGTTTAGTTGGTGGAAGATCATATGTTCAGATCCATTATGCATATTAATACCCCTTTGATTATGAACATGACTATGCTTTGTGAGTAGTTATGTTTGTTCCTGAGGACATGGGAGAAGTCTTGCTATAAGTAGTCATGTGAATTTGGTATTCGTTCGATATTTTGATGAGATGTATGTTGTCATCCCTCTAGTGGTGTCATGTGAACGTCGACTACATGACACTTCACCATTGTTTGGTCCTAGAGAGAGGCATTGGGAAGTAATAAGTAGATGATGGGTTGCTAGAGTGACAAAAGCTTAAACCCTAGTTTATGCGTTGCTTCATAAGGGGCTAATTTGGATCCATATGTTTCATGCTATGGTTAGGTTTACCTTAATACTTCTGTTGTAGTTGCGGATGCTTGCAATGGGGGTTAATCATAAGTGGGATGATTTTCCAAGTAAGGACAACACCAAAGCACCGGTCCACGCACATATCAGATTATCAAAGTACCGAACGCGAATCATATGAACGTGATGAAAACTAGCTTGACGATAATTCCCATGTGTCCTCGGGAGCGCTTTTCTTCATATAAGAGTCTATCCAGGCTAGTACTTTGATACAAAAAGGATTGGGCCATCTTGCTGCACCTTATTTACTTTTATTACTTGCTACTCGTTACAAACTACCTTATCACAAAACTATCTGTTACCGATAATTTCAGTGCTTGCAGAGCATACCTTACTGAAAACTGCTTATCATTTCCTTCTGCTCCTCATTGGGTTTGACACTCTGACTTGTAGAAAGGACTACGATAGATCCCATACACTTGTAGGTCATCAAGACTCTTTTCTGGCGCCGTTGCCGGGGAGTGAAGCGCCTTTGGTAGGTGGAATTTGGTAAGGGAAGATTTATATAGTGTGCTGAAATTTACTGTCACTTGTTACTATGGAACATAATCTTTTGAGGGGTTTGTTTTGGGTATCTTCACCTCGTCCGGAACCATAATTAGTTACCCCTCAACCTAGTGAACCTACTGAAAATGTTTACTTTGAAATTCCTTCGGGTATGATAGAGAAACTGCTAGCTAATACTTTTGCAGGAGATGGAACATTGCATCCCGATTTACACTTAATCTATGTGGATGAAGTTTGTGGATTATTTAAGCTTGCAGGTATGCCCGAGGATGTTATCAAGAAGAAGGTCTTCCCTTTATATTTGAAGGGAGATGAATTGACATGGTATAGGCTATGTGATGATATGGGATCATGGGACTATAAGCGATTGAAATGGGAATTTCACCAGAAGTTTTATCCTATGCATCTTGTTCATCGTGATCGTAATTATATATATAATTTTTGGCCTCGCGAAGGAGAAAGCATTGCGCAAGCTTGGGGGAGGCTTAAGTCAATGTTACATTCATGCCTCAATCATGAGCTCTCAAGAGAAATGATTATTCAAAATTTTTATGCTTGGCTTTCTCTCAGTAATCGCTCCATGCTCGATACTTCTTGTACTGGATCTTTTATGATGAAGACTATTGAATTCAAATGGGATTTATTGGAAAGAATTAAACGAAACTCTGAAGATTGGCACCTCGACAAAGGTAAGGAGTCAGGTATAACACCTAAGTTTGATTGTGTTAAATCTTTTATGGATACCGATGCTTTTCGTGAATTTAGCACTAAATATGGACTTGACTCTGAGATAGTAGCTTCCTTTTGTGAATCCTTTGCTACTCATGTTGATCTCCCTAAGGAGAAGTGGTTTAAATATAATCCTCCCATTGAAGTAAACGTAGTTGCACCTATTAAAGTTGAAGAAAAGACTATCACTTACAATGATCCTGTTGTTCCTACTGCTTATGTTGAGAAACCACCTTTCCTTGTTAGAATAAAGGATCATGCTAAAGTTTCAACTGTAGTCAACAAAAGTAATATTAGGACACACAAACCCCCTGAGCAAGTTAAAGTTGAACCCAATATTGCTATGGTTAAAGAACTCTTGGCCGATAATATTGATGGGCATGTTATTTACTTCTGTGATGAGACTGCTAGAATTGCTAGACCTGATACTAAAAATAAACATAGACCTGTTGTAGGCATGCCTGTTATTTCTGTTAAAATAGGAGATCATTGCTATCATGGCTTATGTGATATGGGTGCTAGTGCAAGTGCAATGCCTCATTCCTTATACAAAGAAAGTATGCATGATATTGCAGCTGCTGAGATAGAAGATATCGATGTTACCATTAAGCTTGCCAATAGAGATACTATTTCACCAATTGGGATGGTTAGAGATGTTGAAGTCTTGTGTGGGAAATTTAAATACCCTGCTGATTTTCTGGTTCTTGGTTCCCCACAAGATAGCTTTTGTCCCATTATATTTGGTAGACCCTTCTTGAACACTGTTAATGCTAAGATAGACTGCAATAAGTATATTGTTTCTGTTGGTTTAGGGGATATGTCTCATGAGTTTAATTTTGCTAAATTTCGAAGGCAACCTCATGATAAAGAATTGCCTAGTAAAGATGAAATTATTGGTCTTGCTTCTATTGCCCTACCTCCTACTAATCCTTTAGAACAATATTTGCTAGACCATGAAAATGATATGTTCATGAATGAAAGAAGGGAAATAGATGAAGTATTCTTTAAACAGGGACCTATTCTGAAACACAACTTGCCTGTTGAAATCCTAGGGGATCCTCCTCCACCCAAGGGTGATCCCGTGTTTGAGCTTAAACCATTACCTAATACTCTTAAATATGCTTATCTTGATGAAAAGAATATATATCCTGTTATTATTAGTGCTAACCTTTCAGAGAAGGAGGAAGAAAAAATATTGAAAACACTGAAGAAGCACCGCGCTGCTATTGGATATACTCTTGATGATCTTAAGGGCATTAGTCCCACTCTATGTCAACAAAAAATAAATTTGGAGAAAGACACCAAACCAGTTATTGATCACCAACAACAGCTAAATCCTAAGATGAAAGAAGTGGTAAGAAAGGAAATGTTAAAGCTCCTTGAGGCAGGTATAATTTATCCCGTTGCTGATAGTCAGTGGGTAAGTCCTGTCCATTGTGTCCCTAAGAAGGGAGGTAGTACTATTGTTCCTAATGATAAAGATGAATTGATTCCACAAAGAATTATTACAGGATATAGAATGGTAATTGATTTCCGCAAATTAAATAAAGCTACTAAAAAGGATCATTACCCTTTGCCTTTCATTGATCAAATGCTAGAAAGATTATCCAAACATACACATTTTTGCTTTCTAGATGGTTACTCTGGCTTCTCTCAAATACCTGTGGCAGCTGATGATCAAGCAAAGACCACTTTTACCTGCCCTTTCGGTACTTTTGCTTATAGACGTATGCCTTTTGGTTTATGTAATGCACCTTCTACCTTTCAAAGATGCATGATGGCTATATTCTCTGACTTCTGTGAAAAGATTTGTGAGGTTTTCATGGACGATTTCTCCGTTTATGGATCCTCTTTTGATGATTGATTGAGCAACCTTGATCGAGTTTTGCAGAGATGTGAAGAAACTAATCTTGTCTTGAACTGGGAGAAGTGCCACTTTATGGTTAATGAATGTATTGTCTTGGGGCATAATATTTCTGAAAGAGGTATTGAAGTTGATAAAGCTAAAGTTGATGCTATTGAAAAGATGATGTGTCCCAAGGACATCAAAGGTATAAGAAGTTTCCTTGGTCATGCCGGTTTTTATAGGAGGTTCATTAAGGATTTCTCAAAAAATTCTCGGCCTCTGACTAACCTATTACAAAAGGATATTCCTTTTGTCTTTGATAATGATTGTGTAGAAGCATTTGAAATACTTAAGAAAGCTTTGATTTCTGCACCTATTGTTCAGCCACCTGATTGGAATTTACCCTTTAAAATTATGTGTGATGCTAGCAATTATGTTGTAGGTGCTGTTCTCGGGCAAATAGTTCATAAGAAATTAAATGTTATTCAATATGCTAGTAAAACTCTAGACAATGCCCAGAGAAATTATGCTACTACTGAAAAAGAATTTTTAGCAGTCGTATTTGCTTGTGATAAGTTCAGACCTTATATTGTTGATTCTAAAGTAACTATTCACGCTGATCATGCTGCTATTAAATATCTTATGGAAAAGAAAGATGCTAAACCTAGACTTATTAGATGGGTTCTCCTACTACAAGAATTTGATTTGCATATTATTGATAGAAAGGGAGCTGAGAACCCCGTTGCGGACAACTTGTGTAGGTTAGAGAATGTTCTTGATGACCCATTACCTATTGAATATAGCTTTCCTGATGAACAATTAAATGTCATAAATGCTTCTCGTACTGCTCCATGATATGCTGATTATGCTAATTATATTGTTGCTAAATTTATACCACCTAGTTTCACATACCAGCAAAAGAAAAAGTTCTTCTATGATTTAAGACATTACTTTTGGGATGACCCACATCTTTGTAAAGGAGTAGATGGTGTTATTAGACGTTGTGTACCTGAGCATGAACAGGAATGTATCCTATGCAAGTGTCACTCCGAAGCCTATGGAGGACACCATGTTGGAGATAGAACTGCACATAAGGTATTGCAATCCGGTTTTTATTGGCCTACTATCTTCAAGGATGCCCGTAAGTTTGTCTTGTCTTGTGATGGATGTCAAAGAATTGGCAATATTAGTAGACGTCAAGAAATGCCTATGAATTATTCACTTGTTATTGAACCATTTGATGTTTGGGGCTTTGATTATATGGGACCTTTTCCTTCCTCTAATGGGTATACACATATTTTAGTTGATGTTGATTACGTTACTAAGTGGGTAGAAGCTATTCCAACTAGTAGTGCTGATCATAAAACCTCTATTAAGATGCTTAAAGAAGTTATTTTTCTGAGGTTTGGAGTCTCTAGGTATTTAAGGACTGATGGTGGGTCACATTTTATTCATGGTGCCTTTTGTAAAATGCTTGCTAAGTATGATGTTAATCATAGAATTGCACCTCCTTATCACCCACAGTCTAGTGGTCAAGTAGAATTAGTAATAGAGAGCTCAAATTAATTTTGCAAAAGAATGTTAATAGATCTAGAAAGAATTGGTCCAAGAAACTTGATGATGCATTATGGGCCTATAGAACTGCATATAAAAACCCTATGGGTATGTCACCGTATAAAATGGTTTATGGAAAAGCATGTTACTTACCTCTTGAATTAGAACATAAGGCATATTGGGCTATTAAAGAGCTCAACTATGACTTCAAACTTGCCGGTGAGAAGAGGTTATTTGACATTAGCTCACTTGATGAATGGAGAACCTAGGCTTATGAAAATGTCAAGCTGTTTAAAGAAAAAGTTAAAAGATGGCATGACAAACGGATACAAAAGTGTGAGTTTAATGTAGGTGATTATGTGTTGCTATACAACTCTCGTTTAAGATTTTTTGCAGGCAAACTCCTCTCTAAATGGGAAGGTCCTTATGTTATCGAGGAGGTCTATCATTCCAGTGCCATAAAAATCAACAACTTCGAAGGCACAAATCCGAGGGTGGTGAACTGTCAAAGAATCAAACATTATATGTCAGGTAATCCCATAAATGTTGAAACCAATATTATTGAAACCGTAACCCCGGAGGAATACACAATGGACATTTCGGAACGTTTCAGACTCCGAAAAGGAATAGGTATGTGGCACGGTAAGTAAACCAACTCCAAAACAGTTCTAATGGCAATTTTTACCCGTTTTGGAATATTTAAGAAAATAGGAAAATAAGAAGCAGACCGGAAAGGACACGGGGCTTCCACGAGGGTGGAGGGCGCGCCCTACCCCCCTGAGCGCGCCCCCTGCCTCGTGGGCACCCCGTGCACCCTCCGGACTCCGTTTTCTTGCATGTTACTTCTTTTGGTCGGTAAAAATTCATTATATAATCTCCCGAAGGTTTTGACCATCGTATCATGCAAATATTTGCTGTCTTTGTTTCGAGCTGTTTTTCTGACAGATCTAGATCGCCATGGCGTCTTCAAGTGCCCCCAAGGTGATAGAGGCGGAGGTGTCCCGTCTTTCGATGAGATGGTGGATTTCGCTTTGGTGGAAGTCGACTTTGACGATCCGACTACGAACGTGCGAGGACGTCGCGCCTTAGCAATCGCTAAACCAACTCCGAGAGGTTATTGACCACGCCGGAGCACGATCAACCTGACCACGAGGGTCTGTTTCCTGCGAGCAAACGAAGAACAAGCAAGAAACTAAGATTGCAATCTGGATATTGCGAATATAAGATGAAAGCTTTATTGATCAAGGTGGGGTTCTGTGACGCCTTTGTCTGGTCGTTGAACACAAACGAAGTACGCGAAGTTGCAGCTATGGCGAACTTTTAATCTAAACAAAACCCAAAGTCTAAACGATGCCCTAAGGGCTGTATATATGGAGGAAGAGGGGGGAATTTCGTGGCCCTTGGTGGAGGGGTCCGAAATCAACCCTATCTCTTGTTTCCCCACACATACGGACTCTAAAAATAGCCTATACTTATGTATTTCGAAATTACATGGGCCTGGCCCAATAATAAGGTGACGCAGCACCTAAAATAGCCTCGGGACGAAATTTATGAAGTGGCATCTTGTATATTTCATCCAAGGCTTCATGCACCCATTATGGTGGCTTCAAAGTCCTGAAATCATCACTTGTAACTCCGTTCTTGTTCCCCTTGCGCATGCCATCATCTCCATGCTTGTTCTTGCTCCAATGTTCATCCTTCTCCAAGCTAGGCCCTTCATTTGTAAGCAAAACAAATGTATCCAACTTAGGCAGCATCATATTCTCATGAACATTAGAATCATTACCAAGAAACGAAAGTACCTGGTAATTTAGTTGGCGTGCACGAGCTCTAGTAATTGGTCCAGTATGTATAGCAGCAGGGGCTGTGGGTGTAACAATTGTATTGATGTCCTCATCACCACCACCGATCCATATCCATATACTACCACCGCTACCACCACCGCTGCCATATACCACCACCATATATCCACCACCAATCTGAGTTCCTTGCTTATTAGGTTTGTTTTCGGGATCCATCTAGATTCCGATTCGTGTTTCCTTGCCGGAGTCGGGTAGCCGAAAACAAACCTAATAAGCAAGGAACTCGGATTGGTGGTGGATATATGGTGGTGGTATATGGCAGCGGTGGTGGTAGCGGTGGTAGTATATGGATATGGATCGGTGGTGGTGATGAGGACATCAATACAATTGTTACACCCACAGCCCCTGCTGCTATACATACTGGACCAATTACTAGAGCTCGTGCACGCCAACTAAATTACCAGGTACTTTCGTTTCTTGGTAATGATTCTAATGTTCATGAGAATATGATGCTGCCTAAATTGGATACATTTGTTTTGCTTACAAATGAAGGGCCTAGCTTGGAGAAGGATGAACATTGGAGCAAGAACAAGCATGGAGATGATGGCATGCGCAAGGGGAACAAGAACGGAGTTACAAGTGATGATTTCAGGACTTTGAAGCCACCATAATGGGTGCATGAAGCCTTGGACGAAATATACAAGATGCCACTTCATAAATTTCGTCCCGAGGCTATTTTAGGTGCTGCGTCACCTTATTATTGGGCCAGGCCCATGTAATTTCGAACTACATAAGTATAGGCTATTTTTAGAGTCCGTATGTGTGGGGAAACAAGAGATAGGGTTGATTTCGGATCCCTCCACCAAGGGCCACGAAAATCCCCCCCTCTTCCTCCATATATACAGCCCTTAGGGCATCGTTTAGACTTTGGGTTTTGTTTAGATTAAAAGTTCGCCATAGCTGCAACTTCGCGTACTTCGTTTGTGTTCAACGACCAGACAAAGGCGTCACAGAACCCCACCTTGATCAATAAAGCTTTCATCTTATATTCGCAATATCCAGATTGCAATCTCAGTTTCTTGCTTGTTCTTCGTTTGCTCGCAGGAAACAGACCCTCGTGGTCAGGTTGATCGTGCTCCGGCGTGGTCAATAACCTCTCGGAGTTGGTTTAGCGATTGCTAAGGCGCGACGTCCTCGCACGTTCGTAGTCGGATCGTCAAAGTCGACTTCCACCAAAGCGAAATCCACCATCTCATCGAAAGACGGGACACCTTTGCCTCTATCAAGTGGTATCAGATTTCCAGGTTGCTCGGTGAGATTTTACAGTTTTTCGTAGTTTAGATCGAGTCTGTTCTTCATACCTACAGTCCACGAAAAAGCCACACACAAAAAAAATTAGGGTTAGTTCATCATATCCGAACCAATCTGAGCCTTTGCATAATCTTTTTAGGGTTTTGCTTTGTTGAATTTGCGGTTGCATCGTCGGTCTAGTTGCTGGTCTTAGAGTCTAGTCTTTTAGAGTTTCGAGTTCTGGTCATAAGTTGTCACGCCGCCGCCGCACCATCATCATCGCCCCTGCCATCTACCACCACCGCTCCGAATTCGTATCCATATACCACCACCAATCCGTGCCCATATACCACCACCGATCCATATCCATATACTACCACCGCTACCACCACCGCTGCCATATACCACCACCATATATCCACCACCAATCCGAGTTCCTTGCTTATTAGGTTTGTTTTCGGGATCCATCTAGATTCCGATTCGTGTTTCCTTGCCGGAGTAGGTTTCGGAAGAAAAAAAAAGAGTCGGGTAGCCACGCTCCGTTTAGGCCCAAAATTTTTCGAAAACGCATTTTTCGAAAAATTTCTGGCTATCCTATTTTTAGGTGTTTCTGAGTGTTTTGAGACAGGTGCCATTATAGGAAGTTTTTTTTGACCCGTTTCCAGTTTTTGGGTCCGGGCAGTCGAAAAAAAAAATTCGAACAAAAAAATTTCATGCCCATCCTGTCAGTTTGACCTAGGAAGAGTTTTGAGACACTCGCCATTATAGTGCTTTTTCGCAAAAAAAAGCAGCGCAAAAAAAAAGAGCGCAAAAAAAAAGAGAGCGAAAAGAAAAATTTCAGAGTGCGCTTTTCCCTTGTTTACGTGCCGCGCCGTGATTTTGTTGGTGTTCTAGGCTCGCGTCTCTAGCACAGTCTAGCCTAGGACCAGCACAGTACCGTCGTTGAGCGTTTATTCAACTTTGCATCTCTGAATTGATTATTGCTGACCCTTTTTGCTACCATACTATAAGCCTTCCCAGCTCCACATACATCTACGTCGTGTGTTCGACTCTCCCTGGTAATCGCTCTATCCAAGCTTTGAGAGTTTTTGACTACAACGGTTGCCGATCACCGCCTGCTGCTGGGTAAGAACTGGTAAGAATTTGAGATTTGCTTGACGGATTTGTGATACACCACCACCACTTCTTAGTAGTCTGTAGGATCATATTCTTGTGTGTTTCTATTGCTGCTAACCATGCCAGGATCACAAGCCGACGAGATTGACTGGGAGAACTTATCGAACAAGGAGCTTCATGATAAGTTTCAGCAAATGATGACTGAACAGGTACAAGATGTGCTGAACAATTTTGAAGAGGCCATGGAGAAGATCACTGGCCTTGAGAAGACGTTCGAAACAAAGCTCGATAACAGATTTAATGAACTGCTTGCGCGTCTTCCACCACCGGCTGCACCTGTCGCACCTCTGCAACAACAACAACTACGCCCCCTTCCGAATCAGTATGGACGAGCACAGCGTGTTCCTATTGAGACAGGACAAACTTCTGGTGCCGCTGCTACTGCTGTTGGTGCTTCTTTGGCTCCTGCTACTGCTCCTGCTGGTACCCAGGAGGATGATGAGTATGCGGGTGATTATGAGGATGAGGTTGATCAAAATCAGATCTACGAGCAGCCACCAGCACCACCACCAGCAGGTCGACCTCAGGTATATATTCGTCATGGTAGGCCTGCACCACCACCTCAGGTACGCGATGATGTCCATATTCCTAAACTGAAATTGAATATTCCACCATTTGAGGGTAGATATGTTCCAGATATATATCTTACTTGGGAGTTAGAAACTGAACAACGATTTACATGTTTACAATATCCTGAGGAGAGACGAGTTGCTGCTGCTGTTTGTGCTTTCACTAGTTTTGCATGTGTATGGTGGTCTGAACATTGTAGATTATATCCTATTCCAACTACTTGGGCTGCTTTGAAAACTGCTATGCGTACGCGTTGGGTTCCACCATATTATCAACGTGAATTGCTTCAAAAATTGCAGCATTTAAGACAAGGGAAAAATTCTGTAGAAGAATATTATCAGGAATTACAAACTGGCATGATTAGATGTGGTATTGTTGAGGAGAATGAAGCTATGCTTGCAAGTTTTCTGGGTGGATTAAATAGAGAGATTCAGACCATTTTAGACTATAAGGAGTATACTAATATCACTCGTTTATTCCATCTTGCTTGTAAAGCTGAACGTGAAGTGCAGGATCGACAAGCATTGGGGCGAACTAACTTTTCTGCAGGCCGACCTTCATCATGGACACCACGTGCATCTTCTACTTCAACCGCACCAGCACCTCCATCCGGTGCCACCTCCAACCGTGATACAAGAAAACAGGCACAACCACCATTATCTGCCAAGAGCGCACCTGCGGGGCCTGCACAGCGTTCTTCTTCTTCCATGGCATCAACAGGGCACACAAGTGATATTATTTGTCGTCGTTGTAAGGGAGGAGGTCATTATGCGAGGGAATGCAAATCTCCGCGTGTGATGATTGCTACCGCGGATGGTGGATATGAGTCCGCTAGTGACTATGATGAGGAGACATTGGCTCTTATTACACGTGAAGAACATGGTGGAGATGATTCTGATCATGAGACGCAATACATGGCTCCTGAAGACGCTGACAGGTATGAATGTTTAGTTGCTCAACGTGTTTTGAGTGTGCAGGTCACACAAGCTGAGCAAAATCAGAGGCACAATTTGTTCCATACCAAGGGAGTTGTGAAGGAACGTTCTGTGCGCGTCATAATAGATGGAGGGAGCTGCAACAACTTGGCTAGCATGGAGATGGTGGAGAAGCTTTCTCTCACCACAAGACCACATCCACATCCTTACTACATCCAATGGTTCAACAACAGCGGCAAGGTTAAGGTAACACGTACTGTTCGTGTGCATTTTAGTATCTCTACATATGCTGATTATGTTGATTGTGATGTGGTACCGATGCAAGCATGTTCCTTATTACTGGGTAGACCATGGCAATTTGATAAAAATTCTGTACACCATGGTAGAAACAATCACTATACTCTTGTTCATAAGGATAAAAATATTACTTTGCTTCCTATGACTCCTGATTCCATTTTGAAAGATGATATTAATAGAGCTAATAAAGCACAACAAGAGAAGAATAAGAGTGAAAATCAGATTGTGGCAAAAGAATTTGAGCAACAAATGAAGCCTAATAATAAACCATCTAGTGTTGCTTCTGAAATTAAATTGAAAAGTGCATGTTTATTTGCCACCAAATCTGATATTGATGAGCTAGATTTCAGCAAATCTGTTTGCTATGCTTTTGTGTGCAAAGAGGCATTATTTTCATTCGAGGACGTGCCTTCCTCTTTGCCTCCTGCTGTCACTAACATTTTGCAGGAGTTCGCTGACGTTTTTCCACAAGACGTGCCACCGGGATTACCGCCTATTCGAGGGATTGAGCATCAGATTGACTTAATTCCCGGTGCTTCACTGCCAAACCGTGCACCATACCGTACCAATCCAGAGGAGACGAAGGAGATTATGCGTCAAGTACAAGAGCTTCTCGACAAAGGTTATATACGCGAATCCCTTAGTCCTTGTGCTGTTCCTATTATTCTAGTGCCGAAAAAGGATGGTACATCACGTATGTGTTTTGATTGTAGAGGCATTAATAATATTACTATTTGTTATCGTCATCCTATTCCTAGGCTAGATGATATGCTTGATGAATTGAGTGGCTCTACAATATTCTCCAAAGTTGATTTGCGTAGTGGCTACCATCAAATTCGTATGAAATTGGGAGATGAATGGAAAACAGCATTTAAAACTAAGTTTGGATTATATGAGTGGTTAGTCATGCCTTTTGGGTTAACTAATGCACCTAGTACTTTCATGAGATTAATGAACGAAGTTTTACGTGCTTTCATTGGACGATTTGTGGTAGTCTATTTTGATGATATACTGATTTATAGCAGATCTTTGGAAGAACATTTCGAACATTTACGTGCTATTTTTATTGCTCTACGTGATGCACGTTTGTTTGGTAACCTTGGGAAGTGCACCTTTTGCACCGACCGAGTATCTTTTCTTGGCTATGTTGTTACTCCACAGGGAATTGAAGTTGACAAAGCCAAGATTGAAGCTATTGAGAGTTGGCCGCAGCCCAAAACGGTCACACAGGTGAGGAGTTTTCTTGGCCTCGCTGGATTCTATAGGCGTTTTGTGAGAGATTTCAGCACCATTGCTGCACCTCTCAACGAGCTTACAAAGAAGGATGTGCCTTTTGTTTGGGGTACCGCACAGGAAGAAGCCTTCACGGTATTGAAAGATAAGTTGACACATGCTCCTTTACTCCAACTTCCTGATTTTAATAAGACTTTTGAGCTTGAATGTGATGCTAGTGGAATTGGATTAGGAGGTGTGTTATTACAAGATGGCAAACCTGTTGCATACTTTTCTGAAAAATTGAGTGGGCCTAGTCTGAATTATTCTACTTATGATAAAGAATTATATGCTCTTGTTCGGACTTTAGAAACATGGCAACATTATTTATGGCCCAAAGAATTTGTTATACATTCTGATCATGAATCTTTGAAACATATTAAAAGTCAAGCTAAACTGAATCGTAGACATGCTAAATGGGTTGAATTCATTGAGACTTTCCCTTATGTCATTAAACACAAGAAGGGAAAAGAAAATGTTATTGCTGATGCATTGTCTCGTCGCTATACTATGCTTTCACAACTTGACTTCAAAATATTTGGTTTGGAGACCATCAAAGATCAATATGTGCATGATGCTGATTTTAAAGATGTAATGCAGAATTGTAAAGAAGGAAGAATGTGGAACAAGTTTGTCGTTAACGATGGATTTGTGTTTCGTGCTAACAAGCTATGCATTCCAGCTAGCTCCGTTCGTCTTTTGTTGTTGCAGGAGGCGCATGGAGGAGGATTAATGGGACACTTTGGCGTGAAGAAGACGGAGGACGTACTTGCTACACATTTCTTTTGGCCAAAGATGAGACGGGATGTTGAGCGTTTTATTGCTCGATGCACTACATGTCAAAAAGCTAAGTCACGACTCAATCCTCATGGTTTATATATGCCTTTGCCTGTACCTAGTGTTCCTTGGGAGGATATATCTATGGACTTTGTTTTAGGTTTACCTCGAACAAAGAAGGGGAGGGATAGCATATTTGTTGTCGTGGATAGATTCTCGAAAATGGCACACTTTATACCATGTCATAAAAGCAATGATGCTGTTAATGTTGCTGATTTGTTCTTTCGTGAAATTATTCGCTTGCATGGTGTGCCAAATACTATTGTTTCAGATCGTGATACTAAATTTCTTAGCCACTTTTGGAGATGTTTATGGGCTAAGTTGGGGACTAAACTGCTTTTTAGTACTACTTGTCACCCCCAAACTGATGGACAAACTGAAGTAGTCAATAGAACGTTGTCTACTATGCTTAGGGCTGTTTTGAAGAATAATAAGAAAATGTGGGAGGAATGCTTGCCTCATATTGAATTTGCTTATAATCGTTCATTGCATTCTACTACTAAGATGTGCCCTTTTGAAGTTGTGTATGGTTTCCTACCTCGTGCACCTATTGATTTGTTGCCTCTTCCATCTTCGGAGAAGGTTAATTTTGATGCTAAACAACGTGCTGAATTGATTTTAAAAATGCATGAGTTAACTAAGGAAAACATTGAGCATATGAATGCTAAATATAAACTTGCTGGAGATAAGGGTAGAAAACATGTTGTGTTTGCACCTGGAGATCTTGTTTGGTTACATTTGCGTAAGGATAGATTTCCTGATTTGCACAAATCAAAGCTAATGCCACGTGCTGATGGTCCCTTTAAGGTGTTAGAGAAAATAAATGATAATGCATATAAACTTGAGCTGCCTGCAGATTTTGGGGTTAGTCCCACTTTTAACATTGCAGATTTGAAGCCTTATTTGGGTGAGGAAGATGAACTTCCGTCGAGGACGACTTCATTTCAAGAAGGGGAGGATGATGAGGACATCAATACAATTGTTACACCCACAGCCCCTGCTGCTATACATACTGGACCAATTACTAGAGCTCGTGCACGCCAACTAAATTACCAGGTACTTTAGTTTCTTGGTAATGATTCTAATGTTCATGAGAATATGATGCTGCCTAAATTGGATACATTTGTTTTGCTTACAAATGAAGGGCCTAGCTTGGAGAAGGATGAACATTGGAGCAAGAACAAGCATGGAGATGATGGCATGCACAAGGGGAACAAGAACGGAGTTACAAGTGATGATTTCAGGACTTTGAAGCCACCATAATGGGTGCATGAAGCCTTGGACGAAATATACAAGATGCCACTTCATAAATTTCGTCCCGAGGCTATTTTAGGTGCTGCGTCACCTTATTATTGGGCCAGGCCCATGTAATTTCGAACTACATAAGTATAGGCTATTTTTAGAGTCCGTATGTGTGGGGAAACAAGAGATAGGGTTGATTTCGGACCCCTCCACCAAGGGCCACGAAAATCCCCCCTCTTCCTCCATATATACAGCCCTTAGGGCATCGTTTAGACTTTGGGTTTTGTTTAGATTAAAAGTTCGCCATAGCTGCAACTTCGCGTACTTCGTTTGTGTTCAACGACCAGACAAAGGCATCACAGAACCCCACCTTGATCAATAAAGCTTTCATCTTATATTCGCAATATCCAGATTGCAATCTCAGTTTCTTGCTTGTTCTTCGTTTGCTCGCAGGAAACAGACCCTCGTGGTCAGGTTGATCGTGCTCCGGCGTGGTCAATAACCTCTCGGAGTTGGTTTAGCGATTGCTAAGGCGCGACGTCCTCGCACGTTCGTAGTCGGATCGTCAAAGTCGACTTCCACCAAAGCGAAATCCACCATCTCATCGAAAGACGGGACACCTTTGGCTCTATCAGGTGGTATATGGATACGAATTCGGAGTGGTGGTGGTAGATGGCAGGGGCGATGATGATGGTGCGGCGGCGGCGTGACAACTTATGACCAGAACTCGAAACTCTAAAAGACTAGACTCTAAGACCAGCAACTAGACACGACGATGCAACCGCAAATTCAACAAAGCAAAACCCTAAAAAGATTATGCAAGGCTCAGATTGGTTCGGATATGATGAACTAACCCTAATTTTTTATTTGTGGCTTTTTCGTGGACTATAGGTATGAAGAACAGACTCGATCTAAACTACTAAAAAACTGTAAAATCTCACCGAGCAACCTAGAAATCTGATACCACTTGATAGAGGCGGAGGTGTCCCGTCTTTCGATGAGATGGTGGATTTCGCTTTGGTGGAAGTCGACTTTGACGATCCGACTACGAACGTGCGAGGACGTCGCGCCTTAGCAATCGCTAAACCAACTCCGAGAGGTTATTGACGACGCCGGAGCACGATCAACCTGACCACGAGGGTCTGTTTCCTGCGAGCAAACGAAGAACAAGCAAGAAACTAAGATTGCAATCTGGATATTGCGAATATAAGATGAAAGCTTTATTGATCAAGGTGGGGTTCTGTGACGCCTTTGTCTGGTCGTTGAACACAAACGAAGTACGCGAAGTTGCAGCTATGGCGAACTTTTAATCTAAACAAAACCCAAAGTCTAAACGATGCCCTAAGGGCTGTATATATGGAGGAAGAGGGGGGAATTTCGTGGCCCTTGGTGGAGGGGTCCGAAATCAACCCTATCTCTTGTTTCCCCACACATACGGACTCTAAAAATAGCCTATACTTATGTATTTCGAAATTACATGGGCCTGGCCCAATAATAAGGTGACGCAGCACCTAAAATAACCTCGGGACGAAATTTATGAAGTGGCATCTTGTATATTTCGTCCAAGGCTTCATGCACCCATTATGGTGGCTTCAAAGTCCTGAAATCATCACTTGTAACTCCGTTCTTGTTCCCCTTGCGCATGCCATCATCTCCATGCTTGTTCTTGCTCCAATGTTCATCCTTCTCCAAGCTAGGCCCTTCATTTGTAAGCAAAACAAATGTATCCAATTTAGGCAGCATCATATTCTCATGAACATTAGAATCATTACCAAGAAACGAAAGTACCTGGTAATTTAGTTGGCGTGCACGAGCTCTAGTAATTGGTCCAGTATGTATAGCAGCAGGGGCTGTGGGTGTAACAATTGTATTGATGTCCTCATCACAAGGACAGGTTCTTCGAGAAGGTCATCAACCCCTACCTCGCGGAAGTGCTGCAACACCCTCAAACCATTGAGATGTGTGAGGGGTTGTTGCACATCCGCGATGTGGAGGGACCAAGGAGGACCGGAAGTGTGGAGACAAGGCTCGAGGCGATGGAGCAACAAGTTTTAAAGTGTCAGGAGATGGTGGAGCGTGGACTCGACTCCAATCACATAATGATCACGGAGTTCACCAACAATCACAAGCTGGACGCCAATGACATTGGGGAGGCCATCTTCAAGCTTCACGAGAAAATCGAGCGCCTCCAAGCCTAGATCTATGACCTGCAAAACCAAAACTGTGAGTATGAATATAGATTCAAGAGGATGAGTTTGGCTCCAGATTTGAGGATTCCGAAGACTCGATCATCCTTCTATAATGGTTAGCCTATGCCTTAGAAGATAGACGACAAGCCTACATCATCAACAACTCCTTCATCACCACCTCAGAGGAAGGAGACATAATCACATGGGTATGGGCACTCCCCATGGCAACCGCCAAGCTTGGGGGAGTGCCCCGGTATTGTATCACCATCACTTTTACCTTTACCGTTTTTCTTAGTTCGATCCTTTTGATAATATCTTGATCTAGTAGAATAAAGTTTTAGTATGATCTAGTTGTGAGTTTTGCTTTATGATCTTCCTATGTAATCGAGTCCGTGAGCCATATATAATAAAGATTAGTGTTGAGTCAAGGGCTTGATTATTTTGCTATGATCTTGAGGGAATAAAATAAAAAAGGAGAAGAAATAAAAGGAAATAAAGAGATCATATGGATCTTATGGAGAGTAATGAGCTCACATATAAAGAGTATGATGAATAAAAGTTGTTGACAGTTGACAAACATAGTTTTTGTCATCGTTGCAATTAATAGGAAGTAATAAAGAAAGAGAGGTTCACATATAAATATACTAGCTTGGACATCTTTTATGATTGTGAGCACTCATTAAAGTATGACATGCTAAAGAGTTGACGTTGGACAAGGAAGACAACGTAATGGGTTACGTTTTCTTACATCTGAGATAAATTATATTGTCATGGATCATCCAACATGTTGAGCTTGCCTTTCCCTCTCATGCTAGCCAATTTCTTTGCACCAAGTAGAGATACTACTTGTGCTTCCAAATATCCCTAAACCCAGTTTTGCCATGAGAGTCCACCATACCTACCTATGGATTGAGTAAGACCCATCAAGTAAGTTGTCATCGGTGCAAGGAATAAAAATTGATCTCGAAATATGTATGACTTATTAGTGCGGAGAAAATAAGCTTTATACGATCTTGTGATATGGAAGAAATAAAAGCGACAGACTTCATAATAAAGGTCCATATCACAAGTGGCAATATAAGGTGACGTTCTTTTGCATTAAGATTTCGTGCATCCAACCATAAAAGTGCATGACAACCTCTGCTTCCCTCTGCGAAGGGCCTATCTTTCATTCTTGTCTTATACTTCATGCAAAGAGTCATGGTGATATCCACCTTTCCTTTTTACATTTTATCCTTTGGCAAGCACAATGTGTTGGAAAGATCCTGATATATATAGCTAATTGGATGTGAGTCTGCATGAGCTATTATTGTTGACATTACCCTTGAGATAAAACTTTGGGAGGCAAAACTATAAGCCCCTATCTTTCTCTGTGTTCGATTAAAACTCCATACCCATAAATATTGCGTGAGTGTTAGCAATTTTGAAAGACTAAAAGATGGTTGAGTATGTGGACTTGCTGAAAAGCTCTTATATCAACTCTTTCCTATGTTATGATAAATTGCAATTGCCTCAACGACTGATATTAGAGTTTGTTGGTTTTCAATAAAGTTTATGATTCATACTTGAAATTGTGACTGAATTGTTACTTTAGCATAAGAGATCATAGGACAATATATATATATATATATATATATATATATATATATATATATATATATGTTGTTCTAAGAATGATCATGATGCCCTCAGGTCCGTATTTTATTTTTATCGACACCTCTATCTCTAAACATGTGGACATATTTTTCGATTTCGGGTTTCGCTCGAGGACAAGCGAGGTCTAAGCTTGGGGGAGTTGATACGTCCATTTTGCATCATGCTTTTGTATCGATATTTATTGCATTATGGGATGTTATTACACATTATGTCACAATACTTAAGCCTATTCTCTCTTATTTTACAAGGTTCACATGAAGAGGGAGAATGCCGGCAGCTGGGATTCTGGGCTGGAAAAGGAGCAAATATTAGAGACCTATTCTGCACAGCTCCAAAAGTCCTGAAACTTCACGGAAGTTATTTCCAGAATATATAAAAATACTGAGCGAAGAAAGTTCCAGAGGGGGGCCACACCATGGCCACGAGGGTGGGGGGCGCGCCCCTGCCTTGTGGCCCCCCTGGTGGCCCTACGATCCCCATCTTCTGCTATATGAGGTCTTTCGTCGAGGAAAAAATCATAAGCAAACTTTGGGGAAGAAACTCCGCTGCCACGAGGCGGAACCTTGGCGGAACCAATCAAGGGCTCCGGCAGAGCTGTTCTGCCCGGGAAACTTCCCTCCGGGAGGGGGAAATCATCACTATCCTCATCACCAACGACCCTCTCATTGGGAGGGGGTCAATCTCCATCAACATCTTCACCAGCACCATCTCATCTCAAACCCTAGTTCATCTCTTGTATCCAATCTTTGTATCCAAACCTCAGATTGGTACCTGTGGGTTGCTAGTAGTGTTGATTACTCCTTGTAGTTGATGCTAGTTGGTTTACTTGGTGGAAGATCATATGTTCAGATTTGTTATGCATATTAATACCCCTCTGATTATGAACATGAATATGCTTTGTGAGTAGTTACGTTTTTTCCCGAGGACATGGGAGAAGTCTTGCTATAAGTAGTCATGTGAATTTGGTATTCGTTCGATATTTTGATGAGATGTATGTTGTCATCCCCCTAGTGGTGTCATGTGAACGTCGACTACATGAAACTTCACCATTGTTTGGGCCTAGAGGGAGGCATTGGGAAGTAATAAGTAGATGATGGGTTGCTAGAGTGACAGAAGCTTAAACCCTAGTTTATGCGTTGCTTCATAAGGGGCTGATTTGGATCCATATGTTTCATGCCATGGTTAGGTTTACCTTAATACTTCTGTTGTAGTTGCGGATGCTTGCAATGGGGGTTAATCATAAGTGGGATGCTTGTCCAAGTAAGGACAGTACCCAAGCACCGGTCCACCCACATATCAGATTATCAAAGTACCAAACGCGAATCATATGAACGTGATGAAAACTAGCTTGACGATAATTCCCATGTGTCCTCGGGAGCGCTTTTCTTCATATAAGAGTTTGTCCAGGCTTGTCCTTTGCTACAAAAAGGATTGGGCCATATTGCTGCACCTTATTTACTTTTATTACTTGCTACTCGTTACAAATTACCTTATCACAAAACTATCTGTTACCGATAATTTCAGTGCTTGCAGAGAATACCTTACTGAAAACTTCTTATCATTTCCTTCTGCTCCTTGTTGGGTTCGACACTCTTACTTATCGAAAGAACTACGATAGATCCCTACACTTGTGGGTCATCAAGTACAAGATGCCAAAACACTTTTGGGCGGAAGCGGTTGAGACAGCTTGTCATGCAACAAATCGCTTGTATCTTCACAAGCTACTCGGCAAGACGACATACGAACTTCTCACCAGTAATGAACCCCAAGTTGGATACTTTCGAGTATTTGGCTCAAAGTGTTACATTATTGATAAGAATCGTCATTCTAAATTTGCTCCTAAGTCTCATGAAGGTTTCCTACTTGGTTATGGCTCAGACTCTCACACTTACCGTGTCAACAATAATTTCACCTGAAAAGTTGAAGAGACGGTAGATGTGAAGTTTGATGAATCTAACGGCTCGCAAGTAGAGCAATTGCCAATTGATATAGGAGATAAAGATCCTTTGGAAGCAATCGAAGACTTGTCTATGGGGAAGATTCGTCCAACGGAGGTGAAAGAGAGTACCTCATCCATCCAAGTGGAAGCTTCTACCTCACGAGAAAGTGAACCTAGAGTTGACATGGAAGCATCCACAAGTGGAACACGCCAAGATGAAGAAAACGAGGAAGTACACCAAGATGAACCTCATCAACCTCCTTCTCCACCTCGACAAGAGAACAACAACGTCAACAATGAAGAAGGCCAAGAAGAAGAAGGACAAGATGATGAAGAAGATGTTCCACCCCGACCCAAGCAAAAGCTCTCACGAGTTCGAGCATGAGTTTCAAGAGACCATCCCGTCGAGCAAATCTTCAATGATATCCAAACCGGGAGAATCACTCACTCTAAAACTCGTTTGGCTAATTTTTGTGAACACTATTCATTCATCTCTAGCATTGAACCTATGAAGGTTGAAGAAGCATTGGATGATCCGGATTGGATAAATGCCATGCACGAAGGGCTACACAACGTTGAGAGAAATCAAGTGTGGACATTGGTCGAGAAGCCCGACAACAACCACAACATCATCGGTACAAAATGGGTGTTTCGCAACAAGCAAGACGAAGATGGACAAGTAGTTCGCAACAAAGCACGTCTCGTCGCCCAAGGCTACACTCAAGTCAAAGGTATGGACTATGGTGAGACATATGCCCCCGTTGCTAGACTTGAGTCCATCCGCATTTTACTTTCCTATACTAATCACCATGATATCACCTTGTACCAAATGGACATTAAAAGTGCTTTTCTAAATGGTGAAATAGAGGAGGAAGTTTATGTTAAGCAACCTCCCGTCTTTGTTAATCCTAAAAAACCCGATCATGTTTACAAACTTCACAAAGCTCTTTATGGTCTGAAACAAGCTCCTAGAGCATGGTACAAATGCTTGACCAAGTTCCTTATTGAAAAAGGCTTTGAGATTGGAAAGATTGATTCTACTCTTTTTTACTAAAAGGGTTAATGGTGAATTATTTGTGTGCCAAATTTATGTTGATGATATCATATTTGGTTCAACTAACCCTCATTTTAGTGAAAAGTTTGGAAAGCTAATGTCGGAGAAGTTTGAGATGTCTATGATGAGTGAACTCAAATTCTTCCTTGGTTTCCAAATCAATCAAACTAAGGAAGGCACCTTTGTTTCCCAAACAAAGTACACCAAGGACTTATTCAAGAAGTTCAACATGCAAGAAAGCAAAGGTATGAAAACTCCCATGCCTACTAGTGGACAACTTGACTTGAGCAAGGATGGCAAACCGGTTGACCAAAAGGTTTATCGCTCTATGATTGGTTCATTGTTATATATATGTGCCTCCCGTCCCGATATTATGCTAAGTGTGTGCATGTGTGCACTATATCAAGCGGCCCCCAAAGAATGTCATCTTAAGGCTGTGAAAAGGATAGTGAGATACCTAATTCATACACTAAATTTTGGCATTTGGTATACTAAGAGGTCCTCTTTTGATCTTGTTGGCTATTCCGACTCGGACTATGCCGGAGACAAGGTTGATAGAAAGTCCACTTCGGGTACTTGTCAACTTCTTAGTAGATCTCTTGTGTCTTGGTCCTCCAAGAAACAAAACTCGGTATCTTCCACCGCCGAAGCGGAATACATTGAAGTTGGTTCATGTTGTGCTCAATTACTTTGGATGACCCAAACTCTTAAATATTATGGTATCTATGTGAAACATGTTCCATTGCTTTGTGACAATGAAAGTGCTATTAAGATTGCTCATAATCCTGTGCAACATTCTCGAACCAAGCATATTGAAGTTCATCATCATTTCATTCGAGATCATGTTGCAAAAGGGGTCACTGATCTTAAGCATGTTTGTACCGATAAGCAATTGGCGGATATATTTACCAAACCGCTTGATGAGAAAGTATTTTGCCATTTGAGAGGTGAATTGAACATCATTGATGCTTCAAACTTGGAGTAGAAACTCCATTTGGATATATGCAAGGAATGAGCCTTTGACTAATCCTTGATGTTTCTCTTATGATGATGATCATATGTCTTGGATATATTTGCACCCTTGCATGCTATCTAACCCTTGTAGGTGCTTGGATGAATCAAAATCTATGAGATTGCAAATCACTCACATATTGAGCAATCTCTACATCACCAAGTCTCTACAATATGCTGGTTGAAGACAAGGAAGCATGAAACCTTTCAACATATCCTTTGACCATTTCTATATATCAAATTTCATTTGGCATCAAATTCATGATTGTCAATTTGGATACACAAGTGCTCTTCCTTGCAAGATGAACCAATGTAGGTAGATGAACTCAAACTACAAGTGGTGCTCCCAATCTTGATGAGATACATCAATCTTGAGCATCCCACACAAGTTCAACTACATGATCAAGTTCAACACCACCACCCAAGGTATGTTATTCCATCTTAGAGAAGCTTTACCGCAAGTCATGGGTCAAAGCAACTCAACAAGATCCTAATACATCAAATGCATAAACGAAAAAGGTAACCCCATTTTGAGCTTAAACGACGAGTATGACCTACGATCAAGTGTTCTCACTTGACTCCTCAGTCAATATACTCTAACATAGGTGACTTTGACGCCAACCAATTCCAGATGAAGTTCTCTAACGTGTCTCTGTATTCTTGCATTTGTCTCTTGCATGTTTGTTTCCCTTCTCATCTAGATTTCTTTTGTTTTTCTCTGTTTTGTTCTGCTTCCCTGCACTCAATTCATTGCAAATCCTTCTGTTAATTCCTTGCAAATCTTTGTGAGATCTTATTTGCCTAAGTGAGCTGAGGTGAAAATTACCCTTCCTCTGTGTTGAACTCGGTCACACCAGTCTGTCACTCTCGGTCAAATCGAACCATTTCGGTGCAACCGAAAAATACAACTCAGTGTCATTGATTTCACTGCAGAGAAGACAATTGCCACTTGTTCTTGCATTTTTGTTCCAGCTCCACTAAATGATTCTTGTCCTCTACCGACATCGCACTCTAAATGCTCATTTGCTCTATGACTCAAGGACCAGACCTATTTTGACTCACAATCCAGAAGATCCCTTCTTGGAAATTGATGTCAAAGGGGGAGAGAGAGATCACATCAAAGCTTACTCACTTAAAAGGGGGAGAGAAAAGGGAGAGTACTTCAAAGGGGGAGAATGCTTAATCGCATCAAACGGAGAGAGAGACCCCACATACTTGGTATTCAAGAGGAGAGAAGTCACATGTCTTTAAGAGGGGAAAGACATGTTAATCTTATGTTTCTGTGCTCTGATATGTTTTGCTCTGATTTTCTGTTCCCTATATTCTCGCATTATTAAATATAAGATTCGGGGGGAGAAAGACATCTAAGGGAAGGAAATCTTGAATTCATTGCATATCTTTATCCTTGGAGACATGTCTATATCCAATAGGAGTACCTAGTGCTCATTCTCTACATGTCATCCCAGTCTTGGTACTCTTGTGGCTTGCCGTTTGCTATGTTTAGTAGATATATCTGTGTTATCTAACCTTGTTTACTCAGGTTCATCTCTTCCTAAGCCAGCTTAAGACCACAAGGTAAGTATATGCATCTCACCCATGTGCATGATGATCTCTTGCTGATGTACATATTGTTTGCAAGAAGGACTCATGGACATGAAGGTACAATTCCCATATTCACATCATTTGCTCTGATGCATATAGCCAAGATACATGTAAATCATTGCTTGCTCTATCATGATTATGCATTCACATGCTCTTATACTCTGCATTTACATGATTTCTTACGTGTAGGGGGAGCCTATGCATATTACATGTCTTTCCAAAGCTTTACCTACTATTCCTTATATCTTTATGTAAAGCTTTGATGTATGTTGTCATCAATTACCAAAAAGGGGGAGATTGAAAGCACAAGTGCTCCCTGGGTGGTTTTGTTGGTGTCCTGGGAACGAGGGTCCCCAGACTTGCCTGCCTGCGGCCCATGGCGTGGCTCCACCAGCAGCCCTGTACGGCCCATCTTCACCAGCAAACGCTCAAGACCCTCGCGAGGGGCCAAGCCTCACGAGGCGGACGACGCAAGACCTCCTCGGGGGCGGCCTCACTAGGGTGGTTCGCGAGGGGGCGGAGAGATCAAGGCGAGGGGCACCTCGCGAGGTTCCTATGATGCAAGGCATGACGACCAAGGCCAGGCGAGCACCAGGCGAGCGCCCACGCACACAGTGTACCCATTTCCTCTTTGGTGCTAAAGAAGCAAGTGCAGGCGAGGAGTCCCGAGGCATCAGGCAAAGTTTTCCATATCGGTGCAACAAGACCAAGACCAACAGGATGGTAGGACGGAGTTCACTGTGGATCCCAAGACGGCCTCACCAACAGAGCCTTTGGCAGGCGAAGACCACCTTTTGTCAGGATAACTTATACTGGTTGTCTCCCTTCAAATTTGGCTGTTGTTGGATCCCTTCCCGCCTACATTTGGGAAGAGGACTAGGGCCTCTATAAATAGGACTAGCCACCACAGTAGGAGGCAACGGATCTTGGATCGGATCCATTCCTTCCTCAACCACACAAGCTCATCGAGCCCAAGAACACCTCTCCTCAGGAGGTTGTTCTTCCTTTGTACTTGTTCATCCTCAGGCCAAGAGCCAATCCACCACACCACACTGGAGTAGGGTATTACACCACATTGGTGGCCTGAGCCAGTATAAACCCCGTGTCCTTAGTTCTTCGAGTTCGATGTGCTGAGCCTTGGGATCATGCGGAGTGGGTGAGCTAGGGAAGGGAGAGGTCTTCGTGCGCACCCCAGTGTTCGAACGTCGAGGGTTTTGCCGGAACACGAAATTCGACATTTGGCGTGCCAGGTAGGGGTGCGCTGAAGCCTTCCTTTCATCGAGCCACGCTCCACCACCTCCGTGCCTGTCCCCATGGCCCACGTTGCTCCTCCGGCTGGGATGACGGATGCCCACGACGGCGCCAGGGGGCTCAGAGCCTTTACCCCCGCCTTGCGATGGGTGCAATGGCCGCCCAAGTTCAAGCCAGAGATGTCGCCGCAATACGACGATGTGGCGGGCCCGACGACCTTCCTGCTGGCATATGAAGAGGTCGTCCTGAAGGCTGGGGGCGACAACAAGGTCATGGCCAACTGGCTTCCCATGGCCCTCGCTGGTGCAATACGCGCCTGGCTGCTCACCCTCCCAGGATCCTCAGTGGCATCTTAAGAGGAGCCGCGCGGCCTCTTCGTCGCGTGCTTCGTGGCACCGGTACCCCTCGCCGTCGCAGCCCTCCTCGGCGGCTCGCAGGCGCTGCCCTCGGACCGTCACACCAAGAAGTTCTTTTGCCAGATCGGCGCCGCTTCCATGCAGCAAGGAGCTCCCTCAGGTTGGGCGGTGCCCAAAGACGACCTCACCTTCGACTCGGGGGACCACCCCGTCACCACCGTTGGCTCGGGCGTGCTCCCAATGCTTTGCACGCCCACCATCTGCAACGTAGCTGTCACCAAGACCCTCACCGATGGCGGCGCCGGCGTCAATGTGCTCTTCGTGGAGGCTTTTAGCCTTCTTCACGTACCACTCGAACGGCTCCGCCCCAGCAAGCCCTTCTTCGGGGTCGGCGGCGGCTCCGCCAGCCCCCTGGAGCAGATCCGCCTTCCTATGACCTTCGGCACTCGTGACAACTACCGCACCGAGCTGATCGACTTCGACATCGCCCACATTGGCATCCCATACAACGCCATCCTCGGGTACCCGACTTTGGCTCAATTTATGGCAGCGACCCATCCGGCCTACAACCTCATGAAGATGCCCGGGAGCAAGGACGTCCTCATCGTAGTTGGAGACACCAAGGAGGCTCTAGCGACGCTCAAGCTTGCCCTCAAAACCGCCATGGTGTCGCGACTGGCCGACGAGGCCGCCCCTGGAGCCAAGGAGGCCACGTCCGCAAAGAAGAAGCAGTTGTTCACTCAAGATCGTTCCAAAACTAAGCAAGTGCTGGTCGAGGAAGATGGGTCCTCAGGAGCCTCCTTCACCATAGGCGCCAACCTTGACCCTGACCAGGAGGAGGTGTTGGTGAGGTTCCTGCTTGCGAACAAGGATGTATTCGCCTAGGAACCCAAGCAGCTAGTAGGGGTTCCGAGGGGGGTGATCGAGCATCATTTGAGGGTGTGCCCTGTGAAGCAGAAGGCGCGGCGACAGTCCACAGAGAAGCAGTCCTTCATCGTCCAAGAAACTCGCAAGCTGGAGGCAGTAGGTGTCATTTGCGAGGTTCGGTGCCCTGAGTGGCTGGCGAACCCTGTCGTCGTACCAAAGAAAGGTGGGAAGGAGCGCATGTGTGTCGACTTCACCAACCTCAACAAGGCTCATCCCCAAGACCCATTCCCGCTTTCGCGCATCGACCGGATTGTCGACTCCACCGCCGAGTGCGACCTACTGTGCTTCCTGGACACGTTCTCAGGCTATCACTAGATCAAGATGGCAGTAGAGGATGTGGAGAAGATGGCCTTCCTGACCCCGTGTGGGGTGTTCTACTACACTTGCATGCCGTTCAGGCTACGCAACGCAGGCGCGACCTTCCAACGGCTGATGCACATCGCCCTGGGTCAGCAGCTCGAGAGGAACACTAAAGCCTACGTCGACGACATCATGGTAAAATCTCGGGAGGCGAGAACTTTGATCCAGGACCTGGATGAGACCTTCACGAGCCTGCGCTAAGTGGACTTGCGGCTCAACCTAGAGAAGTGTGTGTTTGGTGTCCCCTCCGGCAAGCTGCTGGGCTTCCTCGTGTCCCATAGGGGGATCGAGGCTAACCCGGAGAAGGTCAAGGCGATAGAAGACATGAGCCCACCACAAACTCTGAAGGAGATGCAGAAGCTTGCGGGGTGCGTGACCTCACTGGGGCGCTTCATCTCCAAGCTGGGAGAGCGCACCCTGCCATTTTTCAATCTGATGAAGAAGAAGGGCCCGTTTGAGTGGACCCCCGAGGCCGACCAAGTGTTTCAAGACCTCAAGAGATACCTGACCAGCCCTCCGGTGATGGTGGCGCCTCGCCCTCTCGAGCCCCTGGTGCTTTACCTTGCCGCCACTCACTACTCTGCTAGCGCAGCTCTAGTGGTGGTTCGGGAAGAGCGCCAGGCCAAGGGTCCACCACAACATACCACACCTCCAGCTGGGGCGACATGGGACCTAGAGGGCACCGCAAAAGCTGCAGCAACACCAACGAGTGATCAGGCCTAGCAAGGCGGCATTAGCACGCCTGCAGAGGCCCCAGTGGGCGACTAGGCTCCTGGGGTCCCGTCACCTCAAGAGACGCCCAACCTCCGGCACACACAGGCTCCGTCGATGCTCCCGCCCTCGTCGAGCACCCAGTGTACTTCGTTAGCACGGTGCTGCTGGATGCAAGGGCATGGTACCCCATGCCTCAAAAGCTCTTGCTCGCGCTCTTGGTGGCCTTGCATAAGTTGCATCACTACTTCCAAGGTCACCCAATCAAGGTCGTCTCGGCCTACCCGTTGGAGAGGGTACTCAGGAACCCCAACGCTGCTGAAAGAGTTGCTGAATGGAACATCGAGCTGCAAGCATTCCAGCTGGAGTTCAGCATAACAAGGGTCATCAAGGGAGCCATGCTCGCTGACTACGTGGCAGAATGGACCGACACCCCAAGGCTTGAAGCAGGCGAGAACCGACCCCTCTCGTTAGGAAGTGAAGCACCAGATGGCTGGGTCATGTATTTCGATGGCGTGTTCGCATGCCAGGGCGCGGGAGCTGGAGCAGTGCTCATCTCACCCACTTAGGACAAGCTCTACTACGCCGTGCATCTCTGCTTCCAGCAAGGCGAGAAGGTCTCCAACAACATCGCGGAGTACGAAGGCCTCATCCCTGGCCTTAAGGCTGCGGTCGCCCTGGCGGTGAAGCACCTCACCATTAGGGGCGACTTGCAGCTCCTCGTCAACTTCTCCAACAAGGTATACGAGCCGAGGGACGAGCACATGGAGGCATACCTCGCGGAGGTACGCAAAATGGAAAAGCAGTTCTTGGGCCTAGAGTTGCAGCACGTGCCCCGTGGAACCAACAAGGAGCCGACGACATCGCCAAAAGGGCATCCAAGCGCCAACCCCAAGAGCCTGGCGTCTTCGAGGAGCGGCTCTTCAAGCCTTCGGCGTCACCTCCGTTTTCAGGGCCGGTGCAGCCTCAAGAGGAACTCCCCCAACCACCTACCTTGGGAGCCCCGGCCTGCGGCCCGACCTCGGGAGCGTGCCTACTCCTGGCGCTCGAGCCTCAGGAGGGGTGCTGGACCAAGAAGTTCAAGGAATACCTGACGCAAGGGACGCTGCCGGAGAAAGAGGAGGACGCGGAGCGCATGGCCCGACAGGCTACGGCATACTGCATCCAGGATAGTGAGCTATACAGGAAGCGGCCAATTGACGTTTCCTTACGATGCATCTCCAGCGAACAGGGGAACGAGTTGCTAGCTGACATACACGATGGAGACTGCGGGCACCACTCATCGTCACGAACCCTCGCCGACAAGGCGTTCCGCAGCGGGTTCTACTGGCCTACGGCACTCAAAGACGCGACCGAGCTGGTGAAGTCCTACGATGCTTGCCAATTCCATGTCAAGCAGATCCATCAGCTAGCTCAAGGCCTCCAGACCATCCCGCTCTCGTGGCCATTCGCAGTCTGGGGGTTGGATATCCTAGGTCCGTTCCCTCGAGCGTCGCCATCGACAAGTTCGCAAAATGGGTGGGGGTAGAAGCTGTCCGCACCATCCCGGCCGGATCGGCGGTCAAGTTCATCAAGGGTCTCGTGAGCCGGTTCGGGGTCCCTAACCGCATCATCACCAACAATGGTTCGCAATTTACTAGCAATCTCTTCAAGACATATTGTGCTAACCTTGGAACACAGATCTGCTATGCTTCGGTGGCACACCCCATGAGCAATGGTCAAGCCGAACGCACCAACGTGGCAGTCCTGAGAGGCCTCAAGACCAGGAACTTCAAGAAGAAGCTCGAGGCCTGCGGCACGGGCTGGAATGACGAGCTCCAGTCTATGTTGTGGTCCATCCGCACCACCGCCACCAAGCCAACAGGCGAGACCCCGTTCTTCCTCATCTACGGAGCAGAAGTGGTTCTCCCTCACGAGGTCAAGTGATGCGGAGCATCCCAAGGCCATCCCCATGGACCCAACTACATCTCCTTCAACACCTCTTGGACCCATGACACGAGCACATGCAAGATCTCTTGAAATCGAGGTGACATCTCTCCTCTCACATTTCCACTTTGATGCACATGAGACATGGCTACTACCTCATACGGATACTTTGTGCATGCTCAGGTACCATGGAGAAGCTAAGGAGCAAGGAGAAGAAGAAGAAGAAGAAGAGGAAGATGGACGTGAAGACGAAGACGAAGACGAACAAGAAGAATTGCTCCAAGTTCCTAGGCTCCGGACGACCGACGAACACCGGACGTCCGATGACCTCCAGGCTCCGGACTTCCGGCCCCCTCCAGACGACCGATGCTCCCACACCCGAGACGAAACCTACGGACATCCAACGCCCAACGGACGACCGATGCCCGGACGTCCGACCCCGACCGGACGTCCGACCGAAGACCACCCGAGCCAAAACTACGGACGTCCGACAGGCACCGGACGTCCGGACCCTCGCGAGCCTCCGGACGACCGGTGACCCCCGGACGTCCGACACCTGTGCGCTGATGCGTGTTGGGCCACATCCCATGTACCCCTTCGCCCCCTCTTTTGCACTAAGACTATATATACTTCACCTATTCCTTCTAGCTAGGGTAAGCAAAGGATAAGCTCATGTTTGTGTGAGAGCTTTGCTCATCCACTTGGTTACCTTCTCCACGGAGATTCGAGCCTCCACCGGAGAAGATCCCCCAAGCAGATTCAAGACCCATTTTAGGGAAGAACTCAAGACCTCCTCACAGAGAAGACCGTTACCATTGCATCGTCCCTAGTTGATCGTGTACCGTGTATCGTTCCATGTATCCGAGGATCTAGCACATGTGTGACTTATTCATGTTCGTTTGAGTGTTTCCTCTTCGTTTCCCCTTGTGTTTCTCTCATTTCCCCCTTTGTGTTCTTCGTGTTCTTCGCAGGATTCCGCGCCTTTCGTGAAAGATCGGCCCATAGGGTTGTACCCTACATCATCTTGGTATCTAGAGCCAGGTTGATCACGATTTCGCAGCCTCCCCGTTGTGATGCTAGCCTTGTTTTGTTGTTTTTCGTCCTAATTCGAAAAATTCCCCACAAAATAGCCCCAATTGTTTTTTGTGATTTGTTCGTGTGTTGAGATTTTGTTGGTTTGGATCCGTGGATTTGCTTTGTTTTGAGTGGATCTAGATTCCCTCCCTTTCCCCACTCTTTCCATCCACAAAATCCTCCGGATTTGACAATTTTCGCCATCTCCACCTCAAACCCTAGTTGTTCATCCCGTGCCCGAAAATCGCCCAGGCACCGGACGTCCGACCTAGCCCGGACGTCCGACGACGACCGGACGACCGGCCCATCCCAAACGTCCGACCGACCCTAACAAAACTATTTTTTTTCCAGATTAGTCACCACCACCAACCCACATTTCCGCACACGCACTCCTACCAGTATACACCATCACCACTTCCGCATACCACCACCATTTGCTTACCCGTTTCGCACTCCGACACGTTTTCTACTTCAAGTTTTGAGAATTTGAGTTGCGGCATCGTATCCTTTTGTGTTTCGGCTATCTAGGTACGGTTCGACATCGACATCACCGCCGCTCATCTTCACCACGGACGCGTCATCAACAACGACAACCTTGACTACACCTTGGTATTCATGCCACCCATTTGATCACCGTAAACCGTTCTTGCTTGCGGACGAGGAACCACAAGAAACAGTAACCTCGTCTTGGTATTGGACATATCACTCTTGCCATTACATTGATAGCCATCATAGCCTAACTCCTTTGCGTTGCTTACCCATCGAGACTAGCCATTGAGTATTGCCGGCAACGAGACTTATGCACATTAGTGATCATACTTTCCATAGCATACATACATCATTGTTGCATATATTTGTATCATCTCTTGTGTCACAAAGTTGTCATCGCATACACAATCGCTATCTTGGTTCGTCAAGCATTGCATTAGAAAAGAGCTCCAACATCAAAGAGCCAAACAAGCTTTTAAGCAAAGAGGAAAGATAAGCAAAGAGCTTTTAAGCAAGAACCATAGCATCATACAACATTAAGATTGTCATACTCGGTCATCTTGGATCATATCATAGAAACACCTTGCATAAAGCATACTTGGGATAGAAGTCATTGCATTTTTGCTAAGTAGGTTGTGCACAAGTTCTTGTATCCGCCTATTGTGCAATCGTTCTAGTGTCTCTGTAGTGTTGTGCAACAAGAGCATTTTCGTGGATTCCACATTTTGGCTCATCCTTGATTGCCCAACCCCACTTATCATTTTGCGTGTGTGTTTCTGTGTACCTTATATGCTTGGTCTACTTGTTACATTGCATCTTGCGAATCTTTTCCAACATTATTGAAGCTCACTTACAATTGCATGAAATTTTGTGCCACCATCCTAACCAAGCTCCACCATAAGCTTTTACTTGTGTAGGTGTGAGAAATCGACAAGAGCTAGTACCAATTGTGCTATTTCCTTGTCCTACATTGGAGTGATCATCGATCCACTTTCAACTTCGGTCAAGGTACATTTGGTATTCGTTCTTGTCTTTCTACCACTCACATTTGTATTGGAATGATGGATAGGCCAAGTACTTCTACCATACCACTCTTCATGGAGCAAGACGATGACATGAACTCCTTCGTCACCAAGAGTCACCTGTTTGGTGCACAACGTGCTTTGCATCAAGAGCAACAATCCATGAGTGGCCGCATCGACAACCTCGCCACCGACTTGCGACTCTCTGAGCAACGTACAAGGGACTACTTCGACCACAAGCTCGATGATCACAAGAAAGAGAATGACGCAAGAATATATGAGATTCGTGCTTTGTTGCTCAATCACACTTCTTCCACTTCAAGATGGAGCCGTTCAAGTCGCCAATCCGACTTCACCCTCTCCGGCGCAAGTACACCAACATCGAACACTCTTCGCCGTGCTGCGCGCAACGAGCATCAAGCAAGCCTCAATCCTCTATGCGACACCGACTCGCAAGAGCACCGGCAACGTCAAAACCAAGAGGCCTTTGCGCTAGCACGAGAATGGCAACGACAACGCCAACTTGAAGAGGAAGAGCGAGTGCGTCTACACCAAAATGCACAAGATGCCGAGGCACAATGTCAAGAACAACAACTCTGTGACGCTCAAGCACTTGAGGCACAACAAGCTCTACGAGACTCAAGTCGAGCCGTAGCCGATCGAGGCCGACAAGCTCGTGAACATGCAGAAGCACTTCGCGAAGAAGTTCGCGAGAGGATTTATCAAGCTCGCGTGCATCGTCAAGTTCCTCCTTGAGCTCGACAAGCTCCTCCACAAGTACGTCAAGAACAACAAGTTCCTCAAGATCACGAAGACAATGGAGATCCTCCATGACAAGAGCATCATGAGGTCGACAACCCTCCACGCCAAGAGCACCACGAGTTGAACAATCATCAACAACATGGGTGTCATCATCCCCAACCCCAACACAATGAAGAGCAACGCTATGGCAAGCTCAAATTCACCATGCCCAAGTTCAACGGAAGCAAAGATCCCGAAGAGTACCTTTCATGGGCATTGAAAGTTGATAAGATCTTCCATTTGCACAACTATGACGAAGAGAAGAAGATCGCGATGGCATCCCTTGAGTTCCAAGACTATGTCCTCATTCGGTGGGAACAAGTTATCAAGTGCCGAGAGGCAAGAGGTAAACCACCCATCACTACTTGGGCACAAATTAAGGATGTCATGAGAGAATGCTTTGTGCCTACCTACTATAACCGCGACCTCTTCAAGAAACTCCAACTACTCAAGCAAGGAACCAAGAGCGTTGAAGAGTACTACAAGGAGATGGAGATTGCCATGATATGAGCCAATGTCACAGAAGATGATGAGCAAACTATGACACGTTTCTTGAATGGACTCAACGATCCTATCAAGAAGATCGCCGACTTCCAACCATACTCGAACCTCATTGAGCTAGTGCATCAAGCTACCAAAGAGGAATGCCAAGTGCAACATGATTTCAAGTATGCCAAGTTCTCTTCCAAGACATACGGTTTCTCCAACAACCAAGCTTCAGCGACTCCAACGCCGACTACCAAACCTTCTACTAGCACCATCGACAAGTTGAGTTCCAAGAAAGCTTCGTCAACTCCAAGTCATCCTCCTACTTCGAGCAACTTCAAGCCGAGAGCTTCATCATCATCCACTCCAACTGATGAGACCATCAAGACAAGTTCCTTCAAATGCTTCACATGCGGAGGCCGAGGCCACAAGTCCTATGAGTGCACCAACAAGCGGACCATGATCCTCAACGATGACGACACCTATGATTCCATGAGTGAAGAAGAAATGGACGCCATCGAGCAAGTCGCATTGCACCGGCAAGTGAACAATGAAGAGGAACAAGTCTTTTGTGATGAAGACTCAAGTCCCGCTCTTGTTGTCTCCAAGGTCTTGACTCTCCAACATCACCAAGAAGAAGACCAACGATGCCACATTGTCGCGACCCGATCCGAATGGATCAAGCGCTCTGTGCTCAGATGTCATCCCTGGATCAGTAATGCTGACACCACACAGTACATCGAAGGATTTATAGCAGAGTGGCAATCACACACTTATTACATCGTTGTCTCAAAGAGAACTTATTACAATAAACATGGCTTAAGGCCATCTAGTGTCGATAACAGCGGAAGACTTGGAAGATAAATGGGTCCATCAACTCCAGCGGCATCACTGAGTATAGAACCACGACCTAAAAACTCCTTACTCGTCGTCTGAAAAGTCTGCAACATGAGAAGTTGCAGCCCGAAAACGGGTCAGCACATGGAATATGCTGGCAATGTAACCTATAGAGAGTAATGGAATGAAACAGCTATACTATATGCATATATGGCTGGTGGAAAGCTCTATGGTTACAGTTTTGCGTAAAGCCAATTTTTCCCTACTGCAAAGGAATAAGTTTATTTAACTATCATGGTGGTTGTGAAACATTGAGAATGGTTGACAGCATTCTCAATCCCAATTAAAATAATTAAAACCCAATAACATTAATTAGAAGTAACATGTCGAGATTCACATGATATTCAAGTACTAGATACTCAAGTTGTCCATAACCGGGGACACGGCTAATCATGATTAGTTTGTACACTCTGCAGAGGTTTGCGCACTTTTCCCCACAAGACTCAATCGCCTCCGTTTGGTTTCTCGCACTACATGGTGTTTGAGAAACGGATGACCGAGACATAGTCTTTCAGAAGCGCTAGCACCTTACGATGGAGTAGACCGTACCACCTACAACCCCTACATCTGCTAGTCTACCCCTATAAGAGTTCGCACGACTTAGTCAACTATGCCAGAGCCCATAATGGCTTGTGGCTGCACACGTAAGTATTTAGCATGAAAGATCTTATGATCCCTTTGAGCCTGGGTGGCGGTCCAAAAAAACAGGCAAGTCCTGATAGACATCAGGTGCCTCAATCCACCCAGATGTGTGTTTAAGTTGCCACCTTAGATAAACCATTAAAATTATCAACTCACATCTGTCATGGATATCACTCACCCAATCCACGTCTACTAGCATAGCATGGCATAATAAGCAAACGTAGAAGTAACTCCCAAAGGTTTCATAATAATACAGGTGATAGGTACTACCTCATCTACTTCCCATCCCACAATTTAATTAGATCCTAATCATGAAATGTGAGAGGATTGATCTAATGCAATAAAACATGGGTTGTAGAAAAGGTATGATCAAAGTGTTACTTGCCTTGCTGATGATTCGCGAGTCCTAGGGAATCGAAGTAACAGGCGGCGCAATCCGGGTGATCTATCGCAGACAAACAACAAGCATACAATAAGTACTCATCTAATGCACAGGTAAAACTCAAACAAGAGAACGAACCAGAAAGTTCAACTTAAGAACTCCGGTTGCAAAGAAAGAACGATCCGAACAAAGAAACGGAAAACAAACGGCGGAAGAAAACAACTCGGTTCTAGCAAGTTGAAACTAGGTCAAATTTTACCGGGGCAAAAACTTGTTTAAGTTGATTATACGAAACGGCGGTTTCGAAACGAAACTCCAGGCGCTTGAATCACCTGATTCCGATAAACGAGCGGGGAGAAAAACTAAAACGAAGATCGGATCTGAGATCACGATCGCGGAATAAATCCGACAGAAAGAAAAAGAAGAACGGTTAAACGAATGGGCGTCGTTAACCTAGAAGAATCCGGTGATCACGTTTGTTAGGACGAACGGTCCGGCTAACGGTCCAAAGGCAACTAAATCTGAGAAGAAAACGAATCCGATCTAGGGTTTTGGAGAAGAAAACTGAAAAAGAAACGGAAAACCGATCTAGAAAACGAATCGGAAGAGAAGAAAAGAATCGGAACAATTAGAAGAAAACGATCCGAGGAAAAGAGACGCGGGGCAACCTCCAGCGAGGTCTCCAGCGAGGGGCTCCAGCGGCGTGGCGTAGGGCGGCGGCGTGGGCAAGGTGCGGCGGCGGCGTGTGTGGGGTGGCGCGCTGCTGCTTGCTGCGGCTTTGATTTGATGTGTTTAGAGGGGGGGGTGCTTGGGTATTTATATTGGGGAGGGGTGAGGAGACTTGGGGTAGGGGACAAGAAATAGACTAGGATTAGGAAAAGAGTCCTAGTAGAAAAATGAAAAGAAAACGGAACAAGGAAAGGGCCGGCCTAAGTCCCACTGGGACTCGGCTTGAGGCAAGAGGCGAGGCGGCTGCCTGCCTGCGCCTGGTTGCGCGCGCGCGAGGGGAGGGGCCGGCCGGCTGGCTGGGCTTTAGGCCCGGCTGGCCTGGCTCTCTCTTTTAAAAAAAAACGGTTCAGTGCGCAGAAAAAAAACAAAAAGGAGAACTAAACGAACTCCGAAAAATCTAAAGTAAATTTTCTCCGACTCCTAAAAATGAGCCGAACAAAATGAACTTTACTCCGGACCTAAAATGCAATTTTTGAAAACGCGCATTTTTCCCTATCCAAAAGAATGCAAATAAACTCCGGCAAAACCAAATTGATCTATTTATTAAATCTTCATTTTTCCTAAATTTGGGAAAATCATATTATTCCCTCTCTCATATATTTTGACACCGGAAAAATAATTGAAGATAAAATAAATAAATCAAATGATCCTCTTTTTCCAAATTTGAGAAACTCAAATAGGAAAATAACGAAATCTCCAACTCTCTCCGAAGGTCCTTGAGTTGCGTGAAATTTCTAGGATCAACCAAAATGCAAGAAATATGATATGCATGATGATCTATGTATAACATTCCAAATTGCAAATTTGGGATGTTACAAACCTACCCCCCTTAAGATGAATCTCGCCCTCGAGATTCGGGCTGGCTAGAAAATAGGTGAGGGTGGTCCTTGAGCAAATCTTCTTCTCTCTCCCAGGTGGCTTCATCCTCTGAGTGGTGGTTCCACTGAACTTTGCAAAACTTGATAACCTTGCTGCGAGTAACTCTGCTGGCAAACTCGAGAATCTTGACTGGCTTCTCCTCATACGTTAAGTCATCCTTCAACTGAATCGCTTCAAGTGGTACGGTATCTCTTAACGGTACCTCCACCATCTCGGCATGACATTTCTTCAGCTGAGAAACATGGAATACGTCATGAACTCCTGACAATCCCTCTGGTAATTCCAACTTATAAGCGACTTCTCCCATACGTTGCAAAATCTTATACGGTCTAACGAAACGCGGTGCTAACTTTCCCTTAACTCCAAAGCACTTAACTCCTCGAAGTGGGGATAGTCGAAGATAAACTCTGTCTCCGGTTTCGTAAACTGTCTCCTTGCGTTTTGAATCTGCGTAGCTCTTCCGCCTAGACTGGGCTACCTTGAGCCTATCGCGAATCAACTTAACCTTCCGTTCAGACTCCTTAATCAAATCTGGTCCAAAGAATTGACGGTCTCCAACTTCGTAACTGTTGTCATGGGACGAAACTATTATCTAATACGATACTCCTCGAAACTCCATGCAAACAAACGATTCTAGTCATGTATATCTTCGCCAACTTAACACTGGTGTAAGTGGTCTTAACTGGAATGAAATGCGCTACCTTCGTCAAACGATCCACTACTACCCATATCGAATCGTAGCCTGCTTTCGTCCTGGGTAGTCCTGTGATAAAATCCATGCCTATCTTATCCCACTTCCATTCGGGTATCGGCAATGGTTGTAACAATCCTGCTGGCTTCTGATGCTCTGCCTTTACTCTCTGACATACGTCACAAACCGCTACATATGCTGCAATATCCTTCTTCATTCCGGTCCACCAGAATGTTTCTTTCAAATCCAAATACATCTTGGTATTCCCTGGGTGAATCGAATACGGCAAATCATGTGCCTCTTGCAAAATCAACTTCCTGATCTCCCGGTCATTGGGCACATAAACACGGTCCTCAAACCATAGGGTATCGTGCTCATCCTCACGAAATCCCTTTGCTTTTCCTTCGCTCAATTTCTCTTTTATAGCAGCAATTTCCTTGTCAGATTTCTGAGCTTCTCTGATCTTATCCATCAATGTTGACTGAATCTCCAATGCTGCTACATAGCCTCTCGGAACTATTTCCAAACATAGCTCACGAAGGTTTTCTGCTAACTCCTTTGGTACTTCTCCCGTCACTAGGGTGTTGACATGGCTCTTACGGCTCAATGCGTCAGCTACTACATTAGCTTTTCCGGGATGGTAATGCAATCTCATATCATAATCCTTGATGAGCTCCAACCATCTCCTTTGTCTAAGATTCAACTCCTTCTGCGTGAAAATGTACTTCAAACTCTTGTGATCTGTGTACACATCACAATGATTTCCAATGAGGAAATGTCTCCACGTCTTCAATGCATGCACTACGGCTGCTAACTCCAAATCATGCGTGGCATAATTCAACTCATGAGGCTTCAGTTGTCGTGAAGCATACGAAACAACTCTTCCTTCCTGCATAAGCACTGCTCCAAGTCCTCGACGTGAAGCGTCGCAATACACCTCATAATCCTTGGTCTGATCTGGCAAAATCAATACTGGTGAGGTAACCAAACGTTTCTTCAACTCCTGGAAACTAGCCTCACACTCCTCAGTCCATTTGAACTTAGTGTCCTTCTTCAACAATTCAGTCATAGGCTTTGCAATCTTTGAAAAGTTCTCAATGAATCTCCGGTAGTATCCTGCGAGTCCAAGAAAACTCCGGATCTCTCCAACTGTCGTTGGGGATTCCCATTCAGTTACGGTCTCAACCTTAGTGGGGTCAACTGACATACCTTCTCCGGATATAACGTGTCCGAGGAATCCAACTTCCTTTAACCAAAACTCACATTTGCTGAATTTGGCGTATAACTGATGTTCCCTTAGTTTCTCCAAAACCAAACGCAAATGTTCCTTATGCTCCTCTTCATTCTTCGAATACACCAGGATGTCATCAATGAACACTACGATGAACTTATCCAAAAAATCCATAAACACTTTGTTCATCAGGTTCATAAAATAGGCCGGTGCGTTAGTCAATCCAAATGACATAACGGTATACTCATACAGTCCATATCTCGTGGTGAATGATGTCTTAGGTATGTCCTGCTCTTGAATTTTCAACTGATGGTACCCTGATCGCAAATCGATCTTGGAAAACACTTTAGCTCCTTGCAACCGATCAAACAGATCGTTGATCATTGGCAGTGGCTACTTATTCTTGATGGTTACTTCATTCAATCCCTGATAATCTACAACCATCCTTAATGATCCATCCTTCTTTTGCACTAGAAGTACAGGTGATCCCCAAGGCGAAGAACTTGGGCGAATGTAACCTTTATCCAATAACTCCTTAATTTGATTCTTAATTTCCACCAAATCCTTTGCTGGCATCCGGTATGGTCGCTTTGATATTGGGCCTGTACCTGGCAATAACTCAATCAAAAACTCAATGTCTCTATCCGGTGGCATGCCTGGCAATTCCTCAGGAAATACATGAGGATAATCCTTTACCATTGGTACTTCCTCCTGCACAACTCCTGTTAGGCAGTTTACTTGTGTCCTGTTTGGCACATGCCGGGATACATACTTGATCCTTCTTCCTTCTGGTGTGGTAAGAAAAATTGACTTACTAGCACACTCAATATTCCCTTCATACTTTGATAACCAATCCATGCCTAATATCACATCCAATCCTTGTGATTCCAATACTATTAGGTCTGAGGGAAACACATAGTTACCAATCCTTAATGGTAGATCCGGGGTCATGTCTCGGAGGCATTTGAGGGTTTAGAAAAGACGAGAATTGAGAATAGAGGGGGTCTAAAGGGAAAACACTACCCATATGCACATGAGCAAAAACACACAATTCACTTCAATCAATCAAACAAGGGCTTACAAACGGTCTAACTATCGCAAAAGTGCTCGACTATAATGTTTACATGGGGGAATACTACTACTATTTGGTGGTCATCTAGAAATTTGAACCGGTGGAAGACTCCATGATATCTGCTCCAGCTTCGTCTTCAAAGTCAGGTTCACTTGGATCCGAATCGGTGTCGTCAATGATGATGTAGTTGTCCGGACATGCGACGTACTTGTCTTCCTCCTTGGATCCTAACTTCCTCTTGAGTTCTTCAATCTCCTGCTTAAGATCGACGTTGTGTCTTGCTAGAGCTATGATCTCGTCCATGTAGTCCTTGCGTGTAGACTTCAGTTCTCCTTCTAGCTCGATGATCCTTGCCTTCGCATTCTTCAACTCTACCATATCATTGCACATCTGGTTCTCGTGGCGTCGAATGTGCTGGTTTAACTCCTGGATGAACGATGGAATGGATCTATCCTTCTTGGTGCTGACTAACTCCCATTGTTCATCTCGGCGTGCGCAAATCTGGTAGATAGTGTCCTTGAGGTCTTCTTGGTAAACTTCTCCAATGCGTCCTATGGTGATATGAGCTGCCATGCTCCTTCCCAGACTCCAGGTTGGTGCATCGGAAACACTATCTATGGGTTTCGTGATTGGCGCGAATGTCCTTCCCAGAACGTGAGCTTGAATCTTCTAGCGCTCCTCTTCAGGCAGAGTGGCGTTGATGGTTCCCGTGAAGCTTGGTAATCCAATGTTCAGGTACTTGGTGACTTCCTTCAGGTGAAATCCAAATGGTGTGCCTTCATCCGGTTGAGCGTACTTAATCTTCGCGTTCTTCATCCTAATAGAGTAGAAAAGATAAGAAGTTAGAAAATGAGAAGAGAATGGTGACCTATGGCTTTAACTTAGTGGTCGTGTCCTACAGTCAGCGTGTGCTCTGATACCATCTCTGTCGCGACCCGATCCGAATGGATCAAGCGCTCTGTTCTCAGGTGTCATCCCTGGATCAGTAATGCTGACACCACACAGTACATCGAAGGATTTATAGCAGAGTGGCAATCACACACTTATTACATTGTTGTCTTAAAGAGAACTTATTACAATAAACATGGCTTAAGGCCATCTAGTGTCGATAACAGCGGAAGACTTGGCAGATAAATGGGTCCATCAACTCCAGCGGCGTCACTGGGTATAGAACCACGACCTAAAAACTCCTTACTCATCGTCTGAAAAGTCTGCAACATGAGAAGTTGCAGCCCGAAAACGGGCCAGCACATGGAATATGCTGGCAATGTAACACATAGAGAGTAATGGAATGAAACAGCTATACTATATGCATATATGGCTGGTGGAAAGCTCTATGGTACAGTTTTGCGTAAAGCCAGTTTTTCCCTACTGCAAAGGAATAAGTTTATTTAACTATCATGGTGGTTGTGAAACATTGAGAATGGTTGACAGCATTCTCAATCCCAATTAAAATAATTAAAACCCAACAACATTAATTAGAAGTAACATGTTGAGATTCACATGATATTCAAGTACTAGATACTCAAGTTGTCCATAACCGGGGACACGGCTAATCATGATTAGTTTGTACACTCTGCAGAGGTTTGCGCACTTTTCCCCACAAGACTCGATCGCCTCCGTTTGGTTTCTCGCACTACATGGTGTTTGAGAAACGGATGACCGAGACATAGTCTTTCAGAAGCGCTAGCACCTTACGATGGAGTAGACCGTACCACCTACAACCCCTACATCTGCTAGTCTACCCCTATAAGAGTTCGCACGACTTAGTCAACTATGCCAGAGCCCATAATGGCTTGTGGCTGCACACGTAAGTATTTAGCATGAAAGATCTTATGATCCCTTTGAGCCTGGGTGGCGGTCCAAAAAAAACAGGCAAGTCCTGATAGACATCAGGTGCCTCAATCCACCCAGATGTGTGTTTAAGTTGCCACCTTAGATAAACCATTAAAATTATCAACTCACATCTGTCATGGATATCACTCACCCAATCCACGTCTACTAGCATAGCATGGCATAATAAGCAAACGTAGAAGTAACTCCCAAAGGTTTCATAATAATACAGGTGATAGGTACTACCTCATCTACTTCCCATCCCACAATTTAATTAGATCCTAATCATGCAATGTGAGAGGATTGATCTAATGCAATAAAACATGGGTTGTAGAAAAGGTATGATCAAAGTGTTACTTGCCTTGCTGATGATCCGCGAGTCCTAGGGAATCAAAGTAACAGGCGGCGCAATCCGGGTGATCTATCGCAGACAAACAACAAGCATACAATAAGTACTCATCTAATGCACAGGTAAAACTCAAACAAGAGAACGAACCAGAAAGTTCAACTTAAGAACTCCGGTTGCAAAGAAAGAACGATCCGAACAAAGAAACGGAAAACAAACGGCGGAAGAAAACAACTCGGTTCTAGCAAGTTGAAACTAGGTCAAATTTTATCGGGGCAAAAACTTGTTTAAGTTGATTAGACGAAACGGCAGTTTCGAAACGAAACTCCAGGCGCTTGAATCACCTGATTCCGATAAACGAGCGGGGAGAAAAACTAAAACGAAGATCGGATCTGAGATCACGATCGCGGAATAAATCCGACAGAAAGAAAAAGAAGAACGGTTAAACGAACGGGCGTCGTTAACCTAGAAGAATCCGGTGATCACGTTCGTTAGGACGAACGGTCCGGCTAACGGTCCAAAGGCAACTAAATCGGAGAAGAAAACGAATCCGATCTAGGGTTTTGGAGAAGAAAACTGAAAAAGAAACGGAAAACCGATCTAGAAAACGAATCGGAAGAGAAGAAAAGAATCGGAACAATTAGAAGAAAACGATCCGAGGAAAAGAGACGCGGGGCAACCTCCGGCGAGGGGCTCCAGCGGCGTGGCGTAGGGCGGCGGCGTGGGCAAGGTGCGGCGGCGGCGGGTGTGGGGTGGCGCGCTGCTGCTTGCTGCGGCTTTGATTTGATGTGTTTAGAGGGGGGGTGCTTGGGGTATTTATATTGGGGAGGGGTGAGGAGACTTGGGGTAGGGGACAAGAAATAGACTAGGATTAGGAAAAGAGTCCTAGTAGAAAAATGAAAAGAAAACGAAACAAGGAAAGGGCCGGCCTAAGTCCCGCTGGGACTCGGCTTGAGGCAAGAGGCGAGGCGGCTGCCTGCCTGCGCCTGGCTGCGCGCGCGCGATGGGAGGGGCCGGCCGGCTGGCTGGGCTTTAGGCCCGGCTGGCCTGGCTCTCTCTTAAAAAAAAAACAGTTCAGCACGCAGAAAAAAAAACAAAAAGGAGAACTAAACGAACTCCGAAAAATCTAAAGTAAATTTTCTCCGACTCCTAAAAATGAGCCGAACAAAATGAACTTTACTCCGGACCTAAAATGCAATTTTTGAAAACGCGCATTTTTCCCTATCCAAAAAAAATGCAAATAAACTCCGGCAAAACCAAATTGATCTATTTATTAAATCTTAATTTTTCCTAAATTTGGGAAAGTCATATTATTCCCTCTCTCATATATTTTGACACCGGAAAAATAATTGAAGATAAAATAAATAAATCAAATGATCCTCCTTTTCCAAAATTTGAGAGAGCTCAATTAGGAAAATAACAAAATCTCCAACTCTCTCCGAAGGTCCTTGAGTTGCGTGAAATTTCTAGGATCAACCAAAATGCAAGAAATATGATATGCATGATAATCTATGTGTAACATTCCAAATTGCAAATTTGGGATGTTACACACATATTCTACACCAAGGCCGACATCAATGGACGATCCGTCAAGGTCATCATCGATGGAGGGAGTTGTCATAATCTCGCAAGTGAAGAACTTTGCTCCAAGCTCCAATTGCCCAAGACGAAGCATCCACATCCATACAAAGTGCAATGGCTTAGCGACTCCGACACCATCCAAGTCAAGCACCGAGTACAAGTCTCCTTCAAAATTGGTGCCTACGAAGACACCTTGTAGTGCGACGTCGTTCCAATGACTATTTGCCATCTTCTCCATCGACGCCCATGGCAATTTGATAGAGGAGTCATCCACAATGGCTGATGAGGACATCAATACAATTGTTACACCCACAGCCCCTGCTGCTATACATACTGGACCAATTACTAGAGCTCGTGCACGCCAACTAAATTACCAGGTACTTTCGTTTCTTGGTAATGATTCTAATGTTCATGAGAATATGATGCTGCCTAAATTGGATACATTTGTTTTGCTTACAAATGAAGGGCCTAGCTTGGAGAAGGATGAACATTGGAGCAGGAACAAGCATGGAGATGATGGCATGCGCAAGGGAAACAAGAACGGAGTTACAAGTGATGATTTCAGGACTTTGAAGCCACCATAATGGGTGCATGAAGCCTTGGACGAAATATACAAGACGCCACTTCATAAATTTCGTCCCGAGGCTATTTTAGGTGCCGCGTCACCTTATTATTGGGCCAGGCCCATGTAATTTCGAAATACATAAGTATAGGCTATTTTTAGAGTCCGTATGTGTGGGGAAACAAGAGATAGGGTTGATTTCGGACCCCTCCACCAAGGGCCACGAAATTCTCCCCCTCTTCCTCCATATATACAGCCCTTAGGGCATCGTTTAGACTTTGGGTTTTGTTTAGATTAAAAGTTCGCCATAGCTGCAACTTCGCGTACTTCGTTTGTGTTCAACGACCAGACAAAGGCGTCACAGAACCCCACCTTGATCAATAAAGCTTTCATCTTATATTCGCAATATCCAGATTGCAATCTTAGTTTCTTGCTTGTTCTTCGTTTGCTCGCAGGAAACAGACCCTCGTGGTCAGGTTGATCGTGCTCCGGCGTGGTCAATAACCTCTCGGAGTTGGTTTAGCGATTGCTAAGGCGCGACGTCCTCGCACGTTCGTAGTCGGATCGTCAAAGTCGACTTCCACCAAAGCGAAATCCACCATCTCATCGAAAGACGGGACACCTTTGCCTCTATCAAGTGGTATCAGATTTCCAGGTTGCTCGGTGAGATTTTACAGTTTTTCGTAGTTTAGATCGAGTCTGTTCTTCATACCTATAGTCCACGAAAAAGCCAAAAAAAAATTAGGGTTAGTTCATCCCATCCGAACCAATCTGAGCCTTGCATAATCTTTTCTGTATTTGCTTTGTTGAATTTGCGGTTGCATCGTCGTGTTCAGTTGCTGGTCTTAGCGTCTAGTCTTTTAGAGTTTCGAGTTCTGTTCACAAGTTGTCACGCCGTCGCCGCACCATCATCATCGCCCCTGCCATCTACCACCACCGCTCCGAATCCGTATCCATATACCACCACCAATCCGTGTCCATATACCACCACCGATCCATATCCATATACTACCACCGCTGCCATATACCACCACCATATATCCACCACCAATCCGAGTTCCTTGCTTATTAGGTTTGTTTTCGGGATCAATCTAGATTCCGATTCGTGTTTCCTTGCCGGAGTAGGTTTCGGAAAAAAAAAAAAAATTCGGGGCTACCTCCGTTTAGGCCCAAAATTTTTCGAAAACGCATTTTTCGAAAAAATTTCTGGCTATCCTATTTTTAGGTGTTTCTGAGTGTTTTGAGACAGGTGCCATTATAGGAAGTTTTTTTTGACCCGTTTCCAGTTTTTGGGTCCGGGCAGTCAAAAAAAAAAAAAAATTGGTCAAAAAAATTTCGTGCCCATCCTGTCAGTTTGAGCTAAGAAGAGTTTTGAGACACTCGCCATTATAGTGATTTTTCGCAAAAAAAAAAGAGCGCAAAAAAAAAGAGCGAAAAAAAAAAGAGCGCAAAAAAAAAATTCCAGAGTGTGCTTTTCCCTTGTTTACGTGCCGCGCCGTGATTTTGTTAGTGTTCTAGGCTCGCGTCTCTAGCACAGTCTAGCCAAGGACCAGCACAGTACCGTCGTTGAGCGTTTATTCAACTTTGCATCTCTGAATTGATTATTGCTGACCCTTTTTGCTACCATACTATAAGCCTTCCCAGCTCCACATACATCTACGTCGTGTGTTCGACTCTCCCTGGTAATCGCTCTATCCAAGCTTTGAGAGTTTTTGACTACAACGGTTGCCGATCACCGCCTGCTGCTGGGTAAGAACTGGTAAGAATTTGAGATTTGCTTGACGGATTTGTGACACCCACCACCACCACTTGTTCGTAGTCTGTAGGATCATATTCTTGTGTGTTTCTATTGCTGCTAACCATGCCAGGATCACAAGCCGACGAGATTGACTGGGAGAATTTATCGAACAAGGAGCTTCATGATAAGTTTCAGCAAATGATGACTGAACAGGTGCAAGATGTGCTGAACAATTTTGAAGAGGCCATGGAGAAGATCACTGGCCTTGAGAAGACGTTCGAAACAAAGCTCGATAACAAGTTTAATGAATTGCTCGCGCGTCTTCCACCACCACCACCCGCTGTACCTAACGCACCTCTCCAACAACAACAACAACGACTACCTCCACGTCGCGAAGCAGACCTCCGCCGAGCAAGCCGTGTTCCTCTTGCGTTTGGCCAAACTGTTGGTGCTGCTGTTGATACTTCTGTGGCTCCTGCTGCTGATGCGGAGGAGGATGATTATGTGGGAGATTATGAGGATGAGGTTGATCAAAATCAACACTACGTGCAGCCACCTGTACCACCACCAGCAGGTCGACCTCAGGTATATATTCGTAATGGTAGGCCTGCACCACCACCTCAGGTACGCGATGATGTCCATATTCCTAAACTGAAATTGAATATTCCACCATTTGAGGGTAGATATGTTCCTGATATATATCTTACTTGGGAGTTAGAAACTGAACAACGATTTACATGTTTACAATATCCTGAGGAGAGACGAGTTGCTGCTGCTGTTTGTGCTTTCACTAGTTTTGCATGTGTATGGTGGTCTGAACATTGTAGATTATATCCTATTCCAACTACTTGGGCTGCTTTGAAAACTGCTATGCGTACGCGTTGGGTTCCACCATATTATCAACGTGAATTGCTTCAAAAATTGCAGCGTTTAAGACAAGGAAAAAATTCTGTAGAAGAATATTATCAGGAATTACAAACTGGCATGATTAGATGTGGTATTGTTGAGGAGAATGAAGCTATGCTTGCACGTTTTCTGGGTGGATTAAATAGAGAGATTCAGACCATTCTAGACTATAAGGAGTATACTAATATCACTCGTTTATTCCATCTTGCTTGTAAAGCTGAACGTGAAGTGCAGGATCGACAAGCATTGGGGCGAACTAACTTTTCTGCAGGCCGACCTTCATCATGGACACCACGTGCATCTTCTACTTCAACTGCACCAGCACCTCCATCAGGTGCCACCTCCAGCCGTGATACAAGAAAACAGGCACAACCACCATTATCTGCCAAGAGCGCACCTGCGGGGCCTACACAGCGTTCTTCTTCTTCCATAGCATCAACAGGGCACACAAGTGATATTATTTGTCGTCGTTGTAAGGGAGGAGGTCATTATGCGAGAGAATGCAAATCTCCGCGTGTGATGATTGCTACCGCGGATGGTGGATATGAGTCCGCTAGTGACTATGATGAGGAGACTTTGGCTCTTATTACACGTGAAGAACATGGTGGAGATGATTCTGATAATGAGACGCAATACATGGCTCCTGAAGACGCTGACAGGTATGAATGTTTAGTTGCTCAACGTGTTTTGAGTGTGCAGATCACACAAGCTGAGCAAAATCAGAGGCACAATTTGTTCCATACCAAGGGAGTTGTGAAGGAACGTTCTGTGCGCGTCATCATAGACGGAGGGAGCTGCAACAACTTGGCTAGCATGGAGATGGTCGAGAAGCTTTCTCTCACCACAAGACCACATCCACATCCTTACTACATCCAATGGTTCAACAACAGCGGCAAGGTTAAGGTAACACGTACTGTTCGTGTGCATTTTAGTATATCTACATATGCTGATTATGTTGATTGTGATGTGGTACCTATGCAAGCATGTTCCTTATTACTTGGTAGACCATGGCAATTTGATAAAAATTCTGTACACCATGGTAGAAACAATCACTATACTCTTGTTCATAAGGATAAAAATATTACTTTGCTTCCTATGACTCCTGATTCCATTTTGAAAGATGATATTAATAGAGCTAATAAAGCAAAACAGGAGACGAATAAGAGTGAAAATCAGATTGTGGCAAAAGAATTTGAGCAACAAATGAAGTCTAATAGTAAACCATCTAGTGTTGCTTCTGAAATTAAATTGAAAAGTGCATGTTTATTTGCCACCAAATCTGATATTGATGAGCTAGATTTCAGCAAATCTGTTTGCTATGCTTTTGTGTGCAAAGAGGCATTATTTTCATTCGAGGACGTGCCTTCCTCTTTGCCTCCTGCTGTCACTAACATTTTGCAGGAGTTCGCTGACGTCTTTCCACAAGACGTGCCACCGGGATTACCGCCTATTCGAGGGATTGAGCATCAGATTGACTTAATTCCCGGTGCTTCACTGCCAAACCGTGCACCATACCGTACCAATCCAGAGGAGACGAAGGAGATTATGCGCCAAGTACAAGAGCTTCTCGACAAAGGTTATATACGCGAATCCCTTAGTCCTTGTGCTGTTCCTATTATTCTAGTGCCGAAAAAGGATGGTACATCACGTATGTGTGTTGATTGTAGAGGCATTAATAATATTACTATTCGTTATCGTCATCCTATTCCTAGGCTAGATGATATGCTTGATGAATTGAGTGGCTCTACAATATTCTCCAAAGTTGATTTGCGTAGTGGCTACCATCAAATTCGTATGAAATTGGGAGATGAATGGAAAACAGCATTTAAAACTAAGTTTGGATTATATGAGTGGTTAGTCATGCCTTTTGGGTTAACTAATGCACCTAGTACTTTCATGAGATTAATGAACGAAGTTTTACGTGCTTTCATTGGACGATTTGTGGTAGTTTACTTTGATGACATACTGATTTATAGCAGATCTTTGGAAGAACATTTGGAACATTTACGTGCTGTTTTTATTGCTCTACGTGATGCACGTTTGTTTGGTAACCTTGGGAAGTGCACCTTTTGCACCGACCGAGTATCTTTTCTTGGCTATGTTGTTACTCCACAGGGAATTGAAGTTGACAAAGCCAAGATTGAAGCTATTGAGAGTTGGCCGCAGCCCAAAACGGTCACACAAGTGAGGAGTTTTCTTGGCCTCGCTGGATTCTATAGGCGTTTTGTGAGAGATTTCAGCACCATTGCTGCACCTCTCAACGAGCTTACAAAGAAGGATGTGCCTTTTGTTTGGGGTACCGCACAGGAAGAAGCCTTCACGGTATTGAAAGATAAGTTGACACATGCTCCTTTACTCCAACTTCCTGATTTTAATAAGACTTTTGAGCTTGAATGTGATGCTAGTGGAATTGGATTAGGAGGTGTGTTATTACAAGATGGCAAACCTGTTGCATACTTTTCTGAAAAATTGAGTGGGCCTAGTCTGAATTATTCTACTTATGATAAAGAATTATATGCTCTTGTTCGGACTTTAGAAACATGGCAACATTATTTATGGCCCAAAGAATTTGTTATACATTCTGATCATGAATCTTTGAAACATATTAAAAGTCAAGCTAAACTGAATCGTAGACATGCTAAATGGGTTGAATTCATTGAGACTTTCCCTTATGTCATTAAACACAAGAAGGGAAAAGAAAATGTTATTGCTGATGCATTGTCTCGTCGCTATACTATGCTTTCACAACTTGACTTCAAAATATTTGGTTTGGAGACCATCAAAGATCAATATGTGCATGATGCTGATTTTAAAGATGTAATGCAGAATTGTAAAGAAGGAAGAATGTGGAACAAGTTTGTCGTTAACGATGGATTTGTGTTTCGTGCTAACAAGCTATGCATTCCAGCTAGCTCCGTTCGTCTTTTGTTGTTGCAGGAGGCGCATGGAGGAGGATTAATGGGACACTTTGGCGTGAAGAAGACGGAGGACGTACTTGCTACACATTTCTTTTGGCCGAAGATGAGACGGGATGTTGAGCGTTTTATTGCTCGATGCACTACATGTCAAAAAGCTAAGTCACGACTCAATCCTCATGGTTTATATATGCCTTTGCCTGTACCTAGTGTTCCTTGGGAGGATATATCTATGGACTTTGTTTTAGGTTTACCTCGAACAAAGAAGGGGAGGGATAGCATATTTGTTGTCGTGGATAGATTCTCGAAAATGGCACACTTTATACCATGTCATAAAAGCGATGATGCTGTTAATGTTGCTGATTTGTTCTTTCGTGAAATTATTCGCTTGCATGGTGTGCCAAATACTATTGTTTCAGATCGTGATACTAAATTTCTTAGCCACTTTTGGAGATGTTTATGGGCTAAGTTGGGGACTAAACTGCTTTTTAGTACTACTTGTCACCCCCAAACTGATGGACAAACTGAAGTAGTCAATAGAACGTTGTCTACTATGCTTAGGGCTGTTTTGAAGAATAATAAGAAAATGTGGGAGGAATGCTTGCCTCATATTGAATTTGCTTATAATCGTTCATTGCATTCTACTACTAAGATGTGCCCTTTTGAAGTTGTGTATGGTTTCCTACCTCGTGCACCTATTGATTTGTTGCCTCTTCCATCTTCGGAGAAGGTTAATTTTGATGCTAAACAACGTGCTGAATTGATTTTAAAAATGCATGAGTTAACTAAGGAAAACATTGAGCGCATGAATGCTAAATATAAACTTGCTGGAGATAAGGGTAGAAAACATGTTGTGTTTGCACCTGGAGATCTTGTTTGGTTACATTTGCGTAAGGATAGATTTCCTGATTTGCGCAAATCAAAGTTAATGCCACGTGCTGATGGTCCCTTTAAGGTGTTAGAGAAAATAAATGATAATGCATATAAACTTGAGCTGCCTGCAGATTTTGGGGTTAGTCCCACTTTTAACATTGCAGATTTGAAGCCTTATTTGGGTGAGGAAGATGAACATCCGTCGAGGACGACTTCATTTCAAGAAGGGGAGGATGATGAGGACATCAATACAATTGTTACACCCACAGCCCCTGCTGCTATACATACTGGACCAATTACTAGAGCTCGTGCACGCCAACTAAATTACCAGGTACTTTCGTTTCTTGGTAATGATTCTAATGTTCATGAGAATATGATGCTGCCTAAATTGGATACATTTGTTTTGCTTACAAATGAAGGGCCTAGCTTGGAGAAGGATGAACATTGGAGCAAGAACAAGCATGGAGATGATGGCATGCGCAAGGGAAACAAGAACGGAGTTACAAGTGATGATTTCAGGACTTTGAAGCCACCATAATGGGTGCATGAAGCCTTGGACGAAATATACAAGACGCCACTTCATAAATTTCGTCCCGAGGCTATTTTAGGTGCTGCGTCACCTTATTATTGGGCCAGGCCCATGTAATTTCGAAATACATAAGTATAGGCTATTTTTAGAGTCCGTATGTGTGGGGAAACAAGAGATAGGGTTGATTTCGGACCCCTCCACCAAGGGCCACGAAATTCTCCCCCTCTTCCTCCATATATACAGCCCTTAGGGCATCGTTTAGACTTTGGGTTTTGTTTAGATTAAAAGTTCGCCATAGCTGCAACTTCGCGTACTTCGTTTGTGTTCAACGACCAGACAAAGGCGTCACAGAACCCCACCTTGATCAATAAAGCTTTCATCTTATATTCGCAATATCCAGATTGCAATCTTAGTTTCTTGCTTGTTCTTCGTTTGCTCGCAGGAAACAGACCCTCGTGGTCAGGTTGATCGTGCTCCAGCGTGGTCAATAACCTCTCGGAGTTGGTTTAGCGATTGCTAAGGCGCGACGTCCTCGCACGTTCGTAGTCGGATCGTCAAAGTCGACTTCCACCAAAGCGAAATCCATCATCTCATCGAAAGACGGGACACCTTTCCCTCTATCAATGGCCAAACGAACCAATACATCTTCAAGATGAAGGGCAAGGAGTACGTCCTCCATCCAATGTCGCGAAGTCAAGTGATCGCCCACAATCAACCCACCCATCGTGGAGATCATAGTGAGAGAGCGAGCCACCAAAAAGAGAGTGAGCGCCACAAGCCCAAATCGAACACCTCCACGATGAGCGAAAAGAAGAACTTAGTCCTATTTGCCACCAAAAGTGAGATAAGAGGAGTGTGTGAGAACCCATCAAGTGCCCTACACTACGTCCTTATGTGCAAGGACAATGCACCACAAACTAACACTTCTCACACTCTTCCTCTAGTGTTATCTTCTCTTTTGCAGGAATTTCACGATGGTTTCCCCGACGAGCTACCTCCGGGACTACCTCCACTACGAGGCATTGAGCACCGCATTGACCTTATCCCCGGAGCACTGCTTCCGAACAAAGCTCCCTACCACGTCAACCCCGAAGGAACCAAAGAAATACAAAGGCAAGTAAAGCATCTCATAGACCATGGACATGTGCGTGAAAGTTTGAGCCCTTGTGCCATCCCGGTCATTCTTGTCCCAAAACATGACAGTAGCTTTCGCATGTGCTCCGATTGTAGACCTATCAATGCTATCACTGTTTTCTATAGGTATCCCATTCCACACCTAGATGATATGCTTGATGAGCTTTGTGGTGCCACTATCTTTTCTAAAATTGAACTCAGGAGTGGTTACTATCAAATCCGCATACAAGAGGGTGATGAATGGAAATCCGCTTTCAAAACCAAGTTTGGCTTGTATGAGTGGCTAGTCATGCCTATGGGTCTCTCGGAAGCACCGGACACTTTTATGCGTCTTATGAATCATGTCTTTTGCCCTTACATTGGTATATTTGTTGTGGTCTACTTTGATGATATACTTGTTTATAGCAAATCTCTTAGAGATCATGTCACCCATGTTCGAACCGTTTTGCAAACTCTTCGAAAAGAGCAACTCTATGCTAATATGGAGAAATGCCTTTTTGGTGTTGATAAGCTCGTTTTCTTGGGTTTTGTTGTTTCCTCTAAGGGTGTTCATGTTGATGAGTCCAAGATCAATGCTATTAAGACTTGGCCACAACCAACCAATTTGCAGCAAGTGCGTAGCTTTCTTGTCCTTGCGGGTTTCTATCGTTGCTTCGTGAAGGATTTTAGCACCATTGCTTCGCCTTTGCATGCTTTCAGCAAGAAGAATGCGCCTTTTGTTTGGGGACCATCCCAAGATACCGCATTCAATGAGCTTAAGAATTTGCTTACTCATGCTCCCGTGCTTGCTTTACCCAACTTCGACAAGCCTTTTGAGATTCATTGCGATGCTAGCGGTAATGGCATAGGAGGTGTGCTAACGCAAGAGAAGCGCCCCATAGCTTACTTTAGTGAGAAACTTTCCGGAGCGCAACTCAATTACCCCATCTATGACAAAGAGCTATATGCTTTAGTGCAAGTCTTGCATGAATGGGAACATTTCCTTTGTCCCCATGAGTTTATCATTCATACCGATCATGAGACTCTCAAGTATCTTAAGGGCCAAACCAAGTTGAACAAGCGTCATGCTAAATGGAGTAAATTTATTGAGTCTTTTCCTTATGTCATCAAGTACATTAAGGGCAAAGAAAACATTGTGGCAGATGCCCTTTCTCGCATATGCATGCTTGTTACTCAACTTGAATAGGATATCATTGGTTTTGAGCATATCAAAGACTTGTATGAGCATGATGCAACTTTTGCTACTCCTTATGCCAAGTGTTTGTCGCACACCTATTGGGAAAGCAATTACATCAAAGATGGATATCTTATGAGAGCTAACAAACTTTGCATCCCCGAATCTTCTCTTCGTTTGTTGCTTTTACAGGAATCTCATGGAGGAGGCTTAATGGGACATTTTGGACGCGACAAGACGTTTGCTACGCTCTCAACGAACTACTATTGGCCCAAGATGTTTCGCAACGTCAACCGCTTCACCAATCGATGCTCTACATGTCGCAAAGCTAAGTCCAAAGCTCAAACCCATGGCCTTTATATGCCTCTACCAATTCCATACCAACCATGGGAAGAAATTAGCATGGACTTTGTACTTGGTTTGCCTAGGACTCGAAATGGGAAAGATTCGATATTTGTCGTTGTGGACCGTTTCTCAAAAATGGCACATTTTATTCCTTGCAACAAGATAGAAGATGCTCCACATGTTACTAATCTCTTTTGTAGGGAAATATTGCGTCTACATGGAGTGCCAAAGACTATCGTCTCGGACCGCGACATCACGTTGCTTAGCTACTTTTGGAAGACCCTATGCGCCAAGCTCAGAATCAAGCTAGTTTTCTCCACGGCATACCATCCTCAAACCGACGGCCAAACGGAGGTGACCAACCGCACACTCTCTCCTCTACTTCGAGTACTCATCAAGAAGAACATCAAGGAGTGGGAGGAGTGCCTACCTATCGCCGAGTTCGCCTACAACCGAGCACGACACGCAACAACCGGCAAGTCCCCCTTCGAGGTCGTCCACAGATTCAACCCATTGTTACCATTGGACATTCTTCCTCTACCACTCCAAGAGCGCATCAATTTGGACACAAGTGCATGTGTGACACATCTCAAGAAGGTGCATGAAGATACAAGAAACACCATCCGGCGCCAAGTTCAACGCCTTGCGACCAAGCTCAACTACAACAAGAAACCTATGGTCTTGAACATTGGTGATCTCGTGTGGCTACACCTTCGCAAAGATCGCTTTCCACAAGAACGCAAGTCCAAGCTTCGACCACAAGCGGATGGACCCTTCAAGGTGCTCGCACGATACAACGACAACGCTTACAAGATCGACCTCCCGCGCGACAAGTACAACATGAGCGATATCTTCAACGTCAAAGATCTTCCCCAAGGGAGGGGAGATGATGCAGAGCATCCCAAGGCCATATCCATGGACCCAACTACATCTCCTTCAACACCTCTTGGACCCATGACACAAGCACGTGCAAGAGCTCTTGAAACCGAGGTGACATCTATCCTCTCACATTTCCACTTGGATGCACATGAGACATGGCTACTACCTCATACAGATACTTTGTGCATGCTCAGGTACCATGGAGAAGCTAAGGAGCCAGTAGAAGAAGAAGAGGAAGATGGACGTGAAGACGAAGACGAAGAAGAAGAACTGCTCCAAGTTCCCAGGCTCCGGACGACCGACGAACACCGGACGTCCGACGACCTCCAGGCTCCGGACGTCCGGCCCCCTCCGGACGACCGATGCTCCCACACCCGAGACGAAACCTACGGACATCCGACGCCCAATGGACGACCGACGCCCGGACGTCCGACCCCGACCGGACGTCCGACCGAAGATCACCCGAGCCGAAACTACGGATGTCCGACAGACACCGGAAGTCCGGACCCTCACGATCCTCTGGACGACCGGTGACCCCTGGACGTTCGACACCTTTGCGCTGATGCGTGTTGGGCCGGAACCCATGTACCCCTTCGCCCCGCTCTTTTGCAGTAAGACTATATATAGTCCAGCTATTCCTTCTAGCTAGGGTAAGCAAAGGATAAGCTCATGTTTGTGTGAGAGCTTTGCTCATCCACTTGGTTACCTTCTCCACGGAGATTCGAGACTCCACCGTCGGATTCAAGACCCATTTTAGGGAAGAACTCAAGACCTCCTCACGGAGAAGACCGTTACCATTGTATCGTCCCTAGTTGATCGTGTACCATGTATCGTTCCATGTATCCGAGGATCTAGCACATGTGTGACTTATTCATGTTAATTTGAGTGTTTCCTCTTCGTTTCCCCTTGTGTTTCTCTCATTTTCCCATTTGTGTTCTTCGTGTTCTTCGTGGGATCCGCTCCTTTCGTGGAAGATCGGCCCATAGGGTTCCTACCCTACATCATCAAGCATCGCTCCGCATGGGTCCTGGCATTTGATGAGACACAGCAGGACGCCATGCGAGGGATGGACCTTGTGCTGGGGGAGGAACGCCGCCGCGAAGCCACGCTTCGAGCAACAAGATACCAGCAGGTGTTGTGGCGCTATCAATGCCGCAGCGTCCGCTCCAGGACGCTCGAGGTGGGCGACCTCGTCCTAAGGCGGGTGCTCTCTAGGGAAGGGCTGCATAAGCTCTCTCCCATGTGGGAGGGCCCATTTAGGGTCGCCCACGTCTCTGGGCCTGGCGCCGTGCCCCTGGAGACGCAGGACGGGGTCCCCATCCAGAACGCCTGGAACATCCAACACCTCTGGAAGTTCTACCCATGAAGCAAGGCCCAGCGCTTGTGAAGCAAGGCCCCGTGCCTGTGAAGGTCTCCGCTTGTGACACTCTCACGTAATAATGAGTGGGGCAGTACACGCCCCGGAGTCTCAGGAGTGCCGCCCTCGGGCCTCAGGGGCTCCCTCCCACGTCCTAGTGGCAGCACTTAGCTCCGCGCCGGTGAGAAGACTAGACTAGGTGCTGGACACGGCTTTTCATTTGCTTTTCGTAGTTGACTTGCCCCTCTTCAATGGAAATTCGCATTCTGGTGCTTCTTGTCATCTTGGTTCGATCGCCTTTTTCCTCTGTTTCTTCCCTCGGTTCTTTGTTTTGGCCCGTACTCTCCCTCGCATGCCTCACGAGGGGGCTAGAAGGGTTCACTCGTGAGTGTTTTCCCTGGTCTTCGCGAGGCACCCTCGCTCGAGCTCGCAAGCTGGCGCACCTCCCTCTCTTAAGTCCGTGCCCCTCGGGTATCGTGATGCAGAGCACTAGGTCATGGTCGCCCGCACCTGGGGCCCTGGGCTTGGAAGAATAAGAGTTTCTTAACAACCTTTTGCAGTTCCTCGATGCCTCCCAAGCCTATGGCAAGGAGGTCTCATCAGGTGCTGGGAGATGCGCGCCTCACGAGGTGGAAAATACTTCAGACACATTGAGCTTAGTTATCTCTACACGCCAACATAAAACACTGATGCTGCAACACAACACAGGAATAATAAACATAACATATCGACTTGGAAATCATGGTTCGTTGCACGCCCTTGCAGGGCCCCATACTTGCTTCTTTTTCGAATGCAGGAAGAAAGGAAAGAACAAAACAAAAGCGGCATGCGCCCCCTCAGCGGTTCGTGAGGGTAGGCCCTTGGCGCCCTCCTGGACTCAGCCAGACTCCTCGCGCTTCACTGGGGCATGGCGATGAGATGACCCACTACCGCCTTCGAAGCGGGCACAACGGCGTGGCGGCTGTTCATAGCCACTGCTGCTGGAGCTGTCGCTGGAGGAAGAGCCGCTGTAGCTGGACGAGCCATGGCCGGCACCGAGGGCAAGTCCACCTTCACCCTCTTCACGACCGTCGCCAAGGTTGAGCACCTCGCCTCCGTCGTTGTCCTCGGGGCAACATCCGACGTGGCGATCATCTTCCCTCGAATACCTGCACGTTGAGGGTCGCGTTGCCGTCATACTTGAAGTGGAGGGTACACCGCCTGCCCAGGACGCGCGCGCGGGCAAACGTCTGCCAGCCACGGGCCAGGGCTGCGTTGCCCGTGACGGAGACCTCCACCGCGACCCATGAAGCCTTGCTGCAGCAGCCGTTCGCCTGCAGCCAGAGACCGCCTGGACCCGTGGCCGGCAGTTCGTCGGCGAAGAAGCGCGGAAGCTGAAGCCAGGTGCCGGCCGAGTTCTCCGACCACACGACGAACTCCGGCAGCACCTCCGCCGAGTGGAAGCGTGGCCGGGGAGGCCGTGCAACCATGGCGTGCCTCACTTCATCGACAGGGCTGCCTCGACCCGGGCGGCTCCCACCGCGTCAGGAGGCGCCGCGGCGGCGGCAAGGGGCCACGACGGGTGTCACGACATGCTTACGTGGGCGACCATGCCCCCTCTTGGGCGGCGGCGAGCCGGGCCCCTCCTAGCGGGCCTTCTCCTTCTCTGCGGCCGAGAACCTCTTCACCGGTGCCATGGGTGTCGCTGCTAGCAATGAAGCAAGGAAGAAGAAGCGAGCGGAACAGGAAGAGATGGGCGACGGGAGGTCTACCCCCCTCCTCATTTATAGCAGGAGAAGGCCAACCGGCGACCTCCACAATCACATGTAATGATGGTTTTCTCTGCATGCATCCGGGACTTGTCAAATCGGGCAGTTGCCGATGCAGCATGGGGAAGCAGAGACGCCCACGTCCCATCAGTCGCCATGCGTTGACCCAGGCCACAGGCTGTTGGGGCCCGTGGCGCTCCACACTTTCCCCTTGGCTTTGCCTCGAAGCCAAGTCCGAGTGCGCCTTGGGCCTGGGGGCTACTGTCGGTGTCCTAGGAACGGGGGTCCCCAGACTTACCTGCCAGCGGCCCATAGCGTGGCTCCACCAGCGTCCCTGTATGGCCCATCTTCACCAGCAAATGCTCAAGACCCTCGCGAGGGTCCAAGCCTCGCGAGGCGGACGACGCAATACCTCATCGGGGGCGGCCTCACTAGGCTGGCTCGTGAGGGGCGGATAGATCAATGCGAGGGGCACCTTGTGAGGTTCCTGTGACGCAAGCCATGACGACCAAGGCCAGGCGGGCACCAGGCGGGCGCCAGCGCGCGCAGTGTACTCATTTCCTCTTTGGTGTTAAAGAGGCAAGCGCAGACGAGGAGTCCCAAGACATCAGGCAAAGGTTTCCATATCGGTGCAACAAGACCAAGACCAGCAGGACAGCAGGACGTAGGTCACCGTGGAGCCCAGGACGGCGTCACCAGCAGAGCCTTTGGCAGGCTAAGACCACCTTTTGTCAGGATAACTTGTACTGGTTATTTCCCTTCAAATTTGGCCATTGTTGGATCCCTTCCCACCTACATTTGGGAAGAGGACCAAGGCCTCTATAAATAGGACTAGCCATCACAGTAGGAGGCAACGGATCTTGGATCGGATCCATTCCATCCTCAACCACACAAGCTCATCGAGCCCAAGAACACCTCTCCCAAGGAGGCTGTTCTTCCCTCGTACTTGTTCATCCTCAGCCCAAGAGGTAACCCACCACAGCACACTAGAGTAGGGTGTTTCACCACATAGGTGGACCGAACCAGTATAAACCCTGTGTCCTTCGTTCTTCGAGTTTGATGTGCTGAGCCTTGGGATCGTGGGGAGTGGGTGAGCTAGGGAAGGGAGAGATCTTCATGCGCACCATAGTGTTCAAACCTCGAGGGTTTTGCTGGAACCGGAAATCCGACAGGTTTTGGTAATTAATGTCAACATATCTCTTGTTGGACTAATGTTTTTGTCTAGTATATTTCAGATAAGTCCAACAGATGGAGTGGCGTGGACACGAGGATGTGGAACCCCTTCAAGATGCTAAGGACAAAGGATTGGCTCAAGCTCAAAAGCTCAAGGCTCTACACTTTCATTTTAGTGATCCAAGATCACATTGAGTCCTTAGGAAAGCCAATACTATTAAAAGGGGATGAGGTGTTGCTTAATGGCTTGCTTGCTCAAATTGCTTAGTGATATGCTCCAAAGCCCTCAACCACTTTCTCATATCCACATATGTCCCAAACCAAAAGTCAAACTCGGCCCTACCGATTTGATCCATCCGGCGCCACCGAGTTCACTTGACATAGCCACTACCAGAAACCCTAATCAATTCGGTCTCACCGATGGGATCTCGGTCTCACCAAGAGGGCTTGCAAATTCTCTATTGCCTGTTGCAATTATTTCGGTCCCACCGAGATAAGCAATCGGTCCAACTGAGTTTTCCTGACCAACTCTCTGTTTTGCCTATTACCAAAATCGGTCATACCGAGTTTGTGTAATTGGTCAAACCGAGATGAGGTTTTACCCTAACCCTAGGACATCGGTCCCACCAGTTGATCGTATCGGTCCCACCGAAATGCGTAACGGTCACGTTATGAACTGAATCGGTCTAACTTAGTTTTTTGATTCGGTCCCACCGAGTTTGGTAAATTGTGTGTAACGGTTAGATTTTGTGTGGAGGCTATATACACCCGTCCAGCCACTCTTCACTTGTGGAGAGAGCCATCAGAACATGCCTACACTGCCAACATTCATTTTCTGAGAGAGAACCACCTACTCATGTGTTGAGACCAAGATATTCCATTCCAACCATATGAATCTTGATCTCTAGCCTTCCCCAAGTTGCTTTCCACTCAAATCATCTTTCCACCAAATCCAAATCAATGAGAGAGAGTTGAGTGTTGGGGAGACTATCATTTGAAGCACAAGAGCAAGGAGTTCATCATCAACACACCGTCTATTACCTTTTGGAGAGTGGTGTCTCCTAGATTGGTTAGGTGTCACTTGGGAGCCTCCATCAAGATTGGGGAGTTGAACCAAGGAGTTTGTACAGGCAAGGAGATCGCCTACTTCGTGAAGATCTACCCTAGTGAGGCAAGTCCTTCGTGGGCGATGGCCATGGTGGGATAGACAAGGTTGCTCCTTCGTGGACCATTCGTGGGTGGAGCCCTCCATGGAGTCGCACAACTGTTACCCTTTGTGGGTTGAAGTCTCCATCAACGTGGATGTACGATAGCACCACCTATCGGAACAACGCCAGAAAGCTCCGTGTCTCCAATTGCTTTTGCACAATCCAATCCCATCCCTTTACTTTCTTGCAAATTGCATGCTTTACTTTCCGCTGCTCATATACTCTTGCCATGCTTGTTTGAATGTATTGTGAAGGTTTTAACTTGTGCTAAAACTCCACCTTAACTTGAAGAAGAAAAAATGGCTACTTTTCTTTGTTAAGAGTCTATTCACCCCCCTCTAGACACCTCTTCTCGATCCTTTCAGTATACCCAAGCTTAGGCTCTTTTCACTCCTTAGTCCTTCATCCATCGTGATCTCACCCGAAACTTGAAAACTTCAATCACACAAAACTCAACAAAACCATTGTGAGATCCATTAGTATAATAAAGCAAATCACCACTTCAAGTATTATTGCAAACACATTCATATTTTATTATTGCATTATATCTACTATATTCTAACTTTACCATGGCTTATACCCCCTGATACAATTCATAGATTCATCAAAATAAGCACACAATGAACAAAAACAGAATCTGTCAAAAGCAGAACAGTCTGTAGTAATCTGGTATTTGTCCATACTTCTATAACTCTGAAAATTTTGATATATTAGGAAAATGTAGTAAATTTGTATATCATTCCTTTGTAAAAAGTTCAGATATTTTCGTCGCTTCCGTGATTTTTAAAAATTCTGCTACTAGACGCAAAAGTTTCTGTTTTTCAACACGATCAAATCAACTATCACCCAACATGATCCTAAAGGCTTTACTTGGTGCAAACACTAATTAAAACATAAAAACACAATCATAACAGTAGAATAATTGTGTAAACACACAAAAACAGAAAGAAAAAGAGGAAAATATATATTTTATTCATTGGGTTGCCTCCCAACAAGCGATGTCGTTTTATGCCCCTAGCTAGCATAATGCATAGATTCAAGTATTGTCATCTTTAGTTTTTGCCACCTTTGTGAGGGCTTTCTCAAACCCGGGAGGCTCTTTAGGCTTCCCAATATTTAAGGGAGAAGGGACCTCTTGAGATCTAGAATATCCAACCGCTTATTACAAAGAGTAATCAAAGTATTCATGCGCTTGAGGTTTCTACTAATATGTTTGAGGGGTTCATTATATTTTTGCAACTAAACCAAATTTTTTTGTAAGTCACCCAATTTATCTAATATTTGAATCCCTTCTTGTGTAAAATTAAACCCCTTTTTTGGTGGTGGAACTCCTAATATTCCCCCTATTATTTCATAGGTAACATTAGCATCAATTTCGACAAAATTCCCTTTAGTAGCAAAATCCAAGAGTTGCCTATGATGCAGGGTTCAACCTATATAAAGTTTATGAAGCAAAATCTTTGCATCTCCTTTTATATTGCACATGCGATAAGATTCCATCAACCTATACCAAGCATCTTTCAAATTTTCTCCCTGCTTCTGTTTGAAGTATAAAACTTCAAAATCCAGTGACAAAGGAGGGGTGGCCATGTTGACGAGATGACCAATGCAAAAGGCAAACGAAAAGAAGGAAAATAGAAAGGCAAATATTTTTTTGTGCTTTTCGCAAAAATGTTTTAGAAGTAGGGGGGATGAAAATGAGAGGCAAATGGCAAATAATATAAATTGCAAGGAGATCAGATTTTTGATTAGGTACCTGATAGATGTTGATTTGATGATGCAACACAACAATAGTAAGTATTCCCCTCAGTTATGAAACCAAGGTTATCAATCCAGTAGGAGAACCAAACAACACTATGTAAACAGTACCTGCACATAAATAACAAATACTTGCAACCCAACACGTAAGAGGGGTTGTCATTCCCTCCTCGGTATTGAGATAGATTAAACTGTATGAGTTTGGATAAATAGATCTGACAAAAACACAAAATAAAATAAATAAATAAATAGTGGAGGAAGCTATTTTTTGGAATAATGGATATGAAAACAATATGATAGGAAATAGACCCGGGGCCCGTAGATTTCACTAGTGGCTTCTCTCGAGAAATAGCATACGGTGGGTAAACAAATTAATGTTGGGCAATTGATAGAAGAGCAAATAATTATGACGATATCCAAGGCAATGATCATGTATATAGGCATCACGTCTAGGATTACTAGAGCGAACCGATTTTGCATCTACTACTATTACTCCACACATCGACTGCTATCCAGCATGCATCTAGTGTATTAAGTTCATGGAGAAATAGAGTAATGCAATAAGAATGATGAAATGATGTAGATAAGATCTATTCATGTAGGAATAGACCCCATCTTTTTATCCTTAATGGAAATGATACATGCATGTCACTTCTCCTTCTGTCACTGAGATTGAGCACCGCAAGATCGAACCCATCACAAAGCACCTCTTCCCATTGCAAGAAAATTCAATCTAGTTGGCGAAACCAAACAAAGTTTTAGAGAAGAAATACGAGGCTATAATAATCATGCATATAAGAGATCAAAGAAGACTCAAATAATATTCATAGATAGATTTGATCATAAACTCACAATTCATCGGATCCCAACAAACACAACGCAAAAAGTCATTACATCAAATACATCTCCAAGAACATCGAGGTGAACATTGTATTTAGAATAAAAAAGAGAGAAGAAGCCATCTAGATACTACCTACGGACCCGTAGGTGTGTGCTAAAGTACTCATGGATCATCGGAGGAGCACCAATGAGGATGATAAACCCCTCCATGATCGTGTTCCCCTCCAGCAAGGTACCGAAATAGGGCTCTAGATTGGATCTCGTGGTTTTGGAACTTGCGGTGGCTGGAATTGTGTTTCGTCGACTCTCCTCGGTTTTCTGGAATATTTACATATTTATAGAGCTGAGAGGCGGTTGAAAGGACTCCCGTGGGCCCCGCTACCCACCAGGGCGCACCAGGGGCCTCTGGTGTGCCCCGGTGCCTGTGGACTCCACATGCCTCCCCTCATGCACTTCCTTGGCTCCCAAGTTGTCTTCTGGGCAGAAAAAAATCTCCAAAAAGTTTTTCTGTGTTTGTACTCCATTTTATATGGATATTCTGCTAAGTAAAAAACAAGCAAAAAACAACAACTGGCACTAGGCACTATGTCAATAGGCTAGTCCCAAAAAATGATATAAAGTTGCTATAAAATGAATATAAAACATGCAAGAATGATAATATAACATCGTGGAACAATAAAAAATTATAGATACGTTGGAGACGTATCATTACCCATAAGCCTCCCAGTGACACTACGCAACAAATGCGCCTCTCGTCAATTCACACACTCCATGCTAATGCGGCTTGAAGATACATCAATATTTCCCCAAAGAGGAAGGGATGATGCAGCACAACGACAGTAGGTATTTCCCTCAGTGATGAGACCAAGGTTATCGAACCAGTAGGAGAACCAAGCAACAATACGTAAACAGCACCTGCACACAAATAAGAAATACTCGCAACCCGACGTATTAAAGGGGTTGTCAATCCATTTCGGGTAACGGCACTAGAAATTGACAAACGGACGTGAATTAATTGTAGTAGATTGATAGATCGAGCGCCAAATAAAATAAAGTGCAGCAAGGTATTTTTGTATTTTTGGTTTAATATATCTAAAAATAAAAGGCAAATAAAATAGATCGCAAAGGCAAATAATATGAGAAAGAGACCCGCGGGCCGTAGGTTTCACTAGTGGCTTCTTTCGAGAAAATAACAAAGGTGGGTAAACAAACTACTGTTGGGCAATTGATAGAACTTCAAATAATCATGACGATATCCAGGCAATGATCATTATATAGGCATCACGTCCAAGATTAGTAGACCGACTCCTGCCTTCATCTACTACTATTACTCCACATATCGACCGCTATCCAGCATGCATCTAGTGTATTAAGTTCATGGAGAAATGGAGTAATGCAATAAGAATGATGACATGATGTAGACAAGATCTATTTATGTAGAAATAGACCCCATCGTTTTATCCTTAGTAGCAACGATACATACGTGTCGGTTCCCCTTCTGTCACTAGGATCAAGCACCGTAAGATCGAACCCACTACAAAGCACCTATTCCCCTTGCAAGGTAAATAGATCAAGTTGGCCAAACAAAACCCAAATATCAGAGAAGAAATACGAGACTATAAGCAATCATGCATATAAGAGATCAAAGAAGATTCAAATAACTTTCATGGATAAAAAGATAGATCTGATCATAAACTCAAAGTTCATCCAATCCCAACAAACACACCGCAAAAAGAGTTACATCATATGGATCTCCAAGAGACCATTGTATTGAGAATAAAAGGGGAGAGAGGAAGCCATCTAGCTACTAACTACAGACCTGAAGGTCTACAAAGAACTACTCACGCATCATCGGAGAGGCACCAATGGAAGTGGTGAACCCCTCCGTGATGGTGTCTAGATTGGATCTGATTGTTCTAGACTCTGCGGCGGCTGGAATTGATGTTTGTCGACTCCCCTAGGGTTTCTAGAATATTGGGGTATTTATAGAGTAAAGAGGCGGTTCCGGGGGCACCCGAGGTGGGCACAACCCACCAGGGCGTCCTAGGCACACCCTGGTGGGTTGTGCTCCCCTCAGAGCACCCCCAGGCGCTTCTCCGGCCCATTGGATGTCTTCTAGTCCAAAAAAATCCACAAAAGGTTTCGATGCGTTTGGATTCCGTTTGATATTGATTACCTGTGATGTAAAAAACATGCAAAAAACAGTAACTAGCACTTGGCACTATGTTAATAGGTTAGTACCAAAAAATGATATAAAATGGCTATAAAATGATTATAAAACTTCCAAGAATGATACTATAACAGCATGGAACAATCAAAAATTATAGATACGTTGGAGACAATCAGCATCCCCAAGCTTAATCCTGCTCGTCCTCGAGTAGGTAAATGATAAAAACAGAATTTTTGATGTGGAATGCTGCCTAACATGTCATCTCATAATCTTTTCTTTATAGCATGGACATTTGGACTTTTATATTGTTCAAAGCAATAGTTTAGTTTTGACATGATAACTTAAATACTCAATCATGTCAACAGGCAACCAAGTCTTTCAAAATATCAACGCTAAAATAAGTTATCCCTAGCCCATTATGCTCAATCATTGATCCATTCATGAAACACACTCGCATATTAGCTACACCCAATGCTCAAGTATGATCATAGTGCCCCTAGTTGGTGCTTTATAAGAGAAGATGGAGACTCAAATTTAAAATAAAAATTGCATAAAGTAAAAGATAAGGCCCTTCGCAGAGGGAAGTAGGGATTTGTAGAGGTTCTAGAGCTCAAAGCGAAAATTGAGAGATAAAAACATTTTGAGAGGCATACTTTTCCCACCAACGAAAACGACTTTGAGTTCCCAACACATTCCATGCTAGATATATCATAGGCAGTTCCCAAACAGAAATTAAAGTTTATTCCTTTTTACACCATACTTCCACTTTCCATGACTAACCGTATCCACAGGTGTCTTCCATACCAACACTTTCCAATGTATTTATTATTTGACAACATAAAGTAAATTCATTTTTCATTTCGGGACTGGGCATCCCTAATACCTTTGCCTGTCTCTCGCGCAACGACAAGTGAATAAACACTCATCATGAGAATAACACATCTAGCATGGAAAATATTAGCCACCCCTCACCGCCTCACGAGCAATACGAGCAACAAAAGAGGAATTTATTTTCAATATTAGAGGTGGCACATACAAATTTGCTTAGAATGGCTGAAGAATACCGCATATAGGTTGGTATAGTGGACTCATGTGGCAAAGCTGGTTTAAAGGATTTTGGATGCACAAGTAGTGATTATACGTAATGAAAAATGAAGGCTAGCAAAAGATTGAGAAGTGACCAACCAAGAAACGAATAATCTCATAAGTGAGCATTGAGCATAATTAACACCGAATAATGCACCACAAGTAGGATATAATTTCATTGCATAATTATTGACTTTCTTGCTTGCATAGGGAATCACAAACCTTAACACCAATATTCTTACTAAAGCATAATTACTCGTCAAGATGACTCACATATCACATCATCATATCTCAAAACTATTACTAAGAATCAAGTTTATTTTGTCCATTGATCTTCATGAAAGTTTTTATTATATCTTTCTTGGATATCTATCACTTTGGGACTAATTTTCATGTGTTGCTTTTGATGAGCTCAAACAAATATAAGTGAAGATCATGAGCATAATTTTTCTTTCTTTTTCTGAAATTAATTTAAGTGAGGCAAGAAGAGAATTTCGTGAAAAATTTACTGATTCTCAAATAAATCTAAGTGAAGAAAGAGGGCATATCTTCAATAATACTAAAGCACACCATGCTCAAAAAGATATAAGTAAAGCACTAGAGCAAATCTATAGCTCAGAAAAAAAAAATTAGTGAAGCATGGAGAGTAATTCTAACAAGTCATGGCATAATTTTGGCTCTCTCAAATAGGTGTGTCTAGAAAGGAATCAAGACTTAAAACAGAAAATAAAACAAGCAAAGCCTCATATCATACAAGACTCTCCAAGGAATACACATAGTATGTGACAAATAAAAATATAGCTTCGAGTAAAATACCGATGGTCGTTAGAAGAAAGAGGGGATGCCACTCGGGGCATCCCCAAGCTTAGTTGCTTGCTCTCTTTGGATAATAGCTTGGGATGCCAGAGAATCCTCAAGCTTAGGCTTTTCTTACTCCTTATTCCTTCATCGATCGTAAGATAACCCAAAACTTGAAAACTTCAATCACGCAAAACTCAACAAAATCTTCGTGATATCCGTTAGTATAAGAAAACAAATCACTACTATATGTACTATAGCAATCCAATTCCTATTTTATTCTTGCATTATATCTATTGTATTCCAAATTTTCTATGGCAAAAACTCATCAAAGAAAACCATAGAATCATCAAAACAAGCACACAACGCAAAGAAAACAGAATGTGTCAAAAACAGAACAGTCTGTAGCAATCTTGATATTTCGAATACTTCTATAAAACCAAAAACTCTGACAAATTAGGACAACCTGGGAAATTTGTATATTAATCTTCTACAAAAAGAATTGGTATTTTATCGCTCTCTGGTTAGAAATGAGAATTATTTCAGTGAGCGCGAAAGTTTCTGTTTTTCAGCAAGATGAAACAACTATCACCCAAGAAGATCCTAAAGGCTTTACTTGGCACAAACACTAATTAAAACATAAAAACACAATCATAATAGTAGCATAATTGTGCTAACACTCAAGAACGGCAAAAAGCAAAAATAAATTTTATTCATTGGGTTGTGATGCGGAGCATCCTACGGACATCACCATGTCAAGAGTCCGTTTGGCAAGTGACACGTGCGACATCTACTTCACATACAGAAAGGTGAATCATCTCCTTTACACGTGCTCACTTAACCCCTACGAGGATGGTATACTACTTGACATTCCTCTCGTGTGCATGCAGATGTATTAACGAAACCTCACGGATGATGAGGAGAAGTGCAAGCGCCAAAGGACACCTAGACCATCCGCGAGGGAAGCATGGAAGAGAAGACAGAAGAAGCAGAGCTGCTACAAGCTACAACCACCAGACGTCCAAACGCCACCAGACAACCGGTACATGACGCAGCCTAGACGGCCAGAAGAACTCCAGGCGACGAGTGCTACAGCGGCCGGACGTTCGACGAATACCGGACGTCCGACGAGTCCCAACACCCGGACGACCCGTGCCGATCGAACGACCGGTGCCACTACACCCTAGAAGAATCAACGGACATCCGACGCACGCCGGAGGTCCGGACCGTTCTGAGCCACTGGACGTCCGACCCCCACCGGTCGTCCGGTACCTGCCTGTGCGCAGCCGCGGGCCTTTGGCCTTGTACCCCTTTCCCACTTACCCCTTCATGGCTAAGATTATAAATAGACCGCCTCCACCTCCTTTCTAGGGTTAGCAAAGTAGTAGCTCATTAGAGATAGAGATTTTCTCATCCATATGGATCTACTCCACAAGAGAGACCGCGCACCTCTACGGAGAAGATCCACCTTGGATTCAAGACCCCCTCATGGGTGGCCCCATCAAGACCTCCTCATGGAGATGAAATTTACCTTGTATTTTTCCTTTTGTTGTTCATGTACCTTGTGGATCTTGTGTGTTTGATTGCCTAGTGGATGTGTGATTGGACTTGTTCTTGAGTGTTTCTCCTTCTGATTTCTCTCCGTTCTTCCCTGTGCTCATTGTGTTCTTCGAGGGAACCAAATCCAATCGTGAAAGATCGGCCTATGCCGGGTTAGCCCCGTATCATATGGTTCACATTGATTACGTATTTGGAGTCCCTCCCACCATTTTCGAGCCTTCTTTTGCCTGATTTCGTCCAAAATTTCGAAAATCCGCACAAAAAATAGCCCCAATTTTTTGTGATTTTATGGTTCGATGATGTCTTGTTAATTTTGATCCATGGATTTTCTTGGTTTCGAGTGGATCTAGCATCTCCCCAAGTTTCCCCATCTTTAATCCACGGAATCTCTTCAATTTTGAGCCCCAAATCCCCAATTTACGCCCAAAATCGCGTCCCGAATCTCGGATATTGAGTTGACCCCGACCCACCGGACGACCAACGTTTTTACGGGCGTCCGGAGCCCTTTGAGCCACCGGAAGTCCGACACTTACCGGATGACCGGAACCCCAAACCCGAGCTGAATCAGCGGATTTTTGAGCTGACCGGACGTCCAATGATCGGACATCCATCCATTTACGGACGTCTGATACCTGTAAAACCTGACTTCGCTGAAATCTTGTTTCAACAATAACTAATTCATCCGCACTCCGATTTTGACGTTCTTTAGCTCGTTTTGAAGCTCTTGACATCCACCTTCCCACAAAAATACCACCAACACCATTTGACTCCATCAAAGTTTTGGAACTTTGGCATCTTTGCCTAGGGCCTTCACCACATCATCTGCATTATCACCACCAACTTCCGTAACCTAACCAATTTTGTTCTCCATAGCATTAGTGGTTGTTTGAGTTGTGATTTGAGTCTCCTAAGGTGTTTAGGCTACTTAGGGACGGTTGCTTCTTCATCAACCACCACCACCACTACCGCATAACCTTGCCCACCATACACTTCCGCCACCCAAACTTAACCAATTTTGTTAGTGTTGTGAGTTGTGTCTCCTAAGGTGTTTCGGCTACATAGGGACCGTGCTTCCAAATCCGACACCGTTTATAGCACATCATACCCTTCCACCTTAACCCATTTTGACCGGGTTTCTGCCAATACTTCTGCAACCACCACCGCATTCCCGATACCACCTTTTGACATTTGCCTTTGAGATTTTGAGTTCGCGGTTTTTCAGTTTCCTAAGGTGTTTCGACTACTTCGGGACGAGTCTCCATCATCTTTGTATCTATATCAAGAACACCGCCACTCATCATCGCCACGGACGGTAACCTCCATATTATCTTGGTATCGTGGTATCCCTCCATTGCATATTCCCTCGCAATTGCATTGATAACCCCTAGCCCATTTTGCGTCACATGTCTATCAAGACTAGCCATTTGAGTATTGCAGGCAACATCATTTGTGCACATTAGTGATCTACACCATCCATTGCATACATACCATATCATATTGGTATCATATCATCTCGTGTGCCTCAAGTTTGTTCCCGCATATACCCAATCGCTATCTTGGTTTGTGCATTCCGCATTGTGGCCATATACAAAAAAAGAATAAGCTTTTAAGCAAAGAAAAAGAGAAAAACAAAGAACCTTGTAAGCAAGAGCCATAACATCATATCATAGTGCATTACAATATATCATACTTGATCATCTTGGATCATCTTGTGCTAAAGCACCGGAACATATACATACATAGCATACTTGGGATAGAAAGTTTATCCATTTTGCATCTCATAGTGTCGGCGGAAACGACACCTATGGGGTCACTGGGATCCCTTCTACGGTTGGCGAGTGCGAGGTTGTGAGAAGAGCGGGACTGAGAGGAAGCACACGGATCGTTTACCCAGGTTCAGTCCACGAAGATGCATAGTACCCTAGTCCTGCTTTGGTGGATGTATTTGAGTGTTCTTGTGTTCTTCTGTTCTTAAGCTAGCTACGGGGTGCTACTTGCCTAAAAGAGCCGAATTCCCCTCCTGGACGCCTCGGGCCTCCTTTTATAGGCGAAAAGCGGTTGCCAAAGTGGCACACAGGAGGTGGAAAGGTCTACAGTGGATGAGTCTATCCTCTGGCCCCGTCGGACAAACGCATTTAATGCGCTGCTGACGTGCCCCTCTCACTTTATCGAGGACACCAGGGAGGCACGTCCCAGTCGTCGCCGCCTCGCTTGGCCTCGACACGCGTCCGAGCTGATGAGGCATCGCGGCGCCATGTTGGATGGCCGCTGGGCTGGCGCGGTGGCGGATCCTTCATGAAGGGTTGCATGCCGCCACGCAGGTGCTTGCTGAGTTGGTGTAGAGGCCGCCCGTCGCCACGTAGGTGCCTGCCCAGCTAGTTGAGCTAGCAGCTGCTTGGGGACGATGGTGGAGTCTTGGCTGGCGTGGGCCTGGTAGTGGTCCTGCTGATGCCCTTGGCAAGGGCCTTGCTAGGGCCCGGCAAGGGTATTGTCGTGGTGTTGTAGTCGCCCCCGGGAATGGTCTTGCTGTGCGTCTTGTGGATTTCCTCGGCTAGGATCCCGTCGAGGGTTGCCGTCTTCTGGTCCTCATCTGATCTCATATGTTTATGATCTTGACGAAGATTTGCATGCCACCCCAGAGGCGCCTCCCGAGCCTTGGTTCCAATGTAGTTGGTTGGGTTGGAGCCCGTGCGCTCAAGGGTGGCTTGCTCCACTGGCATCGGGCAAGTTGCCCCGGCAAGGCTCTTGCCGGGGCTGCATAGGCTGCCTCGGCAAGGATCTTGCCGAGGGAGTCCACCTCGCCCTCTTGCTCTCCTGTGTTTCTGGTCTTGGCATTGCCTTGGTTGTCTCGTACTTCGGCTTCTCTCCGGTTCCCTCCTCTTCCCTACTAAGTGTGGCTATGGCGCGCGGCTCTTACTGCCCGTGCACAAGTAAAGGAGTCAAAAGAAGAGCCCCTACTTTTGTACACCGACAGGAGCCCCCAGGCCTGGGCCACACATAAGCGCGCCACGTTGTTGGGCTAGGCCCAGAACGGTGCGTGGGCAGGTGGGCGGATTTTACCGCAGTAATTTCTCGTCCTCTACGCTTCCCCACGACCTGCGTTGAATGCGCGATGTGGAGGGTCGTGCATGACGTGGGGGTCATGCGTGGGGCGGATTCCGCATGCATGCGTCACATCATGGTAAAGAGGCGGCTCGCACCTTCCCCATAAAAAGAGGGAGGCACAGAGGAGCAGCTCATTTACTCGGGCAGACTCGGGTTGTGGTATTCAAGGCGCCAATCCCTCACGATCACGGGGTGGGGAATGGTCACCTCACCCATCCCCTCAATTCTGCTTGCTCGCCATGTGTCCCCCAATGCAGGTGGCAGGCGGTGGAGGTGGGAAATCGGGCCGTCGCTGATTGGAGTAGTGGGTCGGTCCCGATCCCCTGCGCCACCGATGGCCGGATTGGCCGAGTAGGGCGGCCGAGCCCCGACCCCACTCCTTTATAAGGAGGGGGAGGGGGATGGCATCCCACACCCTTTCATCATCCGTCTCCATTCACTTCGGCTCCTTTCTTCTATCTGCCATGGCAAGAGGAGGCGCCGGCCCTTCGACGGTGGCGGTGAGGGTTGGTGCTCGTCAGCGCGTCCCTCCTCCCCAAGAGCTCGTGGCGGTGGAGCTGGCCACGAGAGGAAGGGGGAGGGGGCGAGGCCGAGGTCGCCGTGGCGCTCGGGGGAGAGGGGGACTGAGTGGCGCATCGGCCTCGCCTCCGCCAGCGATGCCTCCCCTGATGGAGGGCCACGTCGGGGACCAGCCCCGCGAGTTCTTCATCAGGCTGCGCTGGCCACCGCGTCGCCGCCTCCGTCTCCCTACCCCATTTGCTCAGGAGATGGAGCTCAATCCACCCCAGACCCTCAGGTTGCACATGAGGGGCTGCGGGAACAGCGGCACACGGGTCGACGTCGACTTCCCCGTTCCTCATGTCATGTACCTCCGCCGCGGATGGAAGACGTTCACTCGCATCCACAACCTGACGACGGGGCTTGTCCTATACTTCAAGTTAATGGAGGGTAGCCTGCTCTCCGTCAAGGTCTTTGGGGATCTTGGAATCCGCCTGAAGTGTTGCGTGGAGAGCTCCTCCGACGATGAAGATTCCTCTTTAAGCAGGAGTGATGAGGAGGGTAGCGACAACGACGACGAGAGCGCCGAGCGAGGTCACGTCGACCTCATGTCCAACTGACCGCGTCGCCCCACCCTACGTCATGCGGCCTGCCGAGGGCCTTCCTTGTTAAGCTCTCCATCGAGGAGCTCCCCGTCGTCTCCTTGGGTGGCTGGCTTAGGAGGGCCAGAGAAGGCGAAGAATGCGGGTGGCATCCGTCAAGTCAGAGTACGCGGGCACCGACGCGTTCGTCGCGTATTGCCGGTCCGCTGCCTCATCTTCCAGCTTCCCTCCCGGCACCAGGACGTTCTCTTGGTGCCTTCTGCTCCTCGCACCTCGCCTAGGCGCTCTTTTTGCCCTCCTCCCATCTTGTTCCACCTTCTGAGGAGAGGGAAAAGAAAGGGATTACGGGCATCTTATCTCTTTTTATTTTGTAAGCCTACGGGCACTTGTTAGATTTAAAATTTGTAATCCCCTTGCTCATGTTTTTTATTCCATATGAACTATACCTGTATGGTAGGTTTTTAATGAAAAAGGGTGCTTACCGGGTTCTGTGTGTGTGAGCGAGGCCCATGCCAAGGAACGAATCCTTGTTATTTTTAAGATAAACATTGTCGCCCGGCAATAGGCCTTGCCGTTCCCTGACTTCAGTCGACCATTCTCACTCTTTTGGCGGAGGCAGAGGCGAAGTAGAGTTAGGCCCTTCGTTTATTTCCTCGCCACCGCGTCTATGACCTGGTTCTGTCCCAGGGACTTGGGTACAAGAAGAAGGGGGAGCACGGTGGTCTTGGATAAAAATGAGGTTTCATTTGTCCCAGTTCCATACGGAAATGCACAACAAGGGATGAAGGACTTATCTGAATCCGCAGCCCCCGACAACTTTGGCTTGTTATGGTTAGATCCTTGTGTCTTCAGCCCCCGGTAGTATTGGCTTGCCGGGGCCGGAGCGCTGGTTCGTTTTCTTTCTCCCAAGCAGCTCAGCAGAAGTGTCCACGTACCCTGTGAACCAAAGAAGACAGAAAGACGCATACTCGACCTCTAGGCTAGGGGTTAGTCGCTGCTATGCACTATCAACCCTAACCGAGGGAGAGACTTAACCAAGCATGCATGCTAAAACTTAGGGCACCAGCACTTCATTTATTTATGCTTAGGGTCTGCGCCTGGCTTTGTATAGAGGGTTACATGCCTTATAGGCAAGGCTTGTACAAAAGGTGGGTTGCCGGGGGTGCCGGCAACTGCGCCTTATGGGTAAAACTTGCGAAGATGTTCAATGTTCCAGGAGTTGCTCACTGGAACAACATCTTCGGTCTCCAGGCGGACTGCGCCAGGCCTGGTGACTCGTATTACCCGATAAGGGCCTTCCCACTTCAGCGTCAACTTGTTGGAATTCTTGACCGACTGAACGCGCTAAAGAACAAGGTCGCCTTCCTCAAGGCTTCGGGCATGAATCTTGCGGCTATGGTAGCGGTGCAAGGCTTACTGGTAGCGTGCTGCTCTCACAGCCGCCTCAAGACGATCTTCCTCAAGGAGCGTTGCATCATCTTGCCGCAATTACTCTTGCTCAAGCTCGTCATAAGCGAGCACTCGAGGTGACCCGTATATGAGTTCCGTGGGGAGAACTGCTTCTGCCCCGTATACGAGGGCAAAGGGAGTCTGGCCGGTGGCTCGATTTGGCATCATTCTGATCGACCAAGGAACCATCGGCAACTCATCAATCCAGTGCTTTCCTCTCTTGTGCAACCTGACAAAAGTCTTTGTCCTCAGGCCTCGCAACACTTCAACATTTGCCCTCTCTACCTGGTCGTTGCTCCGTGGGTGTGCCACGGAAGTGAAACAGACCCTGTTGCCGAGGTCTTGGGTGTATTGCATGAAGGTGTGGCTTGTGAACTGCGTGCCGTTGTCGGTGATGACTCTGTTTGACACACCAAAATGGCACACTAGCCCCTTGAAGAACTTGACAGCTGACTGTGATGTCACCTTCCTCACCGCTTCCACCTCTGGCCACTTTGTGAACTTGTCGATCGCAAGGTACAAGTACTCAAAGCCCCCGACAGCGCGGGGGAAAGGGCCCAGGATGTCAAGCCCCAGACCGAGAATGGCCAGGAAAGAGGAATTGTTTGAAGGGCGTGAGCTGGTTGATGAAGCTTCTTTGAATGGAACTGACACGCTTCACACTTGGTTACTAGTGCCGTTGCATCCTGGAGGGCAGTGGGCCAGAAGAAACCTTGCCGGAGTGCCTTGCCGGAAAGGGCCCTCGACCCTATGTGGGAGCCACATATGCCTCCGTGTATCTCTGCCAACAGCTCCAGTCCTTCCTCCCGGGGAATGCACTTCAATTTCACATCGTTCGGTCTCTTCCTGTATAGGACATCATCGATGAACCGATACATGGCAGACCGACGGGCTACTTTCTCTGCTTCTTCCTGCTTCTCAGGAAGCTCCCCTGTTTGGAGGAATTGGACGGTATGCTATGCCCATGTCGGAGCCTTGGGCTCGACGGCAAGGACCAAAGGCATTTCTTCTGCCATGGGAGCGGCCGTCTCTACGGCCAGGGCTTGACGGCCTGCCGAAATCAGCCGCTCCTCGGCAGGCTCAGAATCAGCGGCTACACCCTTGCCGGCGGCCCCTGGGGGCTCAGCGGGAAAGTACTTGCCAGGGCCTGATTTCCTCCGTTTAATCTGCTCCATTGATGGTTCGACGGATGGTTGAGTTAATCGAAGCAAAAAGGTACCTGGTTCCACAGGTAGCTTGAATGCAGCGCGTTTTGACAGGTAATCAGCGATGTCGTTCTCCGCTCGGGGAACGTGCCCCGCTTGTATACTGTCAAAGCACTCCTCTAGCTTCCTCACCTCATCTACGTAGGCCTCCATCAACGGGCTCTGATAATCTTTGTTGACTTGTCTGACGACAAGCTGTGAATCGCCCCTGATGATGAGCTTCTTGACCCCGAGGTCCGCCGCGATCCTAAGGCCGGCTAGCAGCCCCTCGTACTCATCAGTGTTGTTGGTGGACATCTCCCTGGGAAAGTGCATCTGGATTACATACTTGAGGTGCTCTCCGGTGGGTGCGACGAGAAGCACACCAGCACCGGCGCCTTGCAGTGAGAAAGCCCCATCAAAGTACATGATCGAGTTGCGACTTGCTTCCTTGCCGAGGAGGGTGGTCTCCTGGATTTCCTCATCAGGCGTTGAGGTCCATTCTGCAATGAACTCTGCCAAGACTCTGCTCTGGGTTGTCGAAGTACTTTCAAACTTCAAACCAAAGCTCGAAACCTCCAAGGCCCACTCCACAATCCTTCCGGTAGCATCTGGGTCATGCAGTATCCGTTGTAACGGGAGGCGGGTGACGACGGTGATTTCGTGTGCTTGGAAGTAGTGACGCAGCTTCCTCGAGGCCATAAGAAGGCTGAAGAGCAATTTCTGCACACCAGAGTACCTTGACCTAGCCCCCTACAGGAGGGAGCTGACAAAGTAAACCGGGTGTCGCATCATCTTCTTCTTCTGCACCACCTCATTTTATTGCATGGGGCATGTCCCAATGGTGTTAGACTCCACCGAGGGCCTCGCCTTGCTGGCATTGGGCCCTGCCGGGGGAACCTCTGGCTTGCCATCCGCCAGTCCCGCTGTCGCCACTGCCTCTTTACCAACCTCCCTCTGCACCACTAGCGCGGCACTGACCACTTGATTCGCCGCCGCTAGATACAGCATCAACGGCTCTTGTGGTTTAGGTGCAACCAGTATTGGTGTAGAGGAAATGTATTTCTTCATATCCTGCAATGCCGCCTCGGCCTCTAGGGTCCACTCCATTGGGCCCGCCTTCTTCAAGATCTTGAAAAAGGGAAGGGCATGCTCAATGGACTTGGAGATGAACCTGCTCATGGCGGCAATGCAGCCAGTGAGCCGACGCACATCCTTGATCCACTTGGGTGCCTCGATCTGCTCAATAGCCTTGATTTTGTCTGGATTTGCCTCGATCCCGCGACGTGACACGAAGAACCCAAGAAGTTTGCTGGACGGAACGCCAAAGATACACTTCTCAGAGTTCAACTTGAGGTTGATCTTGCGCGGGTTGGCAAACGTCTCTTCTATGTCTTGTACAAGAGTTGCCTTGTCCTTTGTTTTGACCACTATGTCATCCATATAAGCTTCCATATTTCTATGTAGCTGGGGCTCGAAACCAATTTGGACTGCTCTTGCAAACGTTGAGCCAGCACTCTTCAACCCGAAAGGCATCCGTAAAAAGCAATACGTACCACATGGGGTGATGAATGTTGTCTTCTCTTCGTCTTCTCTTGTCATGAAGATCTGGTGGTAACCCGAGTAGGTGTCGAGGAATGATAACAGGTCACACCCGGCCGTGGAGTCCACAATCTGGTCGATGCGCGACAACGGGAAGGGGTCTTTAGGACAAGCCTTATTGATATCTGTGTAATCAATACACAGCCTCCACTTCCCGTTCGCCTTGCGCACCACCACCGGATTGGACAACCACATTGGATGGAGCACTCCTCTCACAAAGCCTGCCGCTTCCAACTTCCTGATCTCCTCTGTGATGAATTCCTGCCGTTTTAGAGCTTGCTTCCTGACCTTCTGCCCGACGGGTCGCGCATGGGGACAGACAATAAGATGGTGCTCAATCACTTCCCTGGGAACGCCAGGGATGTCAGATGCTTGCCATGCAAACACATCGATATTCGCCCACAGGAAAGTGACGAGCGTGCTTTCCTATTTGCTGTTGAGGGTGGAGCTTATGGTGAAAGCCACTCCCGTGCCATCCTCCTTGACGGACACCCTCTTGGTCTCTGGTGGTGCAGCTCTGGATTTCTTGCTCTTGCCGGTAAAGCTCTCTAGCACGTCCTCAACGGTAGCACAACACTCCAAAGAGGTGCGCTTGCCGGAGTGGGTGCGAGTGGTCCTGCCGGTCTTCTTGTTCCCTCCCTAGACTTCGGCGGCAGGAGCAGGCGCCTTGGCGGCAGCCGCTGCAACCTCTTCCTGGTAGAGTAGGTCGGCGCAAATCAATGCATCCTTCTTGTCGCAGGGAACGGTGATGATGGTCATCGGCCCAGGCATCTTCAGCGTGTTGTAGGCGTAATGTGATGCCGCCATGAACTTGGCTAGTGCCGGGCGGCCGAGAATCCCATTGTAGGGCAAGGGAATCTCAGCTACATCGAAGACAATCTTCTCTGTCCTATAGTTCAGCTCGCCTCCAAACGTCACAGGCAGCGTGACCTTGCCCTTCGGCTGACTCCTTCCTGGGTTGACCCCTTGAAACGTGCCTGTCTCCTCGAGGTCTCCATCAGGAATTTGTAGCCTTTTGATCACAACGGGTGAGATCAAGTTCAGTCCGGCCCCGCCGTCAACCAGCATCTTGTGCATCCTGAGGTTGTGTATCGTTGGTGAAACCAACAACGGCAAACACCCGACCGCAGTTGTGCGATCAAGGTGGTCCTCGGCGTCAAAGATGATGGGCGTGCTGGACCACTTCAACGGCTTCTGAGTGTCGAACGACGGCTCTGCTGCTATGATCTCACGGGCCCACTGCTTGAGCTGGCGGTGAGAAGTATGCAGCAAGGCGCCACCATCGACGCACATGGCCTCTGTAGCCTTCTAGAACTCATGCTCCCCGGACTCGTCATCCTCGTCATGATCGTCGTCTTCCAGCTTCTTGTCGCGGCCCCGAGTTGGTTATCCTTTCCGCGGCGGCCTCCTTGGCCGCCATGCTTCTTGCCGGATCCTTCGGCACCATCCTGAACTTTCTCCTTGTCCCACCTCTCATATTCGGATTTTTCCTTTTCAGCAAGCAGCTCAACTTGTCGGCAGTTCTGGAGGTCGTGGCCCTTGCTGCGGTGGATCTTGCAATACTGCTTGTCAGAGCCCCCTGGCTTGTCGGCAGCCGCCAAGGCCCGGCAAGCGGCGCACACGGAAATCTCCTTGCCGGGGTCATCTTCCTTGGCCTTGTTGGTGGCGCCGGTGTCGTTGGATCCCTCGACGCTAAGCACGGCCTTGCCCTTGCGTTTCCTTTTGCGACGCCGACCCTTCTTCGTCGGGGCGGTGGTGTCTTCGTCGGTAGACTCGATTTCCGCACCAGCGTCTTCACCGCGGTACTTCCTTCCCTCTTGAGCCCGGGCGCATCTATCGGCCAGAACATAAAGTTTGGCCACATCCTTGACCTTCTTCATTGCCAGCTCCTCACACATCTTGTGGTTATGCACATTCTGATGGAATGTGCTGATCACGACGGCAGGATGAACATCCGGGATGCTGTATTGCACTCGGCTGAACCTCTGTATGTACTTGCGCAGGTTTTCGCCTTCCTTCTGGGGAATACTATGCAAATCACTTGCCTGGCCATGACCTTGGTGGCCTCCAGTGAAGGCCCCAACGAACTCATGACACAGATCCGACCAAGAAGAAATGGAATCCGCCGGCAAGTGCATCAACCAAGACATGACATTGGGTTTCAGGGCCAACGGGAAGTAGTTGGCAAGCACCTTGTCGTCACAAGCTCCAGCGGCTTACATCGCGATGGTGTAGATGCTGAGGAAGTCTGATGAATGGGTCTTGCCGTTGTACTTCTCGCCGACGTCGGGCTTGAACGTGCGGTGGGACAGCCACTGGAACAGCCGCAGCTCACGGGTAAATGCTGGGCAACCCACCTCATAAGGTAGGCCGCCGGAGCCTCCTGGTGCTGGGTGGTCCATAGCGGGCCCCGCCCGCCTGTCTGACTGGTGGCGCGTATCGCACCGGCACTCGATGGTGGTTCGAGCATCTTCATGGGCTCGCTCGCGAAGAACCTGGCATTGGTCGCGGTGGGTCCGTGGGTCGGACGACGCTATGGAAATGTTATCACAAGCGTCATCACGACGGACTGCCATCCGTGGTGGCTGACGTGGAGGAGGAGAGTGCACCGTGGCCGCGGCGCCTCCGGCCCCTCCACCACTGGTGTGCAGTGGCTCGATGGAGCGCCGGCCTGAGGGCCCCATCGGCCATGGCCCGTCCTTGTTGGCGATGCCGATGAGGCTCCGTATAGTGGCTCTCCACTCGTCGAGCTTCTCCGCAGCAGGAGGGAAGTCGAGGAGCAGTTGCGCGCGCGCCAAAGCTTCTGCTGGTGTGGGTGGCGGCGAAAGTTGCGTGGACCGTGGCGCGCTTCGACTTCTAACCACGTTAGAAGGAGCTTTGCCACGGCCCAGTGGCTGTGTGCCATTTTCGCCAGCAGTTCGGCGGGCATGCTGACCTCCTTCGTCCCGCAAATGACGCACAGGACTCTCCCCACGGCGGTGCCCAGGGTCACCGGCGTGGTGACGCTGCTCGTCGCGCACAACCTGGGAAGAGCGCACTGTGGGCGCCGGAGTGGGTGTCTTGGAGGTCGCCGTGCTGCCCGAGGGTGGTACGCGACAACCCCGGAGGGTCCCGCGCCACCTGCGGGGGGGCCGGCTCCGTCTCTTGATTTCTGAGCGTGCGGCCCGTCGCCTTGCGCACGAACGACGCCGCTCGCTGGGCTCTGACTGCCAGAGCGATGTTGGTGCTCACGGGTCGCGCCTCGGGTTTTGTCCGCGACTGCCCCGCTGCTCGCCCGCACCAGTACGGGCCGTCTGGCTCCCGGCGAACCGACCGCCATGGCCGCCTTCTTCTTGGGAGCCATGACGATCAAAAACTGTTAGGCTGACTGCTAGACCAGATTTTCACAATTGCGCCCCAACCTGGCGCGCCAGAGATGTCGGCGGAAACGACACCTATGGGGTCACTGGGATCCCTTCTACGGTTGGCGAGCGTGAGATTGTGAGAAGAGAAGGACTGACAGGAAGCACACGGATCGTTTACCCAGGTTCGGGCCGCGAAGATGCGTAATACCCTAGTCCTGCTTTGCCGGATGTATTTGAGTGTTCTTGTGTTCTTGAGCTAGGTACGGGGTGCAACTTGCCCAAAAGAGCCGAATCCCCCTCCTGGACGCCTCGGGCCTCCTGTTATAGGCGAAAAGGGGTTGCCACAGTGGCACACAGGAGGTGGAAAGGTCTACAGTGGATGAGTCTTTCCTCTGGCCCCGTCGGACAAACACATTTAATGCGCTACCGACGTGCCCCTCTCACTTTATCGGGGACGCCAGGGAAGCACGTCCTAGCCGTCGCCGCCTCACCTGGCCTCGACACGCGTCCGAGCTAATGAGGCATCGTGGTGCCACGTTGGCTGGCCGCTGGGCTGGCGCGGTGCCGGATCCTTCATGAAGGGTCGCATGCCGCCACGCAAGTGCTCGCAGAGTTGGTGTAGAGGCCGCTTGTCGCCACGCAGGTGCCTGCCCAGCTGGTTGAGCTAGCAGCTGCTTGGGGACGGTGGTGGAGTCTTGGCTGGCGCGGGCCTGGCAATGGTCCTGCTGATGCCCTCTGCAAGGGCCTGATAACCCGTAAGTATAGGGGATCGCAACAATTTTCGAGGGTAAAGTATTCAACCCAAATTTATTGATTCGACACAAGGGGAGCCAAAGAATACTCTCAAGTATTAGCAGCCGAGTTGTAAATTCAACCACACCTGGAAACTTAATATCTGCAGCAAAGTATTTAGTAGCAAAGTAATATGATAGTACTGGTAACGGTAGCAAAAGGTAACAGTAGTAAAAGTAATGTTTTTGGTATTTTGTAGTGATGATAGCAATAGCAACGGGAAAGTAGATAAGCGAAGAACAGTATATGGAAAGCTCGTAGGCAATGGATCAGAGATGGAGAATTATGCCGGATGCGGTTCATCATGTAACAGTCATAACCTAGGGTGACACAGAACTAGCTCCAGTTCATTGATATAATGTAGGCATGTATTCCGAACATAGTCATACGTGCTTATGGAAAAGAACTTGCATGACATCTTTTGTCCTACCCTCCCATGGCAGCGGGGTCCTTATGGAAACTAAGGGATATTAAGGCCTCCTTTTAATAGAGAACCAGAACAAAGCATTAACACATAGTGAATACATGAACTCCCCTCCTCTTAATAGAGAACCGGAACAAAGCATTAACACATAGTGAATACATGAACTCCTCAAACTACGGTCATCACCGGTAAGTATCCCGATTATTGTCACTTCGGGGTTAACGGATCATAACACATAATATGTGACTATAGACTTGCAAGATAGGATCAAGAATTGTAACATCCCAAAATTTCAATTTGGAATGTTATACATTAGATCATCATGCATATCATATTTTATTTTGCTTTTGGTTTTGATCCTAGAAAATCCTAAGCAACTCAAGGACCCACGGAGAAAGTTGGGGATTTCATTATTTACATATTTGAGTTTTCTCAAATTTTGTAAACAGGGTCATTTGATTTTATTTATTTTATCATCAATTATTTCTATTACAAAAATATGAGAGAGGGAATAAATTGACTTTCCCAAAATATAGAAATATTGAGGATTTAATAAAAAAAATCAAATAAGATTTGTTTCGGAGTTTTTTGGTATTTTTATTTGAATTTAGGAAAAATGCGCGTTTTTCAAAATTGCATTTAGGGCCCAAATAAATGTTCACTTTATCGGGCTTGATTTTAGAAACCCGGGAAAATTTATTTCAGGATTTTTGGAGCCCGTTTAGTATTTTTTTTATTTTTTTCCGTGCGTAATTATTTTTTTAAAAAAGAGCGGGACCGACTATGGGCCGTACTCGGCCAGGGCTCCCCTGGCCGGGGCCTTTATAAGCCGGGGCAAGCCAGCCCGAAGGCCAGCCGCCCCGAAACCCTAGGTCCAGCCGCCGCCAGCCCAGCCGCCGCCGCCGCCCAGACGTCGATCCGCCGGAGCCGCGCGTCGCCCTAGGTTCGCCGCCCTCGAAATCCGTGCCGTTTTTTTGGAAAAAAAATTCTGTTTGTCGTTTTTCTTTTTCGTCGGATTTTTCCGCGATTATTTTCTGATCGCGATTTCCGATCCGATTTTCGTTTTAGTATAACTTTTCGCTCGTTTATCGGAATCAGGCGATTCAAGCGCCTGGAGTTTCATCTCGAAACCCTCTTTCCGAATAATCAACTTAAACAAGTTTTTGCTACTGTAAAATTTGACATAGATCCAGATTAGTAGAATGAAGTTGTTTTCTTTCGCCATTTGATTTCTTTTGCTTCGTTCGATTTGATTCTTTTTGCAAACTAGGGTTCTTAAGTTGAACTTTCTGGTTAGATCTTCTATTTGAGTTTTACCTGTGCATTAGATGAGTACTTATTGTATGCTTGTTTGTTTGTCTACGATAGAATACCCGGAGTGCGCCGCCTGTTACTTTGAATCTCTAGGTTTCGCGGATCATCAGCGAGGCAAGTAACACTTTGATCATACCTTTTTCTACAACCCAGTTTTATTGCATTAGATCAATCCTCACACATTGCATGATTAGGATCTAATTAAATTGTGGGATGGGAAGTAGATGAGGTAGTACCTATTACCTGTTTATTATCAAACCTTTGGGAGTTATTTTCTACGTTTGCTTATCATGCCATGCTATGCTAGTAGACGTGGATTGGGTGAGTGATATCCATGACAGATGTGAGATTGTTAATTAATGGTTTATCTAAGGTGGCAACCTAAACACACATCTGGGTGGATTGAGGCACCTGGGTATTCCAGGACTTGCCTGTTTTTCTTTTGGACCGCCACCCAGGCTCAAAGGGATCATGAGATTATTCATACTAGAAACTTCCGTGTGCAGCCACAAGCCATTATGGGCTCTGGCATAGTTGATTAAGTCGTGCGAACTCTTACAGGGTAGACTAGCAGATGTAGGGGATGTAGGTGGTACGGTCTACCCGATCGTAAGGTGCTAGCGCTTCTGAAAGACTATGTCTCGGTCATCCGTTTCTCAAACACCATGTAGTGCGAGAAATCCAACGGAGGCGATCGAGTCTTGTGGGGAAAAGTGCACAAACCTCTGCAGAGTGTAATAAACTAATCATGATTAGCCGTGTCCCCGGTTATGGACGATCTTGAGTATCTAGTACCTGGATTATCATGTGAATCTCAACATGTTACTCTAAAGTAAATTTTGTTGGGTTTAATGATGTTACTTTAATTGGGATTGAGAATGCTGTCAACCATTCTCAATGTTTAACAACCACCCTGATAGTAATTAAATTTATTCCTTTGAAGTAGGGAAAAATTGGCTTTACGCAAAAACTGTAACCATAGAGCTTTCCACCAGCCAAATATGCATGTAGTATAGCTGTTTCATTCCATTACTCTCTATGTGTTACCTTGCCAGCATATTCCATGTGCTGACCCGTTTTCGGGCTGCAACGTTAATGTTGCAGACTTTTCAGACGACGATTAAGGAGTTTTTAGGTCGTGGTTCTATACTCAGTGATGCCGTTGGAGTTGATGGACTCACTTATCTTCCAAGCCTTCCGCTGTTATCATTATTAGATGGCTTTAAGCCATATTTATTGTAATAAGTTCTCTTTTGAGACACCCGATGTAATAAGTGTGTGATTGCTACTCTGTTATAAATCCTTCGAGTACTGTGTGGTGTCAGCATTACTGATCCAGGGATGACACCGGAGCACAGAGATCAGACTGTTTGAGGTCTGGTCGCTACAGAGATGGTATCAGAGCACACGCTGACTGTAGGACACGACCACTAAGCTAAAGACCTAGATCACTACTCACTCTCTTCTCTTCTGACCTCTCATCTTTTCTACTCTTTAGGATGGCGGATGCAAGGAACAAGTTCACCCAACCAGATGAAGATACACCCTTTGGACGCCACTTGAAGGAAGTCACTAGATACCTGAACATAGGAATACCAAGCTTCACGGGAACCTACAACGCCACTTTACCTGAAGAAGAGCGCTGGATGATTCAAGTTCAAGTTCCAGGAAGGACGTTCATGCCAGTCACTGAGCCCATAGAGTTTTCTTTTGATGCACCAACTTGGAGTCTAGGAAAGAGTATGGCAGCTCACATCGCCATGGGACGCATTGGCGAAGTCTACCGCAAGGATCTCAAGGATACTATCTACCAGATTTGTGGGCGCCGAGATGAACACTGGGAGATGATCAGCACCAGGAAAGATAGATCAATTGCAGCTTTTATTCAGGAGTTAAATCAGCACATTCGACGACAGGAGAATCAGATGTGCGCCGACATGATAGATCTGAAGAAGGCTAAGACTAGAATCAAGGAACTGGAGGAAGAACTCAAGGCTACACGCGAAGATTATGAAGAAGAAATTGAAGTATTGGTGGAGAAGAATGACGATCTGATCAAGAAGATTGGCATATTTATGGGAGGCCCGACACCAGTAGATGAAGACGAAGAACCCAAGGAGATTAGCCCGGAAGACTACATCATCATTGACGGCACCGACTCGGAACAAGATAGTAGCAATGATGACTATGTTGATGAAGCAGGAGCAGATATCATGGAGTCTACAACCGTAGAATATTTCTAGTAGACCACCTCATCAGTAGTAGTAGTCCACCATGTAAATATAGTAGTCCGAGCACTCTTGCGATAGCTAGATCGATTGTATGTCCTTGTTTGATTGAATGAAGTGAATTGTTTGCTTTTGCCTCATGTGCATATGGGTAGTGTTTTCTCTTTAGACCCCCTCTATTCTTATATCTCATCTTTTCTAAACCCTCAGATGCCTCCGAGACGTGACCCCGGATTTGCCTTTCCGCCGGAGCTCACCCAGTTGATCCAGCAGCAGAACACCTTGATGCAGTTGCTAGTTCAGAATCAGAATCAGGGGAACAACAACAACAACCCACCACCACCACCACCTGTTGACCACTTAGCCCGTTTTCTTAGGCTGAATCCGCCGGTGTTTTCCAGTAGCACCGAGCCGATAGTAGCAGATGATTGGCTCCGCAAGACAGCTAGGGAGTTGACCACAGCAGGATGCACAGATGCGGAGAAGGTGAAGTTTGCCGCACATCAGTTAGAAGGACCCGCAGCATCATGGTGGGAGAATTTCACAGCCACCTTCCCAGTCGACACTGTCACATGGGACCAGTTTCAGCAGGCTTTCCGTACTGCCCATGTTTCAGCAGGAGCAATGGCCATGAAGAAGCGTGAGTTTCGTAACTTGCGCCAAGGAGGACGGACAGTTGGCCAGTATGTGGAGGAGTTTAGTAAGCTAGCACGTTATGCCCCAGATGACGTTGCTACGGATGCAGCTAAGCAGGAGAAATTCCTGGAAGGATTGAATGATGAGTTGAGTATGCAGTTGATGGTAGCCACCTTCAACAACTACCAGGAGTTGGTAGATCGTGCTCTTATGATTGAAGGGAAGCAGCAGCAAATTGAGAACCGCAAGAGGAAGTATGGACAAGGAAAGTATAATTCAGGAGCTCAGCAGAAGCCACGTTTTACCCCTAGACCGGGAGGACATTTTCAGCATACCCATGGAGTAGGTAGCTCGCACAATCACAATGGCACCAAGAATGGTAATGGGAATGGAGGAAGCAATGGCCAGAACCGCAGCACCCCATCAACCCCAGCCAAGAGAGATCTGAGTCAAGTCACCTGTTTCAAGTGTTCCAAGACCGGACATTATGCCAATGAATGTCCTGAAGGCCAAAACGGAAATGGAAGCTCTGGAAAGAAGCCGAACCCTTTCAACAGGGGACAGGTGAACCACGTTAATGTGGAGGAGGTTGAAACTCAGCCCGATGCAGTAATAGGTAAGTTTTTGGTTAAGTCATTTACTGCACTCGTTCTTTTTGATACTGGTGCATCGCATTCATACATCTCAAGGGGATTTGTGGATAAGTATAACCTACCAACCCAAGCCCTTAGGTCACCCATGTTAGTAACCTCGCCAGGAGCAGAGTATGTGGCTAGTCTATGGTGTGATCGGTTACCATTAAGGATTGGTAACTATGTTTTTCCCTCAGACCTAGTAGTATTGGAATCTCAAGGATTGGATGTGATATTAGGCATGGATTGGTTATCAAAGTATGAAGGGAATATTGAGTGTGCTAGTAAGTCAATTTTGCTTACCACACCAGAAGGGAGAAGGATCAAGTATGTATCCCGGCATGTGCCAAAGAGGACCCAAGTAAATTGCCTAACAGGAGTTGTGCAGGAGGAAGTACCAGTGGTAAAGGATTTTCCTGATGTATTTCCAGAAGAGTTGCCAGGCATGCCACCAGATAGAGATATTGAGTTTTTGATTGAGCTATTGCCAGGCACTGGGCCAATATCGAAGAGACCATATAGGATGCCAGCAAAAGATTTGGTGGAAATTAAGAAGCAGATTAAGGAGTTACTGGACAAAGGTTACATTCGCCCAAGTTCTTCGCCTTGGGGATCGCCAGTACTTCTAGTGGAGAAGAAGGATGGATCGTTAAGGATGGTTGTTGATTATCGAGGATTGAACGAAGTAACGATCAAGAACAAGTACCCACTACCAATGATCAACGATCTGTTTGATCGATTGCAAGGAGCTAAAGTATTTTCCAAGATCGATTTGCGATCAGGATACCACCAGTTGAAGATTCGAGAACAGGATATTCCGAAGACAGCTTTTACCACCAGGTATGGGCTGTATGAGTATACCGTTATGTCATTTGGTCTGACTAACGCGCCTGCCTATTTTATGAACATGATGAACAAAGTGTTTATGGAGTTTTTGGATAAGTTCGTCGTAGTGTTCATTGATGATATCCTGGTATATTCGAAGAATGAAGAGGAGCATAAGGAGCATTTGCGTTTGGTACTTGGAAAGCTCAGAGAACACCAATTATATGCCAAGTTCAGCAAATGTGAGTTTTGGTTGAAGGAAGTAGGATTCCTCGGACACGTTATATCCGGAGAAGGTATAGCAGTAGATCCCGCTAAAGTTGAAACCGTGACCAAGTGGGAAGCCCCAACAACAGTTGGAGAGATCCGGAGTTTTCTTGGACTCGCAGGATACTACCGGAGGTTTATTGAGAATTTCTCAAAGATTGCGAAGCCTATGACGGAGTTGTTGAAGAAGGATACTAAGTTCAAATGGACTGAGGAGTGTGAGGCAAGTTTTCAGGAATTGAAGAACCGTTTGGTTACCTCACCAGTGTTGATTTTGCCAGATCAGACCAAGGATTTTGAGGTGTATTGCGACGCTTCACGTCGAGGACTTGGAGCAGTGCTTATGCAGGAAGGGAGAGTTGTTTCGTATGCTTCACGACAACTGAAGCCTCACGAATTGAATTATGCCACGCATGATTTGGAGTTAGCAGCCGTAGTACATGCCTTGAAGACATGGAGACATTTCCTCATCGGAAATCATTGTGAGGTGTACACGGATCACAAGAGTTTGAAGTACATTTTCACGCAGAAGGAGTTGAACCTCAGACAAAGGAGATGGTTGGAGCTCATCAAGGATTATGATATGAGATTGCATTATCATCCCGGGAAGGCTAATGTAGTAGCTGATGCATTAAGCCGCAAGAGCCATGTCAATACGTTAATGACGGGAGAAATACCCAAGGAGTTAGCAGAAAATCTTCGTGAACTATGTTTGGAAATAGTTTCGAGAGGCTATGTAGCAGCACTAGAGATTCAGTCAACTTTGATGGATAGAATCAGAGAAGCTCAGAAAACTGACAAAGAGATTGCCGCTATAAAGGAGAAACTGAGCAAAGGAAAAGCTAAAGGATTTCGTGAGGATGAGCACGACACCCTATGGTTTGAAGACCGTGTTTATGTACCCAATGACCCGGAGATCAGAAAGTTGATTCTGCAAGAGGCACATGATTCACCGTATTCGATTCACCCAGGAAATACCAAGATGTATTTGGATTTGAAGGATATTTTCTGGTGGACCGGAATGAAGAAGGATATTGCGGAGTATGTAGCAGTTTGTGACGTATGTCAGAGAGTAAAGGCAGAGCATCAGAAGCCAGCAGGATTGTTGCAACCATTGCCGATACCCGAATGGAAGTGGGATAAGCTAGGCATGGATTTTATCACGGGATTACCAAGGACTCGTTCAGGCTATGACTCGATTTGGGTCGTAGTTGATCGATTGACGAAGGTAGCTCATTTCATCCCAGTAAAGACCACTTACACCAGTGCTAAGTTGGCAAAGATATACATGACCAGGATCGTATGTTTGCATGGAGTTCCGAGGAGCATCGTATCAGATAGAGGAACCCAGTTTACCTCAAAGTTCTGGAAGCAGTTGCATGAGACTTTGGGTACTAGGCTAGAATTTAGTACAGCTTTTCATCCGCAGACAGATGGACAGACCGAGAGAGTCAATCAGATTTTGGAGGATATGCTGAGAGCTTGTGCGCTAGATTATGGATCTAGTTGGGACGATAATTTGCCATATGCAGAGTTCTCTTACAATAATAGCTATCAGACCAGTTTGAAGATGGCACCTTTCGAAGCTCTGTACGGAAGGAGGTGCAGGACACCGTTGTCATGGGACGAAGTTGGAGACCGCCAGTTGTTTGGACCAGATCTGATTAAAGAGTCTGAACAGAAGGTGAAGTTGATTCGCGATAGGCTCAAGGTAGCCCAGTCCAGGCAGAAGAGCTACGCAGATTCTAAACGCAAAGAGACAGTTTACGAAGTCGGAGACAGAGCTTATCTTCGAGTATCCCCACTTCGAGGGATTAAGCGCTTTGGAGTTAAGGGGAAGTTAGCGCCACGATTTGTAGGGCCATATCGAGTTTTGGAGCGTATGGGAGAAGTGGCCTACAAGTTGGAATTGCCAGGAGGATTGACAGGAGTTCATGATGTGTTCCACGTTTCTCAGTTGAAGAAGTGTCACGCGGAGATGGCTAACATACCTTTGAGAGACACAGTGCCATTAGAAGCAATTCAGTTGGATAACGATTTGACCTATGAGGAGAAACCAGTCAAGATTCTCGAGTTTGCCAGCCGAGTCACTCGCAGCAAGGTTATCAAGTTTTGCAAAGTTCAGTGGAGCCACCACACGGAGGATGAAGCCACCTGGGAGCGAGAGGAAGATTTGCTCAAGGACCACCCTCACCTATTTTCTAGCCAACCCGAATCTCGAGGGCGAGATTCATCTTAAGGGGGGTAGGTTTGTAACATCCCAAATTTTCAATTTGGAATGTTATACATTAGATCATCATGCATATCATATTTTATTTTGCTTTTGGTTTTGATCCTAGAAAATCCTAAGCAACTCAAGGACCCACGGAGAGAGTTGGGGATTTCGTTATTTACATATTTGAGTTTTCTCAAATTTTGTAAACAGGATCATTTGATTTTATTTATTTTATCATCAATTATTTCTATTACAAAAATATGAGAGAGGGAATAAAATGACTTTCCCAAAATATAGAAATATTGAGGATTTAATAAAAAAAATCAAATAAGATTTATTTCGGAGTTTTTCGGTATTTTTATTTGAATTTAGGAAAAATGCGCGTTTTTCAAAATTGCATTTAGGGCCCAAATAAATGTTCACTTTATCGGGCTTGATTTTAGAAACCGGGAAGAATTTATTTCAGGATTTTTGGAGTCCGTTTAGTATTTTTTTTATTTTTTTTCCGAGCGTAATTATTTTTTAAAAAAAGAGCGGAACCGACTATGGGCCGTACTCGGCCAGGACTCCCCTGGCCGGGGCCTTTATAAGCCGGGGCAAGCCAGCCCGAAGGCCAGCCGCCCCGAAACCCTAGGCCCAGCCGCCGCCAGCCCAGCCGCCGCCGCAGCCGCCGCCGCCGCCCCGCCGTCGATCCGCCGGAGCCGCGCGTCGCCCGAGGTTCGCCGCCCTCGAAATCCGTGCCATTTTTTTTGGAAAAAAAATTCCGTTCGTCGTTTTTCTTTTTCGTCGGATTTTTCCGCGATTATTTTCTGATCGCGATTTCCGATCCGATTTTCGTTTTAGTATAACTTTTCGCTCGTTTATCGGAATCAGGCGATTCAAGCGCCTGGAGTTTCGTCTCGAAACCCTCTTTCCGAATAATCAACTTAAACAAGTTTTTGCTACTGTAAAATTTGACATAGATCCAGATTACTAGAACGAAGTTGTTTTCTTTCGCCGTTTGATTTCTTTTGCTTCGTTCGATTTGATTCTTTTTGCAAACCAGGGTTCTTAAGTTGAACTTTCTGGTTAGATCTTCTATTTGAGTTTTACCTGTGCATTAGATGAGTACTTATTGTATGCTTGTTTGTTTGTCTGCGATAGAATACCCGGAGTGCGCCGCCTGTTACTTTGAATCTCTAGGTTTCGCGGATCATCAGCAAGGCAAGTAACACTTTGATCATACCTTTTTCTACAACCCAGTTTTATTGCATTAGATCAATCCTCACACATTGCATGATTAGGATCTAATTAAATTGTGGGATGGGAAGTAGATGAGGTAGTACCTATTACCTGTTTATTATCAAACCTTTGGGAGTTATTTTCTACGTTTGCTTATCATGCCATGCTATGCTAGTAGACGTGGATTGGGTGAGTGATATCCATGACAGATGTGAGATTGTTAATTAATGGTTTATCTAAGGTGGCAACCTAAACACACATCTGGGTGGATTGAGGCACCTGGGTATTCCAGGACTTGCCTGTTTTTCTTTTGGACCGCCACCCAGGCTCAAAGGGATCATGAGATTATTCATACTAGAAACTTCCGTGTGCAGCCACAAGCCATTATGGGCTCTGGCATAGTTGATTAAGTCGTGCGAACTCTTACAGGGTAGACTAGCAGATGTAGGGGATGTAGGTGGTACGGTCTACCCGATCGTAAGGTGCTAGCACTTCTGAAAGACTATGTCTCGGTCATCTGTTTCTCAAACACCATGTAGTGCGAGAAATCCAACGGAGGCGATCGAGTCTTGTGGGAAAAGTGCACAAACCTCTGCAGAGTGTAATAAACTAATCATGGTTAGCCGTGTCCCCGGTTATGGACATCTTGAGTATCTAGTACCTGGATTATCATGTGAATCTCAACATGTTACTCTAAAGTAAATTTTGTTGGGTTTAATGATGTTACTTTAATTGGGATTGAGAATGCTGTCAACCATTCTCAATGTTTAACAACCACCCTGATAGTAATTAAATTTATTCCTTTGAAGTAGGGAAAAATTGGCTTTACGCAAAAACTGTAACCATAGAGCTTTCCACCAGCCAAATATGCATATAGTATAGCTGTTTCATTCCATTACTCTCTATGTGTTACCTTGCCAGCATATTCCATGTGCTGACCCGTTTTCGGGCTGCAATGTTAATGTTGTAGACTTTTCAGACGACGATTAAGGAGTTTTTAGGTCGTGGTTGTATACTCAGTGATGCCGTTGGAGTTGATGGACTCACTTATCTTCCAAGCCTTCCGCTGTTATTGTTATTAGATGGCTTTAAGCCATATTTACTGTAATAAGTTCTCTTTTGAGACACCCGATGTAATAAGTGTGTGATTGCTACTCTGCTATAAATCCTTTGAGTACTGTGTGGAGTCAGCATTACTGATCCAGGGATGACACCGGAGCATAGAGATCAGACTGTTTGAGGTCTGGTCGCTACAAGAATTCTCATATATTGATGAAAACATAATAGGTTCAAATCTGAAATCATGGCACTCGGGCCCTAGTGACAAGCATTAAGCATAGCAAAGTCATAGCAACATCAATCTCAGAACATAGTGGACACTATGGATCAAACCCTAACAAAACTAACTCAATTACATGATAGATCCCATCCAACCCATCACCGTCCAGCAAGCCTACGATGGAATTACTCACACACGGCGGTGAGCATCATGAAATTGGTGATGGAGGATGGTTGATGATGACGATGGCGACGGATTCCCCTCTCCGGAGCCCCGAACGGACTCCAGACCAGCCCTCCCGAGAGGTTTTAGGGCTTGGCGGCGGTTCCGTATCATAAAATGCGATGATTTCTTCTCTCTGATTTTTTTTCTCCTTGAAACTCAATATATGGAGTTGGAGTTGGAGTCGGAGAGGCAACAGGGGGCCCACGAGGTAGGGGGCGCGCCCTAGGGGGGCAGGCGCGCCCCCACCCTCGTGGAGAAGTGGTGGGCCCCCTGGCCTTCATATTTTGCAGGTATTTTTCTTATTTTCTGAAAAGTGGCTCCGTGAAGTTTCAGGTCATTCCGAGAACGTTTGCTCCTGCACATAAATAACACCATGGTAATTCTGTTGAAAACAGCGCCAGTCCATGTTAGTTCCATTCAAATCATGCAAGTTAGAGTCCAAAACAAGGGCAAAAGTGTTTGGAAAAGTAGATATGTTGGAGACGTATCAACTCCACCAAGCTTAAACCTTTGCTTGTCCTCAAGCAATTCAGTTGACAAACTGAAAGTGATAAAGAAAAACTTTTACAAACTCTGTTTGCTCTTGTTGTTGTAAATATGTAAAGCCAACATTCAAGTTTTCAGCATAGATTATAACTAACCACATTCACAATAACACATAGGTCTCAAGTTTACTCATATCAATAGCATAATCAACTAGCGAGCAATAATACTAAATCTCGGATGACAACACTTTCTCAAAACAATCATAATATGATATAACAAGGTGGTATCTCGCTAGCCCTTTCTGAGACCGAAAACATAAATCCAGAGCACCTTTAAAGACCAAGGACTGACTAGACATTGTAATTCATGGTAAAAGAGATCCAGTCAAGTCATACTCAATGTAAACTAACAATAATGAATCCAAATGACAGCGGTGCTCTTTAACTGGTGCTTTGTAATAAGAGGATGATGACTCAGCATAAAGGTAAACAGATAGGCCCTTCGCAGAGGGAAGTAGGGATTTGTAGAGGTGCCAGAGCTCGGTTTGGAAACAGAGTTGAATAATATTTTGAGCGGTATACTTTCATTGTCAACACAACAACCAAGAGATGGCGATATCTTCCATGCTACACACATTATAGGCGGTTCCCAAACAGAATGGTAAAGTTTATACTCCCCCTTCCACCAACAAGCATCAATCCATGGCTTGCTCGAAACAACGAGTGCCTCCAACTAACAAGAGTCCTAGGGGGAGTTTTGTTTGCAATTATTTTGATTTAGTTTGCATAAAGCATGGGACTGGGCATCCCGGTGACCAGCCATTTATCTCGTGAGTGAGGAGCGGAGTTGTAACGCCCTCGATGCGGCTATATCTCCTACGTGTCGAAGCACGACTTAGAGGCATAACCGCATTGAAAGCAATGTCACAAGTGAGGTAATCTTCGCAAACAACCCATGTAATATAAATAAAGGGGAAAGGATACATAGTTGGCTTACACTCGCCACGTCACACAAATACATAAATAGCATTACATTCATCCAATACACTCATGGTCCGACTACGGTACCAAAATAAAGATCAACCCCCAAATGCGACAAAGTCCCCGATCGCCCCAACTGGGCACCACTACTGATCATCTGGGAACGACACATAGTAACGATGAGAGTCTTCATCGAACTCCCACTTGAGCTCAAGCGCATCGTCTGGAGCGGTATCATCGGTCCCTGCATCTGTTTTTGGAAGTAAACTGTGAGTCACGGGGACTCAGCAATCTCACACCCTTGCGATCAAGACTATTTAAGCTTATAGGTAAGGCAAGGTATGATGTGGAGCTGCAGCAAGCGACTAGCATATATGGTGGCTAACCTATTCGCAAAAGAGAGCAAGAAGAGAAGGCAAAAGCACGGTCGAACAACTATGATCAAGAAGTGATCCTAGAACAACCTACGTCAAGCATTACTCCAACACCGTGTTCACCTCCCGGACTCTGCCGAGAAGAGACCATCACGGTTACACACGCGGTTGATGCATTTTAATTAAGTTAAGTCTCAGGTTTTCTACAACCGGACATTAACAAATTCACATCTGCCCATAACAGCGGGAACGGCTTTCGCAAGTTCAAATCCCTGCAGGGGAGTCCCAACTTAGCCCATCACAAGCTCTCATGGTCAACGAAGGATATTCCTTCTCCCGAGACATTCCGACCAGACTCGGCATCCCAGTTACAAGACATCCTCGACAATGGTAAAACAAGTCTAGCAACACCGCCCGAATGTGCCAACAAATCCCGATAGGAGCTGCACATATCTCGTTCTCAGGGCACACTCAGATTGTCCAAACTTCTGGTAGGCCAGCCCAGAGTTACCCCTGGTGGCCACCGGCGGCTGACGAGGTGGACCAACACTTAGAGGAGCACTGGCCCGGGGGGGGGGTTAAATAAAGATGACCCTCGGGCTCCGGAAACCCAAGGGAAAAAGAGGCTAGGTGGCAAATGGTAAAACCAAGGTTGGGCATTGCTGGAGGAGTTTTATTCAAGGAGAACTATCAAGGGGTTCCCATTATAACCCAACCGCGTAAGGAACGCAAAATCCAGGAACACAACACCGATATGACGGAAACTAGGGCGGCAAGAGTGGAACAAAACACTAGGCAAAAGGCCGAGCCTTCCACCCTTTACCAAGTATATAGGTGCATTAAGATAACAAGATAATATAGTGATATCCCAACAATAAACAATGTTCCAACAAGGAACGATCTCCAATCTTCACTTGCAACTAGCAATGCTATAAGAGGGGCTGAGCAAAGCGGTAACATAGCCAATCAACGGTTTGCTAGGACATGGTGGGTTAGAGGTTTCACATGGCAATTTGGGAGGCATGATAAGCAAGTGGTAGGTATCGTAGCATAGGCATAGCAAAAGAGCGAGCATCTAGCAAGCAAAGATAGAAGTGATTTCGAGGGTATGATCATCTTGCCTGCAAAGTTGTCAGAGTTGACTTGATCCTCGTAAGCAAACTCAATGAGCTCCTCGTTCTCTAACTCGTCTCCCGACTCTACCCAAACAAGACAAACAAGCAAAAGGAACACAATCAACCATGTGCAATGCTCAAACAACATGATGCGAACATGGTATGCTATGCGGGATGCGATATGTGATGCAGATGCAAGATTTGACAAGGAATGATTGAACCTGGCCTCAACTTGTAAATCCAAGAGTTCCACTGGAAAGGTGAGGTGATTTCGGTTGAAATCGATATAAAGATTACCGGAATCGGATGCACGGTTTGGAAATGGCAAGCAATACAAATATGGCACCGGTCTGCGATAATCAGCAAGTAGCCATCTAAATGCATCAATAACAACATGCTACAGCACTCCAACATGACAACAAAATACATGGCAGGGATCCACCCATAATGCTTGACAAATGATGAACACTGAGCTACGGCTAATTCATCCATTAGCAGGTTCAAACAAGCATGGCAAAAATGCAAAAGATAACAGCTTACAGACTTGGTGAAATTAACACAAGTCTAGAATTTATCATCAGGAAGGACACTATAGAGCATGAAAACTACATGCTACAGGAACTTAACATGGAAAATCCAGGCATGGCATGAAGCTACTCAAAGCACTTAACAAAAGTCCCTTAGTGACCTTGAGCCAAAAGGGATCAGAAAATACATTTGCAAGCATGTGAACATGGCAAAAACATAAACAGATCTCAGACTTAGAGAAAAAACTGAAGCATGCAAATCAGTTAACGAGTAGGCATGTTTACGAGCTCGATGCACTCACTACAGAGCATGGCATGACAAACTAAGCATACACCCATCAAGAATACATAGCATAGAAGCTATACATGGCAAGAACAACAACATATCATGCACGGATTAATAGCAACATCCTCGGCAAAATCGTTAATCATGTCTACAATGTGCCAGGATTCACGAAATAGCAAAAGTAGAGCTTGATTTACTCACGCTAGGGTGCTCCATAAATGCAGATAATCACAGGGATGGATAGAGCACCACAATGTTAACAAATCATCCTTACTGATCATCCTCAAAAGAGGCACGGATCACTAGGAAACAACATGAACATATGCCATACCAAGAAAATCAGGACAAGGACTTGGTGAAAAACTAAATCCCTGAAATCAGCATTACCGATTACGCTATTTTGCAAGCTTGTGATAGTCACCACAAGTATCACAAAAATACATGGTAAGCACCTCTGTAAAGATGGCATGGCATATGACAAAACACATGTAGAGCTCAGGATCATATCATGCACACATTAATCATGGCAAAAATGACAAAATGCCATTTGATGAAACAGATCTGACAAGTTTATCACATAGCCCTCTTCCAACAGCATTTCGGGCAACAACATGAGCTCAAATGAAAATGATGCAATGAGATTAAATGATGTACTCGTCGAGGCGAACATTTTGATATGCTACACGTGCAAATCGGAGCTACGGATGCACATATACGACATGATGAAGTTTGCAAAAAAATAAGGGGAGAGAGGAAAGTCAACCCTAGGGTTTTTGGATCTGAGATCTACTGTAGCGTGTACTATAGCTGTTCACGCGAACCGAGGATGGCCGGAGTTGTCGGGGAAGAAGAAGTAGCGGCCGGCCGGTCCGGTTCCCGGCGAGATGGCGGGGAGGAGGACGGCGGCGGTCTCGGGCGGCGGACCTCGCTGGAGGAGGAGACCGGCGCGGTGGGCGGAGCTCGCGGCCAACGACGGCGAGCTTTGGCGGTGACCGGCGACGAGGGTTGCGGGCGCGGTCGCACGGGCGGAGTCGTCGCCGGGCGCGGGGAGGAAGAAGGCGGGTGGCGGTGAGGTGGATCTGGGCCGCGGGGGCCTGGTTCAGGCCGAACGGGCCTCGCGGCGGAGGAGGGCGGCGGGGCCATGTGTCACGCCCTGGTTGGGTGCGGACGGCGGCGGCGGTGCGTCCGGCGCGGCAGGAGACGATTTCTAGGGTTTCGGGGGAAGAAGACCCGTGATTTTTGGAGAAGGAGCTATTTATAGGCATAGAGGGAGCTAGGAAGCTCCAAATGGAGTGCGGTTTTCGTCCACGCGATCGTGATCGAACACTCTAGGTAATGGAGAGGCTTTAGGTGGGTTTTGGGTCAAATTTGAAGGGTGTTGGGCAGCAACACAGACGAGGCCTTCTCGGTCCGTCGGTTAACCATTGGAGTATCAAACGAAGTCCAAATGGCACGAAACTTGACAGGCGGTCTACCGGTAGTAAACCAAGGCCGCATGGCAAGTCTCGGTCCAATCCGGAAATGTTTAACCCCCACACACAAAAGAGGTAGAAAGGACCACCGGAGGAGATAGGAGCGCCGGAATGCAAAACGGACAACGGGGAAAATGCTCGGATGCATGAGACGAACACGTATGCAAATACAATGCACATGATGACATGATATGAGATGCATGACAAAGGCAACAACACACGGAGACAAAAACCCGAACCCGAGGAAAATAAAAATAACTTAGGCCAGAAACAGCAAGAGTTTGGATACATATAAGGTAAATTACACCCGGGGTGTTACAACACTCCACCACTACGAAAGGATCTCGACCCGAGATCTAGGACTGGAAAAACGCCGGGTACACAGAACGGAGGTGATCCTCGCATTCCTAGGTGGCTTCACGGTCGGAATGGTGTGACCACTTGACTTTGAGGAATTTGATTGACTTATTGCGAGTCATGCGCTCAGTTTCTTCAAGTATAGCAACGGGGTGCTCATGATAAGACATGTCTTCTTGGAGATCAATGTCTTCGAAGTTAACGGTGCGATCAGGGGTCTTGAAGCACTTGCGGAGCTGAGAGACATGAAACACGTCGTGCACGTTTGCAAAGTTGGAGGGAAGCTCAAGTTGATAGGCGAGATCACCTCTTTTGCTTAAGATCTTGAAAGGACCCACGTATCTAGGGGCAAGCTTCCCTTTGATACCGAAGCGACGAGTACCTTTCATTGGAGAGACGCAGAGGTAGACATGGTCTCCGATCTCGAAAGCCAAATCATGATGTTTGCTATCATAGTAGCTCTTCTGGCGCGATTGCGCTGCTTTGAGGTTATCACGAATGACTTTGCACATTTCCTCTGCCTCTGTGATCAAGTCATTTCCAAGAAGTTGACATTCATCGGTCTCTGACCAGTTAAGAGGAGTACGACACTTCTTGCCATAGAGAATTTCAAAAGGGGCCTTGCCCGAACTCGCTTGGAAGCTGTTGTTGTAGGAGAACTCGGCATATGGAAGACAATCTTCCCACTTCATACCGAAAGAGATAACGCAAGCCCTGAGCATATCTTCAAGGATCTGATTGACACGCTCGACTTGGCCGCTAGTTTGAGGATGAAAAGCTGTGCTGAAACGGATGTTGGTGCCCATGGCCTTCTGAAAAGAATCCCAAAACTTGGACGTAAAGATGCTGCCACGATCTGAAGAGATCAACTGCGGAATGCCATGCAGAGAGACAATCCAAGAAGTATATAGCTCCGCTAATTGAGCTGCAGTGATAGACTCTTTGATAGGCAGAAAGTGAGCCACTTTAGTAGTTTGTCGATGACAACGAATATAGCATCATTGCCACGCTTGGACTTTGGAAAACCCGTCACGAAGTCCATCTCAATGTGGTCAAACTTCCATTCTGGAATGGCAAGAGGTTGGAGGAGACCAGCTGGTCGTTGGTGTTCTGCCTTCACTCTTTTGCAGACATCACATTCATTCACGAAATGAGCAATCTCGCGCTTCATTCGAGTCCACCAATACGACTGCTTGAGGTCATGGTACATCTTTGTACTTCCAGGGTGGATAGAGAGGAGTGAATTGTGAGCCTCGTTCATAATGACATTACGAAGGTCACCTTTAGGCACAACAATGCGATCCTCGAAGAATAGAGTATCCTTGTCATCAAGGCGATAGCACTTGTACTTGGGTTGACTCTTGGCAATCCCAATCTTCACCTTCTTCACCATAGCATCAAGAAGTTGAGCCTCGCGAATATGATCTTCCAAAGTAGGAGAGACTTGGAGGTTGGCGAGGAAACCTTGAGGAACAACTTGCAGGTTGAGTTTGCGGAAAGCTTCACAAAGCTCGGGTTGGTAAGGCTTGAGAATCAGACTGTTGCAGTAAGCCTTCCTGCTCAATGCGTCAGCAATTACATTGGCCTTGCCTAGAGTATATTCGATACTCGGATTATACTCTTGAATCATTTCGACCCACGAGTCTGCCTGAGGTTGAGATTAGGCTGAGTGAAGATGTACTTGAGACTCTTGTGGTCAGTGAAGATGCCCACTTTTCTTCCCAATAAGATATGTCTCCAAGTCAAAAGAGCATGCACAACTGCCGCCAACTCGAGGTCATGAGTGGGGTAGTTCTTCTCGTTGGGCTTCAACTGGCGAGAGGTATAGGCCACAACTTTCTTCTCTTGCATCAACACTGCGCCAAGACCTTGAAGAGAGGCATCGCAGAAGACCTCAAACAGTTTGGATTCATCAGGAGGAGTCAAAACTGGAGCAGTGACTAATTTCTCTTTCAGGGTGTTGAAAGCGATGTCACATTCAGGAGACCAAACATACTTGACGTGCTTCTGGAGAAGGTTTGAAAGAGGCTTCGCGATCTTTGAAAAGTTCTCAACGAACCTTCGACAGTAGCTTGCGAGACCAAGGAAGATGCGGAGTTGCTTCACATTCTGAGGTGGTTCCCAATTCATAATTGCAGACACCTTCTCAGGATTCACCGCTATGCCCTTGGCAGAGATGATATGCCCAAGATAGAGAACCTCATCGAGCCAAAACTCGTACTTTGAAAACTTGGCGTAGAACTGATGTTCTCTGAGCTTATCGAGCACCAAAAGCAAGTGCTTCGCATGATCTTCCTTGTTCTTGGAAAAGACCAAAATGTAATCGAGATAGACCAAGATGAAGTCATTTGTGGAGGCGTTGAAGATCAAGTTCATCATGCGAGAGAAAGTCGGCGGAGCGTTGACGAGGCCAAAAGACATGACAGTGTATTCATATGAACCATAGCTTGTTCTGAAAGCCGTCTTGGGGATATCTTGCTCACGAATTCGAATCTGGTGATAGCCCATACGGAGATCAAGCTTGGAGAATACTTGAGCACCTTTGAGTTGTTCAAACAGCTCGTTGATGTTGGGAAGTGGGTACTTGTTCTTTATAGTCTTCTTGTTCAATGGACGGTAGTCAACACAAAGTCGGTCCGTTCCATCCTTCTTCTTCACAAAAAGAACTCCACAACCCCACGGAGAAGAACTAGGTCGGATGAGACCCATTCGCTCTTGAATATCGAGTTGCTTCTTCAGCTCCTTCAACTCTTCAGGTCCAAGCTTGTAAGGACGTTTGCAAACAGGTTCTGTGCCAGGCTCAAGATCGATAACGAATTCAACTGGCCGGTGCGGAGGCATTCCTAGAAGCTCTTCTGGAAAGACGTCTTGATATTCGCAAACGACCGGAATTTGAGAGATGGCATCCAGCTCACCCTTCTCATTGAGAGAAAACAAACGGATTATATTATCCCGAGCAGCAAAGACAATTACATCCTCAGACGAATGAATCAATTGAATCTGCCTGGCTGCACAATCAAGTTGAGCCTTGTGCTTAGAAAGCCAGTCCATTCCAAGAATAAGATCAATATCCGAGTTACCAAGGACCATTGGAGAAGCCAGAAATTTGAAATCACACATCATGATAGAAATATCCAAAATCTCGTAGTTTGCGAGCAAAAATTTACCCGGTGAGACAACTGCTAACGGTTTATGCAAAACTTGAGAAGACAACTGATGCTTAGATGCAAAAGGTCTCGAGATGAAACAATGCGATGCACCAGTGTCAAAAAGTACTTTTGCAGGAACATCGTTAACAGAAAGGTTACCCATGATGAGATCTGACGAGTCCTCTGCCTGAGCTGCATTCATCAAATTAACCTTGGCGTGCTTGGGGTTATGCTTGACCACAGCTATACTTGTCGATTTCACAGGAGGAGGAGGAGGGAGACGCCTCTGATTGAAGCATTTGTTGGCATAGTGACCCTTCTATTGGCACTTGTTGCATGTGAGCTCTGAAAGCGGACGGTGATACGGAGCACTTGATCTTGGAGCTTGATACGAAGTCTTGTTCTGAAAGCCAGGGTTGGGCGGGTGGGAAGATCCAGTGCCACCTTTGCTCTTCTGCTGATAAGGCTGACGGAACGGAGGAGGAGGAAGCCAATACTTCTGCTGCTTAGCCACTTGAGTTGAGGAAGAAGGACTTGCATCTCTGACTCGCTTCTTGGAAGCATCGCACTTCAGTTGAGCAGTCTCTTGCTTCATTGCCATGTTGTAAAACTCATCGTACCTCTTGGGATCAAAGAGAATGAGAGCTAGCTGGATTTCTTCTCTGAGACCACCCCTGAACTGGTATATCATGCTCTTCTCGTCAGGGACGTCTTGCTTAGCAAAACAGGCGAGCTTCTGAAACATCTTGTTGTACTCGTAAACAGACATAGTGCCTTGCTTCAGGTTGCGGAATTCCTCACTCTTGCTTTCATCCACGCTCTAAGGAATATGATGAGCTTTGATGTCTTGACGGAATTCATCCCAGGTAATCACACGGCCTCCTCTGGAATCTTTGTATTGCTGAAACCATTCTGCAACTTGGTCTTTGAGTTGGAAGGAGGCGAACTTGACAAAGTCCTCAGGCATGACGTTACTGCACTTGAAATTCTTGCATATGTCCACGAGCCAATCATCAGCGTCTGTTGCCTCAACACAATTGCTAAAGGTCTTTGGCTGGTTAGCAAGGAACTGGTTGAGTGTAGCAAACTGATTCTGATTATTGCCATGACCCTGGTTCCCTTGGTTGCGCTCTTGAAGAAGTTGCATGATCAGCTGCGTGTTTGCATTGGTAGCGGCCATCACAGCTTGCCATGCCTCCAGAGGCGGAGGTGGTGGCGGCGGATTAGGATTCGGAGTCCTGCGCATTGGAGGAGCCATCCTGAAGAGGTTGACATCCATTAGCATATTGACAGACAAATATTGAAGCTGAATCAAACGGGTTGAAATTGCAACATATAGCATTCACATCCGAACAAAATGAACGAATGCATTCCAGTTGAAATGGTCACATATCCATAAATTGAGAAGCCACTAGAATTGAGGTAGAAGAAAAACAACAAGGTATGGAACAAGAACAAATACTTGGTGAGGATTACCCAATCCCAAACCAAATATCCACGGAAGAAGAACTAGAGCTACAAGAATTCCCACCTATGAAACTCCTGAACCTTTTTGGTTATGCAATCAGGTGTTGGGGATACAGGGGAAGCATAATATCTCACCCAAATCTAGCAAATCCTACATCCAGCTGTATCCATCCTTCAACACATAACCGAGAAAAACTTCGGAAATCATCTACCTCAACCTTCGAAAAGCATCTGTTATACAAGTTATGGCAATACTCCCGAACTCCTGCCCCAGTACTGGGTGGCGTCGGGGTTATCTAACCAACAACTGCATAAAAGAGATTTTTGATGTCCGCGAAACTTAGGTATTCCAGAATCTCAACGATAAAGACGACAACACCTCGGAGCTCAACTCCCTGGGACACTACCACAACCCCTAAATGACAGGAGGCACCAAGAACAATGTTCTCATCACAAATCGATCAGAACCATTCCAAGATACCCGCGTGATCCTAAATTTTTTTTAGGGAAATTTGAGAAGAGAAGAGTCAAAACTCTACGTCAGGATGCCTTACCAAAGCGATGAAGGGACTGAGTAGTAAAAAGAATTCCTAACTCTTCGATATATATAATCCTAAATGACTCAAAACATTTTTCTAGACTCAACAACGCCAATGATTCGATCAAGCAGGGGGCTCCTAAGGTCGGGGAAGGCTCTGATTACCAACTTGCAACGCCCTCGATGCGGCTATATCTCCTACGTGTCGAAGCACGACTTAGAGGCATAACCGCATTGAAAGCAATGTCGTAAGTGAGGTAATCTTCGCAAACAACCCATGTAATATAAACAAAGGGGAAAAGATACATAGTTGGCTTACACTCGCCATGTCACACAAATACATAAATAGCATTACATTCATCCAATACACTCATGGTCCGACTACGGTACCAAAATAAAGATCAACCCCCAAATGCGACAAAGTCCCCGATCGCCCCAACTGGGCACCACTACTGATCATCTGGGAACGGCACATAGTAATGACGAGAGTCTTCATCGAACTCCCACTTGAGCTCAAGCTCATTGTCTGGAGCGGTATCATCGGTCCCTGCAACTGGTTTTGGAAGTAAATTGTGTGTCACGGGGACTCAGCAATCTCACACCCTCGCGATCAAGACTATTTAAGCTCATAGGTAAGGCAAGGTATGATGTGGAGCTGCAGCAAGCGACTAGCATATATGGTGGCTAACCTATTCGCAAAAGAGAGCGAGAAGAGAAGGCAAAAGCACGGTCGAACAACTATGATCAAGAAGTGATCCTAGAACAACCTACGTCAAGCATTACTCCAACACCGTGTTCACCTCCCGGACTCCGCCGAGAAGAGACCATCACGGTTACACACGTGGTTGATGCATTTTAATTAAGTTAAGTCTCAGGTTTTCTACAACCAGACATTAACAAATTCCCATCTGCCCATAACCACGGGCACGACTTTCGAATGTTCAAATCCCTGTAGGGAGTCCCAACTTAGCCCATCACAAGCTCTCACGGTCCACAAAGGATATTCCTTCTCCCGGGACATTCCGATCAGACTCAGCATCTGAGTTACAAGGCATCCTCGACAATGGTAAAACAAGTCCAGCAACACCGCCCGAATGTGCCAACAAATCCCGATAGGAGCTGCTCATATCTCGTTCTCAGGGAACACTCACATTGTCCAAACTTTCGGTAGGCCAGCCCAGTGCCCCTGGTGGCCACCGGAGGCAGACGAGGTGGACCAACACTCAGAGGAGCACTGGCCCGGGGGGGTTTAAATAGAGATGACCCTCGGGCTCCGGAAACCCAAGGGAAAAAGAGGCTAGGTGGCAAATGGTAAAACCAAGGTTGGGCATTGCTGGAGGAGTTTTATTCAAGGCGAACCGTCAAGGGGTTCCCATTATAATCCAACCGCGTAAGGAACGCAAAATCCGGGAACATAACACCGATATGACGGAAACTAGGGCGGCAAGAGTGGAACAAAACACTAGGCAAAAGGCCGAGCCTTCCACCTTTTACCAAGTATATAGGTGCATTAAGATAACAAGATAATATAGTGATATCCCAACAATAAACAATGTTCCAACAAGGAACGATCTCCAATCTTCACCTGCAACTAGCAATGCTATAAGAGGGGCTGAGCAAAGCGGTAACATAGCCAATCAATGGTTTGCTTGGACATGGTGGGTTAGAGGTTTAACATGGCAATTTGGGAGGCATGATAAGCAAGTGGTAGGTATCATAGCATAGGCATAGCAAAAGAGCGAGCATCTTGCAAGCAAAGATAGATGTGATTTCGAGGGTATGATCATCTTGCCTGCAAAGTTGTCAGAGTTGACTTGATCCTCGTAAGAAAACTCAACGAGCTTCTCGTTTGCGAACTCATCTCCTGGCTCTACCCAAACAAGACAAACAAAAAAAGGAACACAATCAACCACGTGCAATGCTCAAACAACATGATGCAAACATGGTATGCTATGCGGGATGTGTTATGTGATGCATATGCAAGATTTGACAAGGAATGACTGAACCTGGCCTCAACTTGGAAATCCAAGAGTTCCACTGGAAAGGTGAGGTGATTTCGGTTGGAATCGACATAAAGATCACCGGAATCGGATGCACTGTTTGGAAATGGCAAGCAAAACAAATATGGCACTGGTCTGCGATAATCAGCAAGTAGCCATCTAAATGCATCAATAACAACATGCTACAGCACTCCAACATGACAACAAAATACATGGCAGGGATCCACTCATAATGCTTGACAAAAGATGAACACTGAGCTATGGCTAATTCATCCATTAGCAGGTTCAAACAAGCATGGCAGAAATGCAAAAGATAACAGCTTACAGACTTGGTGAAATTAACACAAGTCTGGAATTTATCATCAAGAAGCACACTTTAGAGCATGAAAGCTACATGCTACAGGAACTTAACATGGAAAATCAAGGCATTTCATGAAGCTACTCAAAGCACTTAACAAAAGTCACTTAGTGACCTTGAGCCAAAAGGGATCAGAAAATACATTTGCAAGCATAAACATATCTCAGACTTAGAGAAAAAACTGAAGCATGCAAATCAGTTAACGAGTAAGGCATGTTTACGAGCTCGATGCACTCACTACAGAGCATAGCATGACAAACTAAGCATACACCCATCAAGAATACATAGCATAGAAGCTATACATGGCAAGAACAACAACATAGCATGCACGGATCAATAGCAACATCCTCGGCAAAATCGTTAATCATGTCTACAATCTGCCAGGATTCACGAAATAGCAAAAGTAGAGCTCGATTTACTCAACCTAGGGTGCTCCATAAATGCAGATAATAACAGGGATGGATAGAGCACCACAATGTTAACAAATCATCCTTACTGATCATCCTCAAAAGAGGCACGGATCACTAGGAAACACCATGAACATATGGCATACCGACAAAATCAGGACAAGGACTTAGTGAAAAACTAAGTCCCTGAAATCAGCATTACCGATTCCGCTACTTTGCAAGCTTGTGCTAGTCACCACAAGTATCACAAAAATACATGGTAAGCACCTCTGTAAAGATCGCATGGCATATGACAAAACACATGTAGAGCTTAGGATCATATCATGCACACATTAATCATGGCAAAAATGACAAAATGCCATTTGATGAAATAGATCTGACAAGTTTATCACATAGCCCTCTTCCAACAGCATTTTGGGCAACAAGATGAGCTCAAATGAAAATGATGCAATGAGATGAAATGATGTACTCGTCGAGGCGAACATTTTCATATGCTACACGCTCAAATCAGAGCTACGGATGCAGAGATACGACATGATGAATTTTGCAAAAAAAATAAGGGGAGAGGGGAAAGTCAACCCTAGGGTTTTTGGATCTGAGATCTACTGTAGCGGGTACTGTACCTGTTCACGCGAACCGAGGATGGCCAGAGTTGTCGGGGAAGAAGAAGTAGCGGCCGGCGGGGACGGCGAGCTCGCCGACCGGTCCGGTTCCCGGTGAGACGGGGGGAGGAGGAAGGCGGCTGTCTCGAGCGGCGGACGTTGCTGGAGGAGGAGACCGGCACGATGGGCGGAGCTCGCGGCCGACGACGAGGGTTGCGGGCGGAGTCGCGCGGGCGGAGTCATCGCCGGGCGCGGGAAGGAAGAAGGCGGACGGCGGCGAGGTGGATCTGGGCCGCGGGGGCCTGGTTCGGGCTGAACGGGCCTCACGGCGGAGGAGGGCGGCGGAGCCATGTGTCACGCCCTAGTTGGGCGCCGATGGCGGCGGCGGTGCGTCCGGCGCGGCAGGAGACGATTTCTAGGGTTTCAGGGGAAGAAGACCCATAAGCTTAAATAGTCTTGATCGCGAGGGTGCGAGATTGCTGAGTCCCTGTGGCTCACAGATTACTTCCAAAACCAACTTGCAGGTGCCGTTGAACCGTGCAGATGACGCAACCAAGCTCAGGAGGAGCTCGATGAAGATCTTGTCCTTTGTGTTGTTTCGTTTTAGTTGATCTGTAGTGGAGCCCAGTTGGGGTCGACCGGGGACCTTGTCGCCTTTGGGGGTTCTTCTTTTATTTTGGTTCCGTAGTCGGACCTTGATTGTATCTGGTTGATGTAATGCTTTATTCACGTATTTGTGTGAAGTGGCGATTGTAAGCCAACTATGTATATTTTCCCCTATTGTATTACCTGGGTTGTTTGCGAAGATTACCTCACTTGCGACATTGCTTTCAATGCGGTTATGCCTCTAAGTCGTGCTTCGACACGTGGGAGATATAGCCGCATCGAGGGCGTTACAAGTTGGTAATCAGAGCCTTCCCCGACCTTAGGAGCCCCACTGCTTGATCGTAATTAGCGGCCGAGTTGTGTCTAGAAAAATGTTTTGAATCATTTAGGAATTATATAGCGGAGAGTTTAGGAATTCTTTTTACTTCCCTGTCCCTTCATTGCTCTGGTAAAGCATCCTGATGTAGAGTTTTGTCTCTTCTCTTCTAAAATTTCACTAAAAAAAATTTTAGGATCACGCGGGTATCTTGGAATCATTCCGATGGTTTTATGACAAGAACATTGTCTTGGTGCCTCCTGTCAGGGGTTTTGTGGAAGTGTCCCGGGGAGTTGAGCTCTGAGGTGTTGTCGTCATAATTTTATCGTTGCAATTCTGGAATACCTGAGTTTAGTACGCCGACATCGAAAATCTCTTTTATGAAGTTCGTTGGTGAGATAACCTCGACGCCACCCAGTACTGGGGCGGGAATTCGGGAGTATTGCCATAACTTGTATAATGAATGCTTTTCGAAGGTTGAGGTAGACGATTTCCGAAGGTTTCTTGGTTATGTGTTGAAGGATGGATACAGCTGGATGTAGGATTTGCTAGTTGTGGGTGAGATATTATGCTTCCCCTGTATCCCCAACACCTGATTGCATAACCGGAAAGGTTCGGGAGTTTCATAGGTGGGAATTCAAGTAGCTCTTAGGAAATCTTTCCGACAGGTGTATGATATGAAATTGGGGTTCGATGTCTAGTGGTCCGCCTATCCACGGTCGGTTTTACAGTGGTCTTGTTGTGTCTTAAAGAGTCCTTGGCTATGCCGACTTGGGGACGCTTCGTATGTCATGTGCACTGCCTTGTACATGATGGTGCTATACGATCGAGCCCGTGTAGGCCCCACCACGAAAACTTCGGACGGAATCTCTATCATATGTTTGTTCCGGCTTATTTTGCAAGCCAATCCTTTGTTTTGTTTTCAGTTGTGGTATTCGAGTTGCTTCAATGTCGAGTGCTGATTCCATGCCTTTGCCAAGTGGTGTTCTCATATTCCTATGTGAATACTAATCCCTCATGATAATCGAGATTGTCATGTCAATCCTTTTCAACCGGCGTGTGTTCTCTTCAAGTGGATCCGATCACTTCAACATTCGCAAGATCAACTCAAGTCTTCTCAACGGTGTTTGTTTCATCCGTTCCAAGTTGTCTTTGTTTTTCCCACCCACCCACCCTTCTTTTTCGAGGACTCAGATTTCTTATTCAAGTATCCTTTTATTATTGTGAAGTCTCTCCATTCTTTTTCCGTCAATGTTCTTACCCGGTGTTTTCCATGAAGATGTTCTACTACCTCATCTTTCATCATTCTTTTTCTTGTCCGGTAGATGTAATTCAAGCTTTGGTATTGAGCATACTCATTTTCTTTTTGCCCAATGTCTATTTATGCCGGTGCACCTCTTAATTTTCCCCGCTTGCTATTCTTTTGTTCCGGACTGCTAAAGATATCTCAGAAGATTCGTGTTTCCACTCTTAACCCGTTCAAGCTTTTTTGAGGATGTTATCTCATTCAAGCTTTTTAATTGAACCGGTGCAATCTCTCCTTTAATCATTTCAACGGTGTTTCTTTTGAGTGGGCCCTAACCCACAGGTCTTTTTCTAGGATCTTACCTGACTCTTCTTATTTTCCCGGAGCTATCCAAATTTCTTTTTGAAGTGTGACATAAGAATGAATTTTCATCAGTTAGAGGTTTTCTCCAAGATCTTTCAAATTCTTTTCATCGTTGGTTCAACCTTTCTAATTTTCATCCCGGAGTATCTCAACAATTCTTGGTGTTGTTTCTCGTCGTCATTCTCTGTATTTGAAGACCGAAGAAGAGTTTTACCTCCAAATCTTGTCCGTTCTCTCAGAGACTCGTGATTCTAGCTTGTTGCCATCCTCTCATAATTATTTTCGATTGTGGGAATTCTTTTCACCTACCCGGAGCATTTCATGAGTTGTTTTTTCCATTTCTTTTCTCCGAAGGCCATCTTTTCAAATATTATTCATTTCTCAGCTTTCAGCTCTCGTTCTATAATTTTACCGGTGCATCATTCAAGCATTTTCTCTAATCAGCTCATGATATTTTGTTCTCATGGATCTAATTTCCCTCAAGTATTTTCATTCATTCTCTAATCCTTTCCGGTGATTTATCTCTTTACTTCGTTCTTTGTCAATGCTTACGGTGGTTCATTCAAGATTTTCTTCTTCTTTCTTATCATATCAATTCATTCGCTGTTTCCTAATTCTACCGGTGGTTCATCGAAGACCTTCTTAAGTTTGTGCTATATCTATCTTAATCCTTTCTACGAGAATAAGCAATATGCCAAATCCGTTCATTGTCATCAATTTAATTGGTGAAGGATAAGTATAATGTAATTCTTATTCTTGTTTCATCGAGTTTACTCAATTTCTTTTTCCGGAGTGGTTCATCGTATCACATTCTCAGTTCAAGATGCGTTATCTTTTCTTTCTCAGAGTTCCAAGCTCTAATTATCACGGATATTCATCTAAATCATTGCAAGGGTTCACCTTGTGTTTTCAATTTCTCTTTCTTTTTATTCTTTTATTACCGGAGTTCTTCATGAAGGTTCTACTTGATGGATTCATCAAGGATTTAATTCCTTCTCGAAGTGCTCATCAAGATTCTTTTCTATGAAGCTCAAGATTTCCTCATATTGTAATCCGGAGTGCAATTCTTTTTACCTTATCTTTTGAGGTGGTGTTATGTCATTGTTGACAATTTCCCTTCATGTTTCATGATTCAAAAGTCGTCAGGAATGAGATTTTTAAACCAATAAATCTCTTCATTGGAGTTATCTTGTGTCATGTTTCATCTAAAGCCTTCCCTAAGGATTGTTGCTATCATGGTGCTTATAAATGACCCAAGTTCTTCATTTATCCTCACGGTGAAATAGTTTCTCGTCTCCTTGTTCATATCAATCCAATCTTTTGTTTCCATAGCGGCAGAATTTCACCTAATACTTTTGAGATGTTTTTCCATAAGCCCACTGCAAACTTATTCGTTTCGTTGTCTTTTTTTTCTTCTTCTTTTCCAACAACTCTGTTTTAACCTTCTTGGAAGGGTGCTTTCCATGCTCATTTGTGGCAAAGGTTGGCATTTTCAACTCCATTCTTTTATTACAATGATCTAACTTCTATTCTTTTCTTCCGGAGGCATTGTGATGTTTCTCTCTTCTCTCATCATCTCAAGTTGTGAGGATCGTGTTCTTTTCATGCTTATCCATTTAACCGGAGTGTTATGTCTATCATTCCTCTTCTAACCGGAGTCTTCTTCCAAGTGCTTTCATTTTGCCAAGCTCATATTCTTTACCTTCCATTTCCAACCGGAGTGTTTTCGTATTTGATCCTTATCATTCCTTGTGCATCTCGTTTCTATCGGAGTGCTTGCTTGTACTTCTTGTACATTGCAACCCTTTTATTTGTCTTTCAACCTACAAGGTTCTCGCAATGTTCCTTATCCCTCTTTTATAATGAAGTGTTTTCAACTTCTTGCATCTTTGTTGGATTCCTCCTTTCAATTTGTTTAACCTCTCAAGGTTGGTTGGTTTCACTCTTTTGTCAAAGAAGCAACTTAGTTTTACCTCTCCTCTTTATCTTCCATTTTCCCCTCCGGTGCCATTCTAGATCTCGGGACGAGATCCTCTCGTAGTGGTGGAGTGTTGTGACGCCTCGAAACCGATGTGCCAGGTGTCCTCCAGTTATTCGTTGTTGTTGCCTTGTCATTCGCTTGCGTGTTGCATCTTGTCATGTCATCATGTGCATTGCATCATCATGTTTCCAAAACTTGCATCCGTCCCGGCCTCTTCGTTCTCTCCATTGTCCGTTCTGAGCCCAGACACACTTGCACGCGCCCACGGCATGTCCGAAATAGTATTTTATAAGTGGCCGGAAAATGTTCTCGGAATGGGATGAAAGTTGGCGTGCGGTGTTGTTTTGTTATTAGTAGACCGCCTGCCAAGTTTCATCGAGTTCGGAGTCCGTTTGACGCCCCAACGGATAATTATAGTGGCAATATAGCCGGTCTAACGTCGGACGTTTTCGGTCTCCGAAAACAGTCGCCGGGCCTCTCTCTCTCTTCTCTTCTCTCAACTTGAGGCCTTCTGCACAGTCCACTACCTACCGCCGGGCCTAGCCTAAGCTCTCTCATCAGCCCGCGACCCTCCTCGCACGCGCCCGAAAAGCTGTCCCGTACCCGACCCGGGCAGTCGTCACCGTTGGGTCCGGGTCATCCCAAAACATCTCTAAAATATCTTCGGTTATTTGTTTGGTCCATCTAACCTATTTTATCTCGATCATCCAATTTTAATCGGATGATCCAAACTCCCCTCTTCTCTATATATAGTCCAACCTCATGCCTATTTTGGACTAAACCTAGCACTAGCCCTCCATTCCCGTGCAGCCGCCGTCGCCCCTTGTTTTCTGCGCCTGGCCAGCCCACAGCCGCCACCTCGCACCACCAGATCCACCACACCATAGCCAACTAACTTGTTGCAGCTCCCCACCATCGATCTGGAGCGTCAGATTCAGATCGAATGGCCCCCGTCGCCCCAGTTCATCCCGCAGAGGCTTTGGATCCAGCAGCCCCGGGCAGCGCTGCAAGGCCCGAGCGCCTCGTCTCCTCCCGTGCCTCCGTCCAGGACGAATCGGGAGCAGCACCTCCCTATGCCAGCTCGCCGGAGTAGAGCACCTCTCTACCTCGCGCCCCTCCTCTTTTCCTTTCCCCGTTGCGGTCTCCTTCCTCTCACGTCTCCCTCTCTCCCGTTCTACAGGAGCCACCGTCGCCAAGGAACCCCGCCATGGACGCCCGTCGAGCCGACCCTAAGCTTCGTCCGCACCGCCATTTCCTGGATCTGCCCGTCTTCGCTGTCTCCTGCGCTGCCGGAGCCCCAAGACCCCTCCGCCAAGACCCGTCGTGGCCGCTGTCGTGCCCCGCCGCCGCTTCCTGGTTCGAGTGCCCGTGCGAGGAGACGACCAGGAGAAAGCCTAGCGCCCGCGTTGACCGCTCCACCACGTCGGCCTAGCGTCTCCAGCGAGGCCCAGCTACGTGACCTACCGGCCTCCCTCCTCCACCGAGTGGGCTGAGGCCCATGGTGAGGCCAGCTGCGCGCCTAAGTTGGCCTGCCCATGAGGCCGCCGCCAACCTCCCTCACTAACTGGGCTTGACCCATGGTGAGCGCCCAGTCCGCCCAGTTTCAGCCTGCTGTGTTTTTTTTAGATCTAGGAATTTAGTTGTTATTCCAGAGAAAGCAGTTTTATAGAAAAGCCCTTCAAGTTCATGCATTTAATAACTAATTAACCGTGCACTGGATTAAAATGATCTCTATATGTAATATGTCTAGAATTTTGTCTAGTTTAATAATATGCAACTTTCACCCATGTTTAAGATGTTTAAAATGATGTTTGTTTATATTTACTCCTATGCCATGTTAAAATGATTTAATTCATAACTATTCAACCGTAGCTCCAAATCTAACAAACTTTATATGAAAATGGGGTAGAAAAATGCCTAGTTTAACATGGTGACCTTTATTTGCATGTTAAACAACTCTAAAATTGTGTTTAGGGCAGAACAGTACCAAATCTATAATATGCTCATGAGGAGTTTCCGGAATTGTTGTTCGTTGCTTCCAGCCTCATTTAACCTTGACTAGATAGGTAGTTTTCATTTGCTTCACCCTCTTGCCATGTTTAACAACATTTAATATTGTTGGGTACATAAACGAGATCGAACTAAATAATTGATGTGGTGCTCCATCAATATGCAACTCGTTGCATATTGAGCTCCACTTAATTTGTAGGATTGTTTGTGCACTTTACCATGCCATGCTTCATTAAGCCGGACATGCATCATACTTGTTTGTGCATCGTGCCATGTTAATGTGGTGGTTGTTTACGATGTTTGTGTGCTTCTTTCCGGTGTTGCTTCTTCGGGTTGGTTCCGGTAACATCGCGATTGTGAGGATCCGTTCGACTACGTCCGTTTGTCTTCTTCATGGACTCGTTCTTCTTCCTTGCGGGATTTCAGGCAAGATGATCATACCCTCGAAATCACTTCTATCTTTGCTTGCTTAGTTTCTCGCTCTTTTGCTATGCCTATGCTGCGATACCTACCACTTGCTTATCATGCCTCCTATATTGTTGAACCAAGCCTCTAACCCACCTTGTCCTAGCAAACCGTTGTTTGGCTATGTTACCGCTTTGCTCAGCCCCTCTTATAGCGTTGTTAGTTGCAGGTGAAGATTGAAGTTTGTTCCTTGTTGGAACATGGAGATATTGTTCCTTGTTGGAACATGTTACATGTTGGGATATCACAATATATCTTATTTAATTAATGCATCTATATACTTGGTAAAGGGTGGAAGGCTCGGCCTTATGCCTGGTGTTTTGTTCCACTCTTGCCGCCCTAGTTTCCGTCATATCGGTGTTATGTTCCCGGATTTTGCGTTCCTTACGCGGTTGGGTGATAATGGGAACCCCTTGACAGTTCGCCTTGAATGAAACTCCTCCAGCAATGCCCAACCTTGGTTTTACCATTTGCACTAACAACCTACCACCTTCCCTTGGGTTCTGCAGACTCAAGGGTCATCTTTATTCTAACGCCCCCGGGCCAGTGCTCCTCTGAGTGTTGGTCCGAACTGAGCTGCCTGCGGGGCCACCTCGGGGAAACTTGAGGGTTGGTTTTACTCGTAGCTAGTCTCATCTGAGTGTGCCCAGAGAACGAGATATGTGCAGCTCCTATCGGGATTTGTCGGCACATTCGGGCGGTGTTGCTGGATTTGTTTTAACTTGTCGAAGTGTCTTGTTGTACCGGGATACCGAGTCTGATCGGAACGTCTCGGGAGGAGGTCTATTCCTTCGTTGACCGTGAGAGCTTGTCATGGGCTAAGTTGGGACACCCCTGCAGGGATTTGAACTTTCGAAAGCCGTGCCCGCGGTTATGGGCAGATGGGAATTTGTTAATGTCCAGTTGTAGAAAACCTGAAGTTGACCTTAATTAAAATACATCAACCGCGTGTGTTACCGTGATGGTCTCTTTCCGGCAGAGTCCGGGAAGTAAACATGGTGTTGGAGTTATGCTTGATGTAGGTTGTTTTAGGATCACTTCTTGATCATACTTTTATCGACCGTGCTTTGCCTTCTCTTCTCGCTCTCATTTCCGTATGTTAGACACCATATATCATAGTCGCTTGCTGCAGCTCCACCTCATACCTTTTTTTTCCTTACCCATAAGCTTAAATAGTCTTGTGCGAGATTGCTGAGTCCCTGTGGCTCACAGATTACTTCCAAAACCAGCTTGCAGGTGCCGTTGAACCATGCAGATGACGCAACCAAGCTCAGGAGGAGCTCGATGAAGATCTTGTCCTTTGTGTTGTTTTGTTTTAGTTGATCTGTAGTGGAGCCCAGTTGGGGTCGATCGGGGATCTTGTCGCATTTGGGGATTCTTCTTTTATTTTGGTTCCGTAGTCGGACCTTGATTGTATCTGGTTGATGTAATGCTTTATTCACGTATTTGTGTGAAGTGGCGATTGTAAGCCAACTATGTATCTTTTCCCATATTGTATTACCTGGGTTGTTTGCGAAGATTACCTCACTTGCGACATTGCTTTCAATGCGGTTATGCCTCTAAGTCGTGCTTCGACACGTGGGAGATATAGCCGCATCGAGGGCGTTACAGTTTCTTCAAGTATAGCAACGGGGTGCTCACGATAAGACATGTCTTCTTGGAGATCAATGTCTTCGAAGTTGACGGTGCGGTCAGGGGTCTTGAAGCACTTGCGGAGCTGAGAGACATGAAACACGTCGTGCACGTTTGCAAAGTTGGAGGGAAGCTCAAGTTGATAGGCGAGATCGCCTCTTTTGCTTAAGATCTTGAAAGGACCCACGTATCTAGGGGCAAGCTTCCCTTTGATACCGAAGCGACGAGTACCTTTCATTGGAGAGACGCGGAGGTAGACATGGTCTCCGATCTCGAAAGCCAAATCACGATGTTTGCTATCATAGTAGCTCTTCTGGCGCGATTGCGCTGCTTTGAGGTTATCACGAATGACTTTGCACATTTCCTCTGCCTCTGTGATCAAGTCATTTCCAAGAAGTTGACTTTCACCGGTCTCTAACCAGTTAAGAGGAGTACGTCACTTCCTGCCATAGAGAATCTCAAAAGGGGCCTTGCCCGAACTCGCTTGGAAGTTGTTGTTGTAGGAGAACTCGGCATATGGAAGACAATCTTCCCACTTCATACCAAAATAGATAACGCAAGCCCTGAGCATATCTTCAAGGATCTGATTGACACGCTCGACTTGGCCGCTAGTTTGAGGATGAAAAGTTGTGCTGAAACGGATGTTGATGCCCATGGCCTTCTGAAAAGAATCCCAAAACTTGGAGGTAAAGATTATGCCACGATCTGAAGAGATCAACTGCAGAATGCCGTGCAGAGAGACAATCCAAGAAGTATACATCTCCGCCAGTTGAGCTGCAGTGATAGGCTCTTCAATAGACAGAAAGTGAGCCACTTTAGTGAGTTTGTCGATGACAACGAATATAGCATCATTGCCACGCTTGGACTTTGGAAAACCCGTCACGAAGTCCATCTCAATGTGGTCAAACTTCCATTCTGGAATGGCAAGAGGTTGGAGGAGACCAGCTGGTCGTTGGTGTTCTGCCTTCACTCTTCTGCAGACATCACATTCATTCACGAACTGATGAGGACATCAATACAATTGTTACACCCACAGCCCCTGCTGCTATACATACTGGACCAATTACTAGAGCTCGTGCACGCCAACTAAATTACCAGGTACTTTCGTTTCTTGGTAATGATTCTAATGTTCATGAGAATATGATGCTGCCTAAATTGGATACATTTGTTTTGCTTACAAATGAAGGGCCTAGCTTGGAGAAGGATGAACATTGGAGCAAGAACAAGAACGGAGTTACAAGTGATGATTTCAGGACTTTGAAGCCACCATAATGGGTGCATGAAGCCTTGGACGAAATATACAAGATGCCACTTCATAAATTTCGTCCCGAGGCTATTTTAGGTGCTGCGTCACCTTATTATTGGGCCAGGCCCATGTAATTTCGAAATACATAAGTATAGGCTATTTTTAGAGTCCGTATGTGTGGGGAAACAAGAGATAGGGTTGATTTCGGACCCCTCCACCAAGGGCCACGAAATTCCCCCCTCTTCCTCCATATATACAGCCCTTAGGGCATCGTTTAGACTTTGGGTTTTGTTTAGATTAAAAGTTCGCCATAGCTGCAACTTCGCGTACTTCGTTTGTGTTCAACGACCAGACAAAGGCGTCACAGAACCCCACCTTGATCAATAAAGCTTTCATCTTATATTCGCAATATCCAGATTGCAATCTCAGTTTCTTGCTTGTTCTTCGTTTGCTCGCAGGAAACAGACCCTCGTGGTCAGGTTGATCGTGCTCCGGCGTGGTCAATAACCTCTCGGAGTTGGTTTAGCGATTGCTAAGGCGCGACGTCCTCGCACGTTCGTAGTCGGATCGTCAAAGTCGACTTCCACCAAAGCGAAATCCACCATCTCATCGAAAGACGGGACACCTTTGCCTCTATCAAGTGGTATCAGATTTCCAGGTTGCTCGGTGAGATTTTACAGTTTTTCGTAGTTTAGATCGAGTCTGTTCTTCATACCTATAGTCCACGAAAAAGCCAAAAAAAATTAGGGTTAGTTCATCCCATCCGAACCAATCTGAGCCTTGCATAATCTTTTCTGTATTTGCTTTGTTGAATTTGCGGTTGCATCGTCGTGTTCAGTTGCTGGTCTTAGCGTCTAGTCTTTTAGAGTTTCGAGTTCTGTTCACAAGTTGTCACGCCGTCGCCGCACCATCATCATCGCCCCTGCCATCTACCACCACCGCTCCGAATCCGTATCCATATACCACCACCAATCCGTGTCCATATACCACCACCGATCCATATCCATATACTACCACCGCTGCCATATACCACCACCATATATTCACCACCAATCCGAGTTCCTTGCTTATTAGGTTTGTTTTCGGGATCAATCTAGATTCCGATTCGTGTTTCCTTGCCGGAGTAGGTTTCGGAAAAAAAAAAAATTTCGAAAACGCATTTTTCGAAAAAATTTCTGGCTATCCTATTTTTAGGTGTTTCTGAGTGTTTTGAGACAGGTGCCATTATAGGAAGTTTTTTTGACCCGTTTCCAGTTTTTGGGTCCGGGCAGTCAAAAAAAAAAAATTGGTCGAAAAAAATTTCGTGCCCATCCTGTCAGTTTGAGCTAAGAAGAGTTTTGAGACACTCGCCATTATAGTGATTTTTCGCAAAAAAAAAGAGCGCAAAAAAAAACAGCGCAAAAAAAAAGCGAAAAAAAAAATTCAGAGTGTGCTTTCCCTTGTTTACGTGCCGCGCCGTGATTTTGTTGGTGTTCTAGGCTCGCGTCTCTAGCACAGTCTAGCCTAGGACCAGCACAGTACCGTCGTTGAGCGTTTATTCAACTTTGCATCTCTGAATTGATTATTGCTGACCCTTTTTGCTACCATACTATAAGCCTTCCCAGCTCCACATACATCTACGTCGTGTGTTTGACTCTCCCTGGTAATCGCTCTATCCAAGCTTTGAGAGTTTTTGACTACAACGGTTGCCGATCACCGCCTGCTGCTGGGTAAGAACTGGTAAGAATTTGAGATTTGCTTGACGGATTTGTGATACACCACCACCACTTCTTAGTAGTCTGTAGGATCATATTCTTGTGTGTTTCTATTGCTGCTAACCATGCCAGGATCACAAGCCGACGAGATTGACTGGGAGAATTTATCGAACAAGGAGCTTCATGATAAGTTTCAGCAAATGATGACTGAACAGGTGCAAGATGTGCTGAACAATTTTGAAGAGGCCATGGAGAAGATCACTGGCCTTGAGAAGACGTTCGAAACAAAGCTCGATAACAGATTTAATGAATTGCTCGCGCGTCTTCCACCACCACCACCCGCTGCACCTAACGCACCTCTCCAACAACAACAACAACGACTACCTCCACGTCGCGAAATAGACCTTCGCCGAGCGAGCCGTGTTCCTCTTGCATTTGGCCAAACTGTTGGTGCTGCTGTTGATACTTCTGTGGCTCCTGCTACTGCTGTTGCTGGTACCCAGGAGGATGATGAGTATGCGGGCGATTATGAGGATGAGGTTGATCAAAATCAGATCTACGAGGAGCCACCAGCACCACCACCAGCAGGTCGACCTCAGGTATATATTCGTAATGGTAGGCCTGCACCACCACCTCAGGTACGAGATGATGTCCATATTCCTAAACTGAAATTGAATATTCCACCATTTGAGGGTAGATATGTTCCTGATATATATCTTACTTGGGAGTTAGAAACTGAACAACGATTTACATGTTTACAATATCCTGAGGAGAGACGAGTTGCTGCTGCCGTTTGTGCTTTCACTAGTTTTGCATGTGTATGGTGGTCTGAACATTGTAGATTATATCCTATTCCAACTACTTGGGCTGCTTTGAAAACTGCTATGCGTACGCGTTGGGTTCCACCATATTATCAACGTGAATTGCTTCAAAAATTGCAGCGTTTAAGACAAGGAAAAAATTCTGTAGAAGAATATTATCAGGAATTACAAACTGGCATGATTCGATGTGGTATTGTTGAGGAGAATGAAGCTATGCTTGCACGTTTTCTGGGTGGATTAAATAGAGAGATTCAGACCATTCTAGACTATAAGGAGTATACTAATATCACTCGTTTATTCCATCTTGCTTGTAAAGCTGAACGTGAAGTGCAGGATCGACAAGCATTGGCGCGAACTAACTTTTCTGCAGGCCGATCTTCATCATGGACACCACGTGCATCTTCTACTTCAACTGCGCCAGCACCTTCATCCGGTGCCACCTCCAGCCGTGATACAAGAAAACAGGCACAACCACCATTATCTGCCAAGAGCGCACCTGCGGGGCCTACACAGCGTTCTTCTTCTTCCATGGCATCAACAGGGCACACAAGTGATATTATTTGTCGTCGTTGTAAGGGAGGAGGTCATTATGCGAGGGAATGCAAATCTCCGCGTGTGATGATTGCTACCGCGGATGGTGGATATGAGTCCGCTAGTGACTATGATGAGGAGACATTGGCTCTTATTACACGTGAAGAACATGGTGGAGATGATTCTGATCATGAGACGCAATACATGGCTCCTGAGGACGCTGACAGGTATGAATGTTTAGTTGCTCAACGTGTTTTGAGTGTGCAGGTCACACAAGCTGAGCAAAATCAGAGGCACAATTTGTTCCATACCAAGGGAGTTGTGAAGGAACGTTCTGTGCGCGTCATAATAGACGGAGGGAGCTGCAACAACTTGGCTAGCATGGAGATGGTGGAGAAGCTTTCTCTCACCACAAGACCACATCCACATCCTTACTACATCCAATGGTTCAACAACAGCGGCAAGGTTAAGGTAACACGTACTGTTCGTGTGCATTTTAGTATCTCTACATATGCTGATTATGTTGATTGTGATGTGGTACCTATGCAAGCATGTTCCTTATTACTTGGTAGACCATGGCAATTTGATAAAAATTCTGTACACCATGGTAGAAACAATCACTATACTCTTGTTCATAAGGATAAAAATATTACTTTGCTTCCTATGACTCCTGATTCCATTTTGAAAGATGATATTAATAGAGCTAATAAAGCACAACAGGAGAAGAATAAGAGTGAAAATCAGATTGTGGCAAAAGAATTTGAGCAACAAATGAAGCCTAATAATAAACCATCTAGTGTTGCTTCTGAAATTAAATTGAAAAGTGCATGTTTATTTGCCACCAAATCTGATATTGATGAGCTAGATTTCAGCAAATCTGTTTGCTATGCTTTTGTGTGCAAAGAGGCATTATTTTCATTCGAGGACGTGCCTTCCTCTTTGCCTCCTGCTGTCACTAACATTTTGCAGGAGTTCACTGACGTTTTTCCACAAGACGTGCCACCGGGATTACCGCCTATTCGAGGGATTGAGCATCAGATTGACTTAATTCCCGGTGCTTCACTGCCAAACCGTGCACCATACCGTACCAATCCAGAGGAGACGAAGGAGATTATGCGTCAAGTACAAGAGCTTCTCGACAAAGGTTATATACGCGAATCCCTTAGTCCTTGTGCTGTTCCTATTATTCTAGTGCCGAAAAAGGATGGTACATCACGTATGTGTGTTGATTGTAGAGGCATTAATAATATTACTATTCGTTATCGTCATCCTATTCCTAGGCTAGATGATATGCTTGATGAATTGAGTGGCTCTACAATATTCTCCAAAGTTGATTTGCGTAGTGGCTACCATCAAATTCGTATGAAATTGGGAGATGAATGGAAAACAGCATTTAAAACTAAGTTTGGATTATATGAGTGGTTAGTCATGCCTTTTGGGTTAACTAATGCACCTAGTACTTTCATGAGATTAATGAACGAAGTTTTACGTGCTTTCATTGGACGATTTGTGGTAGTTTACTTTGATGACATATTGATTTATAGCGGATCTTTGGAAGAACATTTGGAACATTTACGTGCTGTTTTTATTGCTCTACGTGATGCACGTTTGTTTGGTAACCTTGGGAAGTGCACCTTTTGCACCGACCGAGTATCTTTTCTTGGCTATGTTGTTACTCCACAGGGAATTGAAGTTGATAAAGCCAAGATTGAAGCTATTGAGAGTTGGCCGCAGCCCACAACGGTCACACAAGTGAGGAGTTTTCTTGGCCTCGCTGGATTCTATAGGCGTTTTGTGAGAGATTTCAGCACCATTGCTGCACCTCTCAATGAGCTTACAAAGAAAGATGTGCCTTTTCTTTGGGGTACTGCACAGGAAGAAGCCTTCACGGTATTGAAAGATAAGTTGACACATGCTCCTTTACTCCAACTTCCTGATTTTAATAAGACTTTTGAGCTTGAATGTGATGCTAGTGGAATTGGATTAGGAGGTGTGTTATTACATGATAGAGGCAAAGGTGTCCCGTCTTTCGATGAGATGGTGGATTTCGCTTTGGTGGAAGTCGACTTTGACGATCCGACTACGAACGTGCGAGGACGTCGCGCCTTAGCAATCGCTAAACCAACTCCGAGAGGTTATTGACCACGCCGGAGCACGATCAACCTGACCACGAGGGTCTGTTTCCTGCGAGCAAACGAAGAACAAGCAAGAAACTAAGATTGCAATCTGGATATTGCGAATATAAGATGAAAGCTTTATTGATCAAGGTGGGGTTCTGTGACGCCTTTGTCTGGTCGTTGAACACAAACGAAGTACGCGAAGTTGCAGCTATGGCGAACTTTTAATCTAAACAAAACCCAAAGTCTAAACGATGCCCTAAGGGCTGTATATATGGAGGAAGAGGGGGGAATTTCGTGGCCCTTGGTGGAGGGGTCCGAAATCAACCCTATCTCTTGTTTCCCCACACATACGGACTCTAAAAATAGCCTATACTTATGTATTTCGAAATTACATGGGCCTGTCCCAATAATAAGGTGACGCAGCACCTAAAATAGCCTCGGGACGAAATTTATGAAGTGGCATCTTGTATATTTCGTCCAAGGCTTCATGCACCCATTATGGTGGCTTCAAAGTCCTGAAATCATCACTTGTAACTCCGTTATTGTTCCCCTTGCGCATGCCATCATCTCCATGCTTGTTCTTGCTCCAATGTTCATCCTTCTCCAAGCTAGGCCCTTCATTTGTAAGCAAAACAAATGTATCCAATTTAGGCAGCATCATATTCTCATGAACATTAGAATCATTACCAAGAAACGAAAGTACCTGGTAATTTAGTTGGCGTGCACGAGCTCTAGTAATTGGTCCAGTATGTATAGCAGCAGGGGCTGTGGGTGTAACAATTGTATTGATGTCCTCATCATCCTCCCCTTCTTGAAATGAAGTCGTCCTCGACGGAAGTTCATCTTCCTCACCCAAATAAGGCTTCAAATCTGCAATGTTAAAAGTGGGACTAACCCCAAAATCTGCAGGCAGCTCAAGTTTATATGCATTATCATTTATTTTCTCTAACACCTTAAAGGGACCATCAGCACGTGGCATTAACTTTGATTTGCGCAAATCAGGAAATCTATCCTTACGCAAATGTAACCAAACAAGATCTCCAGGTGCAAACACAACATGTTTTCTACCCTTATCTCCAGCAAGTTTATATTTAGCATTCATACGCTCAATGTTTTCCTTAGTTAACTCATGCATTTTTAAAATCAATTCAGCACGTTGTTTAGCATCAAAATTAACCTTCTCCGAAGATGGAAGAGGCAACAAATCAATAGGTGCACGAGGTAGGAAACCATACACAACTTCAAAAGGGCACATCTTAGTAGTAGAATGCAATGAACGATTATAAGCAAATTCAATATGAGGCAAACATTCCTCCCACATTTTCTTATTATTCTTCAAAACAGCCCTAAGCATAGTAGACAACGTTCTATTGACTACTTCAGTTTGTCCATCAGTTTGGGGGTGACAAGTAGTACTAAAAAGCAGTTTAGTCCCCAACTTAGCCCATAAACATCTCCAAAAATGGCTAAGAAATTTAGTATCACGATCTGAAACAATAGTATTTGGCACACCATGCAAGCGAATAATTTCACGAAAGAACAAATCAGCAACATTAACAGCATCATCGCTTTTATGACATGGTATAAAGTGTGCCATTTTCGAGAATCTATCCACGACAACAAATATGCTACCCCTCCCCTTCTTTGTTCGAGGTAAACCTAAAACAAAGTCCATAGATATATCCTTCCAAGGAACACTAGGTACAGGCAAAGGCATATATAAACCATGAGGATTGAGTCGTGACTTAGCTTTTTGACATGTAGTGCATCGAGCAATAAAACGCTCAACATCCCGTCTCATCTTTGGCCAAAAGAAATGTGTAGCAAGTACGTCCTCCGTCTTCTTCACGCCAAAGTGTCCCATTAATCCTCCTCCATGCGCCTCCTGCAACAACAAAAGACGAACGGAGCTAGCTGGAATGCATAGCTTGTTAGCACGAAACACAAATCCATCGTTAACGACAAACTTGTTCCACATTCTTCCTTCTTTACAATTCTGCATTACATCTTTAAAATCAGCATCATGCACATATTGATCTTTGATGGTCTCCAAACCAAATATTTTGAAGTCAAGTTGTGAAAGCATAGTATAGCGACGAGACAATGCATCAGCAATAACATTTTCTTTTCCCTTCTTGTGTTTAATGACATAAGGGAAAGTCTCAATGAATTCAACCCATTTAGCATGTCTACGATTCAGTTTAGCTTGACTTTTAATATGTTTCAAAGATTCATGATCAGAATGTATAACAAATTCTTTGGGCCATAAATAATGTTGCCATGTTTCTAAAGTCCGAACAAGAGCATATAATTCTTTATCATAAGTAGAATAATTCAGACTAGGCCCACTCAATTTTTCAGAAAAGTATGCAACAGGTTTGCCATCTTGTAATAACACACCTCCTAATCCAATTCCACTAGCATCACATTCAAGCTCAAAAGTCTTATTAAAATCAGGAAGTTGGAGTAAAGGAGCATGTGTCAACTTATCTTTCAATACCGTGAAGGCTTCTTCCTGTGCGGTACCCCAAACAAAAGGCACATCCTTCTTTGTAAGCTCGTTGAGAGGTGCAGCAATGGTGCTGAAATCTCTCACAAAACGCCTATAGAATCCAGCGAGGCCAAGAAAACTCCTCACTTGTGTGACCGTTTTGGGCTGCGGCCAACTCTCAATAGCTTCAATCTTGGCTTTGTCAACTTCAATTCCCTGTGGAGTAACAACATAGCCAAGAAAAGATACTCGGTCGGTGCAAAAGGTGCACTTCCCAAGGTTACCAAACAAACGTGCATCACGTAGAGCAATAAAAACAGCACGTAAATGTTCCAAATGTTCTTCCAAAGATCTGCTATAAATCAGTATGTCATCAAAGTAAACTACCACAAATCGTCCAATGAAAGCACGTAAAACTTCGTTCATTAATCTCATGAAAGTACTAGGTGCATTAGTTAACCCAAAAGGCATGACTAACCACTCATATAATCCAAACTTAGTTTTAAATGTTGTTTTCCATTCATCTCCCAATTTCATACGAATTTGATGGTAGCCACTACGCAAATCAACTTTGGAGAATATTGTAGAGCCACTCAATTCATCAAGCATATCATCTAGCCTAGGAATAGGATGACGATAACGAATAGTAATATTATTAATGCCTCTACAATCAACACACATACGTGATGTACCATCCTTTTTCGGCACTAGAATAATAGGAACAGCACAAGGACTAAGGGATTCGCGTATATAACCTTTGTCGAGAAGCTCTTGTACTTGGCGCATAATCTCCTTCGTCTCCTCTGGATTGGTACGGTATGGTGCACGGTTTGGCAGTGAAGCACCGGGAATTAAGTCAATCTGATGCTCAATCCCTCGAATAGGCGGTAATCCCGGTGGCACGTCTTGTGGAAAGACGTCAGCGAACTCCTGCAAAATGTTAGTGACAGCAGGAGGCAAAGAGGAAGGCACGTCCTCGAATGAAAATAATGCCTCTTTGCACACAAAAGCATAGCAAACAGATTTGCTGAAATCTAGCTCATCAATATCAGATTTGGTGGCAAATAAACATGCACTTTTCAATTTAATTTCAGAAGCAACACTAGATGGTTTATTATTAGGCTTCATTTGTTGCTCAAATTCATTTGCCACAATCTGATTTTCACTCTTATTCTTCTCCTGTTTTGCTTTATTAGCTCTATTAATATCATCTTTCAAAATGGAATCAGGAGTCATAGGAAGCAAAGTAATATTTTTATCCTTATGAACAAGAGTATAGTGATTGTTTCTACCATGGTGTACAGAATTTTTATCAAATTGCCATGGTCTACCAAGTAATAAGGAACATGCTTGCATAGGTACCACATCACAATCAACATAATCAGCATATGTAGAGATACTAAAATGCACACGAACAGTACGTGTTACCTTAACCTTGCCGCTGTTGTTGAACCATTGGATGTAGTAAGGATGTGGATGTGGTCTTGTGGTGAGAGAAAGCTTCTCGACCATCTCCATGCTAGCCAAGTTGTTGCAGCTCCCTCCGTCTATGATGACGCGCACAGAACGTTCCTTCACAACTCCCTTGGTATGGAACAAATTGTGCCTCTGATTTTGCTCAGCTTGTGTGACCTGCACACTCAAAACACGTTGAGCAACTAAACATTCATACCTGTCAGCGTCTTCAGGAGCCATGTATTGCGTCTCATGATCAGAATCATCTCCACCATGTTCTTCACGTGTAATAAGAGCCAAAGTCTCCTCATCATAGTCACTAGCGGACTCATATCCACCATCCGCGGTAGCAATCATCACACGCGGAGATTTGCATTCTCTCGCATAATGACCTCCTCCCTTACAACGACGACAAATAATATCACTTGTGTGCCCTGTTGATGCTATGGAAGAAGAAGAACGCTGTGTAGGCCCCGCAGGTGCGCTCTTGGCAGATAATGGTGGTTGTGCCTGTTTTCTTGTATCACGGCTGGAGGTGGCACCTGATGGAGGTGCTGGTGCAGTTGAAGTAGAAGATGCACGTGGTGTCCATGATGAAGGTCGGCCTGCAGAAAAGTTAGTTCGCCCCAATGCTTGTCGATCCTGCACTTCACGTTCAGCTTTACAAGCAAGATGGAATAAACGAGTGATATTAGTATACTCCTTATAGTCTAGAATGGTCTGAATCTCTCTATTTAATCCACCCAGAAAACGTGCAAGCATAGCTTCATTCTCCTCAACAATACCACATCTAATCATGCCAGTTTGTAATTCCTGATAATATTCTTCTACAGAATTTTTTCCTTGTCTTAAACGCTGCAATTTTTGAAGCAATTCACGTTGATAATATGGTGGAACCCAACGCGTACGCATAGCAGTTTTCAAAGCAGCCCAAGTAGTTGGAATAGGATATAATCTACAATGTTCAGACCACCATACACATGCAAAACTAGTGAAAGCACAAACAGCAGCAGCAACTCGTCTCTCCTCAGGATATTGTAAACATGTAAATCGTTGTTCAGTTTCTAACTCCCAAGTAAGATATATATCAGGAACATATCTACCCTCAAATGGTGGAATATTCAATTTCAGTTTAGGAATATGGACATCATCGCGTACCTGAGGTGGTGGTGCAGGCCTACCATTACGATAATATACCTGAGGTCGACCTGCTGGTGGTGGTACAGGTGGCTGCACGTAGTGTTGATTTTGATCAACCTCATCCTCATAGTCTCCCACATAATCATCCTCCTCCGCATCAACAGCAGGAGCCACAGAAGTATCAACAGCAGCACCAACAGTTTGGCCAAACGCAAGAGGAACACGGCTTGCTCGGCGGAGGTCTGCTTCGCGACGTGGAGGTAGTCGTTGTTGTTGTTGTTGTTGGAGAGGTGCGTTAGCTGCAGCGGGTGGTGGTGGTGGAAGACGCGCGAGCAATTCATTAAACTTGTTATCGAGCTTTGTTTCGAACGTCTTCTCAAAGCCAGTGATCTTCTCCATGGCCTCTTCAAAATTGTTCAGCACATCTTGCACCTGTTCAGTCATCATTTGCTGAAACTTATCATGAAGCTCCTTGTTCGATAAATTCTCCCAGTCAATCTCGTCGGCTTGTGATCCTGGCATGGTTAGCAGCAATAGAAACACACAAGAATATGATCCTACAGACTACGAACAAGTGGTGGTGGTGGGTGTCACAAATCCGTCAAGCAAATCTCAAATTCTTACCAGTTCTTACCCAGCAGCAGGCGGTGATCGGCAACCGTTGTAGTCAAAAAAAACTCTCAAAGCTTGGATAGAGCGATTACCAGGGAGAGTCAAACGCACGACGTAGATGTATGTGGAGCTGGGAAGGCTTATAATATGGTAGCAAAAAGGGTCAGCAATAATCAATTCAGAGATGCAAAGTTGAATAAACGCTCAACGACGGTACTGTGCTGGTCCTAGGCTAGACTGTGCTAGAGACGCGAGCCTAGAACACTAACAAAATCACGGCGCGGCACGTAAACAAGGCAAAAGCACACTCTGGAATTTTTTTTTTCGCTCTTTTTTTTTTGCGCTCTTTTTTTTTGCGCTGCTTTTTTTTTTTGCGAAAAATCACTATAATGGCGAGTGTCTCAAAACTCTTCCTAGCTCAAACTGACAGGATGGGCACGAAATTTTTTCGACCAATTTTTTTTTTTTTTTCGACTGCTCGGACCCAAAAACTGGAAACGGGTCAAAAAAAACTTCCTATAATGGCACCTGTCTCAAAACACTCAGAAACACCTAAAAATAGGATAGCCAGAAATTTTTTCGAAAAATGCGTTTTCGAAAAATTTTGGGCCTAAACGGAGCGTGGCTACCCGACTCTTTTTTTTTTCCGAGATCTACTCCGAAAAGGAAACACGAATCGGAATCTAGATTGATCCCGAAAACAAACCTAATAAGCAAGGAACTCGGATTGGTGGTGGATATATGGTGGTGGTATATGGCAGCGGTGGTAGTATATGGATATGGATCGGTGGTGGTATATGGACACGGATTGGTGGTGGTATATGGATACGGATTCGGAGCGGTGGTGGTAGATGGCAGGGCGATGATGATGGTGCGGCGACGGCGTGACAACTTGTGAACAGAACTCGAAACTCTAAAAGACTAGACGCTAAGACCAGCAACTGAACACGACGATGCAACCGCAAATTCAACAAAGCAAATACAGAAAAGATTATGCAAGGCTCAGATTGGTTCGGATGGGATGAACTAACCCTAATTTTTTTTTTGGCTTTTTCGTGGACTATAGGTATGAAGAACAGACTCGATCTAAACTACGAAAAACTGTAAAATCTCACCGAGCAACCTGGAAATCTGATACCACTTGATAGAGGCAAAGGTGTCCCGTCTTTCGATGAGATGGTGGATTTCGCTTTGGTGGAAGTCGACTTTGACGATCCGACTACGAACGTGCGAGGACGTCGCGCCTTAGCAATCGCTAAACCAACTCCGAGAGGTTATTGACCACGCCGGAGCACGATCAACCTGACCACGAGGGTCTGTTTCCTGCGAGCAAACGAAGAACAAGCAAGAAACTAAGATTGCAATCTGGATATTGCGAATATAAGATGAAAGCTTTATTGATCAAGGTGGGGTTCTGTGACGCCTTTGTCTGGTCGTTGAACACAAACGAAGTACGCGAAGTTGCAGCTATGGCGAACTTTTAATCTAAACAAAACCCAAAGTCTAAACGATGCCCTAAGGGCTGTATATATGGAGGAAGAGGGGGGAATTTCGTGGCCCTTGGTGGAGGGGTCCGAAATCAACCCTATCTCTTGTTTCCCCACACATACGGACTCTAAAAATAGCCTATACTTATGTATTTCGAAATTACATGGGCCTGGCCCAATAATAAGGTGACGCAGCACCTAAAATAGCCTCGGGACGAAATTTATGAAGTGGCATCTTGTATATTTCGTCCAAGGCTTCATGCACCCATTATGGTGGCTTCAAAGTCCTGAAATCATCACTTGTAACTCCGTTATTGTTCCCCTTGCGCATGCCATCATCTCCATGCTTGTTCTTGCTCCAATGTTCATCCTTCTCCAAGCTAGGCCCTTCATTTGTAAGCAAAACAAATGTATCCAATTTAGGCAGCATCATATTCTCATGAACATTAGAATCATTACCAAGAAACGAAAGTACCTGGTAATTTAGTTGGCGTGCACGAGCTCTAGTAATTGGTCCAGTATGTATAGCAGCAGGGGCTGTGGGTGTAACAATTGTATTGATGTCCTCATCATTACAAGATGGCAAACCTGTTGCATACTTTTCTGAAAAATTGAGTGGGCCTAGTCTGAATTATTCTACTTATGATAAAGAATTATATGCTCTTGTTCGGACTTTAGAAACATGGCAACATTATTTATGGCCCAAAGAATTTGTTATACATTCTGATCATGAATCTTTGAAACATATTAAAAGTCAAGCTAAACTGAATCGTAGACATGCTAAATGGGTTGAATTCATTGAGACTTTCCCTTATGTCATTAAACACAAGAAGGGAAAAGAAAATGTTATTGCTGATGCATTGTCTCGTCGCTATACTATGCTTTCACAACTTGACTTCAAAATATTTGGTTTGGAGACCATCAAAGATCAATATGTGCATGATGCTGATTTTAAAGATGTAATGCAGAATTGTAAAGAAGGAAGAATGTGGAACAAGTTTGTTGTTAACGATGGATTTGTGTTTCGTGCTAACAAGCTATGCATTCCAGCTAGCTCCGTTCGTCTTTTGTTGTTGCAGGAGGCGCATGGAGGAGGATTAATGGGACACTTTGGCGTGAAGAAGACGGAGGACGTACTTGCTACACATTTCTTTTGGCCAAAGATGAGACGGGATGTTGAGCGTTTTATTGCTCGCTGCACTACATGTCAAAAAGCTAAGTCACGACTCAATCCTCATGGTTTATATATGCCTTTGCCTGTACCTAGTGTTCCTTGGGAGGATATATCTATGGACTTTGTTTTAGGTTTACCTCGAACAAAGAAGGGGAGGGATAGCATATTTGTTGTCGTGGATAGATTCTCGAAAATGGCACACTTTATACCATGTCATAAAAGCGATGATGCTGTTAATGTTGCTGATTTGTTCTTTCGTGAAATTATTCGCTTGCATGGTGTGCCAAATACTATTGTTTCAGATCGTGATACTAAATTTCTTAGCCACTTTTGGAGATGTTTATGGGCTAAGTTGGGGACTAAACTGCTTTTTAGTACTACTTGTCACCCCCAAACTGATGGACAAACTGAAGTAGTCAATAGAACGTTGTCTACTATGCTTAGGGCTGTTTTGAAGAATAATAAGAAAATGTGGGAGGAATGCTTGCCTCATATTGAATTTGCTTATAATCGTTCATTGCATTCTACTACTAAGATGTGCCCTTTTGAAGTTGTGTATGGTTTCCTACCTCGTGCACCTATTGATTTGTTGCCTCTTCCATCTTCGGAGAAGGTTAATTTTGATGCTAAACAACGTGCTGAATTGATTTTAAAAATGCATGAGTTAACTAAGGAAAACATTGAGCGTATGAATGCTAAATATAAACTTGCTGGAGATAAGGGTAGAAAACATGTTGTGTTTGCACCTGGAGATCTTGTTTGGTTACATTTGCGTAAGGATAGATTTCCTGATATGCGCAAATCAAAGCTAATGCCACGTGCTGATGGTCCCTTTAAGGTGTTAGAGAAAATAAATGATAATGCATATAAACTTGAGCTGCCTGCAGATTTTGGGGTTAGTCCCACTTTTAACATTGCAGATTTGAAGCCTTATTTGGGTGAGGAAGATGAACTTCCGTCGAGGACGACTTCATTTCAAGAAGGGGAGGATGATGAGGACATCAATACAATTGTTACACCCACAGCCCCTGCTGCTATACATACTGGACCAATTACTAGAGCTCGTGCACGCCAACTAAATTACCAGGTACTTTCGTTTCTTGGTAATGATTCTAATGTTCATGAGAATATGATGCTGCCTAAATTGGATACATTTGTTTTGCTTACAAATGAAGGGCCTAGCTTGGAGAAGGATGAACATTGGAGCAAGAACAAGAACGGAGTTACAAGTGATGATTTCAGGACTTTGAAGCCACCATAATGGGTGCATGAAGCCTTGGACGAAATATACAAGATGCCACTTCATAAATTTCGTCCCGAGGCTATTTTAGGTGCTGCGTCACCTTATTATTGGGCCAGGCCCATGTAATTTCGAAATACATAAGTATAGGCTATTTTTAGAGTCCGTATGTGTGGGGAAACAAGAGATAGGGTTGATTTCGGACCCCTCCACCAAGGGCCACGAAATTCCCCCCTCTTCCTCCATATATACAGCCCTTAGGGCATCGTTTAGACTTTGGGTTTTGTTTAGATTAAAAGTTCGCCATAGCTGCAACTTCGCGTACTTCGTTTGTGTTCAACGACCAGACAAAGGCGTCACAGAACCCCACCTTGATCAATAAAGCTTTCATCTTATATTCGCAATATCCAGATTGCAATCTCAGTTTCTTGCTTGTTCTTCGTTTGCTCGCAGGAAACAGACCCTCGTGGTCAGGTTGATCGTGCTCCGGCGTGGTCAATAACCTCTCGGAGTTGGTTTAGCGATTGCTAAGGCGCGACGTCCTCGCACGTTCGTAGTCGGATCGTCAAAGTCGACTTCCACCAAAGCGAAATCCACCATCTCATCGAAAGACGGGACACCTTTGCCTCTATCACGAACTGAGCAATCTCGCACTTCATTCGAGTCCACCAATACGACTGCTTGAGGTCATGGTACATCTTTGTACTTCCAGTGTGGATAGAGAGGAGTGAATTGTGAGCCTCGTTTATAATGACGTTAAGAAGGTCACCTTTAGGCACAACGATGCGATCCTCGAAGAATAGAGTATCCTTGTCATCAAGGCGATAGCACTTGTACTTGGGTTGACTCTTGGCAATCCCAATCTTCACCTTCTTCACCATAGCATCAAGAAGTTGAGCCTCGCGAATATGATCTTACAAAGTAGGAGAGACTTGGAGGTTGGCGAGGAAACCTTGAGGAACAACTTGCAGGTTGAGTTTGCGGAAAGCTTCACAAAGCTCGGATTGGTAAGGCTTGAGAATCAGACTGTTGTAGTAAGCCTTCCTGCTCAATGCGTCAGCAATTACATTGGCCTTGCTTGGAGTATATTCGCTACTCGGATTATACTCTTGAATCATTTCGACCCACGAGTCTGCCTGAGGTTGAGATTAGGCTGAGTGAAGATGTACTTGAGACTCTTGTGGTCAGTGAAGATGTTCACTTTTCTTCCCAATAAGATATGTCTCCAAGTCAAAAGAGCATGCACAACTGCCGCCAACTCGAGGTCATGAGTGGGGTAGTTCTTCTCGCTGGGCTTCAACTGGCGAGAGGTATAGGCCACAACTTTCTTCTCTTGCATCAACTCTGCGCCAAGACCTTGAAGAGAGGCATTGCAGAAGACCTCGAACGGTTTGGATTCATCAGGAGGACTCAGAACTGGAGCAGTGACTAATTTCTCTTTCAGGGTGTTGGAAGTGATGTCACATTTAGGAGACCAAACGTACTTGACGTGCTTCTGGAGAAGGTTTGAAAGAGGCTTCGCGATCTTTGAAAAGTTCTCGACGAACCTTCGACAGTAGCTTGCGAGACCAAGGAAGCTGCGGAGTTGCTTCATGTTCTGAGGTGGTTCCCAATTCACAATTGCAAACACCTTCTCAGGATTCACCGCTATGCCCTTGGCAGAGATGATATGCCCAAGATAGAGAACCTCATCGAGCCAAAACTCGCACTTTGAAAACTTGGCGTAGAACTGATGTTCTCTAAGCTTATCGAGCACCAAACGCTTGGCATGATCTTCCTTGTTCTTGGAAAAGACCAAAATGTCATCGAGATAGACCAAGACGAAGTCATTTGTGCAGGCGTTGAAGATGAAGTTCATCATGCGAGAGAAAGTCGGCGGAGCGTTGACAAGGCCAAAAGACATGACAGTGTATTCATATGAACCATAGCTTGTTCTGAAAGCCATCTTGGGGATATCTTGCTCACGAATTCGAATCTGGTGATAGCCCATACGGAGATCAAGCTTGGAGAATACTTGAGCACCTTTGAGTTGTTCAAACAGCTCGTTGATGTTGGGAAGTGGGTACTTGTTCTTTATAGTCTTCTTGTTCAATGGACGATAGTCAACACAAAGTCGGTCCGTTCCATCCTTCTTCTTCACAAAAAGAACTCCACAACCCCACGGAGAAGAACTAGGTCGGATGAGACCCATTCGCTCTTGAATATCGAGTTGCTTCTTCAGCTCCTTCAAATCTTCAGGTCCAAGCTTGTAAGGACGTTTGCAAACAGGTTCCGTGTCAGGCTCAAGATCGATAACGAATTCAACTGGCCGGTGCGGAGGCATTCCTGGAAGCTCTTCTGGAAAGACGTCTTGATATTCGCAAACGACCAGAATTTGAGAGATGGCATCCAGCTCACCCTTCTCATTGAGAGAAAACAGACAGACTGTACTATCCCGAGCAGCAAAGACAATTTCATCCTTAGACGAATGACTCAATTGAATCTGCCTGGCTGCACAATCAAGCTAAGCATTGTGCTTAGAAAGCCAGTCCATTCCAAGAATAAGATCAATATCCGAGTTACCAAGGACCATTGGAGAAGCTAGAAACTTGAAATCACACATCATGATAGAAATATCCGGAATCTCATAGTTTGCGAGCAAAAATTTACCCAGTGAGACAACTGCTAACGGTTTATGCAAAACTTGAGAAGACAACTGATGCTTAGATGCAAAAGGTCTCAAGATGAAATAATGTGATGCACCAGTGTCAAAAAGTACTTTTGCAGGAACATCGTTAACAGGAAGGTTACCCATGATGAGATCTGACGAGTCCTCTGCCTGAGCTGCATTCATCAAATTAACCTTGGCATGCTTGGGGTTATGCTTGACCACAGCTATACTTGCCGATCTCACAGGAGGAGGAGGAGGGAGACGCCTCTGATTAAAGCATTTGTTGGCATAGTGACCCTTCTATTGGCACTTGTTGCACGTGACCTCTGAAAGCGGATGGTGATACGGAGCACTTGATCTTGGAGCTTGAGACGAAGTCTTGTTCTGAAAGCCAGGGTTGGGCGGGTGGGAAGATCCACTGCCACCTTTGCTCTTCTGCTGATAAGGCTGATGGAACGGAGGAGGAGGAAGCCAATACTTCTGCTGCTTAGCCACTTGAGTTAAGGAAGAAGGAGTTGCATCTCTGACTCGCTTCTTGGAAGCATCGCACTTCAGTTAAGCAGTCTCTTGCTTCATTGCCATGTTGTAAAACTCATCGTACCTCTTGGGCTCAAAGAGAACGAGAGCTAGCTGGATTTCTTCTCTGAGACCACCCCTGAACTGGTATATCATGCTCTTCTTGTCAGGGACGTCTTGCTTAGCAAAACGGGCGAGCTTCTGAAACATCTTGTTATACTCGTAAACAGACATAGTGCCTTGCTTCAGGTTGCGGAATTCCTCATGCTTGCTTTCAACCACGCTCTGAGGAATATGATGAGCTTTGAAGTCTTGACGGAATTCATCCCAGGTAAACACATGGCCTCCTCTGGAATCTTTGTATTGCTGAAACCATTCTGCAGCTTGGTCTTTGAGTTGGAAGGAGGCGAACTTGACAAAGTCCTCAGGCCTGACGTTACTGCACTCGAAATGCTTGCATATGTCCACGAGCCAATCATCAGCGTCTGTTGCCTCAACACAATTGCTAAAGGTCTTTGGCTGGTTAGCAAGGAACTGGTTGAGTGTAGCAAACTGATTCTGATTATTGCCATGACCCTGGTTCCCTTGGTTGCGCTCTTGAAGAAGTTGCATGATCAGCTGCGTGTTTGCATTGGTAGCGGCCATCACAGCTTGCCATGCCTCCAGAGGCGGAGGTGGTGGCGGCGGATCAGGATTCGGAGTCCTGCGCATTGGAGGAGCCATCCTGAAGAGGTTGACATCCATTAGCATATTGACAGACAAATATTGAAGCTGAATCAAACGGGTTGAAATTGCAACATATAGCATTCACATCCGAACAAAATGAACGAATGCATTCCAGTTGAAATGGTCACATATCCATAAATTGAGAAGCCACTAGAATTGAGGTAGAAGAAAAACAACAAGGTATGGAACAAGAACAAATACTTGGTGAGGATTACCCAATCCCAAACCAAATATCCACGGAAGAAGAACTAGAGCTACAAGAATTCCCACCTATGAAACTCCTGAACCTTTTTGGTTATGCAATCAGGTGTTGGGGATACAGGGGAAGCATAATATCTCACCCAAATCTAGCAAATCCTACATCCAGCTGTATCCATCCTTCAACACATAACCGAGAAAAACTTCGGAAATCATCTACCTCAACCTTCGAAAAGCATCCGTTATACAAGTTATGGCAATACTCCCGAACTCCCGCCCTAGTACCGGGTGGCGTCGGGGTTATCTCACCAACAACTGCATAAAAGAGATTTTTGATGTCGGCGAAACTCAGGTATTCCAGAATCTCAACGATAAAATTGTGACGACAACACCTCGGAGCTCAACTCCCCGGGACACTGCCACAACCCCAAAATGACAGGAGGCACCAAGAACAATGTTCTCATCACAAATCGATCGGAACGATTACAAGATACCCGCGTGATCCTAAAATTTGTTTTAGTGAAATTTGAGAAGAGAAGAGTCAAAACTCTACGTCGGGATGCCTTACCAGAGCGATGAAGGGACCGAGGAGTAAAAAGAATCCCTAACTCTTCAATATATATAATCCTAAATGACTCAAAACATTTTTCTAGACTCAACAGCGCCAATGATTCGATCAAGCAGGGGGCTCCTAAGGTCGGGGAAGGCTCTGATTACCAACTTGTAACGCCCTCGATGCGGCTATATCTCCTACGTGTCGAAGCATGACTTAAAGGCATAACCGCATTGAAAGCAATGTCGCAAGTGAGGTAATCTTCGCAAACAACCCATGTAATATAAATAAAGGGGAAAAGATACATAGTTGGCTTACACTCGCCACGTCACACAAATACATAAATAGCATTACATTCATCCAATACACTCATGGTCTGACTACGGTACCAAAATAACGATCAACCCCCAAATGCGACAAAGTCCCCGATCGCCCCAATAGGGCACCACTACTAATCATCTGGGAACGACACATAGTAACGACGAGAGTCTTCATCGAACTCCCACTTGAGCTCAAGCGCATCGTCTGGAGCGGTATCATCGGTCCCTACATCTGGTTTTGGAAGTAAACTATGAGTCACGGGGACTCAGCAATCTCACACCCTCGCGATCAAGACTATTTAAGCTTATAGGTAAGGCAAGGTATGATGTGGAGCTGCAGCAAGCGACTAGCATATATGGTGGCTAACCTATAAGAAAGCGACGGGCAAAACACGGTCGAACAACTATGATCAAGAAGTGATCCTAGAACAACCTACGTCAAGCATTACTCCAACACCGTGTTCACCTCCCGGACTCCGCCGAGAAGAGACCATCACGGTTACACACGCGGTTGATGCATTTTAATTAAGTTAAGTCTCAGGTTTTCTACAACCGGACATTAACAAATTCCCATCTGCCCATAACCGCGGGCACGGCTTTCGAAAGTTCAAATCCCTGCAGGGGAGTCCCAACTTAGCCCATCACAAGCTCTCATGGTCAACGAAGGATATTCCTTCTCCCGAGACATTTCGATCAGACTCGGCATCCCAGTTACAAGACATCCTCGACAATGGTAAAACAAGTCCAGCAACACCGCCCGAATGTGCCGACAAATCTCGATGGGAGCTGCACATATCTCGTTCTCAGGGCACACTCAGATTGTCCAAACTTCCGGTAGGCCAGCCCAGAGTTGCCCCTGGAGGCCACCGGCGGCTGACGAGGTGGACCAACACTCAGAGGAGCACTGGCCCAGGGGGGTTTAAATAAAGATGACCCTCGGGCTCCGAAAACCCAAGGGAAAAAGAGGCTAGGTGGCAAATGGTAAAACCAAGGTTGGGCATTGCTGGAGGAGTTTTATTCAAGGTGAACTGTCAAGGGGTTCCCATTATAACCCAACCGCGTAAGGAACGCAAAATCCGGGAACATAACACCGATATGACAGAAACTAGGGCGGCAAGAGTGGAACAAAACACTAGGCAAAAGGCCGAGCCTTCCACCCTTTAACAAGTATATAGGTGCATTAAGATAACAAGATAATATAGTGATATCCCAACAATAAACAATGTTCCAACAAGGAACGATCTCCAATCTTCACCTGCAACTAGCAACGCTATAAGAGGAGCTGAGCAAAGCGGTAACATAGCCAATCAACGGTTTGCTAGGACATGGTGGGTTAGAGGTTTGACATGGAAATTTGGGAGGCATGATAAGCAAGTGGTAGGTATCGTAGCATAGGCATAGCAAAAGAGCGAGCATCTATCAAGCAAAGATAGAAGTGATTTCAAGGGTATTATCATCTTGCCTTCAAAGTTGTCAGAGTTGACTTGATCCTCGTAAGCAAACTCAACAAGCTCCTCGTTCGCGAACTCGTCTCCCAGCTCTACCCAAACAAGACAAACAAGAAAAAGGAACACAATCAACCACGTGCAATGCTCAAACAACATGATGCAAACATGGTATGCTATGCGGGATGCGATATGTGATGCATATGCAAGATTTGACAAGGAATGATTGAACCTGGCCTCAACATGGAAATCCAAGAGTGCCATTCGAAAGGTGAGGTGATTTCGGATGAAATCGATATAAATATTACCGGAATCGGATGCACGGTTTGGAAATGGCAAGCAAAACAAATATGGCACCGGTCTGCGATAATCAGCAAGTAGCCATCTAAATGCATCAATAACAACATGCTACAGCACTCCAACATGACAACAAAATACATGGCAGGGATCCACTCATAATGCTTGACAAAATTTGAACACTGAGCTACGGCTAATTCATCCATTAGCAGGTTCAAACAAGCATGGCAAAAGTGCAAAAGATAATAGGTTACAGACTTGGTGAAATTAACACAAGTCTGGAATATATCATCAGAAAGCACACTTTAGAGCATGAAAACTACATGCTACTCAAAGCACTTAACAAAAGTCCCTTAGTGACCTTGAGCCAAAAGGGATCAGAAAATACATTTGCAAGCATGTGAACATGGCAAAAACATAAACAGATCTCAGACTTAGAGAAAAAACTTAAGCATGCAAATTAGTTAACGAGTAGGCATGTTTACGAGCTCGATGCACTCACTACAGAGCATGGCATGACAAACTAAGTATACACCCATCAAGAATACATAACATAGAAGCTATACATGGCAAGAACAACAACATAGCATGCACGGATCAATAGCAACATCCTCGGCAAAATCGTTAATCATGTCTACAATCTGCTAGGATTCACGAAATAGCAAAAGTAGAGCTCGATTGACTCAAGCTAGGATGCTCCATAAATGCCGATAATGACAGGGATGGATAGAGCACCACAATGTTAACAAATCATCCTTACTGATCATCCTCAAAAGAGGCACGGATCACTAGGAAACAACATGAACATATGGCATACCGACAAAATCAGGACAAGGACTTAGTGAAAAACTAAGTCCCTGAAATCAGCATTACCGATTATGCTACTTTGCAAGCTTGTGCTAGTCACCACAAGTATCACAAAAATACATGGTAAGCACCTCTGAAACTATGGCATGGCGTATGACAAAACACATGTAGAGCTCAGGATCATATCATGCACACATTAATCAGGGCAAAAATGACAAAATGCCATTTGATGAAACAGATCTGACAAGTTTATCACATAGCCATCTTCCAACAGCATTTTGGGCAACAAGATGAGCTCAAATGAAAATGATGCAATGAGATGAAATGATGTACTCGTCGATACGAACATTTTCATATGCTACACGCTCAAATCAGAGCTACGGATGCAGAGATACGATATGATGAAGTTTGCAAAAAAATAAGGAGAGAGGGGAAAGTCAACCCTAGGGTTTTTGGATCTGAGATCTACTGTAGCGGGTACTGTAGCTGTTCATGCGAACCGAGGATGGCCAGAGTCGTCGGGGAAGAAGAATTAGCAGCCGGCGGGGACGGCGAGGTCGCCGGTCGCCGGCCGGTCCGGTTCCCGGCGAGACGGCGGGGAGGAGGACGGCGGTGGTCTCAGGCGGCGGACATCGCTGGAGGAGGAGACCGGCGCGATGGGCGGAGCTCGCGGCCAACGACGGAGAGCTTCGGCGGCGACCGGTGACGAGGGTTGTTGGCGGAGTCGCGCGTGCGGAGTCGTCGCCGGGCGCGGGGAGGAAGAAGGCGGGCGGCGGCAAGGTGGATCTGGGCCGCGGGGCCTGGTTCGGGCCGAACAGGCCTCGCGGCGGAGGAGGGCGGCGGAGCCATGTGTCACGCCCTGGTTGGGCGCGGACGGCGGCGGCGGTGCGTCCGGGGCGGCAGGAGATGATTTCTAGGGTTTCGGGGGAAGAAGACCCGTGATTTTTGGAGGAGGAGCTATTTATAGGCATAGAGGGAGCTAGGAAGCTCCAAATGGAGTGCGGTTTTTGGCCACACGATCGTGATCGAACGCTCTAGGTGATGGAGAGGCTTTAGGTGGGTTTTGGGCCAAATTTGAGGGGTGTTGGGCTGCAACACAAACGAGGCCTTCTCGGTCCCTCGGTTAACTGTTGGAGTATCAAACGAAGTCCAAATGGCACGAAACTTGACAAGCGGTCTACCGGTAGTAAACCAAGGCTGCATGGCAAGTCTCATTCCAATCCGGAAATGTTTAACCCCCACACACGAAAAGAGGTAGAAAGGACCACCAGAGGAGATAGGAGCGCCAGAATGCAAAACGGACAACGGGGAAAATGCTCGGATGCATGAGACGAACACGTATGCAAATGCAATGCACATGATGACATGATATGAGATGCATGACAAAGGCAACAACACACGGAGACAAAAACCCGAACCCGAGGAAAATAAAAATAACTTAGGCCGGAAACGGCAAGAGTTTGGATACATATAAGGTAAATTACACCCGGGGTGTTACAGGAGTCCACTTCTCTTGAGAATAACCCGCCTAACATGGAAGATACAGACAACCCTAGTTGATACATGAGCTATTCGGGCATACAAAACAGGATATTTATTTGAAGGTTTAGAGTTTGGCACATACAAATTTATTTGGAACGGCAGGTAGATACCGTATATAGGTAAGTATAGTGGACTCATATGGAATAACTTTGGGGTTTATGGAGTTTGGATGCACAAGCAGTATTCCCGCTTAGTACAAGTGAAGGCTATCAAAGACTGGGAAGCGACCAGCTAGAGAGCGACAATAGTCATGAACATGCATTAAAATTAATCAACACCGAATGCAAGCACGAGTAGGATATAATCCACCATGAACATAAATATCGTGAAGGCTATGTTGATTTTGTTTCAACTACATGCGTGAACATGCGCCAAGTCAAGTCACTTAAATCATTCAGAGGAGGATACCACCCTATCATACCACATCACAACCATCTCAATAGCATGTTGGAATGCAAGGTAAACCATTATAACTCATAGCTAATCAAGCATGGCACAAGAAACTATGATCTCTAATTGTCATTGCAAACATGTTTATTCATAATAAGCTGAATTAGGAACGATGAACTAATCATATTTACAAAAACAAAAGAGGTCGAGTTCATACCAGCTTTTCACATCTCAGCCAGTCCATCATATATCATCATAATTGCCTTTCACTTGCATGACCGAATAGTGTGAATAATAATAATTGTGCACGTGCATTGGACTAAGCTGGAATCTGCAAGCATTCAATAAACATGAGAAGAAAAGGCAATATGGGCTCTTTTGTCAGATAAACAATAATGCATATAAGAGCCACTTAACAATTTAATCATGGTATTCTCCTATCGACCCCCAAAGAAAAGAAAAGAAATAAAACTATTTACAAGGGAAAGCTCCCAACAAGCAAAAAGAAGAACATGAAATTTTTTTGGGTTTTATTTTTAATTACTACTACAAGCATGGAAATTAAATTGATTAAAAGCTACAACTATTTTTTTTGTTTTTCTTAAGGTTTATCAAGCACACAAGAAGAAAGCATAAAAAGGAAATTAAACTAGCATGGATGATACAATGAAAAAGTATGAGCACCGACATCTAGCAATGAGTGTGTGAACATAAATGTAATGTCGGTGGGAAAATACGTACTTCCCCAAGCTTAGGCTTTTGGCCTAAGTTGGTCTATGGCCATGGCTAGCCTGGCGGATATCCATAATAGTAGTTGGGGTCGTACTGGGAAGAAGAAGAGGAAGACTCTGATTTCCACTGGCTGACAATCATCTCCGGATCCCACTGGTAATTAGACTGTCATGAAGGATCAACTTGTGGTTCCGGCTCTGGCTCCTCGGCTGGTGCAGGGTTCTGGTAGGCGTGAATAGCCTTCAACAGAACAAGGTACGTGCCTGAAGATAAATCAAACAAAGAAGGAGCAGGCAGGGTAATAGTCTCAGGATGATGTTTATTAAAGAACAATTGATATTTAAGCTCTCCTTCCCTATTCTTAACAATAAAATCATGTGCCACCATACTTTTATAATCTAGATAAACATGAGGCAGCACCTTTTCGTCCTTCTCAAAATGCCTAATAGGTATGTTAAAATGTGCAGCTAGGCGTGAAGCATAGATGCCTCCAAAGATGGGGCCCTTGGTACGGTTCAGACTTAACCGTTTAGCAATAATGCCGCCCATACTAAAAGTGTTATCACTATATAAAGTGTGGAGCAGAATAATAATATCAGGGATACTAAGGTTTCCACAGCTTCTGCGACCAATTAAGCAACGACTAGCAAATATTGCAAAATAACGTAAAACCGAAAAATGTATGCTAGTGATTCGTGCATCGGAAACCTTCCTTGTTTCCCCTACAGTGATAGTATCAATAAACCCCTCCACATCATCACGATGTGGTTCTTCTGTCTTGCCTTCAAAAGGACTAAACAAATCCGACAAAAATCATAAAGTGGCATCTCCTTATGCTCATCATATAAATGAAACTCCACCATAGGTGGCGAGTTCCTAGAATGGAAATGAAAGTTTTGCACAAAGGTATTTGTGAGTAAGAGATACTGATCGCATTGGTCGTGGAGGAAAGCGGTGAGGCCTGCATTCCTAGCCATTTCATGAAAATCTTCATAAATACCGGCTGCTCTCAAGAATTCATCGGAAGGCCAATCACACGCCCGAACCTCCGCGGTGCGAGGCCGATTATAATTAGGCTTTGGTGCCTTTTCCTTCGAGCTTTGGCTCGATGAGCCCCTCAATTGTCTCCTCATCATTTTCTGAAAAATTCTGAAATTTTTAGTAACTTCAAAATAAAAGTAATCCAAACTCAATAATATTGATAGCAACTACTCCTACAAGTGCCTAGGGCCTATATCATGCATCAAAACTACTTTTGACCATATAAATTTGACATGCAAGCTCAAGAACAGGGTCACCTAAGCAGCAAAAATTTGCAATGAATAAAGCACTAGAACAAAAACTAACTGGACCAATGGAGGAGTCACATACCAAGGAACAATCTCCCCAAGCAATTTTGTGAGAGGTGCTTTGAGCAAGGAGATCGAAAATGGCAGCAAAACGAGCTTGGACTTGGGTTTGAGCTGGTTATTCCTGTTTGTGGGAGGAAGAAGAAGTGTATGGGTGAAAGGATAAGTGGAGGAGGGCCATTGTGGGCCCACGAGGCAGGGGGCGCGCCCAAGGGGTAGGGCGCGCCCTCCACCCCCGTGGGCAGGTGGTTGACCCCCCTGTTGTGTTCTCAGTGCCAAATATTCTCAAATATTCTAGAAAAAATCATATTTAAATTCAGGGCATTTGGAGAACTTTTATTTTCGACGTATTTTTATATTGCATGGATAATCAGATAATTGACAGAAAAATATATATTTTTATTTTATTTGATATAAATAACAAATAGTAAAAGTGGGGTACAGAAGGTTGTGCCTTCTAGTTTCATCCATCTCATGATCGTCAAAAGGAATCATCTAACAAGGTTGATCAAGTCTTGTTAACGAACTCATTCCGAATAACATGGAACCGGAGAAATTTCGAATAACACTATCATATTTAAATTTCAGGGCATTTGGAGAACTTTTATTTTCGAGGTATATTTATATTGCATGGATAATCAGATAACAGACAGAAAAATATATATTTTTATTTTATTTGATATAAATAACAAATAGTAAAAGTGGGGTATAGAAGGTTGTGCCTTCTAGTTTCATCCATCTCATGATCGTCAAAAGGAATCATCTAACAAGGTTGATCAAGTCTTGTTAACGAACTCATTCCGAATAACATGGAACCGGAGAAATTTCGAATAACACTATGTTACCTCATCGGGGATATGCACATCCCCAATAATAAGAATATCATATTTCTTCTTGACAGTAGGAAGAGGAAATTCAAAACCTCCAAATATAATCAATGGAATTTTTCCAATAGAGTTGATACTATGAACTTGAGGTTGTTTCCTCGAAAAGTGTACTGTATGCTCATTGCCATTAACATGAAAAGTGACATTGCCTTTAGTGCAATCAATAACAGCCCCTGCAGTATTCAAAAAGGGTCTTCCAAGAATAATACACATACTATCGTCCTCGGGAATATCAAGAATAACAAAGTCCGTTAAAATAGTAACGTTTGCAACTACAACAGGCACATCCTCACAAATACCGACAGGTATAACAGTTGATTTATCATCCATTTGCAAAGATATTTCAGTAGGTGAAAACTTATTCAAATCAAGTCTACGATATAAAGAGACAGGCATAACACTAACACCGGCTCCAAGATCACATAAAGCAGTTTTAACATAGTTTCTTTTAATGGAGCATGGCATAGTTGGTACACCGGGATCTCCAAGTTTCTTTGGTATTCCACCCTTAAAAGTATAATTAGCAAGCATGGTGGAAATTTCAGCTTTCGGTATCTTTCTTTTATTTGTAATAATATCTTTCATGTACTTAGCATGAGGATTTGTTTTGAGCATATCAGTTAATCGCATACGCAAAAAGATAGGTCTAATCATTTCAGCAAAGCGCTCAAAATCCTCATCATCCTTTTTCTTAGATGGTTTGGGAGGAAAAGGCATGGGTTTCTGAACCCAAGGCTCTGTTTCTTTACCATGTTTCCTAGCAACAAAGTCTTTCTTATCATAACATTGATTCTTTGATTGTGTGTTATCAAGATCAACAGCAGTTCAATTTCTACATCATTATCATTACTAGGTTGAGTATCATTATGAACATTATCATTAACATTATCACTAGTTTCAGGTTCATTACCAGATTGTGTTTCAGCATCAGAAATAGAAATATCATTTGGATTCTCAGGTGTTTCAACAATAGGATCACTTGAAGCATGCAAAGTCCTATCATTTTTCTTTTTCTTCTTTTTAGAAGAACTAGGTACATCTATATTATTTCTCTGAGAATCTTGCTCAATTATCTTAGGGTGGCCTTCAGGATACAAAGGTTCCCAAGTCATTCTACCAGTTCTAGTAGCCACTCTAACAACATTATCATTATTTTTATTGTTCAATTCATTGAGCAAATCATTTTGAGCTTTAAGTACTTGTTCTACTTGAGTTGTAACCATAGAAGCATGTTTACTAATAAGTTTAAGTTCACTTTTAACATTAGCCATATAATCACCCAAGTGTTCAAGCATATTTGAATTGTATTTCAATTGTCTACCAAAATAAGCATTAAAGTCTTCTTGCTTAGCCATAAATTTATCAAACTCGTCTAAGCATGGGCTAGCAAATTTAGTAAATGGGATTTCAGCTTTATCATATCTATAGAGAGAATTTACCTTTACTACCTATGTCGGGTTATTAAGACCATGAGTTTCTTCAATAGGTAATGGATTAAGATTATATGTTTCTTCAACAGGCGGTAAATTAAGACCATGTATTTCTTCAATAGGAGGTAAATTCTTAACATCTTCAGCTTTAATACCTTTTTCTTTCATAGATTTCTTCGCCTCTTGCATATCTTCAGGATTGAGAAATAGAATACCCCTCTTCTTTGGAGTTGGTTTAGGAATAGGCTCAGGAATTGGCTCCGGAGGTGTCCAATTATTTTCATTTGTCAACATATTGTTCAATAAAATTTCATCTTCATCCTGTGTTCTTTCCCTAAAAACAGAACCAGCACAACTATCCAGGTAATCTCTGGAGGCATCGGTTAGTCCATTATAAAAGATATCAAGTATTTCATTTTTCTTAAGAGGATGATCAGGCAAAGCATTAAGTAATTGGAGAAGCCTCCCCCAAGCTTGTGGGAGACTCTCTTCTTCAATTTGCACAAAATTATATATATATCCCTTAAAGCAGCTTGTTTCTTATGAGCAGGGAAATATTTAGCAGAGAAATAATAAATCATATCCTGGGGACTACGCACACAACCAGGATCAAGAGAATTAAACCATATCTTAGCATCACCCTTTAATGAGAACGGAAATATTTTGAGGATGTAAAAGTAACGAGTTCTCTCATCTTTAGTGAACAGGGTGGCTATATCATTCAATTTAGTAAGATGTGCCACAACAGTTTCAGATTCATAACCATGAAAAGGATCAGATTCAACCAAAGTACTTATATCAGGATCAATGGAGAATTCATAATCCTTATCGGTAACACAGATAGGTGAAGTAGCAAAAGCAGGGTCAGGTTTCATTCTAGCACTTAGAGATTGCTTACTCCATTTAGCTAATAACCTTTTTAGTTCATTTCTATTTTTGCAAGCTAAAATAGCGAAAGAAGCTTCTTGATCAAAAACATAACCTTAGGAATAACAAGTGATTCTTCATCATCACTTTCTTGAGTATCATCAGATTCAATATTTTCAATCTCTCTAGCCCTAGCAAGTTGTTCATCAAGGAAATCACTAAGTGGCACAGTAGTATCAGGCATAGAGGTAGTTTCATCATAAGTATCATGCATAGCAGAAGTGGCATCATCAATAACATGCGACATATCAGAACGAATAGCAGAAGCAGGTGTAGGTGTCGCAAACTTACTCATAACCGAAGGTGAATCAAGTGCAGAGCTAGATGGCAGTTCCTTACCTCCCCTCGTAGTTGAGGGATAGATCTTGGTTTTTGGATCTCTTAAGTTCTTCATAATGATAAGCAGATATATATCCCAAGTGACTCAAAGAATAGAGCTATGCTCCCCGGCAACGGCGCCAGAAAATAGTCTTGATAACCCGCAAATATAGGGGATCGCAACAGTTTTCGAGGGTAAAGTATTCAACCCAAATTTATTGATTCGACATAAGGGGAGCCAAAGAATACTCTCAAGTATTAGCAGCTGAGTTGTCAATTCAACCACACCTGGAAACTTAATATCTGCAGCAAAGTATTTAGTAGCAAAGTAATATGATAGTAGTGGTAACAGTAGCAAAAGGTAACATTAGTAAAAGTAATGTTTTTCGTATTTTGTAGTGATGATAGCAATAGCAACGGGAAAGTAAATAAGCGAAGAACAATATATGGAAAGCTCATAGGCAATGGATCAGTGATGGAGAATTATGCCGGATGCGGTTCATCATGTAACAGTCATAACCTAGGGTGACACAGAACTAGCTCCAGTTCATTGATATAATGTAGGCATGTATTCCGAACATAGTCATACGTGCTTATGGAAAAGAAATTGCATGACATCTTTTGTCCTACCATCCCATGGCAGCGGGGTCCTTACGGAAACTAATGGATATTAAGGCCTCCTTTTAATAGAGAACCAGAACAAAGCATTAACACATGGTGAATACATGAACTCCTCAAACTACGGTCATCACCGGTAAGTATCCCGATTATTGTCACTTCGGGGTTAACGGATCATAACACATAATAGGTGACTATAGACTTGCAAGATAGGATCAGGAACTCTCATATATTGATGAAAACATAATAGGTTCAGATCTGAAATCATGGCACTCGGGCCCTAGTAACAAGCAGTAAGCATAGCAAAGTCATAGCAACATCAATCTCAGAACATAGTGGACACTAGGGATCAAACCCTAACAAAACTAACTCGATTACATGATAGATCCCATCCAACCCATCACCGTCCAGCAAGCCTACGATAGAATTACTCACGCACGGCGGTGAGCATCATGAAATTGGTGATGGAGGATGGTTGATGATGACGATGGCGACAGATTCCCCTCTCCGGAGCCCCGAACGGACTCTAGATCAGCCCTCCTGAGAGGTTTTAGGGCTTGGCGGCGGCTCCGTATCGTAAAACGTGATGATTTCTTCTCTCTGATTTTTTTCTCCCCGAAACTCAATATATGGAGTTGGAGTCGGAGAGGCAACAGGGGGCCCACGAGGTAGGGGGCACGCCCTAGGGGGGCAGGCGTACCCCCCACCCTCGTGGAGAGGTGGTGGGCCCCCTGGCCTTCATCTTTTGCAGGTATTTTTCTTATTTTCTGAAAAGTGGCTCCGTGAAGTTTCAGGTCATTCAGAGAACGTTTGCTCCTGCACATAAATAACACCATGGTAATTATGCTGAAAGCAGCGTCAGTCTGGGTTAGTTCCATTCAAATCATGCAAGTTAGAGTCCAAAACAAGGGCAAAAGTGTTTGGAAAAGTAGATACGTTGGAGACGTATCAGGGCCTTGCCGGGGCCCGGCAAGGGTATTACCATGGCGTTGTAGTCTCCCCCGGCAAGGGTCTTGCTGGGGGTCTTGTGCATTTCCTCGGCTAGGATCCCGCCGAGGGTCGCCGTCTTCTGGTCCTCATCTGATCTCATATGGTTATGATCTTGACGAAGATTTGCATGCCACCACAGAGGCGCCTCCGGAGCCTTCGGTTCCAATGTAGTTGGTTGGGTTGGAGCCCATGGGCTCAAGGGTGGCTTGCTCCGCTGGCATCGGGCAATTTGCCCCGGGAAGGCTCTTGTCGGGGCTGCGGAGGCTACCTCGGCAAGGATCTTGTCGAGGGAGTCCACCTCGCCCTCTTGCTCTCCTGTGTTTCTGGTCTTGGCGTTTCCTTGGTTGTCTCGTGCTTTGGCTTCTCTCTGGCTTCCCTCCTCTGCCATGCTAAGTGTGGCCATGGCGCGCGACTCTGACTGCCCGTGCACAAGTAAAGGGGTCAAAAGAAGAGCCCCTACTTTTGTACACCGACATATAGGTTGTGCACAAGTGCCGTATCCAAGTATAGAGCAATCATGCTAGCGTCTCTCTTGAGTTGTGTAAGACAAGCGTTTTCCATGGATTTCACATTTTGAGCTCATTCCTTGGTTGCACGACCCCATTTATCTATCCGTGTGTGTGTTTCCGTGTGCCATTCATTGCTATTAGTCTAATTTTTTAGTTGTTTCACCTGCGAATTTGTGAATCTCTTGCTAACATTTTACATTAAATTTTTGTGCCACTATCCTCACCGAGCTACTCCATAAGCTTTACTTGATAGGTGTGAGTGAACAAGTCCGGTACCATTTCCACTATTCTCTCATCTCACATTGAGTGAAAGGGGATACATCCTCAACTTTGGGAAAAGGTAATTTGGTATTGTTTATCTCATTTCCTACTCACCTTTACTCGAGTCTTGTGATGGATAGACAAGGCATTTCACCTTCGGTCTACAACAACAACGACGAGTTCGATCCCACAAAGAACTCCACCGACGCCAAGATGCATGCTCAAATGGAGGAGATCAAAGCCCTCATCAAGTCCTACAAGCGGTCTTCCCCATGTTCGAGAAGACGCTCAAGAGCACATGCCTCCGAGCTACCATCTTCGGCAAAATCACATCGGCATCGACACCATCACCAACAAGGACGTGAAGGTCAAGAGCTCAACACCAACAACCGCTCAATGACTTCACCATCTCCCTTGGCATCTTCTCCAAGCGACTTCAAGGCATCTTCACCTATGGACTTACGGCATCTTCGCCAAGAAGCACCCCAAGACTACGCTCAAGAGAATCTCCCCAAGCTCAAGTCCATGACATCCACGAGCTACTACGACCTCGACACCGACCACAAGATTCCTTTCTATGGGACTCAAGAACCCAAGGAGTATCTTGAGTGGGAGCGCCTAATGGACGAGTACCTCAAGCTACATCAAGTTCATCCCGAAGATCAAGTGAAGTGCGCCAGAAGGAACTTCCATGACTACGCGTACACATGGTGGCTTCACACACCTTCGGAGAGCTTCGACAAGAGTTGGCCCAAGACGAAGCAAACTATGCGGTGAGAGTTCGTGCCTCCAACCTACATGGAACAACTTCTACACCAATTGGAGAACACCACCCAAGGATCCAAGTCCATCGACGAGTACTTCAAGGAGATTAAGATTTCCTTGCGACGACCCGGTGTGGACGACCCCATTTTGATTACGTTCCACTTCATGATGGGATTGCACAACGACATCTCCAAGACTATCTTCCTTGAGAACTACAAGTCCCTCGACTACAACTACATTGGTGCTCTCAAGGTGGAACAAGAACTCATGAAGGACAATGCTTCTCCACCCCAAGCACACTTCGCGGCGACTAAGCTCTACGATAACGAGCATGAGGATAGCACCACCAAGATGTCCAAGCCCGACGAGCTCCAAGACGATGCTCCCAAGTTTGACTCCACCGCCATCCCTCTTTGCGGCATTGACGATGCCGAGTCTACCACGACACTTTTTCAAGACGGTGCGGCGACGAGTACGACTACGGAGACCCTCAAGGACCAATCTTTGGAGGCATGTGACATGGTGACGAGAAAGGATGATGCTTCCATCTTAGGAGGCGAGAGTGATGATGTGCCATCTTCGGCCTTCATCCATGGTGACGACGATGAGATGGTTGAGAATGGGATTTTCCCTTCGACCACGGCGACGTATGATGACTTGAGTGACTTGTGCCACCATATTGAGAGTGAGAGTGACTTCACCACTAGCCCCATATATAATGTGTTGCCCCAATTCCCATGTGAGGAGAGCCACAACCCCCACCACTTGAGTGAGATGAGTGACTCCACCATATGTGAGTTTGAGTGCACCTAATTTGAGGGAGTGAGTGAACCACCACATAGAGAGAGTGTGATAGTTGATAGGTCTCGTGAGGCCATTTGCATTTCTAACAACTTGACCTCTACCTCTATTGTGTCTTCTCATTTGGTGCTGGGTCCCATATATGACGACGCGCCGATTCGCGATGACTATGTCCTCCCTTTGGACAACATGATGGCCATGGTGGAATATGATGCCCTCCCACATGGTTCCATCACGATGAAGACGACCACCATTTGGTCTTTACCACCTCACCTACACCACTTGAGTGGAATGACAAAGGTAACATAGGTGAAGGTGATGCTCTAGTCCCACTAGCGGACATTCTTGACATTGATTGCTTGCATGATGTTGATCCCCCTAGTCCCATGCTTCATGCTAGTGCGACTTCCCCATGTGATGATTTATTGCCCATTTATGATGGGTATGACGATTTCCATGTGGAGTCTATTAGTTGTGATGCCATGTTACATAGGATTTCTTGTGACAATTCTCTAGGTCACATCATGTTTGACAACCTGCTTGACTTGTCATATGCTATGCATGAGATCAATCATATGTCATATTTGCAATCTCTTCATAGTGACTATGCATATGCTATTAAAATAAACCCAATTTGCACATATGGCATAGATGACAAGCCCATGGTTATTGGCATTTGTTTTTCTTGTGATGATATTGATATGCCCCCTTTACATCATCTGTCTCATATGCCATGCCATGACCACCTAGCTTTAGATATGCATTGCTTTGGATGTTGTCCATTTTCTCCATATGATGTTTACAACATTGCTCATGAGGAGACCCCCATAGTTTCCTCATACATTTTAGGAGATTTTGGTTCATCCCATTCATTGCATGATCCCAATACTTGTGTGCACAATACACTCCACATGAATAAAAATGCTATTGATGTGCCATATACTTGCATTCTCAGTTTGTGTCCCCATCGTGTTATACACAATAACTATTCTTTCATAATGGATGACATGTTCTTATACCATGCATCAAATTTCTTTGAGCAATGCTTATCTTGTACTAACTCTCATGTGTACATTTACCACACACACAATTTCTTTCGTTTGTGTCTCTTTTGTGTAGGTACCCATGAATTCTTATCAACCTCATAATCCCACGAGTTGACAAAACGAGCTCTAGAGAGCAATGATGACTTGGGACCCCATGGATTGTCTTTCCCACCGCTCTCTTCGCGCAAAGACTTCACGCATTTCTTCTACATGGCCCTCACTTGGCTATGGTATATTGTCCATTATACATCATTTGCCCATCTTGCCATGTTCACTTTGCATGATATGCTCATTCATATACCTTTGCCATGCATTTGTGACCCATGCTTTGCATTACACATGATGACTGATTCTACTACTTGTATGTGTATTTGCAAGCTTGGTGGACATATTGCTTTCTATTGCCATGTTTGCTTTGTACCCCATGCCTATGATGATACTTTCATCTTGCTTTGTGTTCGTGCTTGCGATATGTCATGTACATTGCCTATGACTATTATTTGCTCACATGACATGATTGCCATGATTTCCTCTAGTATGTTGCATCTTCGCACTACTAGCTTGCACGACTTGATTCCTAAGACTTCTTGCCTTATTGCATCACCAATGATTCATACTTGCTCATTTCATGCGGTTGATGACAACCATCTACATGCTTTGCACATGATTGTTTTTGCTTCTTCTCATATATCGCTATATGTTGCCTCTATCATGCTAGATGATTTGACATGTATTGAGTGCAACCATGATTTTAGTCTTGCTAATGAGATTGCCCCCATAGCATTCTCACATATATTTGGAGATTTTGACATATTCCTTGTGGCACATGCTTGTCTTACCTCTTTGCACCATATACCTAGTGCCATGAATATAGTCATTGTTGCATTATATTATTTATGCACTTGTGCTACTAATGGTTATGTGCAAGAGAGGAGAACCATCATGATGGATGATGTGTTTATCTACCATGCGCATACATTCTTTGCTTTGTTTTGTGCATGTGTAAGAAACTTGGGCTTCGTGTCAACGTCCATGTCATGTGAGTTGACAATCCGAGCTCTTGAGAGTGAACCACCTTCTACCATGACGCTTCTACATCATACTTGCTTGTGCTTCGGCATTGTTAAGGACGCACAAGGACATGCTTTCGAGGTGATATCCTTCTCTTTTGAGAACCCCCAAACCACGAGCATGCATATTGTGGATCATACTACTTGCGTTGCTTGCACGATGAGACTTATTTGTCATCTTGGACCCCCTTCTTGCACACATGTTAGTGATATTGCTTCCATTCACGTTTTTCACATTCCCATGCATCATGATATATATGCCTTGTGTGTTGCATCCATTTCTTGGACTACTTGCTACTATAATATGTTTGGTTGCAACAATGTCATCACTTCACATATGCCATGTCCCATTGCTTATCACATGATTGACTTGATTGCATCACACATGATGAACACTTTCTCTTTCTATTGTGTTGAGTGGCATACTATCTTCACTACACCCTATGCACATTATGCTTGGATTGTCTTGCACTTGTCACATGTGTTTAGACACTTCATTTTATTTGGTGTTGTGAATGCTTATTATGCCTACCATCGACCTTTCATTGAGCGCTTTGCCCATGCTTGGTATAACCTTGAGGTAGATGCTTATTCTCTTGTCACACATATTTGCATCACTACCTCACATTTACATGCTTGTCCCCATGATATCTTTGCTTGTGCTCAATTTATGTGCTTACATGCCATGTCACTATCCTTTGTCAAACCATATGCTTTGCATGATGACAACACTTGTTTGGTGAATCACCTCTTGAATGCTTGGTTTTGCACTAACGCTAACCACATTTATTTTTCCAAGTGTTTGTTATCCTTGCTAATTTTGAAAAAATCACTAGACGGTGCGACATTGGAGAGTGCCCACTTCAATCTTGAAGATGATGACTACTTCGTGAACGTCCACTTCTACACGGCGAAGCCATCTCTTTCCCATGGTGATTTGGTTTCTGATCCGAGGTCAGATCTTTCCCAAGGGATGGGAGATGATGCGGAGCATCCTACGGAGATCACCATGTCAAGAGTCCATTTATCAAGTGACACGTGCGACATTTACTTCACATACACAAAGGTGAATCATATCCTTTACACGTGCTCACTTGACATTCCGCTCGTGTGCATGCATAGGTATTACCAGAACCTCACGGATGACAAGGAGAAGTGCAAGCGCCAAAGGACACCTACACCATCTGCGAGGGAAGCATAGAAGAGAAGACGGAAGAAGCGGAGCTTCTACAAGCTACAGCCACCGGACGTCCAGATGCCACTGGACATCCGGTACCTGACGCAGCCCAGACGGCCAGAAGAACTCCAGGCAACGAGTGCTACAGCGGCCAGACGTCCGATGAATATCGGATGTCCAACGAGTCCCAGCGCCCGAACGACCGGTGCCGACCGGACGACCGGTGCCACTACACCCGAGAAGAATCAACGGACATCCGACGTGCCCCGGACGTCTGGACCGTCCTGAGCCATCGGATGTCCAACCCCACCGGTCGTCTGGTACCTGCCTGTGCATAGCCGCGGGCCTTTGTCCTTGTACCCCTCTCCCACTTACCCCTTCGTGGCTAAGACTATAAATAGACCACCTCCACCTCCTTTCTAGGGTTAGCAAAGTATAGCTCATTAGAGATAGAGCTTTGCTCATCCATATGGATCTACTCCACAAGATAGACCACGCGCCTCTACAGAGAAGATACACCTTGGATTCAAGACCCCCTCACAGGTGGCCCCATCAAGACCTCCTCATGGAGATGAACTTTACCTTGTATTTTTCCTTTTGTTGTTCATGTACCTTGTGGATCTTGTGTGTTTGATTGTCTAGTGGATGTGTGATTGGACTTATTCTTGAGTGTTTATCCTTGTGATTTCTCTCCGTTCTTCCCCATGCTCATCGTGTTCTTCGAGGGAACCAACTCCAATCATGAAAGATCGGCCTATGCCGGGTTAGCCCCGTATCAGGTTGCCTCCCAACAAGCGCTATCGTTTTACGCCCCTAGCTAAGCATAAAGTAAGGATCTAAGTTTTGTCATCCTTCTTCTTAATTCCCTTAGAGGTGTTTTCATATTGACGTTTTGTAAAAACAACATAAAACATATTGTCCATAGAAACTTTAGCACTATTATGTTCCCATTATCATAACCACGTTGATTTCTGGCAACAATCCAAGAGTAGTGTTGATTAACATTATTAAAAACTTGTTGAATTACATCTAGAATGGGGACTTCCTTTTTAAGATTCTCATCAAAGATATTATTATCCCCAAGCAAATGTCTTAACTCATAATCACTATTGTAAAGAATTTCATCTATCACGGGCTTTTCACGATTCATACCATAGAAATCAAAGATTTCCCTAGCTTCACGTATGATATAGTCAAACTCATTCATAAGAACGAGAGTGTCCAACTCTTTAGCCTTCGGGTTCTTTATAACGGGGAGCTCAAAAAGCAATCTTTGCAAAGTATAATGGGTACGCATAAATTTACTTTCAAGTTTCAGGACTAGAGCTGAAATAGCATTCGCATAAGATCTAGTAGTTCTAAGTATAGGAGCATCACCAAGACTTCGATTTCCTACACAATTGGAAAATTCTTGGATACGTTCCTTTCCCATAACATTCCCTGCCCCAAGATAAAAGTTTTAGCATCTAGACTGCCCGTATGTCCAATCTTAGGAGTTAGGCCATCATCTGTTGGTGCCATACTGAAATCACTAATGGTTGCAAGCAAAGGATAGATCTGACGAGAAAAGCGCGAACAAAAAAAGGGCGAATAAAACGGCAATTTTTTGTGAAGTGGGGGAGAGGAAAACGAGAGGAAAATGGCAAATAATGTAAATTACAAGGAAAGAATATTTGTTATTAGGAACCTGGTATATGTTGAAGATCCTCCCCGGCAACGGCGCCAGAAATTCCTTTTGATGCAGCTTGAAGCTACGTCAGTATTTCCCCAAAGAGGAAGGGATGGTGCAGCACAGCGACGGTAGGTATTTCCCTTGGTGATCATACCAAGGTTATCGAACCAGTAGGAGAACCAAGCAACAATACGTAAACGACACCTGCACACGAATAAAAATACTCGCAACCCGACGTATTAAAGGGGTTGTCAATCCCTTTCGGGTAATAGCGCCAGAAATTGGCAAACAGACGTGAGTAAATTGTAGTAGATTGATAGATCGAACGCCAAATAAAATAAAGTGCAGCATGGTATTTTTGTATTTTTGGTTTAATAGATCTGAAAATAAAAGGCAAATAAAATAGATCGCAAAGGCAAATAATATGAGAAAGAGACCCGAGGGCCGTAGGTTCGCAGCTTCTCTCGAAAAAATAGCAAACGGTGGGTAAACAAATTACTGTTGGGCAATTGATACAACTTCAAATAATCATGACGATATCCAGGCAATGATCATTATATAGGCATCACGTCCAAGATTAGTAGACCGACTCCTGCCTGCATCTACTACTATTACTCCACACATCGACCGCTATCCAGCATACATCTAGTGTATTAAGTTCATAGAGAAATGGAATAATGCAATAAAAATGATGCCATGATGTAGAAAAGATCTATTTATGTAGAAATAGACCCCATCGTTTTATCCTTAGTAGCAATGATACATACGTGTCGGTTCCCCTTCTGTCACTGGGATCAAGCACCGTAAGATCGAACCCACTACAAAGCACATCTTCCCATTGCAAGATAAATAGATCAAGTTGGCCAAACAAAACCCAAATATCGGAGAAGAAATACTAGGCTATAAGCAATCATGCATATAAGAGATCAAAGAAGATTCAAATAAATTTCATGGATAAAAAGATATATCTGATCATAAACTCAAAGTTCATCCGATCCCAACAAACACACTGCAAAAAGAGTTACATCATATGGATCTACAAGGGACCATTGAATTGAGAATCAAACGAGAGAGAGGAAGCCATCTACCTACTAACTATGGACCAGAAGGTCTACAAAGAACTACTCACGCATCATCGGAGAGGCACCAATGGAATTGGTGAACCCCTCTGTGATGGTGTGTCGATTGGATCTGGTGGTTCTGGACTCTGTGGTGGCTGGAATTGATTTTCGTTGACTCCCCTAGGTTTTCTGGAATATTGGGGTATTTATAGAGTAAAGAGGCGGTCTGGGGGGCACCCGTGGTGGGCACAACCCACCAGGGCGCGCCTAGGACCCCAGGCGCGCCCTGGTGGGTTGTGTTCCCATCGGAGCACCCCCAGGCGCTTCTCCGGCCCATTGGATGTCTTCTGGACCAAAAAAATCCACAAAAAGTTTCGCTGGATTTGGACCCCGTTTGGTATTGATTACCTGCGATGTAGAAAACATGAAAAAAACAACTGGCATTGGCACTATGTCAATAGGTTAGTACCAAAAAATGATATAAAATGACTATAAAATGATTATGAAACATCCAAGAATGATAATATAACAACATGGAACAATAAAAAATTATAGATACGTTGGAGATGTATCTCACACACGCCTCCCTGTCTGACCGCTCGGCAGGCTGCTTGCATGTGTCCCATCAACTCACGCCCGCTTGCACGGCACACGGGTTGCGTGGTGGCACGTATACTATTTTTCTTTTTTGATGCTCAATTCTACCGCTTTCTATTACTTAACCGAAGCATGCCACGTACATTGTTGGTCTAACGCCCATGGTTCGAATAAATAATCTATTTCCGATATTGGTTCCCAATTATTAATAATCTATCGTTTGTAAGAAGATTACATCAAACTTGTCTCTAATTTGACAAAAAGTACAATACCACAGTCTATTGGTGTCCATATGAAGACATGATAAGTCTCATGTATTTCAACTAAGTTTTGGGTTTACTAGATTTTAAAAATCAAGATGCTCAATGTTCGAAATTTCTTGCATGGGTACTAAACATGCACCCAGGGACACACATATGATTTTCCAATCCATTTTGGTGCACTATCACGTGTGCATGTAGCTCAAATTTGATTTTTTCATATTATTGTTGGAAATATTCCCTTGAGGCAATAATAAAGTGGTTGTTATTATATTTCCTTGTTCATGATAATCGTTTATTATCCATGCTATAATTGTATTGACCGGACACTCAAATACATGTGTGGATACATAGACAAACAACATGTCCCTAGTAAGCCTCTACCAGACTAGCTCATTGATCAAAGATGGCTATAGTTTCCTATCCATAGACATGCGTTGTCATTTGATAATGGGATCACATCATTGGGAGAATGATGTGATGGACAAGACCCAAACTATGAATGTAGCATATCATCGTGTCAAGTTTATTGCTATCGTTTTTTGCATGTCGAGTATATGTTCCTATTACCATGAGATAATGCAACTCACTGACAGCGGAGGAGTACCTTGTGTGTACCAAACGTCGCAATGTAAATGGGTGACTATAAAGGTGCTCTACAGGTATCTCCGACGGTGTCTGCTGAGTTGGCATGGATCAAGACTGGGATTTGTCACTCTGTATGACGGAGGGGGTATCTCCGGGCCCTCTTGGTAATACAACATCACAATGAGCTTGCAAGCAATGTGACTAAATAGTTAGCCACGATATCTTGTATTGTGGAACAAGTAAAGAGACTTTCCAGTAACGAGATTGAACTAGATATGGTGATACCGACGATCGAATCTCGGGAAAGTAACATATCGATAGACAAAGGGAACTACATACAGGATTGGCTGAATTCTTGACATCGAGCTTCGATCGATAAGGATCTTCGTAGAATATGTAGGAACCAATATGGGCATCCAGATCCCGCTATTGGTTATTGACCGTAGAGGTGTCTCGGTCATGTCTGTATAGTTCTCGAACCCGCAGGGTCTACACACTTCATGTTTGGTGACGATATAAGTATAGTTGAGTCAGTATGGTGGTTACCAAAGGTTGTTCTGAGTCCCGGATGAGATCCCGGACATGACGAGGAACTCCCAAATGGTCCGAAGGTGAAGATTGATATATAGGACAAAGGGTATCAGAGTCCGAAAGTGTTCCAGGGGTACCAGGTTATGACCAGGATGACCGAAAGGGGTTTCGGGGGGCCTTGGCAAGTGTTGGGGGACCTCATGGGCCTAAAGGAAGGGGCACACCAGCCCACTAATGGTTATGTGCCCCCTCACCCCGTCATACGAGACAAGGAGGGTTGGTGCGCCCCTCAGGGCTGCCTCCCCCTTGCTTGGGGGGCAAGGCATCTAGGGGGGCACCCAAAACCCATCTAGTGTTTCCTTGTGGCCGTCGGCCCCTCCCTAGGGGAAACCCTAGGGCGCCTCCTCCTCCCGCTTCCCCCCTATATATAGAGGGGTAGAGGGAGGTGTAACACCCCGGATGTAATTTACCTTATTTGTACTCCAACTCTTGCCATTTCCGGCACTAAGTTATTTTATTTCCTGGTTGTCGAGTTTTTGCCTCCGTGTGTTTTGTCTTTGTCATGCATCTCATATCATATCATCATGTGCATTGCATTTGCATACATGTTCGTATCATGCATCCGAGCATTTTCCCCGTTGTCCATTTTGCATTCCGGCGCTCCTATGTCCTTCGGTGCCCTTTCTACCTCTTTTCGTGTGTTGGGGTTAAACGTTTTCGGATTGGACCGAGACTTGTCATGTGGCCTTGGTTTACTATCGGTAGACCGCCTGTCAAGTTTCGTACCATTTGGACTTCGTTTGATACTCCAACGGTTAACCGAGGGACCGAAAAGGCATGTGTGTGTTGCAGACCAACACCCTTCCAAAGTGGCCCAAACCCCACAAAAAACCCCTCCATCACCTAGGTCGTTCGATCACGATCGCGTGTCCGCAAACCGCACCTCATTTGGAGCTTCCTAGCTCCCCCTACCTATAAATCTAGCCCTCCCCCGAAATTTTCGGGTCATTTCTACCCTAGACCTAGCTCCTCCTCCTTCCACCGCGCCGGACGTGTCCGGTCCGGCTGGACAAAGCAGCCGCCGCCGCCCGCGTCCAATCGGAAGGTGCCACATGGCACCGCCCAGTCTCCTCCGCCACGGCCCGCCGCAGCCCCTGGCCGGCCCTCCCGGCCCGCGACCGCGCCCCGCGCCCGCGCCGCTTCCTCCCTCGCCATGCCGCCCGAGCCTGCCGGCGCCGCCCAGCCCGCTCGTCGTCGGTACCGACCTCGCCGACCCCGCTGCCTCACTCCGTCGCCGATGTCGTGCCTCGCCGTCACCAACTCTGGCGCCGACTCCGGCCACCGTCCCCCGCATCGGCCGCACCCCACCTCGCCTCTCCGGTCTCCTTCTTCCTCTCCGGTCGACTCTGGCGAAGCTCTCCGGTGAACATCGTTTTCCACGCCGACGAGATCCAGATCCAGATCCATTTTGCCTCGGTTGACTTTATCGTCCCTAACCTTATTTATTTTGCATTCTTTGACATGCCATAACTTCCTCATCGTAGCTCCGATTCGTGCGTGTAGCATATCAAAATGTTCATCTCGACGAGTACATCATTTCATCTCATTGCATCATTTTCTTTTGATATCATCTTGATGCCTGAAATGCTGTTGGAAGAGGGCTATGTGATGATAATTTCAGATCTGTTTCAGCAAATGCCCTTTTGTCATTTTTGCCATGATTAATATGTGCATGCTATGATCATGAGCTCTACATGTGTTTTGATGTATGACATGCCATCTTTACCGGGGTGTATGCCATGTATTTTTGTGATCTTTGTGGTGAGTCGCACAAGCATGCAAAGTAGCTTACTCAATGATGCTGATTTCAGGGACTTAGAATTTCACTAAGTCCTTGCTCTGTCATTATTTTTATGCCATATGTTCATGTTGTTTCCTAGTGATCTGTGCCTCTTTCGAGCATGATCAGTATGGATGTTTTGTAGATAATCTTGTGCTCTATCCATCCATGTCTTTGTTTACAATTATGGAGCACCCTATCTTGAGTCAATCGAACTCTACTTTTGCTATAAAATGTTCCTGGCAGATTGTTAACATGTTTAGCGATTTTGCCGAGCTTGTTGTAGTTGATCCGTGCATGCTATGCTATTGTTCTTGCCATGTCTAGCTTCTATGCCATGTCTATTTGCTGGGTGTATGTTTAGCTTGTCATGCAATGCCTCATAGTGAGTGCATCGAGCTTGTAAACATGCCTACTCGTTATCTGTTTTGCCATGTTCCAGTTTTTCACTAAGTCTGAATCTGTTTATGTTTTTGCTATGTTCACATGCTTGCAATTGTATTTTCTGATCCCTTTTGGCTCATGGTCACTAAGGGACTTTTGTTATATGCTTAGAGTATCTTCATACCATGCCTTGCTTTGCCATGATATGTTCCTGTACATATAGTTATCGTGCTCTAAACATTGTTTCCTGATGATAAAGTCCTGACTTGCTGTTAATTTCACTAAGTCTAAAACCAGTAATCTTTTGCACTTTTGCCATGCTTGTTTGAACCTGTTATTGGGTGAATTAGCCGTATCTCAGTGTTCATCTTTTTTCAAGCATCATGAGAGGATCCCTTCCATGTATTTTGTTGTCATGTTTGAGTGCAGTAGCTTATTTATCATGATGCATTTAGAAGGCTACTTGTTGTTTATCGCAGACTGGTGCCATATTTGTTTTGCTTGCCATTTCCAAACCGTGCATCCGAATCCGGTGATCTTTATATCGATTTCAACCGAAATCAACTCCTCTTTCCAGTGGCACTCTTGGTTTTCTAAGTTGAGGCCAGGTTCAATCATTTATTGCCAAATCTTGCATATGCATCACATATCGCATCCCGCATATCATACCATGTTTGCATCGTGTTGCTTGAGCATTGCACGTGGTTGATTGTGTTCCTTTTGCTTGTTGTTCTTGCTTGGGTAGAGCCGGGAGACGAGTACATGAACTAGGAGCCCGTTGAGTACGCTTTCGAGGATCAAGGCAACTCTCAGAACTTTGCAGGCAAGATGACCATACCCTCGAAATCACTTCTATCTTTGCTTGCTAGGTGCTCGCTCTTTTGCTATGCCTATGCTACGATACCCACCACTTGCTTATCATGCCTCCCATATTGCCATGTAAAACCTCTAACCTACCTCTTTTCCCTTGGGTTTCCGGAGCCCAAGGGTCATCTTTAGTAACCCCCCCGGGCCAGTGCTCCTCTGAGTGTTGGTCCACCTTGTCAGCCGCCAGTGGCCACCAGGGGCAACTCTGGGCTGGCCTACTGGAAGTTTGGACAATTTGAGTGTGCCCTGAGAACGAGATATGTGTAGCTCCTATCGGGATTTGTCGGCACATTCGGGCGGAGTTGCTGGACTTGTTTTACCATTGTCAAGGATGACTTGTAACCGGGATGCCGAGTCTGATTGGATTGTCTTGGGAGAAGGAATATCCTTCATTGATCGTGGGAGCTTGTGATGGGCTAAGTTGGGACTCCCCTGCAGGGATTTGAACTTTCGAAATCCGTGCCCGCGGTTATGGGCAGATGGGAATTTGTTAATGTCCGGTTGTAGATAACCTGAAACTGAACTTAATTAAAATGCACCAACCGCGTGTGTAACCATGATGGTCTCTTCTCGGCGGAGTCCGGGAAGTGAATACGGTGGTGGAGTAATGCTTGAGTAGGTTGTTCTAGGATCACTTCTTGATCATAGTTGTTCGACCGTGCTTTTGCCTTCTCTTCTCGCTCTCTTTTGCGAATATGTTAGCCACCATATATGCTAGTCGCTTGCTGCAGCTCCACATCATACCTTTACCCTTCCTATAAGCTTAAATTGTCTTGATCGCGAGGGTGTGAGATTGCTGAGTCCCCATGACTCACAGATTACTTCCAAAACCAGATGTAGGGACCGATGATACCGCTCCAGAGGATATGACCGAGCTCAAGTGGGAGTTCGATGAAGACTCTCGTCGTTACTACGTGTCTTTCCCAGATGATTAGTAGTGGTGCCCAGTTGGGGCGATCGGGGACTATGTTGCATTTGGGGTTTATCTTCATTTTTGTTCCGTAGTCGGACCTTGAGTGTATTGGATGAATGTAATGACTTATTTATGTATTTTTGTGACGTGGCGAGTGTAAGCCAACTATGTACCTCTCCCTTTATTTATTTACATGGGTTGTTCTGAAGATTACCTCACTTGCGGCATTGCTTTCAATGCGGTTATGCCTCTAAGTCGTGCTTCGACACGTGGGAGATATAGCCGCATTGAGGGCGTGACAAGTTGGTAATCAGAGCCTTCCCCGACCTTAGGAGCCCCCTGCTTGATCGAATCGCTGGCGTTGTTGAGTCTAGAAAAATGTTTTGAGTCATTTAGGATTATATATATCGGAGAGTTAGGAATTCTTTTTACTCCTCAGTCCCTTCGTCGCTCTGGTGAGGCATCCTGACGTAGAGTTTTGACTCTTCTCTTCTCTTCTCAAATTTCACTAAAAAAATTTAGGATCACGCGGGTATCTTGGAATCGTTCCGATGGTTTTGTGACGAGAACATTGTTCTTGGTGCCTCCTGACATTTAGGGGTTGTGGCAGTGTCCCGGGTAGTTGAGCTCCGAGGTGTTGTCGTCACAATTTTATCGTTGAGATTCTTGAATACCTGAGTTTCGCCGACATCGAAAATCTCTTTTATGCAGTTGTTGGTGAGATAACCTCGACGCCACCCAGTACTGGGGCGGGAGTTCGGGAGTATTGACATAACTCGTATAACGAATGCTTTTCGAAGGTTGAGGTAAATGATTTCCGAAGTTTTCTTGGTTATGTGTTGAAGGATGGATACAGCTGGATGTAGGATTTGCTAGCTTTGGGTGAGATATTATGCTTCCCCTGTATCCCCAACACCTGATTGCATAACCGGAAAGGCAGCTTGTAGCTCTAGTTCTTCTTCCGCGGATATTTGGTTTGTGATTGGGTAATCCTCACCAAGTATTTGTTCTTGTCTGTACCTTGTTGTTTTATTCTTCTACCTCTATCTAAGTGGCTTCTCAATTTATGGAAGTGTGACCATTTCGATTGGAATGCATTCGTTCATTTTGTTCGGATGTGAAGACTATATGTGCAATTTCGATCCATTTGATTCAGCTTAAATATTTGTCTGTCAAGATGCTAATGGATGTCACCCTCTTCAGGATGGCTCCTGCTAAGGGTCAGAATCAGAATCAGGATCCGCCACCACCACCTCCACTTCCGGAGTCATGGCAAGCTGTGATGGCCGCTACCAATGCAAACACGCAGCTAATCATGCAAATTCTACAAGAGCGCAACCAAGGGAACCAAGGCCATGGCAACAATCAGAATCAGTTTGCTACAATCAACCAGTTCCTCGCTAACCAGCCAAAGACCTTCAGCAACTGTGTCGAGGCCTCAGACGCTGATGATTGGCTCGTGGATACCTGCAAGCATTTCAAGTGCAGCAACGTCAGGCCTGAGGACTTTGTCAAGTTTTCCTCCTTCCAACTCAAAGACCAAGCTGCAGAATGGTTTCAACGGTACAAAGATTCCAGAGGAGGCCGTGTGATTACCTGGGATGAATTCCGTCAAGACTTCAAAGCTCATCACATTCCTCAGTGTTGTTGAAAGCAAGCGTGAGGAATTCCGCAACTTGAAGCAAGGCAGCTTGTCTGTTTACCAGTATAACATTCTGTTCCAGAGGCTTGCTCGTTTCGCCAAGCAGGACGTCCCTGACGAGAAGAGCATGATTTATCAGTTCAGGGGTGGCCTCAGAGAAGATCTCCAACTAGCTCTTATCCTTTTTGAGCCGAAGAAGTACGGTGAGTTCTACAATATGGCAATGAAGCAAGAGACTGCTCAACTCAAGTGCGATGCTTCCAAGAAGCGAGTCAGAGATGCAACTCCTTCTTCCTCAACTCAAGTTTCTAAGCAGCAAAAGTATTGGCTGCCTCCTCCTCCGTTCCGTCAGCCTTATCAGCAGAAGAGCAAAGGTAGCAATGGATCTTCCCACCCACCCAACCCAGGCTTTCAGAACAAGACTTCGTCTCAAGCTCCAAGGTCAAGTGCTTCGTATCACCGTCCACTCTCGGAGGTCAAGTGCAACAAGTGTCAGCAGAAGGGTCACTCTGCCAACAAATGCTTCAATCAGAGGCATCTTCCTCCTCCTCCTGTGAGATCTACCAGTACCGCAGTGGTCAAGCATAACCCCAAGCACGCCAAGGTCAACTTGTTGAATGCAGCTCAGGCAGAGGACTCGCCAGATGTGATCATGGGTAACCTTCCTGTTAACGATATTCCTGCAAAAGTTCTTTTTGACACTGGTGCATCGCTTTCTTTTATTTCTACACCTTTGTTGCCAAGCATGATTTTGTGACCGAAAAGATTCCTTTCTCGTTGAAGATTGTGTCCCCAGGCAAGCAAATGACATCTAACAATTGCGTCCCGAATGTTACTATCACGTTGGGCGACTATAAGTTTCTATCCTCTCAAGTGGTCCTTGGTAACTCGGATATTGATCTTATTCTCGGAATGGATTGGCTTTCTAAGCACAAGGCTCAGCTTGATTGTGCTACCAGGCAGATTCAATTGACTCATTTGTCTGAGGATATAATCGTCTTTGCCGCTCGGGATAATACCATCCATCTATTTTTCTCTCAATGAGAAGGGCGAGCTGGATGCCATTTCTCAGAACCCAGTCATTTGCGAATATCAAGACGTCTTTCCAGAAGAGCTTCCAGGAATGCCACCGCACCGGCCAGTTGAATTCGTCATCAATCTTGAGCCTGGCACGGAACCTGTTTGCAAACATCCTTACAAGCTTGGACCTGAAGAGTTGAAGGAACTGAAGAAGCAACTCGATATTCAAGAGCGTATGGGTCTCATCCAACCTAGTTCTTCTCCATGGGGTTGTGGAGTTCTTTTTGTGAAGAAGAAGGATGGAACGGACCGACTTTGTGTCGACTACCGTCCATTGAACAAGAATACCATAAAGAACAAGTACCCACTTCTCAACATCAATGAGCTGTTTGAACAACTCAAAGGTGCTCAAGTATTCTCCAAGCTTGATCTCTGTATGGGCTATCATCAGATTCACATTCGTGAAGAAGATATCCCTAAGACAGCATTCAGAACAAGCTATGGTTCATATCAATACATTGTCATGTCATTCGGCCTCGTCAATGCTCCGCCAACATTCTCTCGCATGATGAGTTTCATCTTCAACGCCTACACAAATGACTCTGTCTTGGTCTACCTCGATGACATTTTGGTCTTTTCCAAGAACAAGGAGGATCATGCCAAGCGCTTGCGTTTGGTGATGGATAAGCTCAGAGAACATCAGTTATATGCAAAGTTTTCAAAGTGCGAGTTTTGGCTCGATGAGGTTCTCTACCTTGGACATATAATCTCTGCCAAGGGCGTAGCGGTGAATCCTGAGAAGGTGTCTGCAATTGTGAATTGGGAACCACCTCAGAACGTGAAGCAACTCCGCAGCTTCCTTGGTCTTCCAAGCTATTGTCGAAGGTTCGTTGAGAACTTCTCTAAGATCGCGAAGCCTCTTTCCAACCTTCTCCAGAAGCACGTGAAGTACGTTTGGTCGCCTGAATGTGACATCGCTTTCAACACCCTGAAAGAGAAATTAGTCACTGCTCCAGTTCTGACACCTCCTGATGAATCCAAACCGTTCGAGGTCTTCTGTGATGCTTCCCTTCAAGGTCTTGCTGCAGTGTTGATGCAAGAGAAGAAAGTTGTGGCTTATACCTCTCTCCAGTTGAAGCCCAACGAAAAGAACTACCCCACTCATGACCTCGAGTTCGCGGCAGTTGTTCATGCTCTTTTAACTTGGAGACATCTCTTATTGGGAAGAAAAGTGGACATCTTCACTGACCACAAGAGTCTCAAGTACATCTTCACTCAGCCTAATCTCAACCTCAGGCAGACTCGTTGGTCGAAATGATTCAAGAGTATAATCCGAGCATCGAATATACTCCAGGCAAGGCCAATGTAATTGCGGACGCATTGAGCAGGAAGGCCTACTGCAACAGTTTGATTCTCAAGCCTTACCAACCCGAGCTTTGTGAAGCTTTCCGCAAACTCAGTCTGCAAGTTTTTCCTCAAGGTTTCCTCACCAACCTCCAAGTCTCTCCTACTTTGGAAGATCAGATTCGTGAGGCTCAACTTCTTGATGCTATGGTGAAGAAGGTGAAGATTGGGATTGCCAAGAGTCAACCGAAGTACAAGTGCTATCGCCTTGATGACAAGGATACTCTATTCTTTGAGGATCGCATTGTTGTGCCTAAAGGTGATCTTCGTAAAGCCATTATGAACGAGGCTCATAGTTCACTCCTCTCTATCCACCCTGGAAGTACAAAGATGTACCATGATCTCAAGCAGTCGTATTGGTGGACTCGAATGAAGCACGAGATTGCTCAGTTCGTGAATGAATGTGATGTCTGCAGAAGAGTGAAGGCAGAACACCGACGACCAGCTGGTCTCCTCCAACCACTTGCCATTCCAGAATGGAAGTTTGACCACATTGAGATGGAATTCGTGACTGGATTTCCAAAGTCCAAGCATGGCAATGATGCTATCTTCGTTGTCATCGACAAACTCACTAAAGTGGCTCATTTCCTTCCTATCAAAGAATCTATCACAACAGATCAATTGGCAGAGCTATATACCTCCCGGATTGTCTCTCTGCACGGTATTCCGCAGTTGATATCTTCAGATCGTGGCAGCATCTTCACCTCGAAGTTTTGGGATTCTTTTCAGAAGGCCATGGGCACCAACATTCGCTTCAGCACAGCTTTTCATCCTCAAACTAGTGTCCAAGTCGAGCGAGTCAATCAAATTCTCAAAGATATGCTCAGGGCTTGCGTCATCTCTTTCGGTATGAAGTGGGAAGATTGTCTTTCGTATGCCGAGTTCTCCTACAACAACAACTTCCAAGTGGGTTCGGGCAAGGCCCCATTTGAGATTCTCTATGGCAGGAAGTGTCGTACTCCTCTTAACTGGTCAGAGACTGGTGAACGCCAAACACCCCAGATGTAATTTACCTTTTTTGTACTCCAACTCTTGCCGTTTCCGGCACTAAGTTATTTTATTTCCTCGTTGTCGGGTTTTTGCCTCTGTGTGTTTTGTCTTTGTCATGCATCTCATATCATATCATCATGTGCATTGCATTTGCATACATGTTCGTATCATGCATCCGAGCATTTTCCCCGTTGTCCGTTTTGCATTCCGGTGCTCCTATGTCCTCCGGTGCCCTTTCTACCTCTTTTCGTGTGTGGGGGTTAAACGTTTTCGGATTGGACCAAGACTTGTCATGCGGCCTTGGTTTACTAACGGTAGACCGCCTATCAAGTTTCGTACCATTTGGACTTCGTTTGATACTCCAACGGTTAACCGAGGGACCGAAAAGGCCTCGTGTGTGTTGCAGCCCAACACCCTTCTAAAGTGGCCCAAAACCCACAAAAAACCCCTCCATCACCTAGGCCGTTTGATGCGGAGCATCCTAAGGTCATCCCCATGGACCTACCATCGTCTCATCAAGTGCCTAGTGGACCCATGACTCCATCACGTGCAAGAGCTCTTGAAACCGAGGTGACATATCTCCTCTCACAATTCCAGTTCGATGCACATGAAGCATGGCTACTACCTCATATGGACACTTTGTGCATACTCAGGTACCATGGAGAAGCTAAGGAGCAAGGACAAGAAGAAGAGGAAGATGGACGAGAAGACGGAGAAGAAGGAGGGCTGAAGCAAAAGTCCCAGCCACCGGATGACCGGCCGGGACCGGACGTCCGGCACCTGAAGCATCAGCCGAGCCCCAGCGAGCGGACGTCCGGTCCAGACCGGACGACCGGTGCCCCTGCACCCGAAGCAAATGAGAGACGTCCGGTCCGAACCAGACGACCGGCACACCTGCATCCGAACCAACATCAGCGGAAGCCCGATGTTTCCGGACGTCCGCCACCCCCATCACAGAGCAGAACCAGCGGACGTTCGTAGGACACCGGACGACCGGCCGTTCCTGAGACACCGGACGACCGGCCACCAGCGGACGTCCGGTACCTGGCTGCATCCAGATTCGGGCCTGAGGCCCATGTACCCCTACTTTCACCCCCATTTGCACTCAGACTATAAATAGACCTCTCCCACCTCCTTTCTAGGGTTAGCAAATGTTTAGCTCATATTTGTGAGAGAGCTTTGCTCATCCACTTGGTTACCTTCTCCTCGGAGAATCGAGCCTCCACCAGAGAAGATCCCCCAAGCGGATTCAAGCCCCCTTTACGGGAAGATCCCCTTGTGGATTCAAGACCTCCTCACGGAGAAGAACCGGTTACCATGTATCGTCCCTAGTTATCCGTGGATTCGTGTATCGTTCTATGTACTCGAGGATCTAGCCCATGTGTGACTTATTCGTGTCGGTTTAGTGATTTCCTCTTGTGTTTTCCTTCCGTTCTTCCCCGTGTTCTTCGTGATTTCCCCGGGATCCGCTCCTTTCGTGAAAGATCGGGCGATTAGGGTCTCTACCCTACATCATCTTGGTATCTAGAGCAAGGTTGATCACGATTTCGGAGCCCCCTCTTCGTTTTCTAGCTTGATTTTGTTGTTTTTCGTCCTAATCCGAAAATCCCCACAAAAATAGCCCCAAAAAATTTTCTTGTGTTTTGTGAGTTTTGATGATGTTTTGTTGGTTTTGATCCGTGAATTTGTTGTGTTGCAAGTGGATCTAGCCATCCCCCACCATCTCCACCTCGAAATCCATCCAAAATCCACGAAATCATATCAATTTTGACCCCGACCCACCGGACGACCGCAACTTACCGGACGTCCGGAGCCGCAGGAACCACCGGACGTCCGACCTTACCGGACGACCGAAACCTCTAAACTGAGCTGAAATTAGCGGATTTCTGACCCTATCGGACGTCCGGCGACCGGACATCCATCCATTTCCGGACGACTGCTACTCTAAAAACTAATTTCGCTCAAATTTTTGTTTAGGCTTCCACCACATCTTCCGCTACACCACCACCGACTTCTGCAAACCTTTCCAATATCCCAGCCCACACCACCACTTACCCGCTACCTACTCCGACACAATTGCTACTTTGAGGTTTGAGAATTTGAGTTGCGGTACTGTATCCTTTTGTGTTTCGGCTATCTAAGTACGGTTCGACATCGACATCACCGCCGCTCATTTTCGCCATGGACGCGTCATCAACAATGACCACCTCGACTACGACTTGGTATTCGTGCCACCATTTTGACACCATACCAGAAGCAAGACCGGTAACCTCATCTTGGTATTGGACATATCACTCTTGCCATTACATTGATAGCCATCATAGCCTTACTCCTTTGCGTTGCTTACCCATCGAGACTAGCCATTGAGTATTGCCGGCAACGACACTTGTGCACATTAGTGATCATACTTCCCATAGCATACATACATACATCATTGTTGCCTATATTGGTATCATCTCTTGTGTCACAAAGTTGTCACCGCATACTCACTTGCTATCTTGGTTCGTCACGCATTGCATGAGAAAAGAGCTCAAACATCAAAGAGCCAAACAAGCTTTTAAGCAAAGAGGAAAGATAAGCAAAGAGCTTTTAAGCAAGAACCATAGCATCATACAACATTAAGATTGTCATACTCGATCATCTTGGATCATATCATAGCAACACCTTGCATAAAACATATTTGGGATAGAAGTCGTTGCATTTTTGCTAAGTAGGTTGTGCACAAGTTCTTGTATCCGCCTATCGTGCAATCGTGCTAGCGTCTCTCTAGTGTTGTGCAACAAGAGCATTTTTGTGGATTCCACATTTTGGCTCACCCTTGGTTGCACAACCCCACTTATCTTTTTGCGCGTGTGTTTCCGTGTACCTTATATGCTTGGTCTACTTGTTACATTGCATCTTGCGAATCTTCTCCAACATTATTGAATCTTGCTTACATTCACATTAAAAATTGTGCCACCATCCTAACCAAGCTCCACCATAAGCTTTTACTTGTGTAGGTGTGAGAAACCGACGAGAATTCGTACCGATTGGGCTATTTCCTTGTCCTACATTGGAGTGATCATTGGTTCACTTTCAACTTAGGTCAAGGTACATTTGGAATTCATTCTTCTCTTTCTACCACTCACATTTGTCTTGGAATGATGGATAGGCCAAGTACTTCTACCAACCCACTCTTCATGGAGCAAGACGACGACATGAACTCCTTCGTCACCAAGAATCACCTCTTTGGTGCACAACGTGCTTTGCATCAAGAGCAACAAGCTATGAGTGAACGCATCGACAACCTTGCCGCCGACTTGCGACTTTCCAAGCAACGTACAAGGGACTACTTCGACCACAAGCTCGACGATCACAAGCAAGAGAATGACACAAGGATGGACGAGATTCGCGCTTTGTTGCTCAACCGCTCTTCTTCCACTTCAAGAAGGAGCCGTTCAAGTCGCCATTCCGACTTTACCCTCTCCGGCTCAAGTACACCGTCTTCAAACACTCTTCGATGTGCCGCGCGCAACGAGCGTCAAGCAAACCTCAATCCACTTTGAGACACCGACACGCAAGAACATTGACGACGTCAAACCGAAGAAGCCTTTGCGCTAGCTCGAGAACGGCAACAACAACGCCAACATGAAGAGGAAGAACGTGCGTGTCTCCACCAACTTGCACAAGATGCCGAGACACAACATCAAGAACAACAACTCAGTGACGCTCAAGCTCTTGCGGCACAACAAGCTCTATGCGATTCGAGTCGAGCCGTTGCCGACTGAGGCCGACAAGCCCGTGAACAAGAGGAAGCACTTCGCGAAGAAATTCACGAACGACAATTTCAAGCTCGCATGCATCGTCTAGTTCCTCCTCGAGCTCGACGAGCTCCTCCACAAGCTCGCCAAGACCATCAAGTTCATCAAGAGAATGAAGTCAATGGAAATCCTCCGCGAGAAGAGCAACACGAGGTTGACAACCATCCACGTCAAGAGCACCATGAGTTGAACAGTCATCTACAACATGGGCGTCATCATCCCCGACCCCAACACAATGAAGAGCAACACTACGGCAAGCTCAAGTTCACCATGCCCAAGTTCAACGGAAGCAACGATCCCGAAGAATACCTTTCATGGGCATTGAAAGTTGACAAGATCTTCCGTTTGCACAACTATGAAGAAGAGAAGAAGATCGCGATGGCATCCCTTGAGTTCCAAGACTATGTCCTCATTTGGTGGGAACAAATCATAGAGCGCCGCGAGGCAAGAGGTGAACCACCCATCACTACTTGGGCACAAATGAAGGATGTCATGAGAGCACGCTTCGTGCCTAACTACTACAACCGCGACCTCTTCAAGAAACTCCAACAACTCAAGCAAGGAACCAAGAGCGTTGAAGAATACTACAAGGAGATGGAGATTGCAATGATAAGAGCCAATGTGACGGAAGATGATGAGCAAACAATGGCACGTTTCTTGAATGGACTCAATCATCCTATCAAGAAGATCGCCGACTTCCAACCATACTCAAATCTCATCGAGCTCGTGCACCAAGCTACCAAAGCGGAACGCCAAGTGCAAGATGATTTCAAGTATGCCAAGTTCTCATCCAAGTCCTACGGTTTCTCCAATAACCAAGCTTCAACGACTCCAACACCGACTACAAGACCCTCTACTTCCAACATCGACAAGTCGACTTCCAAGAAAGCTTCGCCAACTACAAGCAATCCTAATACGAGCAACTTCAAGCCGAGAGCTTCATCATCATCAACCCCTACCGATGAGACCGTCAAGACGAGTTCCCTCAAGTGTTTCACTTGCGGCGGCCGAGGCCACAAGTCCTATGAGTGCACCAACAAGCGCACCATGATCTTCAACGACGATGGCACTTATGATTCCATGAGCGAAGGAGAAATGGAAGCCCTTGAGCAAGTCGCCATGCACCGCCAAGTGAACAATGAAGAAGAACAAGTCTTTTGTGATGAAGACTCAAGTCCCGCACTTGTTGTCTCCAAAGTCTTGACTCTCCAACATCACCAAGAAGAAGACCAACGATGCCACATATTCCACACCAAGGCCGGCATCAATGGACGATCCGTCAAGGTCATCATCGATGGAGGGAGTTGTCACAATCTCGCAAGTGAAGAACTTTGCTCCAAGCTCCAATTGCCCAAGACGAAGCACCCACATCCATACAAAGTGCAATGGCTTAGTGACTCCGGCACCATCCAAGTCGAGCACCGAGTGCAAGTCTCCTTCAAATCGGCGCCTACGAAGACACCTTGGAGTGCGACGTCATCCCAATGACCGTTTGTCATCTTCTCCTTGGACGGCCATGGCAATTCGATAGAGGAGTCGTCCACAATGGGCGTACAAACCACTATAGCTTCAAGATGCAAGGAAAGGAGTTTGTGTTACGCCCTATGTCTCCAAGCCAAGTGATCGCCGATAAGCAAGCCACCCATCGTGGAGAGAATGGTGAGAGAGTGAGCCACCAAAAAGAGAGTGAGCGCCACAAGCCCAAATTGAGTGCCTCCACGATGAGCGAAAACAAGAACCTAGTTCTATTTGCCACCAAACGTGAGATGAGAGAAGTGTGTGAGAACCCATCTAGTGTCCTACACTACGTCCTCGTGTGCAAGGACAATGCACCACAAACTAACACTTCTCACACTCTTCCTCTAGTGTTGTCTTCTCTTTTGCAGGAATTTCAAGATGTTTTCCCCGATGAGCTACCTCCGGGACTACCTCCACTACGAGGCATTGAGCACCGCATCGACCTCATCCCCGGAGCACCGCTTCCGAACAAAGCTCCCTACCGCGTCAACCCCGAAGAAACCAAAGAAATTCAAAGGCAAGTAAAGCATCTCATAGACCATGGACATGTGCGTGAAAGTTTGAGCCCTTGTGCCGTACCGGTCATTCTTGTGCCAAAACGTGACGGTAGTTTTCGCATGTGCTCCGATTGTAGACCTATCAATGCTATCACCGTTCGTTATAGGTATCCCATTCCACGCCTAGATGATATGCTAGATGAGCTTAGTGGTGCCACTATATTTTCCAAAATTGATCTTAAGAGTGGTTACTATCAAATCCGCATACAAGAGGGCGATGAATGGAAAACCGCCTTCAAAACCAAGTTTGGTTTGTATGAGTGGTTAGTCATGCCTATGGGTCTCTCGGAAGCACCGGGCACTTTTATGCGCCTTATGAATCATGTCTTTCGCCCTTACATTGGTATATTTGTTGTGGTTTACTTCGATGACATTCTTGTGTTTAGCAAATCTATCAAAGAGCATGTCACCCATGTCCGCACCGTTTTGCAAACTCTTAGGAAAGAGCGTCTCTATGCTAATATGGAGAAATGCCTTTTTGGTGTTGATAAGCTCGTTTTCTTGGGTTTTGTTGTCTCTTCTAAGGGTGTTCATGTAGATGAGTCCAAGATCAATGCTATTAAGACTTGGCCGCAACCAACCAACTTGCATCAAGTGCGTAGTTTCCTTGGTCTTGCGGGTTTCTATCGTCGCTTTGTGAAGGATTTTAGCACCATTGCTTCGCCTTTGCATGCTTTGAGCAAGAAGAATGCGCCGTTTGTTTGGGGACCATCCCAAGATACCGCATTCAATGAGCTTAAGAATTTGCTTACTCATGCTCCCGTGCTTGCTTTACCCAACTTCGACAAGCCTTTTGAGATTCATTGCGATGCTAGCGGTAATGGCATAGGAGGTGTGTTAACGCAAGAGAAGCGCCCCATAGCTTACTTTAGTGAGAAACTTTCCGGAGCGCAACTCAACTATCCCATCTATGACAAAGAGCTATATGCTTTAGTCCGCGTTTTACATGAATGGGAACATTACCTTCGTCCCCATGAGTTTATCATTCATACCGATCATGAGACTCTCAAGTATCTTAAGGGTCAAACTAAGTTGAACAAGCGTCATGCTAAATGGAGTGAATTCATTGAGTCTTTTCCCTATGTCATCAAGTACATCAAGGGTAAAGAAAACATCGTAGCGGATGCTCTTTCCCGCATATGCATGCTAGTCACGCAACTTGAGTTAGATGTCATTGGCTTCGAGCATATCAAAGAATTGTATGAGCATGATGAAACTTTTGCCACTCCTTATGCCAAGTGTTTGTCGAATACATCTTGGGAACGCTATTACATCAAAGACGGCTATCTTATGAGAGCTAACAAACTTTGCATCCCCAAGTCGTCCCTTCGTTTGTTGCTTTTGCAGGAATCACATGGAGGAGGCTTAATGGGACATTTCGGACGCGACAAGACGTTCGCCACGCTCTCGAAGAGCTACTTTTGGCCAAAGATGTTTCGGGACGTCAATCGCTTCACCAACCGATGTTCGACATGCCGCAAAGCTAAGTCCAAAGCTCAATCTCATGGCCTCTATATGCCTCTACCGATTCCATACCAACCATGGGAAGACATTAGCATGGACTTCGTACTTGGTTTGCCTAGGACTCGCAATGGGAAAGATTCTATATTTGTCGTTGTGGACCGTTTCTCAAAAATGGCACATTTTATTCCTTGTAACAAGATAGACGATGCTTCACATGTTGCTAATCTCTTTTGTAGGGAAATATTGCGTCTACATGGTGTGCCAAAGACTATCGTCTCGGACCGCGACGTCAAGTTCTTGAGTTACTTTTGGAAGACCTTATGCGCCAAGCTCGGAATCAAGCTTCTATTCTCCACGGCCTATCATCCACAAACCGATGGCCAAACGGAGGTGACAAACCGCACGCTCTCCACCCTTCTTCGCGTGCTAATCAAGAAGAACATCAAGGAGTGGGAGGAGTGCTTACCCATCGCCGAGTACGCCTACAACCGCGCAAGACATTCGACTACCGGCAAGTCCCCCTTCGAGGTTGTCTACGGTTTCAACCCGTTGTCCCCATTGGACATCCTACCTCTACCACTCCACGAGCGCACAAACATGGACGCGAGTGACCGAGCCAACCACCTCAAGAAGATGCATGAAGATACAAGGCACACCATTGAGCTCCAAGTACAACGACTCGCGACCAAGCTCAACGTCAACAAGAATCACATGATATTCAACATTGGAGATCTTGTGTGGCTACACCTTCGCAAGGAACGCTTCCCCAACGAATGCAAGTCCAAGCTACTACCACGAGCCGATGGACCATTCAAGGTGCTTGCACGCTACAACAACAACGCATACAAGATCGACATCCCACGTGACAAGTACTCCGTGAGCGACATCTTCAACGTCAAAGATCTCTCCCCGTACCATGGTGATGAGGATTTCGATCCGAGGTCGGATCTTCCCCAAGGGAGGGGAGATGATGCGGAGCATCCCAAGGTCATCCCCATGGACCTACCATCGTCTCATCAAGTGCCTAGTGGACCCATGACTCGATCACGTGCAAGAGCTCTTGAAACCGAGGTGACATCTCTCCTCTCACAATTCCACTTCGATGCACATGAAGCATGGCTACTACCTCATATGGACACTTTGTGCATACTCAGGTACCATGGAGAAGCTAAGGAGCAAGGACAAGAAGAAGAGGAAGATGGACGAGAAGACGGAGAAGAAGGAGGGCTGAAGGAAAAGTCCCAGCCACCGGACGACCGGCCGGGACCGGACGTCCGGCGCCTGAAGCATCAGCCGAGCCCCAGCGAGCGGACGTCCGGTCCAGACCGGGCGACCGGTGCCCCTACACCCGAAGCAAACGAGCGGAAGTCCGGTCCGGACCGGACGACCGGCGCACTTGCATCCGAACCAACATCAGCGGAAGCCCGACGTTTCCAGACGTCCGGCACCCCCATCACAGAGCAGAACCAGCGGACGTCCGGAGGACACTGGACGACCGGCCGCTCCTGAGACACCGGACGACCGGCCACCAGTGGACGTCCGGTACCTGGTTGCGTCCAGATTCGGGCCCGAGGCCCATGTACCCCTACTTTCGCCCCCATTTCCACTTAGACTATAAATAGACCTCTCCCACCTCCCTTCTAGCGTTAGCAAATGTTTAGCTCATATTTGTGAGAGAGCTTTGCTCATCCACTTGGTGACCTTCTCCTCGGAGATTCGAGCCTCCACCGGAGAAGATCCCCCAAGCGGATTCAAGCCCCCTTTACGGGAAGATCCCCTTATGGATTCAAGACCTCCTCATGGAGAAGAACCGGTTACTGTGTATTGTCCCTAGTTGTCCGTGGATTCGTGTATCGTTCTATGTACTCAAGGATCTAGCCCATGTGTGACTTATTCGTGTCGATTTAGTGATTTCCTCTTGTGTTTTCCTTATATTCTTCCCCATGTTCTTCGTGATTTCCCCGGGATCTGCTCCTTTCGTGAAAGATCGGGTGATTAGGGTCTCTACCCTACATCACCGTTCGATCACGATCATGTGGCCGCAAACCGCACCTCATTTGGAGCTTCCTAGCTCCCCCTACCTATAAATCTAGCCCTCCCACGAAATTTTCGGGTCATTTCTACCCTAGACCTAGCTCCTCCTCCTTCCGCCGCGCCGGACGTGTCCGGTCCGGCCGGACAAAGCAGCCACCTACGTCCAATCGGAAGGCGCCACGTGGCACCGCCCAGTCTCCTCCGCCGCGGCCCACCGCAGCCTGTGGCCGACCCTCCCGGCCCGCGACCGCGCCCTGCGCCCGCGCCGCTTCCTCCCTCGTTGCGCCGCCCGAGCCTGTCGGCGCCGCCTAGCCCGCTCGTCGCCGACACCGACCTCGCCGACCCCGTTGCCTCACTCCGTCGCCGATGCCGCGCCTCGCCGTCACCAACTCCGGTGCCGACTCCGGCCACCGTCCTCCGCATGAGCCGCACCCCCACCTCGCCTCTCCGGTCGACTCCGGCGAAGCTCTCCGGTGAACATCATTTTCCGCGCCAGCGAGATCCAGATCCATTTTGCCTCGGTTGACTTTTTCGTCCCTAACCCTATTTATTTTTCATTCTTTGACATGCCATAACTTCCTCATCGTAGCTCCGATTCGTGCGTGTAGCATATCAAAATGTTCGTCTCGACGAGTACATCATTTCATCTCATTGCATCATTTTCTTTTGAGCTCATCTTGATGCCCAAAATGCTGTTGAAAGAGGGCTATGTGATGATAATTTCAGATCTGTTTCAGCAAATGCCCTTTTGTCATTTTTGCCATGATTAATATGTGCATGCTATGATCCTGAGCTCTACATGTGTTTTGATGTATGCCATGCCATCTTTACAGGGGTGTATGCCATGTATTTTTGTGATATTTGTGGTGACTAGCACAAGCATGCAAAGTAGCTTACTCAATGATGCTGATTTCAGGGACATAGAATTTCACTAAGTCCTTGCCATGTCATTATTTTTATGCCATATGTTCATGTTGTTTCCTAGTGATCGGTGCCTCTTTTGAGCATGATCAGTAAGGATGTTTTGTATATAATGTTGTGCTCTATCTATCTATGTCTTTGTTTGCAATTATGGAGCACCCTAGCTTGAGTTAATCGAGCTCTAATTTTGCTATAAAATGTTCCTGGCAGATTGTTAACATGTTTAGCGATTTTGCCGAGCTTGTTGTAGTTGATCCGTGCATGCTATGTTGTTGTTCTTGCCATGTCTAGCTTCTATGCCATGTCTATTTGATGGGTGTATGCTTAGCTTTTAATGCAATGCCTCGTAGTGAGTGCATCGAGCTCGTAAACATGCCTACTCGTTATCATGCTTGCAATTGTATTTTCTGATCCCTTTGACTCATGGTCACTAAGGGACTTTTGTTATATGCTTAGAGTAGCTTCATACCATGCCTTGATTTGCCATGATATGTTCATGTAGCATATAGTTATCGTGCTCTAAACATTGCTTCCTGACTATAAAGTCCTGACTTGCTGTTAATTTCACTAAGTCTGAAACCAGTAATCTTTTGCACTTTTGCCATGCTTGTTTGAACCTGTTATTGGGAGAATTAGCCGTAGCTCAATGTTCATCTTTTGTCAAGCATCATGAGAGGATCCCTGCCATGTATTTTGTTGTCATGTTTGAGTGCAGTAGCTTATTTATCTTGATGCATTTAGAAGGCTACTTGCTGTTTATCGCAGACCGGTGCCATATTTGTTTTGCTTGCCATTTCCAAACCGTGCATCCAAATCCGGTGATCTTTATATCGATTTCAACCAAAATCAACTCCTCTTTCCAGTGGAGATCTTGGTTTTCCAAGTTGAGGCCAGGTTCAATCATTACTTGCCAAATCTTGCATATGCATCACATATCGCATCCCGCATATCATACCATGTTTGCATCATGTTGCTTGAGCATTGCACGTGGTTGATTGTGTTCCTTTTGCTTGTTGTTCTTGCTTGGATAGAGCCAGGAGACGAGTACGTGAACGAGGAGCCCGTTGAGTACGCTTTCGAGGATCAAGTCAACTTTGAGAACTTTGCAGGCAATATGACCATACCCTCGAAATCACATCTATCTTTGCTTGCTAGATGCTCGCTCTTTTGCTATGCCTATGCTACGATACCCACCACTTGCTTATCATGCCTCCTAGATTGCCATGTCAAATCTCTAACCCACCTTGTCCTAGCAAACCGTTGTTTGGCTATGTTACCGCTTTGCTCAGCCTCTCTTATAGCACTGCTAGTTGCAGGTGAAGTTTGGAGATTGTTCCTTGTTGGAACTTGTTTATTGTTGGGATATCACCATATTATCTTGTTTATCTTAATGCACATATATACTTGGTAAAGGGTGGAAGGCTCGGACTTATGGCTAGTGTTTTGTTCCACTCTTGCCACCCTAGTTTCCGTCATATCGGTGTTATGTTCCCAGATTTTGCGTTCCTTACACGGTTGGGTTATAATGGGAACCCCTTGATAGTTCGCCTTGAATAAAACTCCTCCAGCAATGCCCAACCTTGGTTTTACCATTCGCCACCTAGCCTCTTTTTCCCTTGGGTTTCTGGAGCCCAAGGGTCATCTTTATTAAACCCCCCCCCCCCGGGCCAGTGCTCCTCTAAGTGTTGGTCCACCTTGTCAGCCGCCGGTGGCCACCAGGGGCAACTCTGGGTTGGCCTACCAGAAGTTTGGACAATCCGAGTGTGCCCTGAGAACGAGATATGTGCAGCTCCTATCGGGATTTGTCGGCACATTCGAGCGGTGTTGCTGGACTTGTTTACCATTGTCGAGGATGTCTTGTAACCAGGATGCCGAGTCTGATCGTATTGTCTTGGGAGAAGGAATATCCTTCGTTGACCGTGAGAGCTTGTGATGGGCTAAGTTGGGACTCCCCTGCAGGGATTTGAACTTTCGAAAGTCGTGCCTGCGGTTATGGGCAGATGGGAATTTGTTAATGTCCGGTTGTAGATAACCTGAAACTGAACTTAATTAAAATGCACCAACTACGTGTGTAACCATGATGGTCTCTTCTCGGCGGAGTCCAGGAAGTGAACACGGTGTTGGAGTAATGCTTGACGTAGGTTGTTCTAGGATCACTTCTTGATCATAGTTGTTCGACCATGCTTTTGTCTTCTCTTCTCGCTCTCTTTTGCGAATATGTTAGCCACCATATATGCTAGTCGCTTGCTGCAGCTCCACATCATACCTTTACCCTTCCTATAAGCTTAAATAGTCTTGATCGCGAGGGTGTGAGATTGCTGAGTCCCCGTGACTCACAGATTACTTCCAAAACCAGATGCAGGGACCGATGATACCGCTCCAGAGGATATGACCGAGCTCAAGTGGGAGTTCGATGAAGACTCTCGTCGTTACTACGTGTCTTTCCCAGATGATTAGTAGTGGTGCCCAGTTGGGGCGATCGGGGACTATGTTGCATTTGGGGTTTATCTTCATTTTTGTTCCGTAGTCAGACCTTGAGTGTATTGGATGAATGTAATGACTTATTTATGTATTTGTGTGACGTGGCGAGTGTAAGCCAACTATGTACCTCTCCCTTTATTTATTTACATGGGTTGTTGTGAAGATTACCTCACTTGCGGCATTGCTTTCAATGCGGTTATGCCTCTAAGTCGTGCTTCGACACGTGGGAGATATAGCCGCATCGAGGGCGTGACAAGTTGGTAATCAGACCCTTCCCCGACGTTAGGAGCCCCCTGCTTGATCGAATCGCTGGCGTTGTTGAGTCTAGAAAAAATGTTTTGAGTCATTTAGGATTATATATATCGGAGAGTTAGGAATTCTTTTTACTCCTCAGTCCCTTCGTCGCTCTGGTGAGGCATCCTGACGTAGAGTTTTGACTCTTCTCTTCTCAAATTTCACTAAAAAAAATTGGATCACGCGAGTATCTTGGAATCATTCCGATGGTTTTGTGACGAGAACATTGTTCTTGGTGCCTCCTGACATTTAGGGGTTGTGGCAGTGTCCCGGGGAGTTGAGCTCCGAGGTGTTGTCGTCACAATTTTATCGTTGAGATTCTTGAATACCTGAGTTTCACCGACATCGAAAATCTCTTTTATGCAGTTGTTGGTGAGATAACCTCGACGCCACCCAGTACTGGGGCGGGAGTTCGGGAGTATTGCCATAACTCGTATAACGGATGCTTTTCAAAGGTTGAGGTAAATGATTTCCGAAGTTTTCTTGGTTATGTGTTGAAGGATGGATACAGCTGGATGTAGGATTTGCTAGCTTTGGGTGAGATATTATGCTTCCCCTGTATCCCCAACACCTGATTGCATAACCGGAAAGGTTTGGGAGTTTCATAAGTGGGAATTCTTGTAGCTCTAGTTCTTCTTCCGCGGATATTTGGTTTGTGATTGGGTAATCCTCACCAAGTATTTGTTCTTGTCCGTACCTTGTTGTTTTATTCTTCTACCTCTATCTAAGTGTCTTCTCAATTTATGGAAGTGTGACCATTTTGATTGGAATGCATTCGTTCATTTTGTTCGGATGTGAAGACTATATGTGCAATTTCGATCCATTTGATTCAGCTTAAATATTTGTCTGTCAAGATGCTAATGGTGTCACCCTCTTCAGGATGGCTCCTGCTAAGGGTCAGAATCGGAATCAGGATCCGCCACCACCACCTCCACCTCCGGAGGCATGGCAAGCTGTGATGGCCGCTACCAATGCAAACACGCAGCTGATCATGCAAATTCTGCAAGAGCGCAACCAAGGGAACCAAGGCCATGGCAACAATCAGAATCAGTTTGCTACACTCAACCAGTTCCTCGCTAACCAGCCAAAGACCTTCAGCAACTGTGTCGAGGCCTCAGACGCTGATGATTGGCTCGTGGATACCTGCAAGCATTTCAAGTGCAGCAACGTCAGGCCTGAGGACTTTGTCAAGTTTTCCTCCTTCCAACTCAAAGACCAAGCTGCAGAATGGTTTCAACAGTACAAAGATTCCAGAGGAGGCCGTGTGATTACCTGGGATGAATTCCGTCAAGACTTCAAAGCTCATCACATTCCTCAGAGTGTTGTTGAAAGCAAGTGTGAGGAATTCCGCAACTTGAAGCAAGGCATCTTGTCTGTTTACCAGTATAACATTCTGTTCCAGATGCTTGCTCGTTTCGCCAAGCAGGACGTCCCTGACGAGAAGAGCATGATTTATCAGTTCGGGGGTGGCCTCAGAGAAGATCTCCAACTAGCTCTCGTCCTTTTTGAGCCGAAGAAGTACGATGAGTTCTACAATATGGCAATGAAGCAAGAGACTGCTCAACTCAAGTGCGATGCTTCCAAGAAGCAAGTCAGAGATGCAACTCCTTCTTCCTCAACTCAAGTTTCTAAGCAGCAAAAGTATTGGCTGCCTCCTCCTCCGTTCCGTCAGCCTTATCAGCAGAAGAGCAAAGGTAGCAATGGATCTTCGCACCCACCCAACCCAGGCTTTCAGAACAAGACTTCATCTCAAGCTCCAAGATCAAGTGCTCCGTATCACCGTCCGCTCTCGGAGGTCAAGTGCAACAAGTGTCAGCAGAAGGGTCACTATGCCAACAAATGCTTCAATCAGAGGCGTCTTCCTCTTCCTCCTCCTGTGAGATCTGCCAGTACCGCAGTGGTCAAGCATAACCCCAAACACGCCAAGGTCAACTTGTTGAATGCAGCTCAGGCAGAGGACTCGCCAGATGTGATCATGGGTAACCTTCCTGTTAACGATGTTCCTGCAGAAGTTCTTTTTGACACTGGTGCATCATTTTCTTTTATTTCTACACCATTTGTTGCCAAGCATGATGTAACTCCCTCGATGCGACTATATCTCCTACGTGTCGAGGCACGACTTAGAGGCATAATCGCATTGAAGGCATATGTCGCAAGTGAGGTAATCTTCACACAACCCATGTAATATAATAAGGGAAAGAGATACATAGTTGGCTTACAATCGCCACTTCACACAATTACATGAATAAAGCATTACATCATCCAGATACAATCAAGGTCCGTCTACGGAACCAAAATAAAAGAAGAACCCCAAATGCGACAAAGGTCCCCGATCGACCCCAACTGGGCTCCACTACTGATCAACTAAAACGAAACAACACAAAGGGCAAGATCTTCATCGAGCTGCTCCTTGAGCTTGGTTGCGTCTCCTGCTCGATAATATAGGCACCTGCAAACTGGTTTTGGAAGTATCTGTGAGCCACAGGGACTCAGCAATCTCGCACCCGCGAGATCAAGACTATTTAAGCTTATAGGAAGGATGGAGTAATGAGGTGGAGCTGCAGCAAGCGACTAGCATATATGGTGGCTAATCGCAAAAGAGAGCGAGAAGAGAAGGCAAAGCACGGTCGATAAAGGTATGATCAAGAAGTGATCCTGGACTACCTACGTCAAGCATAACTCCAACAACCGTGTTCACTTCCCGGACTCCGCCGGAAAGAGACCATCACGGTTACACACGCGGTTGATGTATTTTTAATTAAGGTCAACTTCGGGTTTTCTACAACCGGACATTAACAAATTCCCATCTGCCCATAACCGCGGGCACGGCTTTCGAAAGTTCAAATCCCTGCAGGGGTGTCCCAACTTAGCCCATGACAAGCTCTCACGGTCAACGAAGGAATAGACCTCCACCCGAGACATTCCGATCAGACTCGGTATCCCGGTACAACAAGACATTTCGACAGGGTAAAACTAAACCAGCAACACCGCCCGAATGTGCCGACAAATCCCGATAGGAGCTGCACATATCTCTTTCTCAGGGCACACTCAGATTGTCCTAGGTACGGGTAGGCCAGCCCAGAGTTGCCCCTGGTAGCCACCGGTAGCTGACAGGTGGACCAACACTCAGAGGAGCACTGGCCCGGGGGGGTAAAATAATGATGACCCTTGGGCGCGCGACCCCCAAGGGAAAAAAAAGGCTAGGTGGCAAATGGTAAAACCAATGTTGGGCATTGCTGGAGAAGCTTTACTTAAGGCGAACTGTCAAGGGGTTCCCATTATAGCCCAACCGCGTAAGGGACGCAAAATCCGGGAACATAACACCGATATGACGGAAACTAGGGCGGCAAGAGTGGAACAAAACACCAGGCATAAGGCCGAGCCTTCCACCCTTTACCAAGTATATAGATGCATTAATTAAATAGATATATTGTGATATCCCAACAAGTAAACATGTTCCAACAAGGAACAACATCTCCATGTTCCAACAAGGAACAAACTTCGATCTTCACCTGCAACTAACAACGCTATAAGAGGGGCTGAGCAAGCGGTAACATAGCCAATCAACGGTTTGCTAGGACATGGTGGGTTAGAGGTTGAACATGGCAATTTGGGTGGCTGACAAGCAAGTGGTAGGCATCGTAGCATTGGCATGGCAAAAGAGCGTGCAAACTAGCATAGCAAAGATAGTAGTGATTTCGAGGGTATGATCATCTTGCCTGAAATCCCGCAAGGAAGAAGAACGAGTCCATGAAGAAGACAAACGGACGTAGTTGAACGGATCCTCACAAACGCGACGTTATCGGAACCAACCCGAAGAAGCAATCACCGGAAAAGAAGCACACAACATAGTAAATAACCAACACATCAACATGGCATGATGCACAATCGAGTATGAGGCATGTCCGGTTTAATGAAGCATGGCATGACAAAGTGCAACAAACAACACTACAAATTAAGTGGAGCTCAATACGCAACGAGTTGCATATTGATGAAACACCACGACCCGTTATTTAGTTTGATCTCGTTTATGTACTCAACAATATTAAATGTTGGTTAACATGGCAAGAGGGTGAAGCAAAGTAAAACTACCTATCTAGTCAAGTTTAAATGAGGCCGGAAGCAACGAACAACAATTTCGGAAACTCCTCATGAGCATAAATTAGGTTTGGTACTGTTCTGCCCTAAACAATATTTTAGAGTTGTTAAACATGCAAGATGATGCCACCATGTTAAACTAGGCAAAATTCTACCCCATTTACATATAAAGTTTATTAAAATTGGAGTTACGGTTATTTAGTTATGAAATAAAGCATTTTAGCATGGCATAGGAGCAAATTAATGCAAACAGCATTTTTATCATCTCAAACATAGATGAAAGTTGGATATTATTAATCTACACAAAATTCTGAGCAAGTTTCATATATAAAACATTTTAATCCGATGCAGGGTTCGTGAGTTATTAAATGCATGAACATGAGGGTCTAATCTGCAAAACTGGCAATCTCTGGATAAATAGCTAAATTCGTAGAACTGGGAAAAACATGGCACGGGCCGCATCTGAACAGTGCACTGGGCAAGCCCAACGGCAGGGAAAAAAAATAACAAGAGGAGGGGGCGTTGGGCGCGGCTCACCCAGTGGGCCTTGGCCCGGTCGACAGCAGAGGGAGGCCGGCTTGGGGCGCTGGGCCTCGTGCGGCGGAGGGGAGCAGCTGGGCCTGGGCGCAGCCAACGCACGCAGGCGACACGCGGTCAATGTGGAGCGGGGCGAAGTGGACCGAAGCAGAGGAGGCCGCTGGGCCGGGGCTTGCGGGCCCACGTGGCTGGTGGAGGAGGCCCACGGGGGGGGAGGGGGGGTCAACGACTGCAGTCGGGATCGGGGCTCCTCCCGATCCGTCCCGGACGGCGAGGTCATGCGGCGGCGGAGTCGCGGCGATGCGGGCGATGCGGAGAGCCGCGGATCTGGATGGGATCCACCGGATCCGTCCGTTCCCGGCGACAGGAGGAGGTGGGGCGGCGAGCTCAACGCCGGTGGCGACGAAGCTCCGCGGCGCGGCGGTGGTTCCCTGCGGGGCAATAGAGAGCGAGCGAGAAGCCATGAGGGAGAGGGAGAAGGAAGGAGAAAGAAGGAGAGGGCGGCGGGGCGGCACTGGCCTGGGGACTCGACGACCTGACGGCGGCGACGAGGCTCGCCGGCGACGGAGAACTCCGGCGGCGCAGATCGGGATGCTCGGGGAGGAATCGGCGAGCGCACGGGCGCGGGAGGCTGGGGCGCCTCGGGCCCAGATGGGCTTCGCGGGCCTGGCCCGGGCCTGGGCGGGCCACGACGGGGGGAAGCCACCAGGGGACGCGTGGCGAACGGGGAGTGGGCGCGGGGACGCCTCCGCTGACCTGGCGGCGGCGCGAGGTGGTGGCTGGCGGCGGGGGCAGCGCCAAGTGGCGGAGAAGGAGAGGGCCGGCGCGGAAATTGAGGAGGGAGAGGGCTAGAGGTAGGTGGGGGGCTAGGGGCTGCCCAAAATGGACTAGGAGGTCCATATATAGCAGGGGGCTAGGGTTAGAGGGGGGTTTGCTCCGTTTTCGGACCGTACGATCGGCATCGGATGGCTCCGGAGCGGAGAGGGTCTAGGTGAGTGGATAGTGGGCTGTGAAGAGTAGTTGGGCTGAGAGGAGAGAAGAGAAAAACAGCCCGGCGGTAGTTTCCGGAGACCGAAAACGTCCGACGTTTTGACCGGCTACTATTGCCGCTACATTAATCTGTTGGGGCGTCAAACGAACTCCGATTGCGATGAAACTTGACAGGCGGTCTGTCTACACTATAACAAGACCGCACGTCAACTCTCATCCCATTCCGAGAACATTTTCCGGCCACTTATAAAATACTATTTCGGACATGCCGCGGGCGCGTGCAAGTGTGTCTGGGCTCAGAACGGACAACGGAAGGAACGAGGAGACCGGGACGGATGCAAGTTTTGAAAACATGATGATGCAATGCACATGGTGACATGATGAAATGCAACACGCAAGCCAATGACAAGACAACAACAACGAATAACTGAACGACACCTGGCACATCGGTCTCGGGGCGTTACAACACTCCACCACTACGAGAGGATCTCGTCCCGAGATCTAGAATGGCACCGGAGGGGCAACGGAAAAGAAAGAGAAGAGGTAAAACTAAGTTGCTTCTTTTACAAATGAGTGAAACCAAAGAACCTTGCGAGGTTGAACAAATTCGAGAAAAGAATACCACGAAGGTGAACTAGGTCGAAAACACTACGTTAGAAATAGGGACAAAGAGCATTTGCGAAAAACCTTGAGGTTGAAGGGAAGATATATATTGGAACCACTCCGGTTAAGGAAGGGGATCAAGGAAGACCAAATTCGGGCAGCACTCCGGTTGAAAAGAGATGCAAGGCTTGATAAGGCGAAAAGAACTTGAACAAAGGGGCACAACACTCCGGTTAAATAGACAATCATGAAAAGAACATGATATTTGACAAAACGAGATGATGGATGAATATAGCAACAAAACAAAGCCTCCGAAATGAAATGAAAGAGTGGAATTGGAATGAATGGAGGGAAACAAGATCTCGAGGGAGCACACTTATAACAAAAGCTAGAACGGAGTTGTTGGAAAAACCAACAACGAAAATAATAAGCTTGATATGGTCTTATGGAATACAACTCAATTTATGAGGTGACAACCTGCCACTCACGGGAAGAAGAATTGGATTGGAATGAACAAAGAGACGCGAACGCTATTTCACCGGGAGGATAAATGAAGAACTTGGGTCCTTTATGAGCACCATAGATAGCAACAACCTTAGGGAAGGCTTTAGGTGAAATATAACCCAAGATAGCTCCAATGACGAGATTGATGGATTTTAAAATATCTCATTCATGACAACATGTGAATCATGAAACATGAATTCAAAATATCAAGAATGACATAATACCACCTCCAATGATACGGAAGAAAGAATTGCACTCCAGATAGCAAGATGAAGAAAGCTTGAGCTCCTTTTGAAAGGAATCTCAATGAACACTTGGAGAAAGAATTAAATCCTTGATGAACCATCATGTAGAACCTTCACGAAGAACTCCGGTCAGAAAAGAATCATCAAACGAAAGGAAAGAGAAGTTGAAAACACAAGGTCAAACCTTGTAATGATTTAGATGGATCTCTGTGATATTTAGAGCTTGGAACTCCGGGAAAGAAAAATGAATCAAGTGAAACCGAGAATTTTAAGGGCCTCCGGAATAAAGAATTGATCACTTGGATGAACAAGAATAAGAATTATGTTATGCTTATCCTTCACCAATTTAAATTGATGACAAGCAACGGATTTGGCATACCACTTATTCTTGTAGAAAGGATTAAGAGAGATATGGCGTAAACTTGAGAAGGTCTTCAACGAGCCACCGGTAGGATTTGGAAAGAACGAATGAATTGATATGATAACAAAGAAAGAGAACTCTTGAACGAACCACCGTAAGAATTGAAATTGAACGTAGCAAATGCACAAATCACCGGGAAGAATTGCAAAATGGATGAAGATACTTTAGGGTATTTAGATACATGAGAACGAAGAGAGCACGAGCCGATTAAAGATCACTTGAAGAAGGCACCGGTAAGATCGGAGAATGATAACTGCAAACTGAGAATGAATAAATCTGAATTGATGGACTCCGGATGACAAACTGAGAAGACTCTTGAATAACTCCGGATGGATGAAAAGAATTCTCACGATCAAAACAATTATGAGAGGATGGCAACAAGCTAGCATCATGAATCTTGAAGAGAATAGAGTAAGATTAAAGAGAAACTCTTCTTCGGTCTTCAAATGATGAGAATGACAACGAGAAACACCACCAAGAATTATTTAGACACTCCGAAAGAATCAAAACGAAGAGGTTGAGCCAACGATGAAAATAATTGTGAAAGATCTAGGAGATGGCATTTGACTGATGATAACTCATTCTTACGTCAAACTTCGAGAAGAATTTAGGATAGCTCTGGGAAAATAGAAGAGTCACGTAAGATCCTGGGAAAAGACCTGTGGGTTAGGGCCCACCCAAAAGAACACCGTTGAAAAGATTTAAAAGAGATGTTGCACCGGTTGAGTTAAATGGCTTGAATGAGGGAACATCCTCGAAAGAACTTGAACGAAAGTAGAGTGGAAACACGAATCTTCGAGATATCTTGAGCACTCCGGAACAATAGAATAGCGAGAAATGAATAAATATGAGGAGCACCGTCAAGAGAAGGTATTTGAGACGAGAAAAAGGGGATATAATCGACAAATCTTGACTTGAATCCACCGGAGAAGAGAAAGGAATGAGGAATGACGAACTTGAAGCTCCATTAGAATCTTCATGAGAATCACCGGATAAGAACATTGACGGAAAAGAATGGAGAAACTTCCCATCAATAAAATGGATACTCGATTAAGAAATCTGAGTCCTTGAAGAAAAAAGGGGTGGGAGGGCGGGAAAACAAAAACAACTTGGGACGGATGAAACAAACACCGTTGAGAGAACTGAGAGGTGATCTTGCGAATGTTGAAATGATCGGATCCACTTGAAGAGAAAGACGCTGATTGAAAAGGATTGACATGACAATCTCGATTGTCGAGAAGGATTGGTTTTCACATCGGAGTATGAGAACACCATTTCGGAAAGGTATGGAATCAACACTTGACATTGAAGCAACTCGAATACCACAACTCAAAACAAAAACAAAGGACTGGCTTGCAGAATAAGCCGGAACAAACATATGATAGAGATTCCGTCCGAAGTTTTCGTGGCGGGGCCTACACGGGCTCGATCGTACAGCACCATCATGTACAAGGCAGTGCACATGACATACGAAGCGTCCCCGAGTCAGCATAGCCAAGGACTCTTTAAGACACAACGAGACCACTGTAAAATCGACCGTGAATAGGCGGACCACTAGACGTCGAACCCCAATTTCATATAATACATCTGTCGAAAAGATATCCTAAGAGCTACTTGAATTCCCACCTATGAAACTCCCGAAAATTTCCGGTTATGCAATCAGGTGTTGGGGATACAGGGGAAGCATAATATCTCACCCAAAACTAGCAAATCCTACATCCAGCTGTATCCATCCTTCAACACATAACCAAGAAACCTTCGGAAATCGTCTACCTCAACCTTCGAAAAGCATCCGTTATACGAGTTATGGCGATACTCCCGTACTCACCTCAGTACTGGGTTATCAGGGTTATCTCACCAACAACTGCATAAAAGAGATTTTCGATGTCGGCGTACTAAACTCAGGTATTCCAGAACTGCAACGATAAAATTATGATGACAACACCTCAGAGCTCAACTCCCCGGGACACTTCCACTAAACCCCTGACAGGAGGCACCAAGACAATGATCTCATCATAAAACCATCGAAACGATTCCAAGATACCCGCGTGATCCTAAAAATTTTTAGTGAAATTTGAGAAGAGAAGAGTCAAAACTCTACGTCAGGATGCCTTACCAGAGCGATGAAGAGACTGGGGAGTAAAAAGAATTCCTAAACTCTCCGATATATAATTCCTAAATGACTCAAAACATTTTTTCTAGACACAACTCGGCCGCTAAAAACGATCAAGCAATGGGGCTCCTAAGGTCGGGGAAGGCTCTGATACCAACTTGTAACGCCCTCGATGCGACTATATCTCCTACGTGTCGAGGCACGACTTAGAGGCATAATCGCATTGAAGGCATATGTCGCAAGTGAGGTAATCTTCACACAACCCATGTAATATAATAAGGGAAAGAGATATATAGTTGGCTTACAATCGCCACTTCACACAATTACATGAATAAAGCATTACATCATCCAGATACAATCAAGGTCCGACTACGGAACCAAAATAAAAGAAGAACCCCAAATGCGACAAAGGTCCCCGATCGACCCCAACTGGGCTCCACTACTGATCAACTAAAACGAAACAACACAAAGGGCAAGATCTTCATCGAGCTCCTCCTTGAGCTTGGTTGCGTCTCCTGCTCGATAATATAGGCACCTGCAAACTGGTTTTGGAAGTATCTGTGAGCCACAGGGACTCAGCAATCTCGCACCCGCGAGATCAAGACTATTTAAGCTTATAGGAAGGATGGAGTAATGAGGTGGAGCTGCAGCAAGCGACTAGCATATATGGTGGCTACAATCGCAAAAGAGAGCGAGAAGAGAAGGCAAAGCACGGTCGATAACGGTATGATCAAGAAGTGATCCTGAACTACCTACGTCAAGCATAACTCCAACAACCGTGTTCACTTCCCGGACTCCGCCGGAAAGAGACCATCACGGTTACACACGCGGTTGATGTATTTTAATTAAGGTCAACTTCGGGTTCTCTACCACCGGACATTAACAAATTCCCATCTGCCCATAACCGCGGTCACGGCTTTCGAAAGTTCAAATCCCTGCAGGGGTGTCCCAACTTAGCCCATGACAAGCTCTCACGGTCAACGAAGGAATAGACCTCCACCCGAGACATTCCGATCAGACTCGGTATCCCGGTACAACAAGACATTTCGACAGGGTAAAACTAAACCAGCAACACCGCCCGAATGTGCCGACAAATCCCGATAGGAGCTGCACATATCTCTTTCTCAGGGCACACTCAGATTGTCCTAGGTACGGGTAGGCCAGCCCAGAGTTGCCCCTGGTAGCCACCGGTAGCTGACAGGTGGACCAACACTCAGAGGAGCACTGGCCCGGGGGGGTAAAATAATGATGACCCTTGGGCGCGCGACCCCCAAGGGAAAAAAAAGGCTAGGTGGCAAATGGTAAAACCAATGTTGGGCATTGCTGGAGAAGCTTTACTTAAGGCGAACTGTCAAGGGGTTCCCATTATAGCCCAACCGCGTAAGGGACGCAAAATCCGGGAACATAACACCGATATGACGGAAACTAGGGCGGCAAGAGTGGAACAAAACACCAGGCATAAGGCCGAGCCTTCCACCCTTTACCAAGTATATAGATGCATTAATTAAATAGATATATTGTGATATCCCAACAAGTAAACATGTTCCAACAAGGAACAACATCTCCATGTTCCAACAAGGAACAAACTTCGATCTTCACCTGCAACTAACAACGCTATAAGAGGGGCTGAGCAAGCGGTAACATAGCCAATCAACGGTTTGCTAGGACATGGTGGGTTAGAGGTTGAACATGGCAATTTGGGTGGCTGACAAGCAAGTGGTAGGCATCGTAGCATTGGCATGGCAAAAGAGCGTGCAAACTAGCATAGCAAAGATAGTAGTGATTTCGAGGGTATGATCATCTTGCCTGAAATCCCGCAAGGAAGAAGAACGAGTCCATGAAGAAGACAAACGGACGTAGTTGAACGGATCCTCACAAACGCGACGTTATCGGAACCAACCCGAAGAAGCAATCACCGGAAAAGAAGCACACAACATAGTAAATAACCAACACATCAACATGGCATGATGCACAATCGAGTATGATGCATGTCCGGTTTAATGAAGCATGGCATGGCAAAGTGCAACAAACAACACTACAAATTAAGTGGAGCTCAATACGCAACGAGTTGCATATTGATGAAACACCACGACCCGTTATTTAGTTTGATCTCGTTTATGTACTCAACAATATTAAATGTTGGTTAACATGGCAAGAGGGTGAAGCAAAGTAAAACTACCTATCTAGTCAAGTTTAAATGAGGCCGGAAGCAACGAACAACAATTTTGGAAACTCCTCATGAGCATAAATTAGGTTTGGTACTGTTCTGCCCTAAACAATATTTTAGAGTTGTTAAACATGCAAGATGATGCCACCATGTTAAACTAGGCAAAATTCTACCCCATTTACATATAAAGTTTATTAAAATTGGAGTTACGGTTATTTAGTTATGAAATAAAGCATTTTAGCATGGCATAGGAGCAAATTAATGCAAACAGCATTTTTATCGTCTCAAACATAGATGAAAGTTGGATATTATTAATCTACACAAAATTCTGAGCAAGTTTCATATATAAAACATTTTAATCCGATGCAGGGTTCGTGAGTTATTAAATGCATGAACATGAGGGTCTAATCTGCAAAACTGGCAATCTCTGGATAAATAGCTAAATTCGTAGAACTGGGAAAAACATGGCACGGGCCGCATCTGAACAGTGCACTGGGCAAGCCCAACGGCAGGGAAAAAAATAACAAGAGGAGGGGCGCTGGGCGCGGCTCACCCAGTGGGCCTTGGCCCGGTCGGCAGCAGAGGGAGGCCGGCTTGGGGCGCTGGGCCTCGTGCGGCGGAGGGGAGCAGCTGGGCCTGGGTGCAGCCAACGCACGCAGGCGACACGCGGTCAATGTGGAGCGGGGCGAAGTGGACCGAAGCAGAGGAGGCCGCTGGGCCGGGGCTTGCGGGCCCACGTGGCTGGTGGAGGAGGCCCACGGGGGGGGGGGGGGGGGTCAACGACCGCAGTTGGGATCGGGGCTCCTCCCGATCCGTCCCGGACCGCAAGGTCATGCGGCAGCGGAGTCGCGGCGATGCGGGCGATGCGGAGAGCCGCGGATCTTGACGGGATCCACCGGATCCGTCCGTTCCCGGCGACAGGAGGAGGTGGGGCGGCGAGCTCAACGCCGGTGGCGACGAAGCTCCGCGGCGCGGCGGTGGTTCCCTGCGGGGCAATAGAGAGCGAGCGAGAAGCCATGAGGGAGAGGGAGAAGGAAGGAGAAAGAAGGAGAGGGCGGCGGGGCGGCACTGGCCTGGGGACTCGACGACCTGACGGCGGCGACGAGGTTCGCCGGCGACGGAGAACTCCGGCGGCGCAGATCGGGATGCTCGGGGAGGAATCGGCGAGCGCACGGGCGCGGGAGGCTGGGGCGCCTCGGGCCCAGATGGGCTTCGCGGGCCTGGCCCGGGCCTGGGCGGGCCACGGCGGGGGGAAGCCGCCAGGGGACGCGTGGCGAACGGGGAGTGGGCGCGGGGACGCCTCCGCTGACCTGGCGGCGGCGCGAGGTGGTGGCTGGCGGCGGGGGCAGCGCCAAGTGGCGGAGAAGGAGAGGGCCGGCGCGGAAATTGAGGAGGGAGAGGGCTAGAGGTAGGTGGGGGGCTAGGGGCTGCCCATAATGGACTAGGAGGTCCATATATAGCAGGGGGCTAGGGTTAGAGGGGGGTTTGCTCCGTTTTCGGATCGTACGATCGGCATCGGATGGCTCCGGAGCGGAGAGGGTCTAGGTGAGTGGATAGTGGGCTGTGAAGAGTAGTTGGGCTGAGAGGAGAGAAGAGAAAAACAGCCCGGCGGCAGTTTCCGGAGACCGAAAACGTCCGACGTTTTGACCGGCTACTATTGCCGCTACATTTATCCGTTGGGGCGTCAAACGAACTCCGATTGCGATGAAACTTGACAGGCGGTCTGTCTACACTATAATAAGACCGCACGTCAACTCTCATCCCATTCCGAGAACATTTTCCGGCCACTTATAAAATACTATTTCGGACATGCCGCGGGCGCGTGCAAGTGTGTCTGGGCTCAGAACGGACAACGGAAGGAACGAGGAGACCGGGACGGATGCAAGTTTTGAAAACATGATGATGCAATGCACATGGTGACATGATGAAATGCAACACGCAAGCCAATGACAAGACAACAACAACGAATAACTGAACGACACCTGGCACATCGGTCTCGGGGCGTTACACATGATTTTGTGACCGAAAAGATTCCTTTCCCGTTGAAGATTATGTCCCCAGGCAAGCAAATGACATCTAACAATTGCGTCCCGAATGTTACTATCACGTTGGGCGACTATAAGTTTCTATCCTCTCAAGTGGTCCTTGGTAACTCAGATATTGATCTTATTCTCGGAATGCATTGGCTTTCTAAGCACAAGGCTCAGCTTGATTGTGCTACCAGGCATATTCAATTGACTCATTCGTCTGAGGATGTAATCGTCTTTGCCGCTCGGGATAATACCATCCGTCTATTTTTCTCTCAATGAGAAGGGCGAGCTGGATGCCATTTCTCAGATCCCAGTCATTTGCGAATATCAAGACGTCTTTCCAGAAGAGCTTCCAGGAATGCCACCGCACCGGCTAGTTGAATTCGTCATCGATCTTGAGCCTGGCACGGAACCTGTTTGCAAACGTCGTTACAAGCTTGGACCTGAAGAGTTGAAGGAACTGAAGAAGCAACTCGATATTCAAGAGCGTATGGGTCTCATCCGACCTAGTTCTTCTCCATGGGGTTGTGGAGTTCTTTTTGTGAAGAAGAAGGATGGAACGGACCGACTTTGTGTCGACTACCGTCCATTGAACAAGAATACCATAAAGAACAAGTACCCACTTCTCAACATCAATGAGCTATTTGAACAACTCAAAGGTGCTCAAGTATTCTCCAAGCTTGATCCCCGTATGGGCTATCATCAGATTCGCATTCGTGAAGAAGATATCACTAAGACATCATTCAGAACAAGCTATGGTTCATATCAATATATTGTCATGTCATTCGGCCTCGTCAATGCTCCGCCAACATTCTCTCACATGATGAATTTCATCTTCAACGCCAACACAAATGACTCCGTCTTGGTCTACCTCGATGACATTTTCGTCTTTCCCAAGAACAAGGAGGATCATGCCAAACACTTGCGTTTGGTGCTGGATAAGCTTAGAGAACATCAGTTATATGCGAAGTTTTCGAAGTGCGAGTTTTGGCTCGATGAGGTTCTCTACCTTGGACATATAATCTCTGCCAAGGGCGTAGCGGTGAATCCTGAGAAGGTGTCTGCAATTGTGAATTGGGAACCACCTCAGAACGTGAAGCAACTCCGCAGCTTCCTTGGTCTTCCAAGCTATTGTCGAAGGTTCATTGAGAACTTCTCTAAGATCGCGAAGCCTCTTTCCAACCTTCTCCAGAAGCACGTGAAGTACGTTTGGTCGCCTGAATGTGACATCGCTTTCAACACCCTGAAAGAGAAATTAGTCACTGCTCCAGTTCTGACACCTCCTGATGAATCCAAACCGTTCGAGGTCTTCTGTGATGCTTCCCTTCAAGGTCTTGCTGCAGTGTTGATGCAAGAGAAGAAAGTTGTGGCTTATACCTCTCGCCAGTTGAAGCCCAACGAAAAGAACTACCCCACTCATGACCTCGAGTTCGCGGCAGTTGTTCATGCTCTTTTAACTTGGAGACATCTCTTATTGGGAAGAAAAGTGGACATCTTCACTGACCACAAGAGTCTCAAGTACATCTTCACTCAGCCTAATCTCAACCTCAGGCAGACTCGTTGGTCGAAATGATTCAAGAGTATAATCCGAGCATCGAATATACTCCAGGCAAAGCCAATGTAATTGTGGACGCATTGAGCAGGAAGGCCTACTGCAGCAGTTTGATTCTCAAGCCTTACCAACCCGAGCTTTGTGAAGCTTTCCGCAAACTCAATCTGCAAGTTTTTCCTCAAGGTTTCCTCGCCAACCTCCAAGTCTCTCCTACTTTGGAAGATCAGATTCGTGAGGCTCAACTTCTTGATGCTATGGTGAAGAAGGTGAAGATTGGGATTGCCAAGAGTCAACCGAAGTACAAGTGCTATCGCCTTGATGACAAGGATACTCTATTCTTCGAGGATCGCATTGTTGTGCCTAAAGGTGATCTTCGTAAAGCCATTATGAACGAGGCTCACAGTTCACTCCTCTCTATCCACCCTGGAAGTACAAAGATGTACCATGATCTCAAGCAGTCGTATTGGTGGACTCGAATGAAGCACGAGATTGCTCAGTTCGTGAATGAATGTGATGTCTGCAGAAGAGTGAAGGCAGAACACCGACGACCAGCTGGTCTCCTCCAACCACTTGCCATTCCAGAATGGAAGTTTGACCACATTGAGATGGAATTCGTGACTGGATTTCCAAAGTCCATGCGTGGCAATGATGCTATCTTCGTTGTCATCGACAAACTCACTAAAGTGGCTCATTTCCTTCCTATCAAAGAATCTATCACAACAGATCAATTGGCAGAGCTATATACCTCCCGGATTGTCTCTCTGCACGGCATTCCATAGTTGATATCTTCAGATCGTGGCAGCATCTTCACCTCGAAGTTTTGGGATTCTTTTCAGAAGGCCATGGGCACCAACATTCGCTTTAGCACAGCTTTTCATCCTTAAACTAGTGTCCAAGTCGAGCGAGTCAATCAAATTCTCGAAGATATGCTCAGGGCTTGCGTCATCTCTTTTGGTATGAAGTGGGAAGATTGTCTTCCGTAGAGTTCTCCTACAACAACAGCTTCCAAGCGAGTTCAGGCAAGGCCGCATTTGAGATTCTCTATGGTAGGAAGTGTCGTACTCCTCTTAACTGCTCAGAGACTGGTGAACGCCAACTTTCTTGGCAATGACTTGATCATAGAGGCAGAAGAGATGTGCAAAGTCATCCGTGATAATCTCAAAGCCGCGCAATCGCGCCAGAAGAGTTACTATGATAGCAAGAATCGGGACTTGGTTTTCGAGATCGGAGACCATGTCTACCTCCACGTCTCTCCAATGAAAGGTACTCATCGCTTCGGTATCAAAGGGAAGCTTGCCCCTAGATACGTGGGTCCTTTCAAGATCGTCAGCAAGAGAGGCGATCTCACCTATCAACTTGAGCTTCCCTCCAACTTTGCAAACGTGCACGACGTGTTTCACGTGTCTCAACTCCGCAAGTGCTTTCAAGACTCCTGACCGCACCATCAACTTTGAAGACATTGATCTCCAAGAAGACATGTCTTATCGTGAGCACCCAGTTGCTATTCTTGAAGAAACTGAGCGCAAGACTCGCAACGAGTCTATCAAATTCCTCAAAGTCAAGTGGTCACATCATTTCGACCGTGAAGCCACCTGGGAACGCGAGGATCACCTCCGTTCTGAGTACCCAGAGTTTTTCCAGTCCTAGATCTCGGGACGAGATCCTTTCGTAGTGGTGGAGTGTTGTAACACCCCAGATGTAATTTACCTTATTTGTACTCCAACTCTTGCCGTTTCTGGCACTAAGTTATTTTATTTCCTCGTTGTCGGGTTTTTGCCTCTGTGTGTTCTGTCTTTGTCATGCATCTCATATCATATCATCATGTGCATTGCATTTGCATACATGTTCGTATCATGCATCCGAGCATGTTCCCCGTTGTCCGTTTTGCATTCCGGTGCTCCTATGTCCTCCGGTGCCCTTTCTACCTCTTTTCGTGTGTGGGGGTTAAACGTTTTCGGATTGGACCGAGACTTGTCATGCGTCCTTGGTTTACTAACGGTAGACCGCCTGTCAAGTTTCGTACCATTTGGACTTCGTTTGATACTCCAACGGTTAACCGAGGGACCGAAAAGGCCTCGTGTGTGTTGCAGCCCAACACCCTTCTAAAGTGGCCCAAAACCCACAAAAAACCCTCCATCACCTAGGCCGTTTGATGCGGAGCATCCTAAGGTCATCCCCATGGACCTACCATCGTCTCATCAAGTGCCTAGTGGACCCATGACTCGATCACGTGCAAGAGCTCTTGAAACCGAGGTGACATCTCTCCTCTCACAATTCCAGTTCGATGCACATGAAGCATGGCTACTACCTCATATGGACACTTTGTGCATACTCAGGTACCATGGAGAAGCTAAGGAGCAAGGACAAGAAGAAGAGGAAGATGGACGAGAAGACGGAGAAGAAGGAGGGCTGAAGCAAAAGTCCCAGCCACCGGACGACCGTCCGGGACCGGACGTCCGGCGCTTGAAGCATCAGCCAAGCCCCAGCGAGCGGACGTCCGGTCCAGACCGGACGACCGGTGCCCCTGCACCCGAAGCAAACGAGGGATGTCCGGTCCGAACCAGACGACCGGCGCACCTGCATCCGAACCAACATCAGCGGAAGCCCGATGTTTCCGGACGTCCGCCACCCCCATCATAGAGCAGAACCAGCGGACGTCCGGAAGACACCGGACGACCAACCGTTCCTGAAACACCGGACGACCGGCCACCAGCAGACGTCCGGTACCTGGCTGCATCCAGATTCGGGCCTGAGGCCCATGTACCCCTACTTTCACCCCCATTTGCACTTAGACTATAAATAGACCTCTCCCACCTCCTTTCTAGGGTTAGCAAATGTTTAGCTCATATTTGTGAGAGAGCTTTGCTCATCCACTTGGTTACCTTCTCCTCGGAGATTCGAGCCTCCACCAGAGGATGATGAGGACATGACTACCTTGGGTATGACCAAAAATATTGCATATATGCATATTTGTCAGGTGATTTCTAGTGCAAACTATTCAATAATCTATTTATGTTATCCAAAACAAAAATACTTCACACACTTTTGTGTTTTGTCTAATTGCAGGTGTATGGGACATTTGTACAATCCACATATGAAGATAAGGAAGAAAGAGATGTTTATTTGCTGTCCAAAAAGTTCTCTCACGTCACTTTTGGCCCAAGAGAAGATAGAGTCCAAGTCTCTCACGTTCTGGATTCAGATTCGGACTGCACAGACACACCTGACTCAAAACGCACACAAGTTTTTCATACGGACTCCGAATTGGGTGATTCTTTTTTTGTTGGAAAGTAGATTTCGTGCACTTTACAACCCAATTGGAATCACCTTCAAATTCGTCCGGAGCGTTGAGTTGTGGACGAAACAATCTGATGCTGCAGCAGAATCCGAGTCAAACTACAAGTCCAAAGGTGTTACATCACCTCCACTTGGGCCCATTGGCCTTGTACGACCTAGATTTAGTTTTAGGCTGCCTTGGGACGTCCTCCCACCTCCTTGGCCGCCACCCCTTGCTCCTATACAAGTAGATCCATCTAGTAGCTTTTTCTTGGGATTTGTTTAGTTAAAAGTTAGCCATTGCAACTTCGTGTACTTCGTTTGTGTCCAACGACCAGACCAAGACCGCTTACGGATCCCCACCATTATCAATACCTCATATATATTTGCAATATTCAGATTGCTTTATCATATTCTTGCTCGTTCTTCGATTGCTTGCAGGAATAGACCTTCGTGGTCAGGCTGACCGTGTTTCCGGCATCGTCAGTAACCTCAGGAGATTGGTTTAGCGATTGCTAAGGCGCAACGTCGTGCACGTTTGTAGTCGGATCGTCAAAGTCGTCTCCACCAAATCGATAGTTATCATCTCATCGAAAGATCGGGACCCTCGCCTCTATCAAGTGGTATCAGATTTCCAGGTTGCTCGGTGAGATTTTACAGTTTTTCGTAGTTTAGATCGAGTCTGTTCTTCATACCTACAGTCCACGAAAAAAGCCACAAAAAAGAGTTAGATCTATTCATCCTTGGTCCAAGCCAGTCTGAGCCTTTGCAATTTTCTTTTCATTGCTTGCATAGTTGAATTATCGGTTGCATCGTCGTGTCGAGTTGCTGGTCTTAGTGTCTAGTTCCTTTAGAGTTTCGAGTTCTGTTCACATTAGTCACACAGCCGCTGCATCATTATCTCTTCCGCTGTCCATCACCCATCCATCAATTTCCACCCCGTGCTACCCATCATTCATTGTCATAATAATAGTTGAGATCGTTCACATCTTCACTTGATCCAATCTGCATCTTATCTAGTTTGTTTTGGGAAGAGGGAGAAAAAAAGAGAGAAAAAAACAAGAGAAAAAAAGGAGAAAAAAAAGTCAGAGAAAAAAAAAGGAGAGAAAGAAAAAAAAAGTGTGAGGAAAAAAAAGAGAGAAGAAAAAAAAAATCGGCACAAACTTTTTCAGAGGAAAGTTGGAGACAAAGTTGTTGATATATCCTGCTTGGCTGTTGTTTCACCTAATTATCTTTACTGCCGTTGTGATCTTCACTTATATCTTGCTGTCCAGAGCTACTTAGTGTCCTTCATTGATGCTAGTTGTGCTACTACGTGACCTCATTAGTGTTCTAGGCTCGCGTCTCTAGTTCGGTCTAGCCTAGGACCAGCACAGTACCGTCGTTGAGCGTTTATTCAACATTGCATCTTTGAATTGATTATTGCTAATCTTTTGCTACAATATATAGCCAACCCAGCTCCACATATTTCTACACCGTGTATACGTACGCTCCCCTGGCAATCGCTTTACTCAATATTCAGAGTTACTTGACACCGCTGGTTGCCGATCACCGCCTGCTGCATGGTAAGAACTTGTAAGACATTGATATTTGCTTTACTGTGAGCGTTTTACCACCACATCCTAGTAGTTATAGGAACATTATTTTTGGGTTTTGTTTCTTGTTCTACTAATCATGACAGGATCCAGAGTCAATTCATGGGCTTTGTCGATCGCGGGAGATGTGCCACCACCTTTGCAAATACCACAACCGTCACGAGAGGTGCACAAACATCCAAATGCACATGATCAGGTTAATGTATCTATACCACCATTTAATGGCCGTTTTAAACCTGCTTTATATATTGAATGGGAGTTCGACATAAAAAATATATTTGCTTCCCATAATTTCAATGAACATAAAAAGGTTAAGGTTGCGGTTGGTTCTTTCACTGGTTATGCTTTGGTTTGGTGGAGTGAATATTGTCGGTTACACCCTGATTATATACCTACTACTTGGGATGATTTGAAACTTGCCATGCGACATACTTTCGTCCCTGCTTATTATACTCGTGACATGATTAAGAAGTTGCAACACTTAAAACAAGGTAGTGAAACTGTAACAAAATATTATGATGATTTACAAACTACCTTGTTGCATTCCTCTTTAGAAGAAAGTGAAGATGATTTTATGGATAGATTTTGGGGAGGATTAAACCGTGATATTCAAGAGATACTAATTCATGAAGAGTGTTATCCTATGGACCATTTGTTTCATCTTGCTTGCAAAGCTGAACAGGAAATAAAACGACGTGTTGGCCACGAGGAGAACAAGCGCACGGTGCACATTCCAAGAGTTGATATGATTGTTCCTTCAACTACTAGGCACTCTATGACAACCACATCCGTTGTTGTCAGGACTACATCACCTCCACCATGTGACACACCGCCCCCGAGAGTGGCTACATCATCTGAGTTGATCATAAGAGGTAATGACAAAGGTACTGATCTTCCATCTCTACATGAGAATGATGAATGCCTTGTCAATTTGAATGCACCATCTGATGAGCTACCCACTACTTTGATCACACCACCTATTTTAGAGGACTACGTTGATAATTTGACTTTGCCATGTGATCAAACAACTGAAATACCAACAATTTTGAGTGCACCCATTGAATTAAGTATTGATGCAAAAGAACCAATGTTTAATCATTTTGATATGACCTCTAATCTTGGTGATGATTCTGTGTTGAATGACTTATTGCATGTTTGTTTATTTAAGCATGTTGTAGCATGTAAATTTGATGCAAGTAAGGTTTATCCATCAATGTTGGGATGGTTTAATGATGAACATTGTCAATCTTTTGAAATGAATAAGAGCTTCACTTATATGTGCAAACTGAGTTGCAATGTTTTCATGCCTTCTACTTCTTGTGCTAATTTTTTGGCTTTAGATTTTATGAACTATGCAAGTTACTCATCTATTCATGTGTCATATATGCAAAAATCAAGGGAAGTAAAAATGGATGACATATACATATACAACATGTACACCTTGTCTCTTTTGTTAGCCACATTTCAGATTAAGCAATGCCGAGGACGGCTTTATTTTCAAGAAGGGGAGGATGATGAGGACATGACTACCTTGGGTATGACCAAAAATATTGCATATATGCATATTTGTCAGGTGATTTCTAGTGCAAACTATTCAATAATCTATTTATGTTATCCAAAACAAAAATACTTCACACACTTTTGTGTTTTGTCTAATTGCAGGTGTATGGGACATTTGTACAATCCACATATGAAGATAAGGAAGAAAGAGATGTTTATTTGCTGTCCAAAAAGTTCTCTCACGTCACTTTTGGCCCAAGAGAAGATAGAGTCCAAGTCTCTCACGTTCTGGATTCAGATTCGGACTGCACAGACACACCTGACTCAAAACGCACACAAGTTTTTCATACGGACTCCGAATTGGGTGATTCTTTTTTTGTTGGAAAGTAGATTTCGTGCACTTTCCAACCCAATTGGAATCACCTTCAAATTCGTCCGGAGCGTTGAGTTGTGGACGAAACAATCTGATGCTGCAGCAGAATCCGAGTCAAACTACAAGTCCAAAGGTGTTACATCACCTCCACTTGGGCCCATTGGCCTTGTACGACCTAGATTTAGTTTTAGGCTGCCTTGGGACGTCCTCCCACCTCCTTGGCCGCCACCCCTTGCTCCTATATAAGTAGATCCATCTAGTAGCTTTTTCTTGGGATTTGTTTAGTTAAAAGTTAGCCATTGCAACTTCGTGTACTTCGTTTGTGTCCAACGACCAGACCAAGACCGCTTACGGATCCCCACCATTATCAATACCTCATATATATTTGCAATATTCAGATTGCTTTATCATATTCTTGCTCGTTCTTCGATTGCTTGCAGGAATAGACCTTCGTGGTCAGGCTGACCGTGTTTCCGGCATCGTCAGTAACCTCAGGAGATTGGTTTAGCGATTGCTAAGGCGCAACGTCGTGCACGTTTGTAGTCGGATCGTCAAAGTCGTCTCCACCAAATCGATAGTTATCATCTCATCGAAAGATCGGGACCCTCGCCTCTATCAGAGAAGATCCCCCAAGCGGATTCAAGCCCCCTTTACGGGAAGATCCCCTTTTGGATTCAAGACCTCCTCACGGAGAAGAACCGGTTACCGTGTATCGTCCCTAGTTGTCCGTGGATTCGTGTATCGTTCTATGTACTCGAGGATCTAGCCCATGTGTGACTTATTTGTGTCGATTTAGTGATTTGCTCTTGTGTTTTCCTATCGTTCTTCCCCGTGTTCTTTGTGATTTCCCCGGGATCCGCTCCTTTCGTGAAAGATCGGGCGATTAGGGTCTCTACCCTACATCATCTTGGTATCTAGAGCAAGGTTGATCACGATTTCGGAGCCCCCCTCTTCGTTTTCTAGCTTGATTTTGTTGTTTTTCGTCCTAATCCGAAAATCCCCACAAAAATAGCCCCAAAAAATTTTATTGTGTTTTGTGAGTTTTGATGATGTTTTGTTGGTTTTGATCCGTGAATTTGTTGTGTTGCAAGTGGATCTAGCCATCCCCCACCATCTCCACCTCGAAATCCATCCAAAATCCACGAAATCATGTCAATTTTGACCCCGACCCACCGGACGACCACAACTTACCGGACGTCCGGAGCCGCAGGAACCACCGGACGTCCGACCTTATCGGACGACCGAAACCTCTAAACTGAGCTGAAATTAGCGGATTTCTAACCCTACCTGACGTCCGGCGACCGGACATCCGTCCATTTCCGGACGACTGCTACTCTAAAAACTAATTTCGCTCAAATTTTTGTTTAGGCTTCCACCACATCTTCCGCTACACCACCACCGACTTCTGCAAACCTTTCCAATATCCCAACCCACACCACCACTTACCCGCTACCTACTCCGACACAATTGCTACTTTGAGGTTTGAGAATTTGAGTTGTGGTACTGTATCCTTTTGTGTTTCGGCTATCTAAGTACGGTTCGACGTCGACATCACTGCCGCTCATTTTCGCCATGGACGCGTCATCAACAACGACCACCTTGTACGACTTGGTATTCGTGCCACCATTTTGACACCATACTGGAAGCAAGACCAGTAACCTCAGCTTGGTATTGGACATATCACTCTTGCCATTACATTGATAGCCATCATAGCCTTACTCCTTTGCGTTGCTTACCCATCGAGACTAGCCATTGAGTATTGCCGACAATGAGACTTGTGCACATTAGTGATCATACTTCCCATAGCATACATACATACATCATTGTTGCCTATATTGGTATCATCTCTTGTGTCACAAAGTTGTCACCGCATACTCACTTGCTATCTTGGTTCGTCACGCATTGCATGAGAAAAGAGCTCAAACATCAAAGAGCCAAACAAGCTTTTAAGCAAAGAGCTTTTAAGCAAGAACCATAGCATCATACAACATTAAGATTGTCATACTCGATCATCTTGGATCATATCATAGCAACACCTTACATAGAACATATTTGGGATAGAAGTTGTTGCATTTTTGCTAAGTAGGTTGTGCGCAAGTTCTTGTATCCGCCTATCCTGCAATCGTGCTAGCATCTCTCTAGTGTTGTGCAACAAGAGCATTTTTGTGGATTCCACATTTTGGCTCACCCTTGGTTGCACAACCCCACTTATCTTTTTTGCGCGTGTGTTTCCGTGTACCTTATATGCTTGGTCTACTTGTTACATTGCATCTTGCGAATCTTCTCCAACATTATTGAATCTTGCTTACATTCACATTAAAAATTGTGCCACCATCCTAACCAAGCTCTACCATAAGCTTTTACTTGTGTAGGTGTGAGAAACCGACGAGAATTCGTACCAATTGGGCTATTTCCTTGTCCTACATTGGAGTGATCATCGATTCACTTTCAACTTAGGTCAAGGTACATTTGGTATTCATTCTTCTCTTTCTACCACTCACATTTGTCTTGGAATGATGGATAGGCCAAGTACTTCTACCAACCCACTCTTCATGGAGCAAGACGACGACATGAACTCCTTCGTCACCAAGAGTCACCTCTTTGGTGCACAACGTGCTTTGCATCAAGAGCAACAAGCTATGAGTGAACGCATCGACAACCTTGCCACCGACTTGCGACTTTCCGAGCAACGTACAAGGGACTACTTCAACCACAAGCTCGACGATCACAAGCAAGAGAATGACACAAGGATGGACGAGATTCACGCTTTGTTGCTCAACCGCTCTTCTTGCACTTCAAGAAGGAGCCGTTCAAGTCGCCATTCCGACTTTACCCTCTCTGGCTCAAGTACACTGTCTTCAAACACTCTTCGATGTGCCGCGCGCAACGAGCGTCAAGCAAACCTCAATCCACTTCGAGACACCGACACGCAAGAACATTGACGACGTCAAACCGAAGAAGCCTTTGCGCTAGCTCGAGAACGGCAACAACAACGCCAACATGAAGAGGAAGAACGTGCGTGTCTCCACCAACTTGCACAAGATGCCGAGACACAACATCAAGAACAACAACTCAGTGACGCTCAAGCTCTTGCGGCGCAACAAGCTCTACGCGATTCGAGTCGAGCCGTTGCCGACTGAGGCCGACAAGCCCGTGAACAAGAGGAAGCACTTCGCAAAGAAATTCACGAACGACAATTTCAAGCTCGCATGCATCGTCTAGTTCCTCCTCGAGCTCGACGAGCTCCTCCACAAGCTCGCCAAGACTATCAAGTTCATCAAGAGAATGAAGTCAATGGGAATCCTCCGCGACAAGAGCAACATGAGGTTAACAACCCTCCTCGACAAGAGCAACACAAGGTTGACAACCTTCCACGTCAAGAGCACCATGAGTTGAACAATCATCTACAACATGGGCGTCATCATCCCCGACCCCAACACAATGAAGAGCAACACTACGGCAAGCTCAACTTCATCATGCCCAAGTTCAACGGAAGCAACGATCCTGAAGAATACCTTTCATGGGCATTGAAAATTGACAAGATCTTCCGTTTGCACAACTATGAAGAAGAGAAGAAGATCGCGATGGCATCCCTTGAGTTCCAAGACTATGTCCTCATTTGGTGGGAACAAATCATAGAGCGCCGCGAGGCAAGAGGTGAACCACCCATCACTACTTGGGCACAAATGAAGGATGTCATGAGAGCACGCTTCGTGCCTAACTACTACAACCGCGACCTCTTCAAGAAACTCCAACAACTCAAGCAAGGAACCAAGAGCGTTGAAGAATACTACATGGAGATGGAGATTGCAATGATAAGAGCCAATGTGATGGAAGATGATGAGCAAACAATGGCATGTTTCTTGAATGGACTCAATCATCCTATCAAGAAGATCACCGACTTCCAACCATACTCAAATCTCATCGAGCTAGTGCACCAAGCTACCAAAGCGGAACGCCAAGTGCAAGATGATTTCAAGTATGCCAAGTTCTCATCCAAGTCCTACGGCTTCTCCAATAACCAAGCTTCAACGACTCCAACACCGACTACAAGACCCTATACTTCCAACATCGACAAATCAACTTCCAAGAAAGCTTCGCCAACTACAAGCAATCCTAATACGAGCAACTTCAAGCTGAGAGCTTCATCATCATCCACCCCTACCGATGAGACCGTCAAGACGAGTTCCCTCAAGTGTTTCACTTGTGGCGGCCGAGGCCACAAGTCCTATGAGTGCACCAACAAGTGCACCATGATCTTCAACGACGATGGGACTTATGATTCCATGAGCGAAGGAGAAATGGAATCCCTTGAGCAAGTCGCCATGCACTGCCAAGTGAACAATGAAGACGAACAAGTCTTTTGTGATGAAGACTCAAGCCCCGCACTTGTTGTCTCCAAAGTCTTGACTCTCCAACATCACCAAGAAGAAGACCAACGATGCCACATATTCCACACCAAGGCCGGCATCAATGGACGATCCGTCAAGGTCATCATAGATGGAGGGAGTTGTCACAATCTCGCAAGTGAAGAACTTTGCTCCAAGCTCCAATTGCCCAAGACGAAGCACCCACATCCATACAAAGTGCAATGGCTTAGTGACTCCGGCACTATCCAAGTCGAGCACCGAGTACAAGTCTCCTTCAAAATCGGCGCCTACGAAGACACCTTCGAGTGCGACGTCATCCCAATGACCGTTTGTCATCTTCTCCTTGGATGGCCAGGGCAATTCGATAGAGAAGTCGTCCAATATGGGCGTACAAACCACTTTAGCTTCAAGATGCAAGGAAAGGAGTTTGTGTTACGCCCTATGTCTCCATGCCAAGTGATCGCCGATAAGCAAGCTACCCATCGTGGAGAGAATGGTGAGAGAGTGAGCCACCAAAAAGAGAGTGAGCACCACAAGCCCAAATTGAGTGCCTCCACGATGAGCGAAAACAAGAACCTAGTTCTATTTGCCACCAAACGTGAGATGAGAGAAGTGTGTGAGAACCCATCTAGTGTCCTACACTACGTCCTCATGTGCAAGGACAATGCACCACAAACTAACACTTCTCACACTCTTCCTCTAGTGTTGTCTTCTCTTTTGCAGGAATTTCAAGATGTTTTCCCCAATGAGCTACCTCCGGGACTACCTCCACTATGAGGCATTGAGCACCGCATCGACCTCATCCCCGGAGCACCACTTCCGAACAAAGCTCCCTACGGTGTCAACCCCGAAGAAACCAAAGAAATTCAAAGGCAAGTAAAGCATCTCATAGACTATGGACATGTGCGTGAAAGTTTGAGCCCTTGTGCCGTACCAGTCATTCTTGTGCCAAAACGTGACGGTAGCTTTCGCATGTGCTCCGATTGTAGACCTATCAATGATATCACCGTTCATTATAGGTATCCCATTCCACGCCTAGATGATATGCTAGATGAGCTTAGTGGTGGCACTATATTATCCAAAATTGATCTTAAGAGTGGTTACTATCAAATCCACATACAAGAGGGCGATGAATGGAAAACCGCCTTCAAAACCAAGTTTGGTTTGTATGAATGGTTAGTCATGCCTATGGGTCTCTCGGAAGCACCGGGCACTTTTATGCGCCTTATGAATCATGTCTTTCGCCCTTACATTGGTATATTTGTTGTGGTTTACTTCGATGACATTCTTGTGTTTAGCAAATCTATCAAAGAGCATGTCACCCATGTCCGCACCATCTTGCAAACTCTTAGGAAAGAGCGTCTCTATGCTAATATGGGGAAATGCCTTTTTGGTGTTGATAAGCTCGTTTTATTGGGTTTTGTTGTCTCTTCTAAGGGTGTTCATGTAGATGAGTCCAAGATCAATGCTATTAAGACTTGGCCGCAACCAACCAACTTACATCAAGTGCGTAGTTTCCTTAGTCTTGTGGTTTTCTATCGTCGCTTTGTGAAGGCTTTTAGCACCATTGTTTCGCCTTTGCATGCTTTGAGCAAGAAGAATGCATCGTTTGTTTGGGGACCATCCCAAGATACCGCATTCAATGAGCTTAAGAATTTTCTAACTCATGCTCTCGTGCTTGCTTTACCCAACTTCGACAAGCCTTTTGAGATTCATTGCGATGCTAGCGGTAATGGCATAGGAGGTGTGTTAACGCAAGAGAAGCGCCCCATAGCTTACTTTAGTGAGAAACTTTCCGAAGCGCAACTCAACTATCCCATCTATGACACAGAGCTATATGCTTTAGTACGCATTTTACATGAATGGGAACATTACCTTCGTCCCCATGAGTTTATCATTCATACCGATCATGAGACTCTCAAGTATCTTAAGGGTCAAACTAAGTTGAACAAGCGTCATGCTAAATGGAGTGAATTCATTGAGTCTTTTCCCTATGTCATCAAGTACATCAAGGGTAAAGAAAACATCATAGCGGATGCTCTTTCCCGCATATGCATGCTAGTCACGCAACTTGAGTTAGATGTCATTGGCTTCGAGCATATCAAAGAATTGTATGAGCATGATGAAACTTTTGCCATTCCTTATGCCAAGTGTTTGTCGAATACATCTTGGGAACGCTATTACATCAAAGACGGCTATCTTATGAGAGCTAACAAACTTTGCATCCCCAAGTCGTCCCTTCATTTGTTTCTTTTGCAGGAATCACGTGGAGGAGGCTTAATGGGACATTTCGGACGCGACAAGACGTTCGCCACGCTCTCGAAGAGTTACTTTTGGCCAAAGATGTTTCGATACGTCAATCGTTTCACCAACCGATGTTCGACATACCGCAAAGCTAAGTCCAAAGCTCAATATCATGGCCTCTATATGCCTCTACTAATTCCATATCAACCATGGGAAGACATTAGCATGGACTTCGTACTTGGTTTGCCTAGGACTCGCAATGGGAAAGATTCTATATTTGTCGTTGTGGACCGTTTCTCAAAAATGGCACATTTTATTCCTTGTAACACGATAGACGATGCTTCACATGTGGCTAATCTCTTTTGTAGGGAAATATGGCGTCTACATGGTGTGCCAAAGACTATCGTCTCGGACCGCGACGTCAAGTTCTTGAGTTACTTTTGGAAGACCTTATGCGCCAAGCTCGGAATCAAGCTTCTATTCTCCACGGCCTATCATCCACAAACCGACGGCCAAACGGAGGTGACAAACCGCACGCTCTCCACCCTTCTTCGCGTGCTAATCAAGAAGAACATCAAGGAGTGGGAGGAGTGCTTACCCATCGCCGAGTACGCCTACAACTGTGTAAGACATTCGACTACCGGCAAGTCCCCCTTCGAGGTTGTCTACGGTTTCAACCCTTTGTCCCCATTGGACATCCTACCCCTACCACTCCACGAGCGCACAAACATGGACGCGAGTGACCGAGTCAACCACCTCAAGAAGATGCATGAAGATACAAGGCACACCATTGAGCTCTAAGTACAACGAATCACGACCAAGCTCAACGTCAACAAGAATCACATGATATTCAACATTGGAGATCTTGTGTGGCTACACCTTCGCAAGGAACGCTTCCCCAATGAACGCAAGTCCAAGCTACTACCATGAGCCGATGGACCATTCAAGGTGCTTGCACGCTACAACAACAACGCATACAAGATCGACATCCCACGTGACAAGTACTCCGTGAGCGACATCTTCAACGTCAAAGATGTCTCCCCGTACCATGGTGATGAGGATTTCGATCCGAGGTCGGATCTTCCCCAAGGGAGGGGAGATGATGTGGAGCATCCTAAGGTCATCCCCATGGACCTACCATCGTCTCATCAAGTGCCTAGTGGACCCATGACTCGATCACGTGCAAGAGCTCTTGAAACCGAGGTGACATCTCTCCTCTCACAATTCCACTTCGATGCACATGAAGCATGGCTACTACCTCATATGGACACTTTGTGCATACTCAGGTACCATGGAGAAGCTAAGGAGCAAGGACAAGAAGAAGAGGAAGACGGACGAGAAGACGGAGAAGAAGGAGGGCTGAAGGAAAAGTCCAGCCACCGGACGATCGGCCGGGACCGGACGTCCCGCGCGTGAAGCATCAGCCGAGCCCCAGCGAGCGGACGTCTGGTCCAGACCGGGCGACTGGTGCCCCTGCACCCGAAGCAAACGAGCGGAAGTCCGGTCCGGACCGGACGACCAGCGCACTTGCATCCGAACCAACATCAGCGAAAGCCCGACGTTTCCGGACGTCCGGCACCCCCATCACAGAGCAGAACCAGCGGACGCCCGGAGGACACCAGACGACCGGCTGTTCCTGAGACACCGGACGACCGGCCACCAGCGGACGTCCGATACCTGGCTGCATCCAGATTCGGGCCCGAGGCCCATGTACCCCTTCTTTCGCCCCCATTTCCACTTAGACTATAAATAGACCTCTCCCACCTCCCTTCTAGGGTTAGCAAATGTTTAGCTCATATTTGTGAGAGAGCTTTGCTCATCCACTTGGTGACCTTCTCCTCGGAGATTCGAGCCTCCACCGGAGAAGATCCCCCAAGCGGATTCAAGCCCCCTTTACGGGAAGATCCCCTTGTGGATTCAAGACCTCCTCACGGAGAAGAACCGGTTACCGTGTATTGTCCCTAGATGTCCGTGGATTCGTGTATCGTTCTATGTACTCGAGGATCTAGCTCATGTGTGACTTATTCGTGTCGATTTAGTGATTTCCTCTTGTGTTTTCCTTCCGTTCTTCCCCATGTTCTTCGTGATTTCCCCGGGATCTGCTCCTTTCGTGAAAGATCGGGTGATTAGGGTCTCTACCCTACATCACAGTTCGATCACGATCACGTGGCCACAAACCGCACCTCATTTGGAGCTTCCTAGCTCCCCCTACCTATAAATCTAGCCCTCCCACGAAATTTTCGGGTCATTTCTACCCTAGACCTTGCTCCTCCTCCTTCCGCCGCGCCGGACGTGTCCGGTCTGGCCGGACAAAGCAGCCGCCGCCGCCTACGTCCAATCGTAAGGCGCCACGTGGCACCACCCAGTCTCCTCCGCCGTGGCCCGCCGCAGCCCGTGGCCGACCCTCCCGGCCCGCGACCGCGCCCTACGCCCGCGCCGCTTCCTCCCTCGCCGCGCCGCCCGAGCCTGCCGGCGCCGCCCAGCCCGCTCGTCGCCGACACCGACCTCGCCGACCCCGTTACCTCACTCCGTCGCTGACGCCGCGCCTCGCCGTCACTAACTCCGGCGCCGACTCCGGCCACCGTCCCCCGCATCGGCCGCACTCCCACCTCGCCTCTCCGGTCGACTCCGGCGAAGCTCTCCGGTGAACATCATTTTCCGCACCGGCGAGATCGAGATCCAGGTCCATTTTGCCTCGGTTGACTTTTTCGTCCCTAACCCTATTTATTTTTCATTCTTTGACATGCCATAACTTCCTCATCGTAGCTCTGATTCATGCGTGTAGCATATCAAAATGTTCGTCTCGATGAGTACATCATTTCATCCCATTGCATCATTTTCTTTTGAGCTCATCTTGATGCCCAAAATGCTGTTGGAAGAGGGCTATGTGATGATAATTTCAAATCTGTTTCAGCAAATGCCCTTTTGTCATTTTTGCCATGATTAATATGTGCATGCTATGATCCTGAGCTCTACATGTGTTTTGATGTATGCCATGCCATCTTTACAGGGGTGTATGCCATGTATTTTTGTGATCTTTGTGGTGACTAGCACAAGCATGCAAAGTAGCTTACTCAATGATGTTGATTTCAGGGACATAGAATTTCACTAAGTCCTTGCCATGTCATTATTTTTATGCCATATGTTCATGTTGTTTCCTAGTGATTCGTGCCTCTTTTGAGCATGATCAGTAAGGATGTTTTGTAGATAATGTTGTGCTCTATCCATCCATGTCTTTGTTTGCAATTATGGAGCACCCTAGCTTGAGTCAATCGAGCTCTACTTTTGCTATAAAATGTTCCTGGCAGATTGTTAACATGTTTAGCGATTTTCCCGAGCTTGTTGTAGTTGATCCGTGCATGCTATGTTGTTGTTCTTGCCATGTCTAGCTTCTATGCCATGTCTATTTGATGGGTGTATGCTTAGCTTGTAATGCAATGCCTCGTAGTGAGTGCATCGAGCTCCTAAACATGCCTACTCGTTATCATGCTTGCAATTGTATTTTCTGATCCCTTTTGACTCATGGTCACTAAGGGACTTTTGTTATATGCTTAGAGTAGCTTCATACCATGACTTGATTTGCCATGATATGTTCCTGTAGCATATAGTTATCGTGCTCTAAACATTGCTTCCTGATGATAAAGTCCTGACTTGCTGTTAATTTCACTAAGTCTGAAACCAGTAATCTTTTGCACTTTTGCCATGCTTGTTTGAACCTGTTATTGGGTGAATTAGCCATAGCTCAATGTTCATCTTTTTTCAAGCATCATGAGAGGATCCCTGCCATGTATTTTGTTGTCATGTTTGAGTGTAGTAGCTTATTTATCTTGATGCATTTAGAAGGCTACTTGCTGTTTATCCCAGACCGGTGCCATATTTGTTTTGCTTGCCATTTCCAAACCGTGCATCCGAATCCGGTGATCTTTATATCGATTTCAACCGAAATCAACTCCTCTTTCTAGTGGCGCTCTTGGTTTTCCAAGTTGAGGCTAGGTTCAATCATTACTTGCCAAATCTTGCATATGCATCACATATCGCATCCCGCATATCATACCATGTTTGCATCATGTTGCTTGAGCATTGCACGTGGTTGATTGTGTTCCTTTTGCTTGTTGTTCTTGCTTGGGTAGAGCCGGGAGACGAGTACGTGAATGAGGAGCCCGTTGAGTACGCTTTCGAGGATCAAGCCAACTTTGAGAACTTTGCAGGCAAGATGACCATACCCTCGAAATCACTTCTATATTTGCTTGCTAGATGCTCGCTCTTTTGCTATGCCTATGCTACGATACCCACCACTTGCTTATCATGCCTCCCACATTGCCATGTCAAACCTCTAACCCACCTTGTCCTAGCAAACCGTTGTTTGGCTATGTTACCGCTTTGCTCAGCCCCTCTTATAGCGCTGCTAGTTGTAGGTGAAGTTTGGAGATTGTTCCTTGTTGGAACTTGTTTATTGTTGGGATATCACCATATTATCTTGTTTATCTTAATGCACATATATACTTGGTAAAGGGTGGAAGGCTCGGACATATGGCTAGTGTTTTGTTCCACTCTTTCCGCCCTAGTTTCCGTCATATCGGTGTTATGTTCCCGGATTTTGCGTTCCTTACACGGTTGGGTTATAATGGGAACCCCTTGACAGTTCGCCTTGAATAAAACTCCTCCAGCAATGCCCAACCTTGGTTTTACCATTCGCCACCTAGCCTCTTTTTCCCTTGGGTTTCCGGAGCCCAAGGGTCATCTTTATTAACCCCCTCCCCCCCCCCCCGGGCCAGTGCTCCTCTAAGTGTTGGTCCACCTTGTCAGCCGCCGGTGGCCACTAGGGGCAACTCTAGGTTGGCCTACCGGAAGTTTGGACAATCCGAGTGTGCCCTGAGAACGAGATATGTGCAGCTCCTATCGGGATTTGTCGGCACATTCGGGCGGTGTTGCTGGACTTGTTTATCATTGTCGAGGATGTCTTGTAACCGGGATGCCGAGTCTGATCGGATTGTCTTGGGAGAAGGAATATCCTTCGTTGACCGTGAGAGCTTGTGATGGGCTAAGTTGGGACTCCCCTCCAGGGATTTGAACTTTCGAAAGCCGTGCCTGCGGTTATGGGCAGATGGGAATTTGTTAATGTCCGGTTGTAGATAACCTGAAACTGAACTTAATTAAAATGCACCAACCGCGTGTGTAACCGTGATGGTCTCTTCTCGGCGGAGTCCAGGAAGTGAACACGGTGTTGGAGTAATGCTTGACGTAGGTTGTTCTAGGATCACTTCATGATCATAGTTGTTCTACTGTGCTTTTGCCTTCTCTTCTCGCTCTCTTTTGCGAATATGTTAGCCACCATATATGCTAGTCGCTTGCTGCAGCTCCACATCATACCTTTACCCTTCCTATAAGCTTAAATAGTCTTGATCGCGAGGGTGTGAGATTGCTGAGTCCCCATGACTCACAGATTACTTCCAAAACTAGATGTAGGGACCGATGATACCGCTCCAGACGATATGACCGAGCTCAAGTGGGAGTTCGATGAAGACTCTTGTTGTTACTACGTGTCTTTCCTAGATGATCAGTAGTGGTACCCGGTTGGGGCGATCGGGGACTATGTTGCATTTGGGGTTTATCTTCATTTTGGTTCCGTAGTCGGACCTTGAGTGTATTGGATGAATGTAATGACTTGTTTATGTATTTGTGTGACGTGGCGAGTGTAAGCCAACTATGTACCTCTCCCTTTATTTATTTACATGGGTTGTTGTGAAGATTACCTCACTTGCGACATTGCTTTCAATGCGGTTATGCCTCTAAGTCGTGCTTCGACACGTGGGAGATATAGCCGCATCGAGGGCGTGATAGGAGGGAAGTCAGACCCATCAATGCCATGGTGTTGCCCTCCCTATACCTTGTAGCCCTCTTCCTCTCCGTAGTGCTTCGCAAAGCTCTGCTGAGATTCCACCACCACCACCGCCACCATGTCATCATGCTGCCAAAGGACTCGAGCTACTACTTCACCATCGCTCGCTGGATCGAGGAGGTGAATGCGTCATCAAGCTATACAAGTGTTGAACGCGGAGGTGCCGTCCGTTCGGCACTTGGATCGAGAGTTCGCAGGACAGATCGTGATTGGATCGCGAAGACGTTCGACTACATCAACCGCATTTCTTAATGCTTATGCTTAGCGATCTAGAAGGGTACGCAAATGCAATCTCTCCTCTCGTAAATGTTCATCTCCTAGATTAGTCTTGTGAGCGTAGGAAATTTTTTCCCATGCAACGTTCCCCAACTGTGGCATCATGAGCTAGGTCTATGCGTAGATGACATCACGAGTAGAACACAAAGGAGTTTGTGGGCGTTGATATTGAGATTGCTTCCTTCCGTGGTCTTCTCTTGATTCAGCGGTATTATGGGATGAAGCGGCCTGGACCAACTTTACATGTCCACGTACATGAGACCGGTTCCATCGACTAACATGTGACTTTGTTGCATAAAGATGGATGGCGGGAGTCTATCTCTCCCACATTAGTTGAATCGGATTCGACAAAGGTGGTCCTTGTAGAAGGTTAAATAGCAACTTGCATATCACCATTGTGGCTTTGCGTAGGTAAGAATCGTTCTTGTTAGATACCCATAGCAGCCACGTAAAACATGCAACAACAATGAGAGGATGTCTAACTTGTTTTTGCAGGGTATGTTATGATGATATGGCCAAAGACATGATGAAATATATTTGATGTATGATATGGTCATGTTTGTAGTTTATATCGACTTACATGTCGATGCATACGGCAACTGGCAGGAGCCATAGGGTTGTCTTTAATTATTGTATGACCTATGTGTCAATCATTAAGCACTGTGTAATGCTTTACTTTATCTCTAAGCGGTAGCAATAGTTGTAGAAGCATGGTTGGCGTGACAACCCCGATGGCGGCACGATGATGGAGATCATGATGATGGATATCATGGTGTCATGCCGATGATGATGGAGATCATGCCGGTGCTTCGGAGATGGAGATCGAAAGCACAAGTTGATGGCCATATCATGTCACTTATGATTTGCATGTGATGTTAATCCTTTTATGCATCTTATTTTGCTTAGGATGACGGTAGTATTATAAGGTGACCCCTCACTAAAATTTCAAGATAAAATTGTGTTCTCTCCAAGTGTGCACCATTGTGAAAGTTCTTCGTTTCAAAGCCACGTGATGATCGGGTGTGATAGACTCTACATTTGCATACAACGGGTGCAAGCCATTTTTGCACATGCGGAACACTTGGGTTCAACTTGACGAGTCTAGCATGTAGAGACATGGCCTCAGAACACAAGAGACCGAAAGGTCGAACACAAGTCATATAGTAGATATGATCAACATAGAGATGTTCACCATTCAAACCACCTCATCTCACATGATGATCAGACTTGGGTTGGTGAATTGGATCATGTTACACTCAGACAACTGGAGGGATGTTGATTTGAGTGGGAGTTCTTAGGTAATATGATTAATTGAACTCATTTATCATGAACAATAGTCTAAGTTATCTTTGCAAACTTATGTTGTAGATCAATGGCTCGTGCACTAGCTCCCCTAAATTTCAATGCGTTCCTAGAGAAAGCTAAGCTAAAAGATGATGGAAGTAAATTTGTGGACTTGGCCCGTAATCTGAGGATTATCCTCACGGCTGCCCAAAAGTCTTATGTCCTTGATGCACCGTTTGGTGCGCCACCCCCTCCAGCGACTATGGACGTTGTGAACGCCTAGCAGTCACGTGTTGATGACTACTCAATAGTTCAGTGTGCCATGCTGTATGGCTTAGAGCCGGGACTTCAAAGGCTTTTCGAACGTCGTGGATCATATGAGATGTTCCAGGAGTTGAAGTTTATCTTTGAGAAGAATGACCGGATCAAGAGGTATGAGACCTTCGATAAGTTATATGCCTGAAGTGAGCACATACTCAAAATGTCTGGGTACTAAAACCGTCTTGCTGAGTTGAATTGAGCTCCCGCCAGAGGCTATCATTGACAGAGTTCTTAAATTTCTACCACCTAACTACAAGAGCTTTGTGTTGAACTATAACATGCAAGGGCTGAACACGTCAGTCTCCGAGCTGTTTGTGATGTTGAAAGTCACCGAGTAAGACATCCAAAAGGAACATCAAGTGTTGATGGTGAATAAAACCACCAGTTTCAAGAAAGGCAAGGGAAAGAAGGGAAACTTCTAGAAAGGTGGCAAAGAAGTTGCTCCTCCTGTGAAGAAACCCAAGGCTGGACCCAAGCCGGAGATTGAGTGCTTCTATTGCAAGGGAACTGTCCACTAGAAGCGGAACTGCCCCAAGTATCTGGCTGACAAGAAGGGGCCAACGTCAACAAAGGTATATATGATATGCATGTTATTGATGCGTAGCTTACCAACTCTCGTTGTAGTGCCTGGGTATTTGATACCGGTTCGGTTGCTCACATTTGCAACTCAAAGCAGGAACTACAGAATAGACGGAGGCTGGCGAAGGACAAAGTGATGATGCACGTGGGAAATGGTTCCAAGGTTGATGTGATCGCCGTCAGCACGATCGCTCTTTGATTACCATCAGGATTAGTGATGAACCTGAATAATTGTTATTTAGTGCCTATGTTGAGCATGAACATTACATCTAGATCTTATTTAATGCAAGACGGTTACTCATTTAAATAAGAGAATAATGGTTGTTCTATTTATATGGGTACTATCTTTTATGGTCATGCACCCATTGTGAGGGGTTTATTCTTATTTAATCTCGATAGTGATGATACACATGTTCATAGCGTTGATGCCAAAAGATGTAGAATTGATAATGATAGTACCACTTTCTTCTGGCACTGCCGCTTAGGTCATATTGGTGTAAAGTGCATGAAGAAACTCCAGGGTGATGGACTTTTGGAGTCACTTGATTTTGAATCACTTGACACATGCGAACCATGCCTCATGGGCAAGACGACTAAGACCCGTTTTCCGGAACAATGGAACGGGCAAGTGACTTGCTGCGAATCATACATACTAATGTGTGCGGTCCGATGAGCGTTGACGTGCGCGATGGATATCATTACTTTCTCACCTTCACTGATAATTTGAGTAGATATGGGTATAATTACTTAATGAAGCACAAGTCTGAGACATTTGAAAAGTTCAAGAAATTTTAGAGTGAATTTGAGAATCATTGTAACAAGAAGATCAAATTCCTACTATCTGATCGAGGGGGAGAGTATATGAGTTATGAGTTTGGCAATCACTTAAGAAAATGTGGAATTGTTTCACAGTTGACTCCACCTTTTACACCATGGCGTAATGGTGTGTGTTCGAACGTCGTAATCATACCTTATTGGGTGCATTCTATGATGTCTCTTGTCGACCTTCCACTATCATTTTGGGGTTATGCATTAGAGACAGCCACATTCACTTTAAATAGGGCACCATCTAAGTCAGTGGAGATGACACCGCTGATACGTCTCCAATGTATCTATAATTTTTGATTGTTCCATGCTGTTATATTATCAATCCTGGATGTTTTATAATCATTTTATAGTCATTTTATATCATTTTTTGGTACTAACCTATTGACATAGTGCCAAGTGCCAGTTGCTGTTTTTTCCATGTTTTTTACATCGCAGAAAATCAATACCAAACGGAGTCCAAACGCAATGAAACTTTACGGAGATTTTTTTGGACTAGAAGGAACATAATGGGCCGTGTCTGCGCCTGGGGGGTGCTCCGAGGAGAGCACAACCCACCAGGGTGCGCCAGGAGGCCCAGGCGTGCCCTGGTGGGTTGTACCCACCTCGGGTGCCCCCCAGACCACCTATTTGCTCTATAAATACCCCGATATTCCAGAAACCCTAGGGGGTCGACGAAATATTGATCCAGCTGCCACAGAGTCCAGAACCGCCAGATCCAATCTACACACCATCTCGGATGGGGTTCACCACCACCATTGGTGCCTGTCGGATGATGCGTCAGTAGTTCTTTGTAGACCTTCGGGTCCGTAGTTAGTAGCTAGATGGCTTCCTCTCCCTCTCTTGATTTTCCATACAATGGTCTCTTGGAGATCCATATGATGTAACTCTTTTGCGGTGTGTTTGTTGGGATCAATGAACTTTGAATTTATGATCAGATCTATCTTTTTATATCTATGAAAGTATTTGAGTTTCTTTGATCTCTTTTCTGCATTATTGCTTATAGCCTCGTATTTCTTCTCTGATATTTGGGTTTTGTTTGGCCGACTTGATCTATTTATCTTGCAATGTGAAGAGGTGCTTTGTAGTGGGTTCGATCTTACGGTGCTTGATCCTAGTGGCAGAAGGGGAACCGACACATATGTATTGTTGCTAATAAGGATAAAACAGTTGGGTCTATCTCTACATAGATAGATCTTGGCTACATCATGTCATCGTTCTTATTGCATTACTCCATTTCTCCGTGAACTTAATACACTAGATGCATGCTGGATAGCGGTCGATGTGTGGAGTAATAGTAGTAGATGAAGGCAGGAGTCGGTCTACCAATCTTGGATGTGATTCCTATGCAATGATCATTGCCTGGATATCGTCATGAGTATTTGATTTTCTATCAATTGCCCAACAGTAATTTGTTCACCCACCATTTGGTATTTTTCTCGAGAGAAGCCACTAGTGAAACCTACGGCCCCGGGTCTCTTTCTCATATTATTTGCTTCACGATCTATTTTCGTTTGCATTTATTTTCAGATCTATTAATCCAAAAACCCAAAAATACGTTGCTACAATTTATTCTCATTTATTTATTTGGCATTCGATCTATCAATCTACTACAAATTTACCTCACGTCCTTTGCCTATCTTAAGGCGTCGTACCCTGATGACCCACAAGTATAGGGGATCTATCATAGTGCTTTCGATAAGTAAGAGTGTCGAACCCAATGAGGAGCAGAAGGAAATGATAAGCGGGTTTCAGCAAGGTATTCTCTGCAAGCATTGAAATTATAGGTAACAGATAGTTTTGTGATAAGATAATTTGTAACGAGCAACAAGTAACAAAAATAAATAAAGTGCAGCAAGGTGGCCCAATCCTTTTTGTAGCAAAGGAATTATCGTCAAGCTAGGTTTCATTACGATCATATGATTCACGTTCGGTACTTTGATAATTTGGTATGTGGGTGGACCGGTGCTTGGGTGCTGTCCTTACTTGGACAAGCATCCCACTTATGATTAACCTCTATTTGATAGAGGCGAGGGTGTCCCGATCTTTTGATGAGATGATAACTATCGATTTGGTGGAGACGACTTTGACGATCCGACTACAAACGTGCACGACGTTGCGCCTTAGCAATCGCTAAACCAATCTCCTGAGGTTACTGACGATGCCGGAAGCACGGTCAGCCTGACCACGAAGGTCTATTCCTGCAAGCAATCGAAGAACAAGCAAGAATATGATAAAGCAATCTGAATATTGCAAATATATATGAGGTATTGATAATGGTGGGGATCCGTAAGCGGTCTTGGTCTGGTCGTTGGACACAAACGAAGTACATGAAGTTGCAATGGCTAACTTTTAACTAAACAAATCCCAAAGTCTAAACGATGCCCTAAGGGCTGTATATATGGAGGAAGAGGGGGGAACTTCATGGCCCTTGGTGGAGGGGTCCGAAATCAACCCTATCTCTTGTTTCCCCACACATACGGACTCTAAAAATAGCCTATACTTATGTATTTCGAAATTACATGGGCCTGGCCCAATAATAAGGTGACGCAGCACCTAAAATAGCCTCGGGACGAAATTTATGAAGTGGCATCTTGTATATTTCGTCCAAGGCTTCATGCACCCATTATGGTGGCTTCAAAGTCCTGAAATCATCACTTGTAACTCCGTTCTTGTTCCCCTTGCGCATGCCATCATCTCCATGCTTGTTCTTGCTCCAATGTTCATCCTTCTCCAAGCTAGGCCCTTCATTTGTAAGCAAAACAAATGTATCCAATTTAGGCAGCATCATATTCTCATGAATATTAGAATCATTACCAAGAAACGAAAGTACCTGGTAATTTAGTTGGCGTGCACGAGCTCTAGTGATGAGGACATGACTACCTTGGATATGACCAGAAATATTGCATATATGCATATTTGTTAGGTGATTTCTAGTGCAAACTATTCAATAATCTATTTATGTTATCCAGAACAAAAATACTTCACACACTTTTGTGTTTTGTCTAATTGCAGGTGTATGGGACATTTGTACAATCCACATATGAAGATAAGGAAGAAAGAGATGTTTATTTGCTGTCCAAAAAGTTCTCTCACGTCACTTTTGGCCCAAGAGAAGATAGAGTCCAAGTCTCTCACGTTCTGGATTCAGATTCGGACTGCACAGACATACCTGACTCAAAACGCACACAAGTTTTTCATACGGACTCCGAATTGGGTGATTCTTTTTTTTGTTGGAAACTAGATTTCGTGCACTTTCCAACCCAATTGGAATCACTTTCAAATTCGTCCGGAGCGTTGAGTTGTGGACGAAACAATCTGATGCTGCAGTAGAATCCGAGTCAAACTACAAGTCCAAAGGTGTTACATCACCTCCACTTGGGCCCATTGGCCTTGTACGACCTAGATTTAGTTTTAGGCTGCCTTGGGACGTCCTCCCACCTCCTTGGCCGCCACCCCTTGCTCCTATATAAGTAGATCCATCTAGTAGCTTTTCCTTGGGATTTGTTTAGTTAAAAGTTAGCCATTGCAACTTCGTGTACTTCGTTTGTGTCCAACGACCAGACCAAGACCGCTTACGGATCCCCACCTTTATCAATACTTCATATATACTCGCAATATTCAGATTGCTTTTATCATATTCTTGCTTGTTCTTCGATTGCTTGCAGGAATAGACCTTCGTGGTCAGGTTGATTGTGCTCCAGCGTGGTCAATAACCTTTCGGAGTAGGTTTAGCGATTGCTAAGGCGCAACGTCGTGCACGTTTGTAGTCGGATCGCCAAAGTCATCTTCACCAAATCGATAGTTATCATCTCATCGAAAGATCGGGACACCCCCGCCTCTATCAAGTGGTATCAGTTTTCAGGTTGCTCGGTGAGAATTTCCAGTTTTCCTAGATTAGATTTATTTTCTTACCTATTGTCCAAGAAAAAGCCACAAAAAAAAGTTAGATCTATTCATCCTTGGTCCAAGCCAGTCTGAGCCTTTGGAATTTTCTTTTCATTGCTTGCATAGTTGAATTATCGGTTGCATCGTTGTGTCGAGTTGCTGGTCTTAGTGTCTAGTTCGTTTAGAGTTTCGAGATCTGTTCACATTAGTCACACCACCGCTGCATCATTATCTCTTCCGCTGTCCACCACCCATCCATCAATTTCCACCACGTGCTACCCACCATTCATTGTCATAATAATAGTTGAGATCATTCACATCTTCACTTGATCCAATCTGCATCTTATCTAGTTTGTTTTGGAAAGAGGGAGAAAAAAAGAGAGAAAAAAAAAGGAGAAAAAAGTCAGAGAAAAAAAAGGAGAGAAAGAAAAAAAAAGTGTGAGGAAAAAAAAGAGAGAAGAAAAAAAATCGGATCTATCTAGAATCAATCTCGTACCTGAATTCGGATTAGAATCTGTTTTGCGCACTGTTCAGTAAAACAGGTGTATCTTCCTCATATGAAGTCCGTTTTGGCTCCGTGGGTACTCAAATTGAAGCTAGCGACGAGCCGCATGTAAATAGTTGCAGAAGCTAGTTCAATATTTGACACCTCAAAATCGTCTTCTAAATAGGTCTTTTTGCTCTCCGAAGTTCGTGAACACAACTTGTTCCAATTTTTCAGGCCAGTTTTAAAATTCTTTGACTCCTCATATCAATTCAGAATTGAGTGATTCTTTTTGCATTGGAAAGCTTGAGTTAGTAGCAAACTTTTCAAGAGGAAAGTTGAAGAGAGAGTTGTTATATATCCTGCTTGGCAGTTGTTTTTCATCATTATCTTCACTGCCGTTGTGATCTTCACTTATATCTTGCTGTCAAGAGCTACTTAGTATCATTCATTGGTGCTAGTTGTGCTACGCCGTGACCTTATTAGTGTTCTAGGCTCGCGTCTCTAGTCCGGTCTAGCCTAGGACCAGCACAGTACCGTCGTTGAGCGTTTATTCAACATTGCATCTTTGAATTGATTATTGCTAATCTTTTGCTACCATATATAGCCAACCCAGCTCCACATATTTCTACACCGTGTATACGTATGCTCCCCTGGCAATCGCTTTACTCAATATTCGGAGTTACTTGACACCGCTGGTTGCCGATCACCGCCTGCTGCATGGTAAGAACGTGTAAGACATTGATATTTGCTTTACTGTGAGCGTTTTACCACCACATCCTAGTAGTTATAGGAACATTATTTTTGGGTTTTGTTTCTTGTTCTACTAATCATGACAGGATCCAGAGTCAATTCATGGGCTTCGTCGATCGCGGGAGACGTGCCACCACCTTTGCAAATACCACAACCGTCACGAGAGGTGCACAAATATCCAAATGCACATGATCAGGTTAATGTATCTATACCACCATTTAATGGCCGTTTTAAACCTGCTTTATATATTGAATGGGAGTTCGACATAAAAAATATATTTGCTTCCCATAATTTCGATGAACATAAAAAGGTTAAGGTTGCAGTTGGTTCTTTCACTGGTTATGCTTTGGTTTGGTGGAGTGAATATTGTCGGTTACACCCTGATTATATACCTACTACTTGGGATGATTTGAAACTTGCCATGCGACATACTTTCGTCCCTGCTTATTATACTCGTGACATGATTAAGAAGTTGCAACACTTAAAACAAGGTAGTGAAACTGTAACAAAATATTATGATGATTTACAAACTACCTTGTTGCATTCCTCTTTAGAAGAAAGTGAAGATGATTTTATGGATAGATTTTGGGGAGGATTAAACCGTGATATTCAAGAGATACTAATTCATGAAGAGTGTTATCCTATGGACCATTTGTTTCATCTAGCTTGCAAAGCTGAACAGGAAATAAAACGACGTGTTGGCCACGAGGAGAACAAGCGCACGGTGCACATTCCAAGAGTTGATATGATTGTTCCTTCAACTACTAGGCACTCTATGACAACCACATCCGTTGTTGTCAGGACTACATCACCTCCACCATGTGACACACCGCCCCCGAGAGTGGCTACATCATCTGAGTTGATCATAAGAGGTAATGACAAAGGTACTGATCTTCCATCTCTACATGAGAATGATGAATGCCTTGTCAATTTGAATGCACCATCTGATGAGCTACCCACTACTTTGATCACACCACCTATTTTAGAGGACTACGTTGATAATTTGACTTTGCCATGTGATCAAACAACTGAAATACCAACAATTTTGAGTGCACCCATTGAATTAACTATTGATGCAAAAGAACCAATGTTTAATCATTTTGATATGACCTCTAATCTTGGTGATGATTCTGTGTTGAATGACTTATTGCATGTTTGCTTATTTAAGCATGTTGTAGCATGTAAATTTGATGCAAGTAAGGTTTATTCACCAATGTTGGGATGGTTTAATGATGAACATTGTCAATCTTTTGAAATGAATAAGAGCTTCACTTATATGTGCAAACTGAGTTGCAATATTTTCATGCCTTCTACTTCTTGTGCTAATTTTTTGGCTTTAGATTTTATGAACTATGCAAGTTACTCATCTATTCATGTGTCATATATGCAAAAATCAAGGGAAGTAAAAATGGATGACATATACATATACAACATGTACACCTTGTCTCTTTTGTTAGCCACATTTCAGATTAAGCAACGCCGAGGACGGCTTTATTTTCAAGAAGGGGAGGATGATGAGGACATGACTACCTTGGATATGACCAGAAATATTGCATATATGCATATTTGTTAGGTGATTTCTAGTGCAAACTATTCAATAATCTATTTATGTTATCCAGAACAAAAATACTTCACACACTTTTGTGTTTTGTCTAATTGCAGGTGTATGGGACATTTGTACAATCCACATATGAAGATAAGGAAGAAAGAGATGTTTATTTGCTGTCCAAAAAGTTCTCTCACGTCACTTTTGGCCCAAGAGAAGATAGAGTCCAAGTCTCTCACGTTCTGGATTCAGATTCGGACTGCACAGACATACCTGACTCAAAACGCACACAAGTTTTTCATACGGACTCCGAATTGGGTGATTCTTTTTTTGTTGGAAACTAGATTTCGTGCACTTTCCAACCCAATTGGAATCACTTTCAAATTCGTCCGGAGCGTTGAGTTGTGGACGAAACAATCTGATGCTGCAGTAGAATCCGAGTCAAACTACAAGTCCAAAGGTGTTACATCACCTCCACTTGGGCCCATTGGCCTTGTACGACCTAGATTTAGTTTTAGGCTGCCTTGGGACGTCCTCCCACCTCCTTGGCCGCCACCCCTTGCTCCTATATAAGTAGATCCATCTAGTAGCTTTTCCTTGGGATTTGTTTAGTTAAAAGTTAGCCATTGCAACTTCGTGTACTTCGTTTGTGTCCAACGACCAGACCAAGACCGCTTACGGATCCCCACCTTTATCAATACTTCATATATACTCGCAATATTCAGATTGCTTTTATCATATTCTTGCTTGTTCTTCGATTGCTTGCAGGAATAGACCTTCGTGGTCAGGTTGATTGTGCTCCAGCGTGGTCAATAACCTTTCGGAGTAGGTTTAGCGATTGCTAAGGCGCAACGTCGTGCACGTTTGTAGTCGGATCGCCAAAGTCATCTTCACCAAATCGATAGTTATCATCTCATCGAAAGATCGGGACACCCCCGCCTCTATCATCTAGTAATTGGTCCAGTATGTATAGCAGCAGGGGCTGTGGGTGTAACAATTGTATTGATGTCCTCATCATCCTCCCCTTCTTGAAATGAAGTCGTCCTCGACGGAAGTTCATCTTCCTCACCCAAATAAGGCTTCAAATCTGCAATGTTAAAAGTGGGACTAACCCCAAAATCTGCAGGCAGCTCAAGTTTATATGCATTATCATTTATTTTCTCTAACACCTTAAAGGGACCATCAGCACGTGGCATTAACTTTGATTTGCGCAAATCAGGAAATCTATCCTTACGCAAATGTAACCAAACAAGATCTCCAGGTGCAAACACAACATGTTTTCTACCCTTATCTCCAGCAAGTTTATATTTAGCATTCATGCGCTCAATGTTTTCCTTAGTTAACTCATGCATTTTTAAAATCAATTCAGCACGTTGTTTAGCATCAAAATTAACCTTCTCCGAAGATGGAAGAGGCAACAAATCAATAGGTGCACGAGGTAGGAAACCATACACAATTTCAAAAGGGCACATCTTAGTAGTAGAATGCAACGAACGATTATAAGCAAATTAAATATGAGGCAAGCATTCTTCCCACATTTTCTTATTATTCTTCAAAACAGCCCTAAGCATAGTAGACAATGTTCTATTGACTACTTCAGTTTGTCCATCAGTTTGGGGGTGACAAGTAGTACTAAAAAGCAGTTTAGTCCCCAACTTAGCCCATAAACATCTCCAAAAGTGGCTAAGAAATTTAGTATCACGATCTGAAACAATAGTATTTGGCACACCATGCAAACGAATAATTTCACGAAAGAACAAATCAGCAACATTAACAGCATCATCGCTTTTATGACATGGTATAAAGTGTGCCATTTTCGAGAATCTATCCACGACAACAAATATGCTATCCCTCCCCTTCTTTGTTCGAGGTAAACCTAAAACAAAGTCCATAGATATATCCTCCCAAGGAACACTAGGTACAGGCAAAGGCATATATAAACCATGAGGATTGAGTCGTGACTTAGCTTTTTGACATGTAGTGCAGCGAGCAATAAAACGCTCAACATCCCGTCTCATCTTTGGCCAAAAGAAATGTGTAGCAAGTACGTCCTCCGTCTTCTTCACGCCAAAGTGTCCCATTAATCCTCCTCCATGCGCCTCCTGCAACAACAAAAGACGAACGGAGCTAGCTGGAATGCATAGCTTGTTAGCACGAAACACAAATCCATCGTTAACAACAAACTTGTTCCACATTCTTCCTTCTTTACAATTATGCATTACATCTTTAAAATCAGCATCATGCACATATTGATCTTTGATGGTCTCTAAACCAAATATTTTGAAGTCAAGTTGTGAAAGCATAGTATAGCGACGAGACAATGCATCAGCAATAACATTTTCTTTTCCCTTCTTGTGTTTAATGACATAAGGGAAAGTCTCAATGAATTCAACCCATTTAGCATGTCTACGATTCAGTTTAGCTTGACTTTTAATATGTTTCAAAGATTCATGATCAGAATGTATAACAAATTCTTTGGGCCATAAATAATGCTGCCATGTTTCTAAAGTCCGAACAAGAGCATATAATTCTTTATCATAAGTAGAATAATTCAGACTAGGCCCACTCAATTTTTCAGAAAAGTATGCAACAGGTTTGCCATCTTGTAATAACACACCTCCTAATCCAATTCCACTAGCATCACATTCAAGCTCAAAAGTCTTATTAAAATCAGGAAGTTGGAGTAAAGGAGCATGTGTCAACTTATCTTTCAATACCGTGAAGGCTTCTTCCTGTGCGGTACCCCAAAGAAAAGGCACATCTTTCTTTGTAAGCTCATTGAGAGGTGCAGCAATAGTGCTGAAATCTCTCACAAAACGCCTATAGAATCCAGCGAGGCCAAGAAAACTCCTCACTTGTGTGACCGTTTTGGGCTGCGGCCAACTCTCAATAGCTTCAATCTTGGCTTTATCAACTTCAATTCCCTGTGGAGTAACAACATAGCCAAGAAAAGATACGCGGTCGGTGCAAAAGGTGCACTTCCCAAGGTTACCAAACAAACGTGCATCACGTAGAGCAATAAAAACAGCACGTAAATGTTCCAAATGTTCTTCCAAAGATCTGCTATAAATCAATATGTCATCAAAGTAAACTACCACAAATCGTCCAATGAAAGCACGTAAAACTTCGTTAATTAATCTCATGAAAGTACTAGGTGCATTAGTTAACCCAAAAGGCATGACTAACCACTCATATAATCCAAACTTAGTTTTAAATGCTGTTTTCCATTCATCTCCCAATTTCATACGAATTTGATGGTAGCCACTACGCAAATCAACTTTGGAGAATATTGTAGAGCCACTCAATTCATCAAGCATATCATCTAGCCTAGGAATAGGATGACGATAACGAATAGTAATATTATTAATGCCTCTACAATCAACACACATACGTGATGTACCATCCTTTTTCGGCACTAGAATAATAGGAACAGCACAAGGACTAAGGGATTCGCGTATATAACCTTTGTCGAGAAGCTCTTGTACTTAACGCATAATCTCCTTCGTCTCCTCTGGATTGGTACGGTATGGTGCACGGTTTGGCAGTGAAGCACCGGGAATTAAGTCAATCTGATGCTCAATCCCTCGAATAGGCGGTAATCCCGGTGGCACGTCTTGTGGAAAGACGTCAGCGAACTCCTGCAAAATGTTAGTGACAGCAGGAGGCAAAGAGGAAGGCACGTCCTCGAATGAAAATAATGCCTCTTTGCACACAAAAGCATAGCAAACAGATTTGCTGAAATCTAGCTCATCAATATCAGATTTGGTGGCAAATAAACATGCACTTTTCAATTTAATTTCAGAAGCAACACTAGATGGTTTATTATTAGGCTTCATTTGTTGCTCAAATTCTTTTGCCACAATCTGATTTTCACTCTTATTCGTCTCCTGTTTTGCTTTATTAGCTCTATTAATATCATCTTTCAAAATGGAATCAGGAGTCATAGGAAGCAAAGTAATATTTTTATCCTTATGAACAAGAGTATAGTGATTGTTTCTACCATGGTGTACAGAATTTTTATCAAATTGCCATGGTCTACCAAGTAATAAGGAACATGCTTGCATAGGTACCACATCACAATCAACATAATCAGCATATGTAGAGATACAAAAATGCACACGAACAGTACGTGTTACCTTAACCTTGCCGCTGTTGTTGAACCATTGGATGTAGTAAGGATGTGGATGTGGTCTTGTGGTGAGAGAAAGCTTCTCCACCATCTCCATGCTAGCCAAGTTGTTGCAGCTCCCTCCGTCTATGATGACGCGCACAGAACGTTCCTTCACAACTCCCTTGGTATGGAACAAATTGTGCCTCTGATTTTGCTCAGCTTGTGTGACCTGCACACTCAAAACACGTTGAGCAACTAAACATTCATACCTGTCAGCGTCTTCAGGAGCCATGTATTGCGTCTCATGATCAGAATCATCTCCACCATGTTCTTCACGTGTAATAAGAGCCAAAGTCTCCTCATCATAGTCACTAGCGGACTCATATCCACCATCCGCGGTAGCAATCATCACACGCGGAGATTTGCATTCTCTCGCATAATGACCTCCTCCCTTACAACGACGACAAATAATATCACTTGTGTGCCCTGTTGATGCCATGGAAGAAGAAGAACGCTGTGCAGGCCCCGCAGGTGCGCTCTTGGCAGATAATGGTGGTTGTGCCTGTTTTCTTGTATCACGGCTGGAGGTGGCACCGGATGGAGGTGCTGGTGCAGTTGAAGTAGAAGATGCACGTGGTGTCCATGATGAAGGTCGGCCTACAGAAAAGTTAGTTTGCCCCAATGCTTGTCGATCCTGCACTTCACGTTCAGCTTTACAAGCAAGATGGAATAAACGAGTGATATTAGTATACTCCTTATAGTCTAGAATGGTCTGAATCTCTCTATTTAATCCACCCAGAAAACGTGCAAGCATAGCTTCATTCTCCTCAACAATACCACATCTAATCATGCCAGTTTGTAATTCCTGATAATATTCTTCTACAGAATTTTTCCCTTGTCTTAAACGCTGCAATTTTTGAAGCAATTCACGTTGATAATATGGTGGAACCCAACGCGTACGCATAGCAGTTTTCAAAGCAGCCCAAGTAGTTGGAATAGGATATAATCTACAATGTTCAGACCACCATACACATGCAAAACTAGTGAAAGCACAAACAGCAGCAGCAACTCGTCTCTCCTCAGGATATTGTAAACATGTAAATCGTTGTTCAGTTTCTAACTCCCAAGTAAGATATATATCAGGAACATATCTACCCTCAAATGGTGGAATATTCAATTTCAGTTTAGGAATATGGACATCATCGCGTACCTGAGGTGGTGGTGCAGGCCTACCATTACGAATATATACCTGAGGTCGACCTGCTGGTGGTGGTACAGGTGGCTGCACGTAGTGTTGATTTTGATCAACCTCATCCTCATAATCTCCCACATAATCATCCTCCTCCGCATCAGCAGCAGGAGCCACAGAAGTATCAACAGCAGCACCAACAGTTTGGCCAAACGCAAGAGGAACACGGCTTGCTCGGCGGAGGTCTGCTTCGCGACGTGGAGGTAGTCGTTGTTGTTGTTGTTGGAGAGGTGCGTTAGGTGCAGCGGGTGGTGGTGGTGGAAGACGCGCGAGCAATTCATTAAACTTGTTATCGAGCTTTGTTTCGAACGTCTTCTCAAGGCCAGTGATCTTCTCCATGGCCTCTTCAAAATTGTTCAGCACATCTTGCACCTGTTCAGTCATCATTTGCTGAAACTTATCATGAAGCTCCTTGTTCGATAAATTCTCCCAGTCAATCTCGTCGGCTTGTGATCCTGGCATGGTTAGCAGCAATAGAAACACACAAGAATATGATCCTACAAACTACGAACAAGTGGTGGTGGTGGGTGTCACAAATCCGTCAAGCAAATCTCAAATTCTTACCAGTTCTTACCCAGCAGCAGGCGGTGATCGGCAACCGTTGTAGTCAAAAACTCTCAAAGCTTGGATAGAGCGATTACCAGGGAGAGTCAAACGCACGACGTAGATGTATGTGGAGCTGGGAAGGCTTATAATATGGTAGCAAAAAGGGTCAGCAATAATCAATTCAGAGATGCAAAGTTGAATAAACGCTCAACGACGGTACTGTGCTGGTCCTAGGCTAGACTGTGCTAGAGACGCGAGCCTAGAACACTAACAAAATCATGGCGCGGCACGTAAACAAGGGAAAAGCACACTATGGATTTTTTTTTCGCTCTTTTTTTTTGCGCTCTTTTTTTTTGCGCTGGTTTTTTTTTTTTTGCGAAAAATCACTATAATGGCGAGTGTCTCAAAACTCTTCTTAGCTCAAACTGACAGGATGGGCACGAAATTTTTTCGACCAATTTTTTTTTTTTGATTGCCCGGACCCAAAAACTGGAAACGGGTCAAAAAAAAACTTCCTATAATGGCACCTGTCTCAAAACACTCAGAAACACCTAAAAATAGGATAGCCAGAAAATTTTTCGAAAAATGCGTTTTCGAAAATTTTTGGGCCTAAACGGAGCGTGGCTACCCGACTCTTTTTTTTTTCGAAACCTACTCCGGCAAGGAAACACGAACCGGAATCTAGATGGATCCCTAAAACAAACCTAATAAGCAAAGAACTCGGATTGGTGGTGGATATATGGTGGTGGTAAATGGCAGCGGTGGTGGTAGCGGTGGTAGTATATGGATATGGATCGGTGGTGGTATATGGACACGGATTGGTGGTGGTATATGGATACGGATTCGGTGCGGTGGTGGTAGATGGCAGGGGCGATGATGATGGTGCGGCGGCGGCGTGACAACTTATGACCAGAACTCGAAACTCTAAAAGACTAGACTCTAAGACCAGCAACTAGACACGACGATGCAACCGCAAATTCAACAAAGCAAAACCCTAAAAAGATTATGCAAAGGCTCAGATTGGTTCGGATATGATGAACTAACCCTAATTTTTTTTTTTTTTTTTCGTGGACTGTAGGTATGAAGAACAGACTCGATCTAAACTACGAAAAACTGTAAAATCTCACCGAGCAACCTGGAAATCTGATACCACTTGATAGAGGCGAGGGTGTCCCAATCTTTCAATGAGATGATAACTATCGATTTGGTGGAGACGACTTTGATGATCCGACTACAAACGTGCACGACGTTGCGCCTTAGCAATCGCTAAACCAATCTCCTGAGGTTACCGACGATGCCGGAAGCACGGTCAGCCTGACCACGAAGGTCTATTCCTGCAAGCAATCGAAGAACAAGCAAGAATATGATAAAGCAATCTGAATATTGCAAATATATATGAGGTATTGATAATGGTGGGGATCCGTAAGCGGTCTTGGTCTGGTCGTTGGACACAAATGAAGTACACGAAGTTGCAATGGCTAACTTTTAACTAAACAAATCCCAAAGTCTAAACGATGCCCTAAGGGCTGTATATATGGAGGAAGAGGGGGGAATTTCGTGGCCCTTGGTGGAGGGGTCCGAAATCAACCCTATCTCTTGTTTCCCCACACATACGGACTCTAAAAATAGCCTATACTTATGTATTTCGAAATTACATGGGCCTGGCCCAATAATAAGGTGACGCAGCACCTAAAATAGCCTCGGGACGAAATTTATGAAGTGGCATCTTGTATATTTCGTCCAAGGCTTCATGCACCCATTATGGTGGCTTCAAAGTCCTGAAATCATCACTTGTAACTCCGTTCTTGTTCCCCTTGCGCATGCCATCATCTCCATGCTTGTTCTTGCTCCAATGTTCATCCTTCTCCAAGCTAGGCCCTTCATTTGTAAGCAAAACAAATGTATCCAATTTAGGCAGCATCATATTCTCATGAACATTAGAATCATTACCAAGAAACGAAAGTACCTGGTAATTTAGTTGGCGTGCACGAGCTCTAGTAATTGGTCCAGTATGTATAGCAGCAGGGGCTGTGGGTGTAACAATTGTATTGATGTCCTCATCACTATTGCAAGCATCCACAACTACAACAAAAGTATCAAGGTAAACCTAACCATAGCTTGAAACATGTGGATCCAAATCAGCCCCGTACGAAGCAATGCATAAACTAGGGTATAAGCTTCTGTCACTCTAGCAACCCATCAAATACTTATTACTTCCCAATGCCTTCCTCTAGTCCCAAATAATGGTGAAGTGTCATGTAGTCGACGTTCACATAACACCACTAGAGGAGAGACAACATACATCTCATCAAAATATCGAACGAATACCAAATTCACATGACTACTAAGAGCAAGACTTCTCCCATGTCCTCAGGAACAAACGTAACTACTCACAAAGCATATTCATGTTCATAATCATAGGGGTATTAATATGCATATAGGATATGAACATATGATCTTCCACCAAATAAACCGACTAGCATCAGCTACAAGGAGTAATCAACACTACTAGCAACCCACAGAGTACCAATCCTAGACTTGGAGACAAGAATTGGATACAAGAGAGGAACTAGGGTTTGAGAGGAGATGGTGCTGGTGAAGATGTTGATGGAGATTGACCCGCTCCCGATGAGAGGATCGTTGGTGATGACGATGGCAATGATTTCCCCCTCCCGGAGGGAAGTGTCCCTGGCAGAATAGCTCCGCCAGAGCCCTAGATTGATTCCGCCAAGGTTCTGCCTCATGGCGGCGGAGTCTCATCCCGAAAGCTTGCTTATGATTTTCTTCTCATCGAAAAACTGCATATAGCAGAAGATGGGCATCAGAGAGCCACCAGGGGGCCCACAAGGCAGGGTGGCGCGCCCAGGGGGGTAGGGCGCGCCCCCACCCTCGTGGCCAGGGTGTGGCCCCCCCTCTGGAACTTCTTGCGCTTAGTATTTTTTATATATTCTGGAAATGACTTCCATGAAGTTTCAGGACTTTTGGAGCTGTGCAGAATAGGTCTCTAATATTTGCTCCTTTTCCAGTCCAGAATCCCAGCTGCCGGCATTCTCCATCTTTATGTAAACCTTGTAAAATAAGAGAGAATAGGCATAAGTATTGTGACATAATGTGTAATAATAGCCCATAATGCAATAAATATTGATATAAAAGTATGATGCAAAATGGACGTATCAACTCCCCCAAGCTTAGACCTCGCTTGTCCTCGAGCGAAAGCCGAAATCGAAAAATATGTCCACATGTTTAGAGATAGAGGTGTCGATAAAAATAAAATACGGACATGAGGGAATCATGATCATTCTTCGAACAACAACTTATATAATTCTTGTCATACGATCTCTTATGCTAGAGTAACAATTCAATCACAATTTCAAGTATGAATCATAAACTTCATTGAAAACTAACAAACTATAACCTCATTCATTGGAGCAATTGCAATTTATCATAACATAGGAAAGAGTCAATATAAGAGCTTTTCAGCAAGTCCACATACTCAACTATCATATAGTCTTTCATAATTGCTAACACTCACGCAATACTTATGGGCATGGAGTTTTAATCGGCCACAAAGAAAGATAGGGGCTTATCGTTTTGCCTCCCAGCGTTTTACCTCAAGGGTAATGTCAACAATAATAGTTCATGAAAACTCACATCCAATTAGCCATATATACCAGGATCTTTCCAACATGTTTTGCTTGCCAAAAGATAAAATGTAAAAAGGAAGGGTGAAGATCACCGTGACTCTTATGTAAGGTAGGAGATAAAAGTAAAAGATAGGCCCTTCGCAGAGGGAAGCAGAGGTTCTCATGCGCTTTTATGGTTGGATGCACAAAATCTTAATGCGAAAGAACGTCACTTTATATTGCCACTTGTGATATGGACCTTTATTATGCAGTCCATCGCTTTTATTTCTTTCGTATCACACGATCGTATAAAGCTTATTTTATCCCACACTAATAAATCATACATATTTAGAGGGCAAGTTTTATTGCTTGCACCAATGACAACTTACTTGAGGGATCTTACTCAATCCATAGGTAGGTATGGTGGACTCTCATGGCAAAACTGGTTTAAGGGTGTTTGGAAGCACAAGTAGTATATCTACTTGGTGCAAAGAATTTGGCTAGCATGAGGGGGAAAGGCAAGCTCAATCATGTTGGATGATCCATGACAATATAATTTATCTCAGATGTAAGAAAATATAGCCCATTATGTTGTCTTCCTTGTCCAACGTCAACTCTTTAGCATGTCATATTTTAATGAGTGCTCACAATCATAAAAGATGTCCAAGATAGTGTATTTATATGTGAAGACCTCTCTTTCTTTATTACTTCCTATTAATTGCAACAATGACCAAAACTATGTTTGTCAACTCTCAACAACTTTTATTCATCATACTCTTTCTATGTGAGCTCATTACCCTTCATAAGACCCATATGATCTCTTTGTTTCTTTTTATTTCTTCTCTTTTCTTTTATTCACTCAAGATCATGGCAAAATAATCAAGCCCTTGACTCAACACTAATCTTTATTATATATAGCTCACGAACTCGATTACATAGAAGGATCATAGAGCAAAACTCACAACTAGATCATACTAAAACTTTATGCTACTAGATCAAGATATTACCAAAAGTATCGAACTAATAAAAAGGGTAAAGATAGAAGTGATGGTGATACGATACCGGGGCACCTCCCCCAAGCTTGGCAGTTGCCAAGGGGAGTGCCCATACCAGATACTCAATTCTTCTTTGTTGGCGGAGAGGGTGGAGTTGTTGATGATGTAGGCTTGTTGTCCCTCTTCCAAGGCATAGGCTCACCATCATAGAAGGATGACCGAGTCTCCTAATCCTCAAATCTGCAGCCAAACTCATCCTCTTGAATCTATACTCATACTCACCGTTTTGATCTTGCAGGTAATAAATCTGGGCTTGGAGGTGCTTGATTTTCTCGTGAAGCTTGAAGATGGCCTCCCCAATGTCCTTAGCGTCCAGCTTGTGGTTGTTGGTTAACTCCGTGATCATAATGTGATTGGAGTCAAGTCCATGCTCCACCATCTCCTGGCACCTGAAAACTTTTTGCTCCATTGCCTCAAGCCTTGTCTCCACGCTTCCGGTCCTCCTTGGTCCCTCAACATCACGGATGTGCAGCACCCCCTCATGCATCTCAATGGTTTGAGGGTGTTGCGGCACTTCCGCGAGGTAGGGGTTGATGACAATATCGAAGAACTTGTCCTTAGGGGCACTTGGAGACGTCATGATGATCTAGATCTTTCAGAAAAACAACTCGAAACACGAACAAAGGATATTTGCGTGATACGGTGGTCAAAACCTTCGGGAGGTTATATAATGAATTTTTACCGACCAAAATACGTAACGTGCAAGAAAATGGAGTCCGAAGAGCACATGAGGTGCCCACGAGGCAGGGGGCACGCCTAGGGGGTAGGGCGCGCCCTCCACCCTCGTGGAGCCCTCATGTCCTTCCCGGACTGCCTCTTATTTTTCTATTTTTCTATATATTCCAAAACGGAGAAAAATTGCCATTAGAACTGTTTTGAGGTCGGTTTACTTACTGTACCTCATACCTATTCCTTTTCGGAGTCTGATACATTCCGGAAAGAGTACCTTATGTAGTCCTCCGGGGTTACGGTTTCAATAACATTGGTTTCAATATTTATAGGATTACCTGAGATATAATGTTTGATTCTTTGACCATTCACCACCTTCGGATTTGTGCCTTCGAAGTTGTTGATTTTTATGGCACCGGAAGGATAGACCTCCTCGATAACGTAAGGACCTTCCCATTTAGAGAGAAGCTTTCCTACAAAAAATCTTAAACGAGAGTTGTATAGCAATACATAATCACCTACATTAAACTCACGCTTTTGTATCCTTTTGTCATGCCATCTTTTACCTTTTCTTTAAACAATTTGGCATTCTCATAGGCTTGGGTTCTCCATTCATCAAGTGAGCTAATGTCAAATAACCTTTTCTCACCGGCAAGTTTGAAATCATAATTGAGCTCTTTAATAGCCTAATAAGCCTTATGTTCTAGTTCGAGAGGTAAGTGACATGCTTTTCCATAAACCATTTTATACGGAGACATACCCATAGGATTTTTATATGCAGTTCTATAGGCCCATAATGCATCATCAAGTTTCTTGGATCAATTCTTTCTAGATCTATTAACAGTCTTTTGCAAAATTAATTTGAGTTCTCTATTACTCAATTCTATTTGACCACTAGACTGTGGGTGATAAGGAGATGCAATTCTATGATTAACATCATACTTAGCAAGCATTTTACGGAAAGCACCATGAATATGTGAACCACCATCAGTCATTAGATATCTAGGGACTCCAAACCTCGGAAAAATAACTTCTTTAAGCATCTTAGTAGAGGTGTTATGATCAACACTACTAATTGTAATAGCTTCTACCCACTTAGTAACGTAATCAACATCAACTAAAATATGTGTATATCCATTAGAGGAAGGAAACGGTCCCATATAATCAAAGCCGCAAACATCAAATGGTTTAATAACAAGTGAATAATTCATAGGCATTTCTTGACGTCTATTAATATTACCAATTTTTTGACATTCATCACAAGATAATACAAACTTACGGGCATCCTTGAAGAGAGTAGGCCAATAAAAACCGGATTGCAATACCTTATGTGTAGTTCTATCTCCAGCGTGGTGTCCTCCATAAGCTTCCGAGTGACACTTGCATAGGATATGTTCCTGTTCATGCTCAGGTACACAACGTCTAATAACACCATCTTCTCCTTTATAAAGATGTGGGTCATCCCAAAAGTAATGTCTTAAATCATAGAAAAACCTTTTCTTTTGCTGGTATGTGAAACTAGGTGCTATAAACTTAGCAACAATGTAATTAGCATAATCAGCATACCATGGAGCAGTGTTTGAAGCATTTATGACATTTAATTGTTCATCAGGAAAGCTATCATCAATAGGTAGTGGGTCATCAAGAACATTTTCTAACCTAGACAAGTTGTCTGCAACGGGGTTCTCAGCTCCCTTTCTATCAATAATATGCAGATCAAATTCTTGTAGCAAGAGAACCCATCTAATAAGTCTAGGTTTAGCATCTTTCTTTTCCATAAGATATTTAATAGCAGCATGATCCGTGTGAATAGTTACTTTAGAATCAACAATATAAGGTCTGAACTTATCACAAGCAAATACAACTGCTAAAAATTCTTTTTCAGTAGTGGCATAATTTCTCTGAGCATTGTCTAGAGTTTTACTAGCATATTGAATAACATTTAATTTCTTATCAACTCTTTGCCCTAGAACAGCACCTACAGCATAATCACTAGCATCACACATAATTTCAAAAGGTAAATTCCAATCAGGTGGCTGAACAATAGGTGCAGAGATTAATGCTTTCTTAAGTATTTCAAAGGCTTCTACACAATCATCATCAAAGATGAATGGTATATCTTTTTGTAATAAATTAGTCAGAGGCCGAGAAATTTTTGAGAAGTCCTTAATGAACCTCCTATAAAAACCGGCATGACCAAGGAAACTTCTTATACCTTTGATGTCCTTGGGACACGGCATCTTTTCAATAGCATCAACTTTAGCTTTATCAACTTCAATGCCTCTTTCAGAAATTTTGTGCCCCAAGACAATACCTTCATTAACCATAAAGTGGCATTTCTCCCAATTCAAGACAAGGTTAGTTTCTTCACATCTCTGCAAAACTCGATCAAGGTTGCTTAAGCAATCATCAAAAGAGGATCCATAAACGGAGAAATCATCCATGAATACCTCACATATCTTTTCACAAAAATCAAAAAATATAGCCATCATGCATCTTTGAAAGGTAGCAGGTGCATTACATAAACCAAAAGGCATACATCTATAAGCAAAAGTACCGAAAGGGCAAGTAAAAGTGGTCTTAGATTGATCATCAACTGACACAAGTATTTGAGAGAAACCAGAATAACCATCTAGAAAGCAAAAATGTGTATGTTTTGATAATCTTTCTAGCATTTGATCAATAAAAGGTGAGGGGTAATGATCTTTTTTAGTAGCCTTATTTAATTTGCAGAAATCAATTACCATCCTATAACGTGTAATAATTATTTGCGGAATCAATTCATCTTTATCATTAGGAACGACAGTAATACCTCCCTTCTTAGGAACACAATGGACACGACTTACCCACTGACTATCAGCAACGAGATAAATTATACCTGCCACAAGGAGATTTAGTATTTCTTTTCTTACCACTTCTTTCATCTTAGGATTCAGTCGTCGTTGGTGATCAATAACTGGTCTGGCATCTTTTTCCAAATTTATTTTGTGTTGGCATAGAGTGGGACTAATGCCCTTAAGATCATCAAGAGTATATCCAATAGCAGCATGGTGCTTCTTCAGAGTTTTCAATAATTTTTCTTCCTCCTTCTCTGAAAGGTTAGCACTAATAATAATAGGATATATCTTCTTTTCATCAAGATAAGCATATTTAAGAGTATCAGGCAATGGTTTAAGCTCAAACATGGGATCACCCTTGGGTGGAGGAGGATCCCCTAAGATTTCAACAAGCAAGTTTTGTTTCAGAATAGGTCCCTGTTTAAAGAACACTTCGTCTATTTCCCTTCTTTCATTCATATACATATCATTTTCATGGTCTAGCAAATATTGTTCTAAAGGATCACTAGGAGGTATGGAAATAGAAGCAAGACCAATAATTTCATCTTTACTAGGCAATTCTTCTTCACGGTGTTGTCTACGAAATTTAAAAAAGTTGAACTCGTGAGACATATCACCTAAACCAATAGTAATAACATCCTTTTTGCAGTCTATCCTAACATTAACAGTGTTTAAGAAGGGTCTACCAAATATAATGGGACAAAAGCTATCTTGTGGGGAACCAAGAATAAGAAAATCAGCAGGATATTTAGTTTTCCCACACAAGACTTCAGCATCTCTAACAATTTTGATTGGTGAAATAGTATCTCTATTGACCAGTCTAATGGTGACATCAATTTCTTCTAACTCAGCAGGTGCAATATCATGCATAATTTCTTTGTATAAGTCAATAGGTATTGCACTAGCACTAGCACCCATATCACACAAGCCATGATAACAATGATCTCCTATTTTAACAGAAATAACAGGCATGCCTACCACAGGTCTATGTTTATCTTTAGCACAAGGTTTAGCAATTCTAGCAGTTTCATCACAGAAATAAATAACGTGCCCATCAATATTATCAGCCTAGAGATCCTTAACAATAGCAATACTAGGTTCAACTTTAACTTGCTCAGGAGGTGTATAGGTTCTAATATTGCTTTTACGAACCAAAGTTGAAGCTTTAGCATGATCTTTTATCCTAACAGGAAAAGGTGGTTTCTCAACATAAGCAGTAGGAATAATAGGATCATTATAAGTGACAGTCTTTTCTTCAACTTTAATAGGTACAGCTACTTTTACTTCAATGGGGGGATGATATTTAAACCACTTCTCCTTAGGGAGATCAACATGAGTAGCAAAAGATTCACAGAAAGAAGCTACTATCTCATAGTCAAGTCCATATTTAGTGCTAAATTTATGGAAAACATCGGTATCCATAAAAGATTTAACACAATCAAACTTAGGTGTCATACCTGACTCCTTACCTTCGTTGAGATCCCAATCTTCAGAGTTGCGTTTAATTCTTTCCAATAAATCCCATTTGAATTCAATAGTCTTCATCATAAAAGAGCGAGCACAAGAAGTATCGACCATGGTGCGGTTGTTATCAGAAAGCCGAGCATAATTTTTTTGAATAATCATTTCTCTTGAGAGCTCATGATTGGGGCATGAATATAACATTGACTTAAGCCTCCCCCAAGCTTGAGCGATGCTTTCTCCTTCACGAGGCCAAAAATTATATATATATATATATATATAATAATTACGATCACGATGAATAAGATGCATAGGATAAAACTTCTGATGAAATTCCAATTTCAGTTGTTTGTAGTTCCATGAACCCATATCATCACATAGCCTATACCATGTCAATGCGTCTCCCTCCAAAGATAAAGGGAAGACCTTTTTCTTTATAACATCATCGGGCATACCTGCAAGCTTAAATAATCGACAAACTTCATCCACATATTTTAGGTGCTCATCAGGATGTAATGTTCCATCTCCTGTAAAAGGATTAGCTACCGGTTTTTCTATCATACCTGAAGAAATTTCAAAGCATACATTTTCATTTTCAGTAGGTTCATTAGGTTGAGGAGAAACTCTTTGCTCTACTCATCGGGGTGAAGATACCCTGAACAAGCCCCTCAGAGGATTACTTTCCATAGTAACAAGTGATAGTAAATTTCAGCACACTATATAAATTTTTCCTTACCAAATTCCACCTACCAAAGGCGCTTCACTCCCCGGCAACGGAGCCATAAAAGAGTCTTGATCACCCACAAGTATAGGGGATCTATCGTAGTCCTTTCGATAAGTAAGAGTGTCGAACCCAACAAGGAGCAGAAGGAAATGATAAGCGGTTTTCAATAAGGTATTCTCTGCAAGCACTGAAATTATAGGTAGCAGATAGTTTTGTGATAAGATAATTTGTAACGAGCAACAACTAACAAAAGTAAATAAAGTGCAGCAAGGTGGCCCAATCCTTTTTGTGGCAAAGGACAAGCCTGGACAAATTCTTATATAGAGAAAAGCGCTCCTGAGGACACATGGGAATTATCGCCAAGCTAGGTTGCATTACGATCATATGATTCGCGTTTGGTACTTTAATAATTTGGTATGTGGGTGGACCGGTGCTTGGGTGCTGTCCTTAATTGGACAAGCATCCCACTTATGATTAACCTCTATTGCAAGCATCCACAACTACAACAAAAATATTAAGGTAAACCTAACCATAGCATGAAACATGTGGATCCAAATCAGCCCCGTACGAAGCAATGCATAAACTAGGGTTTAAGCTTCTGTCAATCTAGCAACCCATCATCTACTTATTACTTCCCAATGCCTTCCTCTAGGCCCAAATAATGGTGTAGTGTCATGTAGTCGACGTACACATAACACCACTAGAGGAGAGACAATATACATCTCATCAAAATATTGAACGAATACCAAATTCACATGAGTACTAATAGCAAGACTTCTCCCATGTCCTCAGGAACAAATGTAACTACTCACAAAGCATATTCATGTTCATAATCAGAGGGGTATTAATATGCATATAGGATCTGAACATATGATCTTCCACCAAATAAACCAACTAGCATCAACTACAAGGAGTAATCAACACTACTAGCAACCCACATGTACCAATCCTAGACTTGGAGACAAGAATTGGATACAAGAGATGAACTAGGGTTTGAGAGGAGATGGTGTTGGTGAAGATGTTGATGGAGATTGACCCCCTCCCGATGAGAGGACCGTTGGTGATGATGATGACGATGATTTCCCCCTCCCGGAGGGAAGTGTCCCCAGCAGAACAGCTCCGCCGGAGCCCTAGATTGATTCCGCCAAGGTTCCGCCTCGTGGCGGCGGAGTCTCGTCCCGAAAGCTTGCTTATGATTTTTTCTCATCAAAAGACTCCATATAGCAGAAGATTGGCATCGGAGGGCCACCAGAGGGCCCATGAGGCAGGGGGCGCGCCCAGGGGGGTAGGGCATGCCCCCACTCTCGTGGCCAGGGTGTGGCCCCCCTCTGGAACTTCTTGCACTCAGTATTTTTTATATATTCTGAAAATGACTTCCGTGAAGTTTCAGGACTTTTGGAGCTAAGCAGAATAGGTCTCTAATATTTGCTCCTTTTCTAGCCTAGAATCCCAGCTGCCTGCATTCTCCCTCTTTATGTAAACCTTGTAAAATAAGAGAGAATAGGCATAAGTATTGTGACATAATGTGTAATAATAACCCATAATGCAATAAATATCGATATAAAAGCATGATGCAAAATGGACGTATCATACCCCGGAAGGGATTGACAACCCCTTTAACACGTCGGGTTGCGAGAAGTTGTTGTTTGTGTGCAGGTGCTCTTTACGTTGTGTTGCATGGTTCTCCTACTGGTTCGATAACCTTGGTTTCACATATGAGGAAAATACCTATTGCCGTTGTGCTGCATCATCCCTTCCTCTTTGGGAAATACCGACATAGCTTCAAGCGACATCATGTACCCACATCACAGAACCCATGGCCTCTTGCTCCCATTCAGGTGGACCAACAACGTTCTGACAAAACTAGTCTACTTCCATGACACTCTCCCGGCCAGTCCGACCAACTCCCCTTTGGGATCAGTCCTGGGTGGCCCCGATGCCACCTCGTTACATCCAAAGGCCACCGTTTTGGCAAAACAAAAAACATCCCAAACAGGGACAAGAGCGCTCAAACAACCCGGGCACACAAGGTTATTGCCGCCTACCGGGCCTGGGGCAGCGCGCGCACCTAACCTTCCCTAGTTGGAGGCACCGGCTTGAGGCGTAAATAGACCAAATTAGGGCCTTCCCATAATGGCAAATGTGGTTGCACTGGAAAAGCCCGGTTCGGTGGCACCTGACCAACGAAATGACGGAATTTGTCCCCAAAATATATCTGCGATAACTGATACTCCGATATCATCTACCAACCTATGATCCAAGTCATAGCAACATCCTACAAATAATCCAGATATAGTCATAACCTAATAAGCCAAGGGTAGCATATCAACTAAGATCATGATGAATCCAAGAAACATTATACTACTAACCCAATAGATCAAAATATTAACCTAAGATCCACATGATAACATCATATCCAAAATAATACTCCAAAGCATAACATCAAATACCATCATGAAAATAATCACAATAGCCACTAATAATCCAATGGCAACATGTCATCATCATCATCTGCAAAATATTAGTCCTAGGAATCCAATCAACATCATGGCAATAACAAGATCAAAATATCACTCCGAGAAATGCCATGAACAAGTCATATGTAGCTAATGCAAATTTTAAGCAAGTTTAAATAAGTAAACCATGGCATTGCATTGCAATCATGCAAATGGAGGGTGTGGCTTGCCTGCGGTGGAGAGATTCATCGGGAAGAAGTGCATGAAGCTCACAAAAAGAAACACCGGAAATAGTTCTCTCTTGGAGGGGGCTGATTAAGTGCAAGGGCAAAATGGTCATTTTCAGAATGTGACAACATCATGAAAATGATACCACCAGAACGAGCTCGACGATACGAAGAAGTGAGCTTTGGAATCACCTCATTTGGAGTAGGGAGCAACAAGATATGATGATTTTTCTGCCAGGGACTCATTTGTAATAAAATCCTCACAAACAGGCCATTGACAGAAAAACAGAAAACGTATCTTCTAGGAATACGCTTTCACTCAAGTGAAAGCTCATTCACGGCTGAAGTAGAAGCGGAGTACGTCTTCAGAAGAGGAAGACGTATTCCTCAGGAATACGCCTCCACTTATCCACGCTGGCAGGCGCGGGACTGGGCCTTGTGCCACTACCAGGTGGGTCTGCGGTGTCCCCTGGACAGCTGGTGGGGCGGCGTCGTCTCCATCTTCTTCACCAGCTCCTATGCGAAGCAGAGGCGAGCTCCGGCGAGGCTTGCCGGCGACTCCGACCATCTCCCGTTGAGTGCTACCTATGGATGAGCTCAGCGTGGAGCGGCGCATCCATGGGTAGCATCCATGGCGGCGCAAGGTGGACTGAGGCCTCGGCGACTCCAACTCCGGCAGACGGCGGCTCGGGCGTTGATGGATTCGCGAACAGAGGACACCGGAGGAGGGGGAGAGATGCTGGGGAGGTTCGCCGGTGGCCGGGTGGTCTACTAGAGGAGAAAGCAGGAGGGAAGGAGCTCGGACTCGAGCAAATTTAGGAGGATGGCCGCGGCGGCCATGGCGGCGATGGCGAGCAGGGAGAAGCTCCAGGGCTCGGGGAAGAGGCTAGGGAGGGATAGAGGAGTGACGCGAGGGCGATGGTGAAGCGATACGTGTCCGGGGCAGCCTTATATAGGCGTGGACGAAGCTTCCCGAGCTCGGGTGTGGCCAACACGAACGGACCTGCTCCGGCGGTGGATGAAGGCATCATGGGGCGAGCTAAAGGATGGGAGGGAGCAGAGGAGGGTCATGGAACAGAAGTCGACGCCAGGGAGTAGAGGAAACAGACGGTGCAAAGACAAAGCCAAACGGGGCATAGTACACGCATGGGCGTTCGGCGGCTAGCTCCGGCGAGGACGCTGCCGGCGAGGGAACAGGGTTAGAGAGTGTCGTGAGGGGGCAGGGCATTAGGTCGGCAACCATGGACACACAAACTTATCCAAGAAGGGGCTGGTCGACGCGTCCCGACGCGCAGTGCGCGCTCTCCGCAGCCAGAGCGCGTGACCAGCCGTGCCAGCATCGTAGTCACCACAAGACAAGGCAAAGAGAGGCCACCAGGGGCAGGGAAACTGTGTGTAGCATGAGGTCCTTCCATCCTGAAGACTATGAAAAATTAATATCGAGAGAAGAGGCTCTATAGCGAAGCGAGGCATTGATGAAAGTTCGCTGTAGCAAACTTGGCTGCGCACTAGTGATTAACAGGGAAGAGTAAATAGCCAAACTTGTTTTCTGGGTTGTTTAGGTTAGGAAGGGCTATGGTCCTATTAAGTTTGAGGAGAAACGGACCAATATAAATCATGGTTGCTTCGTAACAACAAATATGGTCCAAATCAAAGATGTGGATGATGCACTCACATCGAGAAGCCATTTGAGTTGAAATTTGGTAGACCATGATTATATGGACATATGAAAATGCTGTAAAAATTTCATACCAAACGGACTTGCCAAAATGGTACTTCCTTCACCGGCATCCTCCTTGTCTAGAAACTTGGAATAATATTGGTGATTAAATGGATTGTTGAAATGATTCCAAATTTGGTGGAGAGAATTTATATTGGTAGGGTCATGATCTGGTAATTTCTCAGAATTAATGGAGTAATATAAAATATACTTACTTCACAAGCTGAAAATATTAACAGAATCAAAGATTTGATGTGGTGCTCACATAGATAGTTGGATGGAACTAAAAATTGGAGGAGTGTGATAATATGAGCACATGAAGGAGTGTGCAAAATTTCAATTCATTTGGGTAATCCTAGCTAGTACTTCCTTCACAATGGCTTCTGTTTGATAGAAACTTTAAAAAATTGCTAAGGAAGATTCACAAGGCAAATGGAGCTGAATTTTGGCACGAGGCAATTACTTGGATGAAATAGCATGCACTGGTACAACGACGTCCTAAACAAACGGTTTAAAACCCCTTTCCATGAAGACATTTGGAACCGTCGCCAAGTGAGTGTGGGCGACACAGGGGTCCTTCCCACACGACCCATAAATCGTCGGGGATAGGCCCTCGTGGGACCCAGGCTGGGGCCGTGTGCAATCAGGCGAGGCATGGAAACCCAATCATTTCCGTAGGTATGTACATCCCACACGATGAATCCCAGAAATCATTTCCGTAGGTATGTACATCCGACACGGTGAATCCCATAAATCATTTCCGTAGGTATGTACATCCCACACGGTGAATCCCAGAAATCATTTCCGTAGGTATGTTCATCTCACACGGTGAATCCCGGAAATCATTTCCATAGGTATGTACATCCCACACGGTGAATCCTAAAAAATCATTTCCGTAGGTATGTACATCCCACATAGTTCTTTGTGTGGAAACGTGTGTGCAAGGTGGCCTAACGCAAACAGTTTGCTGCTAGAAGCCATGTGTGATTGTTAGTTGATTGAACACACCTACTTTCTAGAAACCGTGCGGGTTGTTTGAATTCATCGCCCACGGTGCTGTCTGAGTAACTGTTTGCAATAGAAAACCCCAATAAGCAGGGTAATTAGCCTATTATTGATAATCCATGTACTAATCAAACTGATATTTCTTATAAAACACGCCAGATATTTCATATCCATATAAAAGCAACTAGGATTTCATAATCGAATTGCATCAGATAGCTTCGGCACTCAGTTACGCCATTACACAACAGCACTAAGTTTCACATGCAGCATCAAAAACCTTTGGAAAGTAGCATCATACACGGTAAATAGACAGATTAATCTCATCTGGGAAACTGCAGAAGCAGAAGGCAAATATTGAGCCTTCAGTGATGTTGAATGTCCTTGCAACTTTAGGCCAGTGGCTATGGATAATTGCCCGCTCAACCTTCGTCCTCTTCAGCAAGACTTCAATATTGTACCGTGGGTGTTGAATGAATACCTTCCTCGCCTGTTGACCATGCAGGTGGTTTGAGAGGTAATCATCGGTGAACTGCTTTGAAAAGTACTGAAAACAAAGCTATGCATAAATCGCTGTTGTAAATTTTGAAATGGCGCAAGGGGTAAAAACAAGGTAAAAGAGTTGGTACCATCCTATAGTTACTGATGTCTTCTTCATTGTGCAAACAAAGATCTTGCGGTTATTCGTCGCAAGTTTCTTCATCCTAACAATCTTCCCGAGTTTCTTGACTTGACTGATATTCATGGACATCTCATTTCCCCATATGCAAAATGGGTCGAATAGTGGGTCTAAGCCTCTGACAGCAGGACCTACATGTGCAAGACCAAATTGTAAGAAACCTAAATATTAGAATGATTCCTGCAACTGCACAATAATGTGCTATTAGCCAAAGGACCCTTCTTGAACAAACCTCGATGGTAAACCGCAGTGTCTCCCATTGTTTCCCTGCAACACACATAAGGAAGATCTTGATCAGGTTAACTGAGAGTTGCCATACTATCAGTAGAATATGTATTGAGTACATCCAAATTTGATTGGTGTCACATGCATAACAATACAAAATTGTAGCCACAGCAAATGAAAATCAAATTGCAGAACTGAACCAAATAGTTAAATGGATAGCAGACCAAATGAACCAAAATAGTTAACTGAGCACGACATTGCAGAATAGAAACATGTACTAGAAGATAAGACAGTTAACAAAACAAAGAATGCTTGAGAACAGTACTACAAAATGTAGCAATTGTTAGACCACAGTGTTAACTGAACATTACATTTCATAGGACCAAACTGTTAACTGAACATCAGATTGCATATTAACATTACAGAGGACAAATCACTAGAAGGCACTGGCGGTGGCCTTGAGAAAACATCACGACCTGTATTTTAAAGTAGACAACCACGCGACGGTGTCGACGGTGGCCTCGAAGACGAGGTGCTCCTCCAAGATCTGGCAGTCGACACACATGCCAGCCATAGCAACCTCGTTCGCGCATGCGGCCGCATGCTACTCAGCTCCATGTTATACTGCGTGTAAAATGGCTATGGGCGGTGAGGGAGTCCTGGACTAAGGGGTCCTCGGGCGTCCAGCCTGTTAGCCATGGTCCGGACTGATGGGCGGTGAAGATACGAAGACCGAAGACTGCACCAGTGTCCGGATGGGACTCTTCTTGGCATGGAAGGCAAGCTTGGCGACTAAATATGTAGACTCCTTTCTTTGTAACCGACCTTGTGTAACCCTAGATCCTCCCGGTGTCTATATAAACCGGAGGACTTAATCCGGAGGGAGGAGATTCATTATCATAGTCATACAGGCTAGACTTCTAGGGTTTAGCCATTACGATCTTGTGGTAGATCAACTCTTGTAATACTCATATTCATCAAGATCAATCAAGTAGGACGTAGGGTATTACCTCCATAGAGAGGGCCCGAACCTGGGTAAACATTGTGTCCCCTGTCTCTTGTTACCATCGACCTTAGACGCACAGTCCAAGACCCCCTACCCGGGATCCGCCGGTTTTGACACCGACATTGGTGCTTTCATTGAGAGTTCCACTGTGCCGTCCTGAAAAGGTTCGATGGCCCCTTCAATCATCAACAATGATGCTGTCCAAGGAGAAACCTTCCTCCCCAGACAGATTTTTGTGTTCGGCGGCTTCGCACTATGGGCCAACTCGTTTGGCCATATGGAGCAGATCGATAGCTACGCCCCTGGCCATCAAGCCAGATTTGGGAGCTTGAACTACGTCGCGGACATGCATGGAGATTTGATCTTCGCTGGATTCGAGACCGTGTAAATCGCTCCTGGTCACCTCAATGAACATGACCTAAATTTGTCATCGGACCACATTCAGGAGATAGCTCCTGTAACTGCTCTGGCCTTAGGCCCGGAGCATACGGCGACATCTAAGGACTGGAGGTTCAACCCCACCATGGAGGCCATAGATTCCCCGGTGTTGGAGCCGCACATGGACTTAAACTCACACAATATTTGTGTCAGCGGAACTCCGGACTCGTCTCTGGGTGTAAGTTCCGAACCATGTGAGTCCACGGATGCCGAACTTGATCGTTTATCGATCTTTGAGTTCAGCGCCGCAGACATCTTCCAGCACTCACCCATGGGCAATGTGCTAAGCTCATTAAAGAACCTGTCCTTGGTGGGGGACTCACAGCCGAACTATATCCAGTTCGAACAAGAAGCTGATGACATGGAATTTCGCTCCCCACCCGCCACCCACTTTATAGCCACTGTCGAAGACTTAACTGACATGCTCGATTATGGCTCCGGTGACATCGACGGTATGAACGACGATGCCGGAGAAGAAGAGGCCCAGGACCCGCCGTTCATCGGATGTTGGACGGCCACTTCCTCGTACGATGTGTACATGGTGGATACACCAAAGGAGAATAGTGGCGATGACAAAGAAAATCTAGTTGAAAAACATTGGCGTCCTCAGCACCGCTCTAAGTCACGTCATTCAAAGGACAACAAAACCGGCACCGGAGAAGACAATACTCCGGACAATGCCGAAAACAATGAAGACCTTGCTGAGGTAACATCCGAATAGGAGGAGCAAGAAAACGGGCAAGCCAGCCCCGACGAACAGGCCAGGCCCAACGATTCGGAGGACGGTAGTTATCATCCGCTCTCTGAGGATGAGGAAAGCCTCGGCAATGAAGATTTCATCGTGCCTGAGGAACCTCTCAAGTAGGATCGCTTCAAGCGCCAGCTAATAGCCACCGCAAGGAGCCTAAAAAGGAAGTCGTAGCAGCTTCAAGCTGACCAAGATCTGCTCGTCGACAGGTGGACTGACGTTCTGGCAGCCAAAGAATACAACCTCAGACGCCCAGCCAAGAGTTACCCAAAGCGAAGGTTGCTACCTTAGTTTGATGAAGAGGCACCAAAGCCCATACTTCCCTCGCGTAATGCGGCCGACTGAACACTACGCGGTCGGGACAGTGTGGCGGACCGACCACCTCGTGGTCGGGATAGAGCAACAACTCAAGCCGAATAGCAGCCCGCCCCGCCGCCACGAAAAAACAGAGACAAAATAGTTCGGGGTCATACACATGACCTCTAGGAGACCCTGGATAGTAGAGCAGGATATACCCGATCAATTTACGGATCGCGAGGATGTTCCTCGAGACGTGATGATGGCTACCTATTCGGACGTGACAAACCTAGTCACACCCGAGCCGACAACCGCAAACAGACTCCATCGGAGCTACGTCGCGACGCGGCTCGATATAGAGGCACCGCACACCGTCTTTGCTTCACCGATGAAGTAATGGATCACGAATTCCCCGAAGGGTTCAAACCCGTTAACATTGAATCATACGATGGAACAACCGATCCCGTGGTATGGATCGAGGATTTTATTCTCCATATCCACATGGCCCGCGGAGATGACCTCCACGCTATCAAATACCTCCCACTAAAGCTCAAAGGGCCAGATCGGCACTGGTTAAACAGCCTGCCTGAAAAATCTATCGGCAGCTGGGAGGACTTGGAAGAAGCCTTCCTTGACAACTTCCAAGGTACATATATCCGGCCACCGGACGCCGATGACTTAAGCCACATAGTCCAACAACCTGGAGGGCTAGCCAGGAAATTTTGGACTACGTTCCTAACCAAAAAGAACCAGATCATCGACTGTCCGGATGCCGAAGCTCTAGCGGCCTTTAAACATAGCATCCGCGACGAATGGCTCGCCCGCTACCTTGGCCAAGAAAAGCCGAAATCTATGGCAGCCCTCACAGCACTTATGACCCGCTTTTGTGCGGGTGAGGATAGCTGGCTGGCTCATAGTAAGAATACGGCCAGCAACGCATGCCCCTCTGAGGCCAAAAACAGCAACGGCAAGCTCCGGCGTAACAGACACAAACGCCAAAGCAATGGTAATAATACCGATGACACTACAATCAACGCCGGATTTAGCGCCTCCAAGTCCAGCCAGCGGAAGAAACCGTACAAGAGAAACAATCAGGGACCATCCAGCCTGGACCACATACTCGACCGTCCGTGCCAAATCCATGGCACCCCAGACAAACCAACCAACCATACCAACAGACATTGCTGGGTTTTTAAGCAAGCCAACAAGTTAAATTTCGAGAACAAGGAAAAGGGATCGGAGAGCGAGGATGATGATGAGGAGCCCCTGCAGCCAAACACAGGGGGACAGAAGAAGTTTCCCCCTCAGGTCGAAACGTTGAACATGATATATGCTACACACATCCCCAAGAGGGAGCGCAAGCGCGCACTCAGGGACATCTACGCGATAGAGCCAGTCGCCCCAAATTTTAATCCATGGTCGTCATGCCCGATCACTTTTGATCGCCGGGATCATCCGACCAGTATCCGTCATGGCGGTTCAGCCGCACTAGTCCTGGACCCAATAATTGATGGATTCCACCTGACGCGAGTCCTGATGGACGGGGGCAGCAGCCTCAAGTAGCTCTATCAGGATACAGTGCGCAAAATTGGCATTCATCCATCATGGAACAAATCCACAAAGACTACCTTCAAAGGAGTCATACCAGGTGTAGAGGCCCGCTGTACGGGCTCAATCACGCTCGAGGTTGTCTTCGGATCACCGAACAATTTCCAAAGCGAGGAGTTAATCTTCGACATAGTCCCCTCTCGCAGCGGCTATCACTCACTGCTCGGACGGACTGCATTTGCCCGATTCAACGCAGTGCCGCACTATTCTTATCTCAAGCTCAAGATGCCCAGTCCACGTGGCGTCATTATAGTCAATGGAAATACGGAACGCTCCCTCTGTACCGAAGAGCACACAGCTGCCTTAGCAGCAGAAGTACAGAGCGGCCTTCTCAAGCAGAACCTTAATTCGGCTGCCGAGCCGTCGGACACCGTCAAGAGGGTCCGAACTACCCTACAGCAGGACATCTCGGCTCATCAGGAAGTAGACTACAAATTCGGCCTCCGTCTCAGTACTGGTCAAGTAGTGGCATTCGCACCACGCGTACATAACTAAGCACTCAAAATTCCATGGGCATCGACAGAGGCATAGCTAGTTTATGATCCGCAATTCGGCTAGACCTCCCCGGACACTCATACTTTCACTATTCCCCTTTTTTTCTTTTCTTTTTCCTTTTTTACAGGCCTTTTCTAGTGGCTTAACCATCGACTCTTTTCAAAGTATAAAAACACCAAGACAACAAGAAGCATGGACATACTGGAAAACTCCTAGGTGGTCTCTTTAACGATCCCTTTACCTATCTTCAAGACCCATACACAACTCTCTCTTGGTGAATGCATAGTAAATGGCCTTTCTGCTCATTTCACTACCTGTATAAATGCACTTTAACGCACCAATGAAATTATAATAGAAACAATTTGCGGCCCAAATTTTGACGGCTCTAGCTTACCACCGGTTCTTATTTTTCTTTATTTTTGTGTTTTCCGTTCTGGTGATTCTATCAGGTAACACCTGTACACTAGGGTGTGTATCAATTTGCCAGGGTCTTCATAGCACCCCACACTACGACAAAAAAGTCTGAACACTTTTTATAAGTATAGTTCGGCACCCCGAATTTAGCATTATATGCATTGGCTCAAAATCATGTCTTTGGTCAATAGTTGGGTTGCCCGGCTCCCGTGCTTGCTACCTTATGTTCCGCTATATCGACTAACGTAGTAAAGGGAGAACTACTGCGATTGTGCCTTGGTTTATCCAAAGGAACACCTCAGTAGAGAAAGCCGAAAACTGACTGTCATGATGCGGCGAGAGCCGGTCAGCTGTTCGGAGGTTGCAAATCATTGGAGATTTCTTCCACATCACGCGAAGGATCGGTACTTCCTGATTAGATGCTTGCAGCACTCTAGCTCGGATACTAGGGGTTGTGCCCATGTTTTTATTGTCAAACTCCTATGGCTAAGTGAGGGCGTTAACGCTGCATAGTCTGTTTGTCTGGTTTGTTGCGCTAAACAACTCCTTCAAGGACCATATAATTGGATCAAGATTGTTTAGATTCCATCGCGAACACCTCCATACTACCTACGTGGGGGCAGAAGACGACGACTGGAAAACCCTCAGATTTCACATAACACGGCCGCACAGGAGGAAAAATTTAAAAACATAACAAGCATTATATTGAAAACCCGCATTGTTCTATCATACAAGGTAGAAGGAACTTGAATACATTCATTCAAAGATAGTGTCCTACGCACACTGCATTGCTACAATGCGAGACCCCTCTAGGACATCTGCAAAATAGCGCTCGGGTGTGCAGTGCTCCTTGCCCTCCGGTGGCCCCTTGGTCAGCTCAACGACGTCCATCTTCTCCCACCACATCTTGCAGCGTGCGAAGGCCATACGTGCACCTTTAATGCAGGTTGATCGCTTGACGACATCTAGCCGAGGACAGGCATTCACCAGCCGCTTCACGAGCCCGAAGTAGCTGCCGGGCATAGCTTCGGCTGGCCATAGCCGGATTATCAAATCCTTCATGGCTAGCTTGGCCACCTTATGCAGCTCCACTAGCTGTTTCAGCAGATCGGTGAAGGGCACGGGATGCTCTGGCGCAAGATACTGCGACCAGAACAATTTCCCCATGGAGCTCCCTTCTTCGGCTCAGAAGAACTCTGCGGCGCCGGACACACTGCGCGGTAGTTCTACGAAGTCCCCTGGAGAACTCCGAATCCGGATTAGTAAGAAATACTTCTTCTTTATATATTTGCTTTGCATGCTAAAGGCCTTACCCGCCATGATCTTCCTGGCCTCTTGGATTTCCTGGAGGGCACCCTGGGCTTCAACCCAGGCCGCTTCCGCGCTTTGATGAGCCTTGGAGAGTTCGATCTCTCGAGCCGAAACATCACCCTCCAGGGTCTCGTACTTCTTCACTGCGTCCTGGACCTCTTGCTGGACCTCGTTCAGCCAGGCCTTCAGCTTCTTGCGAGCGGCCTGCTCCTTGACGGCTCTCTCTTCGGCTTCGGCCAGGGCCATTTTTAGGGCCTCGACCTCGGTCGTCGCCCTACACATATAATGACACTACGGTCAGTATACATCATTTACTCTTTCCGAATTTATAGCGAGCCATTGCATACCTTGCTAGTCTTCCAGCTGCTTCCTCGCATGGCCTAGCTCTTACTCGGCCCGCTCCAGTTTCTGCTTTAGTCTGGAGACTTCGGTAGTAACAGAAGTCGCGGCCAGCAGCGACGCCTGCTTATTCACATCAGACACGCTTGGTTGGTTTCCTGGGGAATTTAATTGATCCTCTATCCGTCTTGTCTTTTCGAACATCGGACAGTGTCTCACGAGCTACTGTCTATGTGGAGATTTTTCTTGGTTAAACGCTGCTTACCTCAAAACCTGTCAGCAAGCCGCTGCAGGCTTCGGTCAGTCTGCTCTTGACGTACTGAACCTTCTCAATCACCGTACCCATAAGGATACGGTGTTCTTCCACAATGGAAGTGCCTCGTAGCGCTTCTGTCGGCGTTCTGGGAACGGGGGTCCCCAGACTTGCCTGCCTGCGGCGTGTCTCAAAGGGGGGCCCAGCGCGGCAAATCTTCACCAACACAAACCCAAGACCCTCGCGAGGGGCTAAGCCTCGCGGGGCGGACGACGCGGAGCTTCCTCAAGCGCGGCCTCGTCAGGCTGGCTCACGAGGAGGCGGAGAGATCAAGGCGGGGTACCTCACGAGGTGCCCGTGACGCAAGCCATGACGACCGGGGGCGCCAGGCAGGTGCCAGCCCGCGCATCGTCCTCCCTTCCTCTTTGGTGCAAAGGGGGCAAGCGCAGCCGCGGAGTACCGAGGCATCAGGCAAAGGTTGCCATTTCGGTGCAACGAGACCAAGACCAGGAGGACTATGAGACGGAGGTCACCGTGGAGCCCAAGACGGCGTCATCACTAGAGCTTTGCGCAGGCGAAGACTGCTTTTGTCAGGATAGTTGATACTAGCTGTCCCCTTCAAATTAGCCCGCCATTGTTGGCTCCCTTCCCGCTCGATATTTGGGAAGAGGACCAGGGCCTCTATAAATAGGACCAGCCACCCACAGAGCCAAAAGAGGCTGGTGGCCGGGGAAAAAGAGCTGGCCAGAGAGTTGGAAAGATAGAGAAGATCAGGTAGAGAGAGAGAGAGAGGGGTGACTGAGCTCCTCCCAGCAGTTCATCGCCCCAGCCAAGAGCAGACCCTCGCGAGGCTGTTCTTCCTTGTATTGTTCATCATCATCAGCCCAAGAGGCAATCCACCAGGCCACACACTGGAGTAGGGTATTACACCACAACGGTGACCCGAACCAGTATAAACCATGTGTCTCTTGTGTTGTTCTTTCCTTAGTTTAGATCCTAGTAAGGCGGAGGAGTGCAGGTAGGTAGGAGGCGAAATCTCCACGCGCACCCCAGTGTTTGAACCTCAAGGGTCTGCCGGAACCTGAAATCCGACATTTGGCGCGCCAGGTAGGGGTGCGCCGGGATTCGTCTTCCACCGCCCCGTTCTCCTCCGACCATCACGCCCATGTCTGACGCTCGTCGGGCCCGCGCCGAGCGCCGGGCCGCGCTCACTGCCCGCGTCGCCCAGACAGCCCCTGTCGGCGGGCATCCTCGCCGTTCCCCGTCACCTGCCGTCAATGCCACCACCGGCCCAACGGGGGATGAGCAGCAAGCATCGTCCCAGCATCCGTCCGTGCGGCAAGACGGCCGCACCGCAACTCCCTCGCTCACCCCAGCTGGTTCTTCGTCCCGCGTGCTCCGCGCGCCCATGGAGGCTCGGGCTGCACTCATCGCGGCGAACGAGCTCCTGCGCTACCGTCCCGTCGACAATGTCTATGAAGAATGGCTCGACCGCATCGTCGAGCTCGTCCGCGCCGCAGGGGGCTCTCCTGCGCCGTCCGTTCCGCTGCACCGCACCCCGCCCCGCGCGGGCAGTGAAGCTCCGGCGGCGCCCCGGCCACCTCCTCCTCAGGAAGGCGCCATGGCTCCAAGGCGCGTGGCCCCTGGGCGGAACCCGCTCTGTCAGGCGCCAGCGCAGCAAGAGCAGAGCTGTCAAGAAGTCCCTCGCCCGCAAGAAGCTGCTCGGGCGCTCCCTGCCCCTGCATGTCGCGACCATGCTCCTGCTCCCACGCGTCAAGACCCTGCGCTGCTCCCAGCTGCAGCGCGTGGGGACATGCAAGACCAAGTTCCCCGTCATCCAAGGCCTCTCGTGGCCACAACAGGCTGCCGTGCCTTCACCGCCGAGCTATGCAAAGTCACGTGGCCCGGCAAGTTCAAGCCAGACTTGCCTCCTCGCTACGACGGCACGGTTGACCCTGCGGAGTTCCTCCAGCTCTACGAGCTGGGCATCGAAGCTGCCAACGGAGACGAGAAGGTCATGGCGAACTGGTTCCCCATGGCACTCAAGGACGGGGCCCGCACCTGGCTCCTGAACCTGGCTCCAGGCACAATCTCCTCCTGGGACGAGATGCGCACCCGCTTCATCGCCAACTTCCAAGGCACTCGTGACCGGCCACCCGCCGTGAGCGACATGCGCCGCATCAAGCAATAGCCCGGGGAGACCCTGCAGAAGTACATCCAGCGCTTCAGCAACGCGCGCCTCAAGATTCCCAAGGTGACTGAGGAGGCCATCATCTCGGCCTTCTCCGACGGCGTGCGTGACGTCAAGATGAAGGAGGAGCTGGCGATGCATGAAGACCTGTGCACTTCCTTGGAACTGTTCAACCTGGCAACCAAGTGCGCCAGGGCCGAGGAAGGGCGTCTCTCCCTCCTCGAGCTGCCTGCCGCAGACCCAGAAGAGAAGAAGCCCAAGGCCAAGGATATGAAGCGCAAGGGGGCTGCCGTGCTCGCGGCAGAACCAGACACCAAGTGGGGCAGAGATCAGCCCGAACCTTCCGAGGGCAGCCGGTACTGTGTGTACCACGACCTCCACACCCACAACACCAACGAATGTCAAGAGCTCCGAGCCGTGCGAGAAGGAAGGATCGGCTGTCGCCCTGACCGCAGTGACCGGGGCTACGGCCGGGGAGGAGGAAGGAACGCAGGACGCTGGGAAGACCGTGGCCCGCGCCAAGGGTGGCGCGATCAACCTCACGAGGATCGCTGGCAAGATCAGCCTCGCGAGGGAGACTGGAGGGATCAGCCTCGCGAGGATCGCCCGCAAGGCAACGCAGGCCTCCCACCGCTGCCACCGCATCCAAGGAGAAACGAAGACCGCCACCAGGACGAGGGGGCTGGGTGATAGAGGCAACGGTGTCCCGTCTTTCGATGAGATGGTGGATTTCGCTTTGGTGGAAGTCGACTTTGACGATCCGACTACGAACGTGCGAGGACGTCGCGCCTTAGCAATCGCTAAACCAACTCCGAGAGGTTATTGACCACGCCGGAGCACGATCAACCTGACCACGAGGGTCTGTTTCCTGCGAGCAAACGAAGAACAAGCAAGAAACTAAGATTGCAATCTGGATATTGCGAATATAAGATGAAAGCTTTATTGATCAAGGTGGGGTTCTGTGACGCCTTTGTCTGGTCGTTGAACACAAACGAAGTACGCGAAGTTGCAGCTATGGCGAACTTTTAATCTAAACAAAACCCAAAGTCTAAACGATGCCCTAAGGGCTGTATATATGGAGGAAGAGGGGGGAATTTCGTGGCCCTTGGTGGAGGGGTCCGAAATCAACCCTATCTCTTGTTTCCCCACACATACGGACTCTAAAAATAGCCTATACTTATGTATTTCGAAATTACATGGGCCTGGCCCAATAATAAGGTGACGCAGCACCTAAAATAGCCTCTGGACGAAATTTAGGAAGTGGCATCTTGTATATTTCGTCCAAGGCTTCATGCACCCATTATGGTGGCTTCAAAGTCCTGAAATCATCACTTGTAACTCCGTTCTTGTTCCCCTTGCGCATGCCATCATCTCCATGCTTGTTCTTGCTCCAATGTTCATCCTTCTCCAAGCTAGGCCCTTCATTTGTAAGCAAAACAAATGTATCCAATTTAGGCAGCATCATATTCTCATGAACATTAGAATCATTACCAAGAAACGAAAGTACCTGGTAATTTAGTTGGCGTGCACGAGCTCTAGTAATTGGTCCAGTATGTATAGCAGCAGGGGTTGTGGGTGTAACAATTGTATTGATGTCCTCATCATCCTCCCCTTCTTGAAATGAAGTCGTCCTCGACGGAAGTTCATCTTGCTCACCCAAATAAGGCTTCAAATCTGCAATGTTAAAAGTGGGACTAACCCCAAAATCTGCAGGCAGCTCAAGTTTATATGCATTATCATTTATTTTCTCTAACACCTTAAAGGGACCATCAGCACGTGGCATTAGCTTTGATTTGCGCAAATCAGGAAATCTATCCTTACGCAAATGTAACCAAACAAGATCTCCAGGTGCAAACACAACATGTTTTCTACCCTTATCTCCAGCAAGTTTTTATTTAGCATTCATGCGCTCAATGTTTTCCTTAGTTAACTCATGCATTTTTAAAATCAATTCAGCACGTTGTTTAGCAACCAAATTAACCTTCTCCGAAGATGGAAGAGGCAACAAATCAATAGGTGCACGAGGTAGGAAACCATACACAACTTCAAAAGGGCACATCTTAGTAGTAGAATGCAATGAACGATTATAAGCAAATTCAATATGAGGCAAGCATTCCTCCCACATTTTCTTATTATTCTTCAAAACAGCCCTAAGCATAGTAGACAACGTTCTATTGACTACTTCAGTTTGTCCATCAGTTTGGGGGTGACAAGTAGTACTAAAAAGCAGTTTAGTCCCCAACTTAGCCCATAAACATCTCCAAAAGTGGCTAAGAAATTTAGTATCACGATCTGAAACAATAGTATTTGGCACACCATGCAAGCGAATAATTTCACGAAAGAACAAATCAGCAACATTAACAGCATCATCGCTTTTATGACATGGTATAAAGTGTGCCATTTTCGAGAATCTATCCACGACAACAAATATGCTATCCCTCCCCTTCTTTGTTCGAGGTAAACCTAAAACAAAGTCCATAGATATATCCTCCCAAGGAACACTGGGTACAGGCAAAGGCATATATAAACCATGAGGATTGAGTCGTGACTTAGCTTTTTGACATGTAGTGCAGCGAGCAATAAAACGCTCAACATCCCGTCTCATCTTTGGCCAAAAGAAATGTGTAGCAAGTACGTCCTCCGTCTTCTTCACGCCAAAGTGTCCCATTAATCCTCCTCCATGCGCCTCCTGCAACAACAAAAGACGAACGGAGCTAGCTGGAATGCATAGCTTGTTAGCACGAAACACAAATCCATCGTTAACGACAAACTTGTTCCACCTTCTTCCTTCTTTGCAATTCTGCATTACATCTTTAAAATCAGCATCATGCACATATTGATCTTTGATGGTCTCCAAACCAAATATTTTGAAGTCAAGTTGTGAAAGCATAGTATAGCGACGAGACAATGCATCAGCAATAACATTTTCTTTTCCCTTCTTGTGTTTAATGACATAAGGGAAAGTCTCAATGAATTCAACCCATTTAGCATGTCTACGATTCAGCTTAGCTTGACTTTTAATATGTTTCAAAGATTCATGATCAGAATGTATAACAAATTCTTTGGGCCATAAATAATGTTGCCATGTTTCTAAAGTCCGAACAAGAGCATATAATTCTTTATCATAAGTAGAATAATTCAGACTAGGCCCACTCAATTTTTCAGAAAAGTATGCAACAGGTTTGCCATCTTGTAATAACACACCTCCTAATCCAATTCCACTAGCATCACATTCAAGCTCAAAAGTCTTATTAAAATCAGGAAGTTGGAGTAAAGGAGCATGTGTCAACTTATCTTTCAATACCGTGAAGGCTTCTTCCTATGCGGTACCCCAAACAAAAGGCACATCCTTGTTTGTAAGCTCGTTGAGAGGTGCAGCAATGGTGCTGAAATCTCTCACAAAACGCCTATAGAATCCAGCGAGGCCAAGAAAACTCCTCACTTGTGTGACCGTTTTGGGTTGCGGCCAACTCTCAATAGCTTCAATCTTGGCTTTATCAACTTCAATTCCCTGTGGAGTAACAACATAGCCAAGAAAAGATACTCGGTCGGTGCAAAAGGTGCACTTCCCAAGGTTACCAAACAAACGTGCATCACGTAGAGCAATAAAAACAGCACGTAAATGTTCCAAATGTTCTTCCAAAGATCTGCTATAAATCAATATGTCATCAAAGTAAACTACCACAAATCGTCCAATGAAAGCACGTAAAACTTCGTTCATTAATCTCATGAAAGTACTAGGTGCATTAGTTAACCCAAAAGGCATGACTAACCACTCATATAATCCAAACTTAGTTTTGAATGCTGTTTTCCATTCATCTCCCAATTTCATACGAATTTGATGGTATCCACTACGTAAATCAACTTTGGAGAATATTGTAGAGCCACTCAATTCATCAAGCATATCATCTAGCCTAGGAATAGGATGACGATAACGAATAGTAATATTATTAATGCCTCTACAATCAACACACATACGTGATGTACCATCCTTTTTCGGCACTAGAATAATAGGAACAGCACAAGGACTAAGGGATTCGCGTATATAACCTTTGTCGAGAAGCTCTTGTACTTGACGCATAATCTCCTTTGTCTCCTCTGGATTGGTACGGTATGGTGCACGGTTTGGCAGTGAAGCACCGGGAATTAAGTCAATTTGATGCTCAATCCCTCGAATAGGCGGTAATCCCGGTGGCACGTCTTGTGGAAAGACGTCAGCGAACTCCTGCAAAATGTTAGTGACAGCAGGAGGCAAAGAGGAAGGCACGTCCTCGAATGAAAATAATGCCTCTTTGCACACAAAAGCATAGCAAACAGATTTGCTGAAATCTAGCTCATCAATATCAGATTTGGTGGCAAATAAACTTGCACTTTTCAATTTAATTTCAGAAGCAACACTAGATGGTTTATTATTAGGCTTCATTTGTTGCTCAAATTCTTTTGCCACAGTCTGATTTTCACTCTTATTCGTCTCCTGTTTTGCTTTATTAGCTCTATTAATATCATCTTTCGAAATGGAATCAGGAGTCATAGGAAGCAAAGTAATATTTTTATCCTTATGAACAAGAGTATATTGATTGTTTCTACCATGGTGTACAGAATTTTTATCAAATTGCCATGGTCTACCAAGTAATAAGGAACATGCTTGCATAGGTACCACATCACAATCAACATAATCAGCATATGTAGAGATACTAAAATGCACACGAACAGTACGTGTTACCTTAACCTTGCCGCTGTTGTTGAACCATTGGATGTAGTAAGGATGTGGATGTGGTCTTGTGGTGAGAGAAAGCTTCTCCACCATCTCCATGCTAGCCAAGTTGTTGCAGCTCCCTCCGTCTATGATGACGCGCACAGAACGTTCCTTCACAACTCCCTTGGTATGGAACAAATTGTGCCTCTGATTTTGCTCAGCTTGTGTGACCTGCACACTCAAAACACGTTGAGCAACTAAACATTCATACCTGTCAGCGTCTTCAGGAGCCATGTATTGCGTCTCATGATCAGAATCATCTCCACCATGTTCTTCACGTGTAATAAGAGCCAAAGTCTCCTCATCATAGTCACTAGCGGACTCATATCCACCATCCGCGGTAGCAATCATCACACGCGGAGATTTGCATTCTCTCGCATAATGACCTCCTCCCTTACAACGACGACAAATAATATCACTTGTGTGCCCTGTTGATGCCATGGAAGAAGAAGAACGCTGTGCAGGCCCCGCAGGTGCGCTCTTGGCAGATAATGGTGGTTGTGCCTGTTTTCTTGTATCACGGCTGGAGGTGGCACCTGATGGAGGTGCTGGTGCAGTTGAAGTAGAAAATGCACGTGGTGTCCATGATGAAGGTCGGCCTGCAGAAAAGTTAGTTCGCGCCAATGCTTGTCGATCCTGCACTTCACGTTCAGCTTTACAAGCAAGATGGAATAAACGAGTGATATTAGTATACTCCTTATAGTCGAGAATGGTCTGAATCTCTCTATTTAATCCACCCAGAAAACGTGCAAGCATAGCTTCATTCTCCTCAACAATACCACATCTAATCATGCCAGTTTGTAATTCCTGATAATATTCTTCTACAGAATTTTTTCCTTGTCTTAAACGCTGCAATTTTTGAAGCAATTCACGTTGATAATATGGTGGAACCCAACGCGTACGCATAGCAGTTTTCAAAGAAGCCCAAGTAGTTGGAATAGGATATAATCTACAATGTTCAGACCACCATACACATGCAAAACTAGTGAAAGCACAAACAGCAGCAGCAACTCGTCTCTCCTCAGGATATTGTAAACATGTAAATCGTTGTTCAGTTTCTAACTCCCAAGTAAGATATATATCAGGAACATATCTACCCTCAAATGGTGGAATATTCAATTTCAGTTTAGGAATATGGACATCATCGCGTACCTGAGGTGGTGGTGCAGGCCTACCATTACGAATATATACCTGAGGTCGACATGCTGGTGGTGGTGCTGGTGGCTGCTCGTAGATCTGATTTTGATCAACCTCATCCTCATAATCGCCCGCATACTCATCATCCTCCTGGGTACCAGCAACAGCAGTAGCAGGAGCCACAGAAGTATCAACAGCAGCACCAACAGTTTGGCCAAACGCAAGAGGAACACGGCTCGCTCGGCGAAGGTCTATTTCGCGACGTGGAGGTAGTCGTTGTTGTTGTTGTTGGAGAGGTGCGTTAGGTGCAGCGGGTGGTGGTGGTGGAAGACGCGCGAGCAATTCATTAAATCTGTTATCGAGCTTTGTTTCGAACGTCTTCTCAAGGCCAGTGATCTTCTCCATGGCCTCTTCAAAATTGTTCAGCACATCTTGCACCTGTTCAGTCATCATTTGCTGAAACTTATCATGAAGCTCCTTGTTCGATAAATTCTCCCAGTCAATCTCGTCGGCTTGTGATCCTGGCATGGTTAGCAGCAATAGAAACACACAAGAATATGATCCTACAGACTACTAAGAAGTGGTGGTGGTGTATCACAAATCCGTCAAGCAAATCTCAAATTCTTACCAGTTCTTACCCAGCAGCAGGCGGTGATCGGCAACCGTTGTAGTCAAAAACTCTCAAAGCTTGGATAGAGCGATTACCAGGGAGAGTCGAACACATGACGTAGATGTATGTGGAGCTGGGAAGGCTTATAGTATGGTAGCAAAAAGGGTCAGCAATAATCAATTCAGAGATGCAAAGTTGAATAACCGCTCAACGACGGTACTGTGCTGGTCCTAGGCTAGACTGTGCTAGAGACGCGAGCCTAGAACACCAACAAAATCACGGCGCGGCACGTAAACAAGGGAAAAGCACACTCTGAATTTTTTTTTCGCTCTTTTTTTTTGCGCTCTTTTTTTTTTGCGCTGCTTTTTTTTTTTGCGAAAAATCACTATAATGGCGAGTGTCTCAAAACTCTTCCTAGCTCAAACTGTCAGGATGGGCACGAAATTTTTCGACCAAATTTTTTTTTTTTTGACTGCCCGGACCCAAAAACTGGAAACGGGTCAAAAAAAACTTCCTATAATGGCACCTGTCTCAAAACACTCAGAAACACCTAAAAATAGGATAGCCAGAATTTTTTTCGAAAAATGCGTTTTCGAAAAATTTTGGGCCTAAACGGAGCGTGGCGCTGTGATGAGGACATCAATACAATTGTTACACCCACAACCCCTGCTGCTATACATACTGGACCAATTACTAGAGCTCGTGCACGCCAACTAAATTACCAGGTACTTTCGTTTCTTGGTAATGATTCTAATGTTCATGAGAATATGATGCTTCCTAAATTGGATACATTTGTTTTGCTTACAAATGAAGGGCCTAGCTTGGAGAAGGATGAACATTGGAGCAAGAACAAGCATGGAGTTGATGGCATGCGCAAGGGGAACAAGAACGGAGTTACAAGTGATGATTTCAGGACATTGAAGCCACCATAATGAGTGCATGAAGCCTTGGACAAAATATACAAGATGCCACTTCATAAACTTCGTCCGGAGGCTATTCTAGGTGCTGCGTCACCTTATTATTGGGCCAGGCCCATGTAATTTCGAAATACATAAGTACAGGCTGTTTTTAGAGTCCATATGTGTGGGGAAACAAGAGATAGGGTTGGTTTCGGACCCCTTCCCCAAGGGCCACGAAATTCCCCCCTCTTCCTCCATATATACAGCCCTTAGGGCACCGTTTAGAATTTGGGTTTTCTTTATATTAAAAGTTCGCCATAGCTGCAACTTCACGTACTTCGTTTGTGTTCAACGACCAGACCAAGGCGTCACAGAACCCCACCTCGATCAATAAAGCTGTCATCTTATATTCGCAATATCCAGATTGCAATCTCAGTTTCTTGCTTGTTCTTCGTTTGCTCGCAGGAAACAAGCCCTCGTGGTCAGGTTGATCGTGCTCCGGCGTGGTCAATAACCCCTCGGAGTTGGTTTAGCGATTGCTAAGGCGCGACGTCCTCGCACGTTCGTAGTCGGATCGTCAAAGTCGACTTCCTCTAAAATGATAGCCACTATCTCACCGAAAGACGGGACACCTTTGCCTCTATCAAGTGGTATCAGATTTCCAGGTTGCTCGGTGAGATTTTCCAGTTTTTCGTAGTTTAGGTCGAGTCTGTTCTTCATACCTATAGTCCACGAAAAAGCCAAAATTTTTTTAGGGTTAGGTCATCATATCCGAACCAATCTGAGCCTTTACATAGTCTTTCTAGAGTTTTGCTTTGTTGAACATTTGTGGTTGCATCATCATGTCGAGTTGCTGGTCTTAGCGTCTAGTCCCTTAGAGTTTTGAGTTCTGTTCACAGGTTGTCACGCCGCCGCCACACCATCGTCATCATCATTACAATATACCACCACCCCACCATATACATCGCCGATGCCATATACCACCACCAATCCGAGTCCACATATACCATCGACATATACCACCACCAATCCGAGTCCAGATATACCATCGCCATATACCACCACCAATCCGAGTCCAGATATACCACCACAGTCCGAGTTCCACCAGATTCATCTCCGCCACCAGTCCTAGTCCGAGTCCAGTATTTGTTGCTTTGATTTTGAGTTCCAGATCATGCCATACTCCGAGTCGTGACAGAGTAGGACTCCCGAGGTTACGTGCTACCCACAGAAGAAAAATAGTTCCAAACTCAAAAAAAAACTAAGTCTGGAAAATTCTGGGTAGGCAGTTTTTAGACCATTTGTAGACTTTTTCGAAAAAAAATTGTTGCGGAGCAAAAAATTAAAAAAAAGAGGAAAAAAGTGCAAAAAAAGTGAAAAAAGAAAAAAAAATTGAGAGTGTGCTCCTCCATTGTTTACGTGCAGCGCCGTGATTTTGTTAGTGTTCTAGGCTCGCGTCTCTAGCACGGTCTAGCCTAGGACCAGCACAGTACCGTCGTTGAGCGTTTATTCAACTTTGCATCTCTGAATTGATTATTGCTGACCCTTTTTGCTACCATATTATAAGCCTTCCCAACTGCACATACATCTACGTCGTGCGTTTGACTCTCCCTGGTAATCGCTCTATCCAAGCTTTGAGAGTTTTGACTATGACGATTGCCGATCACCGCCTGCTGCTGGGTAAGAACTGGTAAGAATTTGAGATTTGCTTGACGGATTTGTGACACCACCACCACCTCTTGTTAGTAGTCTGTAGGATCATATTCTTGTGTGTTTCTATTGTTGCTAACCATGGCAGGATCACAAGCCGACGAGACTAACTGGGAGAACATGACGAATAAGGAGTTGCATGATAAATTTCAGCAAATGATGAGTGGACAGGTGCAAGATGTGCTAAACAGATTTGAAGAGGCCATGGAGAAGATAGATGGCATGGAGAAGACGTTCGAAACAAAGCTCGATAACAGGTTTAATGAATTGCTCGCGCGTCTTCCACCACCACCACCGGCTGCACCTAACGCACCTCTACAACAACAACAACAACAACAACGACTACCTACACATCGCGAAACAGCCCTCCGCCGAGCGAGCCATCTCCCTCTTGCACCTGGCCAAACTATTGGTGCTGCTGTTTATACTTCTGTGGCTCCTACTGCTGATGCAGAGGAGGATGATTTTGCGGGAGATTACGAGGATGAGGTTGATCAAAATCAGAACTACGTGCCACCACCAGCACAGCAACCACCAGGTCGTCCACATGCAAATAATGGCAATGGTAGGGCTCACCCTCAGGTACGAGATCATGACCATCTCCCTAAACTAAAATTGAATATTCCACCATTTGAGGGTAGATATGTTACTGATATATATCTTACTTGGGAGTTAGAAACTGAACAACAATTTACATGTTTAAAATATCCCGAGGAGAGACGTGTTCCTGCTGCTGTTTGTGCATTCACTAGTTTTGCATGTGTTTGGCGGTTTGAGCATTGTAGATCATATCCTATTCCAGCTACTTGGGCTTTTTTGAAAACTGCTATGCATACTCGTTGGGTTCCACCATATTATCAATGTGAATTACTTCAATAATTGCAGCGTTTAAGACAAGGAATTTTTTTGTAGAAGAATATTATCAGGAATTACAAACTAGCGTGATTAGATGTGGTATTGTTGAGGAGAATGAAGCTATGCTTGCACGTTTTATGGGTGGATTAAATAGAGAGATTCAGACCATTCTAGAGTATAAGGAGTCTACTAATATCACTCGTTTATTCCATCTTGCTTGTAAAGCTGAACGTGAAGTGCAGGATCAACAGGCATTGGCGCGAACTAACTTTTCTGCAGGTAGATCTTCATCATGGATACCACGTGCATCCACTACTTCCACTACACCAGCACCTCCATCAGGTGCCACCTCCAGCCATGATACAAGAAAGCAGGCACAACCACCACTATCTGCCAAGAGCACACCTCCCGGGCCTGCGCAGAGTTCTTCTTTTTCCATGGCATCAACAGGGCACACAAGTGATATTATTTGTCATCATTGTAAGGGAAGATGACATTTTGCGAGAGAATGCAAATCTCAGCGTGTGATGATTGCTACTGAAGATGGTGGGTATGAGTCTGCTAGTGACTATGATGAAGAGACTTTGGCTCTTATTACACGTGAAGAACACGGTGGAGATGATTCTGATCATGAGACGCAATACATGGCTCCTGAAGATGCTGATAGGTATGAATGTTTAGTTGCTCAACGTGTTTTGAGTGTGCGGGTCACACAAGCTGAGCAAAATCAGAGGCATAATTTGTTCCATACAAAGGGAGTTGTGAAGGAACGTTCTGTTCGTGTCATCATAGATGGAGGGAGCTGCAATAACTTGGCTAGCATGGAGATGGTGGAGAAGCTCTCACTCACCACAAGACCACATCCACATCCTTACTACATCCAATGGTTCAACAACGGTGGCAAGGTTAAGGTAACACATACTGTTCGTGTGCATTTTAGTATCTCTACATATGCTGATTATGTTGATTGTGATGTGGTACCTATGCAAGCATGTTCCTTATTACTTGGTAGACCATGGCAATTTTATAAAAATTCTGTACACCATGGTAGAAACAATCAGTATACTCTTGTTCATAAGGATAAAAATATTACTTTGCTTCCTATGACTCCTGATTCCATTTTGAAAGATGATATTAATAGAGCTAATGAAGCAAAACAGGAGAAAAATAAGAGTGAAAATCAGATTGTGGCAAAAGACTTTGAGCAACAAATGCAGCCTAATAATAAACCATCTAGTGTTGCTTCTGAAATTAAATTAAAAAGTGCATGTTTAATTGCCACCAAATCTGATATTGATGATTTAGATTTTAGCAAATCTGTTTGCTATGCTTTTGTGTGCAAAGAGGCATTATTTTCATTCGAGGACGTGCCTTCCTCTTTGCCTCCTGCTGTCACTAACATTTTGCAGGAGTTCGCTGACGTCTTTCCACAAGACGTGCCACCGGGATTACCACCTATTCGAGGGATTGAGCATCAAATTGACTTAATTCCCGGTGCATCATTACCCAACCGTGCACCATACCGTACCAATCCAGAGGAGACGAAGGAGATTATGCGTCAAGTACAGGAGCTGCTCGACAAAGGTTATATACGTGAATCTCTTAGTCCTTGTGCTGTTCCTATTATACTAGTGCCTAAAAAGGATGGTACGTCGCGTATGTGTGTTGATTGTAGAGGCATTAATAATATTACTATTCATTGTCGTCATCCTATTCCTAGGCTAGATGATATGCTTGATGAATTGAGTGGCTCTACAATATTCTTCAAAGTTGATTTGCGTAGTGGATACCATCAAATTCGTATGAAATTGGGAGATGAATGGAAAATAGCATTTAAAACTAAGTTTGATTTATATGAGTGGTTAGTGATGCCTTTTGGGTTAACTAATGCACCTAGTACTTTCATGAGACTAATGAACGAAGTTTTACGTGCTTTCATTGGACGATTTGTGGTAGTCTATTTTGATGATATACTGATTTATAGCAAATCTTTCGAAGAACATTTGGAACATTTACGAGCTGTTTTTAATGCTCTACGTGATGCACGTTTGTTTGGTAACCTTGGGAAGTGCACCTTTTGCACCAACCGGGTATCTTTTCTTGGCTATGTTGTTACTCCACAGGGAATTGAAGTTGATAAAGCCAAGATTGAAGCTATTGAGAGTTGGCCGCAACCCAAAACGGTCACACAAGTGAGAAGTTTTCTTGGACTCCCTGGTTTCTATAGGCGTTTTGTGAGAGATTTTAGCACCATTGCTGGACCTCTCAATGAGCTTACAAAGAAGGATGTGCCTTTTGTTTGGGGTACCGCACAGGAAGAAGCCTTCACGGTATTGAAAGATAAGTTGACACATGCTCCTTTACTCCAACTTCCCGACTTTAATAAGACTTTTGAGCTTGAATGTGATGCTAGTGGAATTGGATTAGGAGGTGTGTTATTACAAGATGGCAAACCTGTTGCATACTTTTCTGAAAAATTGAGTGGGCCTAGTCTGAACTATTCTACTTATGATAAAGAATTATATGCTCTTGTTCGGACTTTAGAGACATGGCAACATTATTTATGGCCCAAAGAATTTGTTATACATTCTGATCATGAATCTTTGAAACATACTAAAAGTCAAGCTAAACTGAATCGTAGACATGCTAAATGGGTTGAATTCATTGAGACTTTCCCTTATGCCATTAAACACAAGAAGGGTAAAGAAAATGTTATTGCTGATGCTTTGTCTCGTCGCTATACTATGCTTTCACAACTTGACTTCAAATTTTTTGGTTTGGAGACCATCAAAGATCAATATGTGCATGATGCTGATTTTTTGGTTTGAAGTTCATTATTAATGATGGCTTTGTGTTCCGTGCTAACAAGCTATGCATTCCTACTAGCTCTGTTCGTCTTTTGTTGTTGCAGGAGGCGCATGGAGGAGGATTAATGGGACACTTTGGCGTGAAGAAGACGGAGGACGTACTTGCTACACATTTCTTTTGGCCAAAGATGAGACGGGATGTTGAGCGTTTTGTTGCTCGCTGCACTACATGTCAAAAAGCTAAGTCACGACTCAATCCTCATGGGTTATATATGCCTTTGCCTGTGCCTAGTATTCCTTGGGAGGATATATCTATGGACTTTGTTTTAGGTGTACCTCGAATAAAGAAGGGGAGGGATAGCATATTTGTTGTCGTGGATAGATTCTCGAAAATGGCACACTTAAAGCGATGATGCTGTTAATGTTGCTGATTTGTTCTTTCGTGAAATTATTCGCTTGCATGGTGTGCCAAATACTATTGTTTCAGTTCGTGATACTAAATTTCTTAGCCACTTTTGGAGATGTTTATGGGCTAAGTTGGGGACTAAACTGCTTTTTAGTACTACTTGTCACCCCCAAACGGATGGTCAAACTGAAGTACTCAATAGAACATTGTCTACTATGCTTAGGGCTGTTTTGAAGAATAATAAGAAAATGTGGGAAGAATGCTTGCCTCATATTTAATTTGCTTATAATCGTTCGTTGCATTCTACTACTAAGATGTGCCCTTTTGAAATTGTGTATGGTTTCCTACCTCGTGCACCCATTGATTTGTTGCCTCTTCCATCTTCAGAGAAGGTTAATTTTGATGCTAAACAATGGGCTGAATTGATCTTAAAAATGCATGAGTTAACTAAGGACAACATTGAGCATATGAATGATAAATATAAACTTGCTGGAGATAAGGGTAGAAAACATGTTGTCTTTGCACCTGGAGATCTTGTTTGGTTACATTTGCATAAGGATAGGTTTCCTAATTTGCGCAAATCAAAGCTAATGCCACGTGCTGATGGTCCTTTTAAGGTGTTAGACAAAATAAATGATAGTGCATATAAACTTGAGCTGCCTGCAGATTTTGGGGTTAGTCCCACTTTTAACATTGCAGATTTGAAGCCTTATTTGGGTGAGGAAGATGAGCTTCCATCGAGGACAACTTCATTTCAAGAAGGGGAGGATGATGAGGACATCAATACCATTGTTACACCCACAGCCCCTACTACTACCTATACTGGACCAATTACTAGAGCTCGCACACGCCAATTAAATTATCAGGTACTTTCGTTTCTTGGTAATGATTCTAATGTTCATGAGAATATGATGTTGCCTAAATTGGATACATTTGTTTTGCTTACAAATGAAGGGCCTGGCATGGATAAGAGTGATGAACATTGGAGCCAGAACAAGCATGGAGTTGATGGCATGCGCAAGGGGAACAAGAACGGAGTTACAAGTGATGATTTTAGGACATTGAAGCCACCATAATGAGTGCATGAAGCCTTGGATGAAATATACAAGATGCCACTTCATAAACTTCATCCAGAGGCTATTCTAGGTGCTGCTTCACCTTATTATTGGGCCAGGCTCATGTAATTTCGAAATACATAAGTATAGGCTGTTTTTAGAGTCCGTATGTGTGGGGAAACAAGAGATAGGGTTGGTTTCGGACCCCTTCCCCAAGGGCCACGAAATTCCCCCTCTTCCTCCATATATATAGTCCTTAGGGCACCGTTTAGACTTTGGGTTTTGTTTAGATTAAAAGTTCGCCATAGCTGCAACTTCGCGTACTTTGTTTGTGTTCAACGACCAGACCAAGGCGTCACAGAACCCCACCTTGATCAATAAAGCTTTCATCTTATATTCGCAATATCCAGATTGCAATCTTAGTTTCTTGCTTGTTCTTCATTTGCTCGCAGGAAACATGCCCTCATGGTCAGGTTGATCGTGCTCCGGCGTGGTCAATAACCCCTCGGAGTTGGTTTAGTGATTGCTAAGGCGCGACGTCCTTGCACGTTCGTAGTCGGATCGTCAAAGTCAACTTCCTCTAAAACGATAACCACTATCTCATCGAATGACGGGACACCTTTGCCTCTATCAAGAATTGTGGAGGCCGCCCTCTTCTTCCTCCCTCCATCAGAGGGAGAGTCGCTCTTCTCCTCCTCATCGTCGTCGTCTTCGGCGATGGAGGAACGGGTCTTGTCTTCGGACGTTGCGTCCGAAGCGCCCTTGCGGCAGGGGCCACTCCAGACCCCCTTGGCCTTCCCCATGGCCTTCTTTGCCGGCGCCGTATAGGGCGCCGGCACCAGCATCTCCGCTAAACACGGAATGACTGGTTCTTCAGGTAGCGGAGCCGGACACCAGATCTGCTTTGCCCTCTCCATGCAGTCCCGAAGAAGCAATGATAATAATAGCTTAGATATCATCCTTGAAACAAGCAAGTAGGGGATGCGTTAAAAATAACATACCTTGTTGGTGAGGTGATTGATGTCGTGCCCGCGGTACGAATCCGTGGCCGGCGGTGTCTCATTGCCCTTGAAGAGCAACTTCCAAGCATCTTTGTGAGAAGTTTCGAAGAGCCTCTTCAGGGTATGGTGCATCTTCGGATTAAACTCCCATAGAGGGCGGCTTCGGCTTTGGCACGGGAGAATCCGGCGAACTAGCATCACCTGGATTATATCGACAAGCTTGATATCCTTGTCGACCATACTTTGAACACACACCTGCAGCGCTATCAGCTCATCTGACGATGACCAATTCGGGCTCTTCTCAACCCAGGAGGTGAGCCGCATTGGAGCGCCGGAGTTGAATTCGACAGCAGAGGCCTAGTTTGCGCCGCGGGGTTCTGTGATGCAGAACATTGTTTCTGTCATTCCTTGACAGTCTTGATGAAAGTGCCTTTCGGCCAGGACACATTAGTCAGCTTGGTCACCATGGCACCTCCGCACTCCGCGTGCTGGCCATTCACCACTTTCGGCTTCACATTGAAGACCTTGAGCCACAACCCGAAGTGGGGTTGGATGCGGAGGAAGGCCTCACACACGATGATGAACACCGAGATGTTGAGGAAGGAGTTCGGGGATAGATAATGGATGTCTATCCCATAATAGTACATTAGCCCGCGAACGAAAGGGTGGAGTGGAAATCCTAGCCCATGGAGGAAATCAGGGATGAATATCACCCTCTCATTGGGCTTCAGTGTGGGGATGACTTGCCCCTGGGCTGGAAGACGGTGGGCTATTTCCTTCGCCAGGTACCCGGCTGCCAGAAGCTCAGTAATGTCCTTCTCCTTGACGGAGGAGACCATCCACTTACCTTGACCTCCGGATCCGGACATGGTTGAGTGCTAGCTTGAATGGGAATAAGATGAGAGCTTGGGTACTGGAGCTCAAGAGTGGAAGGGCAGAGGAAGAGAGAAGCCGTGGGAGAAGAAGTGGGAATCCTTATCCCCTTATAAAGGCAGTGAATATCGAACGCCTCCCCACTCGCCTTAAAACTCGCCTATTCCCAAGGGCTGTGTAAACAGGCACGGTTGGGTTACCCATGCCCGAATTGATGAAAATCCCGCAATAAGGGGACACGATCTCTGCTTTGACAAGTCGTGGCAATGGCAATCGCGTCTCGAAGCATGGAGCGGCAGACGAAAAGCGGTTCAAAATTATGACTGGGCAAACATGATGTCATATTACAAAAAGTTGTCAACAGATTGGACTCGTGGAAAATTATATTCCCACTGCGGTTGTGTGTGGTGCGTGTGTTACAGGTCCGGACACATTCAGTACGTCCGAAGACTATCTTGGAGTTCGGAAGGAGGAACCCGCCTTGCAATGCCGAAGAAAAATCTACGCGCTGGATACCTTGTCATTGAAGCCAGGTTCAGGGGCTACTGAGGGAGTCCTGGACTAAGGGGTCCTCGGGCATCCGGCCTGTTAGCCATGGGCCGGACTGATGGGCTGTGAAGATACGAAGACCGAAGACTGCACCAGTGTCCGGATGGGACTCTCCTTGGTGTGGAAGGCAAGCTTGGTGACTAAATATGTAGATTCCTTTCTTTGTAACTGACCTTGTGTAACCCTAGATCCTCCTAGTGTCTATATAAACCGGAGGACTTAGTCCGGAGGGAGGAGATTCATTATCATAGTCATACAGGCTAGACTTCTAGGGTTTAGCCATTACGATCTCCTGGTAGATCAACTCTTGTAATACTCATATTCATCAAGATCAATCAACCAGGACGTAGGGTATTACCTCCATAGAGAGGGCCCAAACTTGGGTAAACATTGTGTCCCCTGTCTCCTGTTACCATCGACCTTAGACGCACAGTTCGGGACCCCCTACCCGAAATCCGCCGGTTTTGACACCGATAGGCGGCGCTTAATTGGAGGAGGGGGCAGTGCTTTCACTGGAAGGTGTTGCTTCGTCAGTCAGGGCATGTGGGACGGGAAAGGAGGAGGATGGTGTGGGTGGGGTGTGGATTACCTGACCATATCGACGAGGCTGCGCAGCAAGAAGAAGGGTCGACATCGACGAGTCCGCGCAGCAAGAAGAAGGGTCACCGGCGAGGAGGCGGTGTTGCAAGAAGAAGGGTTGCCGGCGAGGAGGCTGAGCTGCCACTAAGCAGCAGTGAAGGTTTGAACTTGGAAAGCAAGGAGGAAAAGTGGAAATGTGGCTTTTGGTAGGAGGGAGGGGGCGGAGAGATAGATATTTCTGCGGTGGAATTTTTTTTCACTCGGTGCCGCAAGAAACTGGCGCGCAAGTGTGGTTCAAGCAGGGGCGGTGGACTATAGACGACGATGCTTCCTGCGTAAGCCAGACAAGACGGTGCGCCAAGATATTTTATATCGCACCCCACATGATTCTTTCTAGTAAACTATTTGTGCCATACCTGATTTTTTTCATTATGTTCTGAAAGACAAAATGGTGTTATGGAGGGAAAGAATGGTGATGAGGACATGACTACCTTGTATATGACCAAAAATATTGCATATATGCATATTTGTCAGGTGATTTCTAGTGCAAACTATTCAATAATCTATTTATGTTATCCAGAACAAAAATACTTCACACACTTTTGTGTTTTGTCTAATTGCAGGTGTATGGGACATTTGTACAATCCACATATGAAGATAAGGAAGAAAGAGATGTTTATTTGCTGTCCAAAAAGTTCTCTCACGTCACTTTTGGCCCAAGAGAAGATAGAGTCCAAGTCTCTCACGTTCTGGATTCAGATTCGGACTGCACAGACACACCTGACTCAAAACGCACACAAGTTTTTCATACGGACTCCGAATTGGGTGATTCTTTTTTTGTTGGAAACTAGATTTCGTGCACTTTCCAACCCAATTGGAATCACCTTCAAATTCGTCCGGAGCGTTGAGTTGTGGACGAAACAATCTGATGCTGCAGCAGAATCCGAGTCAAACTACAAGTCCAAAGGTGTTACATCACCTCCACTGGGGCCCATTGGCCTTGTACGACCTAGATTTAGTTTTAGGCTGCCTTGGGACGTCCTCCCACCTCCTTGGCCGCCACCCCTTGCTCCTATATAAGTAGATCCATCTAGTAGCTTTTCCTGGGGATTTGTTTAGTTAAAAGTTAGCCATTGCAACTTCGTGTACTTCGTTTGTGTCCAACGACCCGACCAAGACCGCTTCCGGATCCCCACCTTTATCAATACTTCATATATATTCGCAATATTCAGATTGCTTTTATCATATTCTTGCTCGTTCTTCGATTGCTTGCAGGAATAGACCTTCGTGGCCAGGTTGATCGTGCTCCGGCGTGGTCAATAACCTCAGGAGATTGGTTTAGCGATTGCTAAGGCGCAACGTCGTGCACGTTTGTAGTCGGATCGTCAAAGTCGTCTCCACCAAATCGGTAGTATCATCTCATCGAAAGATCGGGACACCCCGCCTCTATCAGATGGTGTTTGAATTGCTGGAACATTTACTACAGTGAACATGCAAGTAGTACATGAGTGTCATGTTTAAATTTGGAATTACTCCGGGTTCATTTGGCATTTTTATGCATTAATTGAGTTTCTGGGCATTTCATGTGCATAATTCAAATTTGAACTACAAGCACATGCTCCAATGCACCAAAGTTTGCTGAAAAACCACATGTGTGTCTTTGGGTGAATTTATAGGTCTCATGCAAGAAATGGGAATAAAATTCAAACATCTGGGTGTCGTGGCTCAGCCGGAATGATTGAGAAACTTGGTTTTTTAATTCTTGTAAATCCAAAACACGACTGAAAATCATGAAACTTGGCATGGTGTCATGACATGGCACAAACATGCTGCAGTAATTTTTTTGGCCGAATTGGGACAAGCTTTGGTGTAAGCTTCTTGCAAACCGGAGCTTCCCTCAAGAAGGCTCCTGGTTCCGAGAGGGAAAGTGTCACCTCTGTGTGCGAAACGACATACATACACTACCTTCTCCCACCTTAATTTTTTACACAGGCAGATTAGACCAAATAGAAATATCGTGCTAAATTTTGGAATTACTCCGTGTTCGTTTGGCCTTTTTATACATTAATTGAGTTTCTAGGCATTTAATGTGCATAATTCAAATTTGAACTACAAGCACGTGCTCTAGTGCACCATAGTTGTTTGAAAAATCACATGTGTGTCCTTGGGTGAATTTCTAGGTCCCATGCAAGAGATGGGAGTGAAATTAAAACATCTGGGCGCCGTGGCTTGGCCAGAAAGATTGAGAAACTTGGTTTTTCAATTCCTGTAATTACAAAACATGCGTGAAAATCATGAAACTTGGCATGGTATCATGACATGGCACAAACATGCTACGGTAATTTTTTTGGCTGAATTGGGACAAGCTTTGGTGTAAGCTTCTTGCAAACCGGAGCTTCCCTCAAGAAGGCTCGTGGTTCCGAGAGGGAACGTGTCACCTTCGTGTGCGAAACGACATACGTACACTGCCTTCTCCCGCCTTCATTTTTTTGCACATCCAGATTAGACCAAATAGAAGTACCGTGCTAAATTTTGGAATTATTCCGAGCTCGTTTTGCCTTTTTTATACATTAATTGAGTTTCTGGGCATTTAATGTGCATAATTCAAATTTGAACTACAAGCATAGGCTCCAGTGCACCAAAGTTGTTTGAAAAATCACATGTGTGTCCTTGGGTGAATTTCTAGGTCCCATGCAAGAGATTGGAGTGAAATTCAAGCATATCACTACTGCAGGATGCTGCTAACGCGACACTACAATCAGAGACCCTTCGAGAAACTGTGTGCGATGTCATAATCGCAAACGGTGTTGTATGAAAACCGTCAGAAATGTATAAAATGTTTATGACGACGGATGCATCAAACACGGTTCAGGTTTTAGTTGCGTGTGCGATGAAGGGCATACGGTTCAGTTCAATTAACTATTTGCGATGAGGAGGAACAAAAGAAACGGGCAGCCAGATGAAGGTGTGTGCGATACACAACATACGGTTCACTCGGATGAACTGTTTGTGATTAGGCAACACAAAAGAAACGGGCAGCTACATGAAGGTGTGTGCGATATACAGAATATAGTTCACTCGCATGAACTGTTTGTGATTAGGCAACCCAAAATAAATGGTCAGCCAGATCAAGGTGTGTGGGATATATGGCATGCGGTTCACTCGGATGAACTGTTTGCGTTGACACAAGAGTACATAAACGGTTCAAGTTAACAAGACGCGTGTGTTGTGCGATGGGATTGCATGTGGTTCACTCGGCCCTTGTCGTCAGTGTGTGACCTCTGTGGCAACCATTCGCTTCCCAGGCGCCTCTTCGTGTACCGTGGCAACCGTCCACCGACTCTTCGCCTTTCCCTCTCGATTTGGAACTGCTGTCGCACACTAGCTCTTCCTCCCTCATCCATTGGCCTTCACCCTTCCTTCTGCCATTGTTTGATCGTCTTCTCCATGGAGGAAACAAGCCGGAAATGACCCCGTTATTCTTGCTCCTATCTGAATGACGATGCGGTGGAGGAACTCATTGATCGGTACGACGTCATCACCTCGGCTAGCATGGCATGTTCGTTCAAGACAATTCTCGACTCAACTAATAACATCATTACAAGGAACCCAAGGGTCCAGGAGTAGTTTGATCTTCCCCATCTTCTTCGCCGTGACCCCGCTGACTGGTGCGGGGACGATGGAAGCCTCGCCTTGTGCAAGTTGATGCCGCTTGATAATGATACGTGTGATGTTAAGATGCCATCGCTTGAGGGCAAGGCTTGGGCAGGCGCAAATGAAGATTGGGTTGTTTATATTGGGTACAACTGTGAGTGGGAACTTGTGAATGTGTACACTCATCACCGGTTTCCACTTCCAAAAATCTCAGACTGCCCAGAGGTTGAGCACACAGATGGTCTACGTGAGTTCAAATACGATCATGGTAACTGTCGTCTACGAAAGATAGCAATTTGTCGAGTTCCCAACCGCTCTTGGGATTACACGAACTATGAAGTTTTTGCTATCTTCGACAAGCTTGTTTCCTTCCTTACTTCCATGCCTCGATGGATATTGCTCAAAAATTAGTTTCTATACACGGATGAGTACTGTCATGCAATTCAATACGAGGGTCTTGTGTTTGCTGCCACCACTCATGGCACTGTTTTTGCATGGAATCATCATGCTTTCGGTACATTTGTCTTCCACCGTAATTATAAGTTTTCATCCACATGCATGCGGGTTAGCTAGTTTCCCTTTACTAATTAATAAACCTTCTTGTGTTTCCAAGGTCCTGTGAACATTCCACCACCTATACTTGAAAATTTTATTCACGAGCATGAGGACGAGTAGGACCCATATACTCAGTGGCGCCTGGCAACTTATTCCGATGGATCACCTCTTCTTGTTTATATATGGGGCACTGCTAATGGTGCTAAGGAAGCAGGTGTTGTCTCGTACGGTCGCACTCTCCGGACCTATTCCAACATCCGTTGCAGGGTATTCGGGATGGATACTACTGTACTAACGCCAACACCTGCTCCCTGGTTCAGTATTGAAAGTCTTGGAGGAAACTCGCTCTTCCTTGGACAAAACTATCCAGCTGCTGTTGACACAATGTTACTACCATTTATGAGAAGCAACTGTATCTATACCTTGGACATTACTATGCTTCCCTACCGTCCCAATATGGGTATTGAAATAGGTCGCTTCAGCCTGGATGATCAGTCCTGCGTCCGTCTCGAGATTGACAGTAGCTGGCCCTTCCCAGAGAATCACTTCTGGTTCAAAGCAAGCGTTTCCAATGCCGACGAGTGGTTGAGCTAAAGTTCATTTCATCGCTTCGTTATTTATTGTGTGAGAAAAACTTTACTAGAATGTTTTGTTGGAAATGATCTATAATCCAACGTGTATCCTCGTTGTCGTTGTGGGTTGATGGCTTGTTGTATGTTATCAATGGTACATTTGCATATGCGTCCATGAACTCACGCCTTCTAGTGGTGTCCATATGAACAGTGCTAGTGATTTTAGTTGCAAAAATTAGATAGTACTAGTGATTTGTAGCTGCATATTTTGACAAATCGCAGTGTTACAAGGTTGACAAATGGCAATGTTACTAGATAAACAAATGTTGATCTTTCTAGTTTGAGAAATGGCAACATACCCAAAATGATAGATATGCAAATCTTACCCAATTGTTTGTACGTGGTTGCACACGGGTCATGCAAAACAACCGTTTGCATTGAAGGGATGCAGAAATCCTGCTTGGCACATTTTCCCTTGGCTTCTTGGGGAAGCTGTCGGTTTTGCATATGGGTGTTCTAACTAAAACGTTTGCGATGAGTGTTTTATATTTAACAAACGTTGACATTTTTTCAAAAGAAAATTGTTTGATAAGTTTGTACATTAAGAGACAAAAACACAAGTTTGTTCAAACCATATCTTTCATTCAGTCACACTGCGAATTTATATTCATATGATCGAGAATTCGAGATACGGTATTAAACCCCAAAAAACTATTTCCGACGGCGGTGTGCCGCACCGTCGTTGTCGTTGTCGTCCTCCGAGACGTTCTCTGTTGAATTCTTCAAGGCAGAACAAAATGTTCTTCACTTGTAAATCAAACATCATGTCGTCGCACGATCGGCGGGCGGGATGCTGGAGGACGGAAACTAGCACCGCTGAGAGGTAGTGGTCGACGACAGCGTCCCATGCCGCTGGGTGGGGGGGCGCACGGGCACGGGCACAGGGACGGGTGCGGCGGGGGCAGCCAAAGGCATGGGGACCGGCGCCGCGGTGGGTGGAGGGGCACGCATGGGCACAACGGATGCAGCCAAACACATGGGGGCTGGCGACACAGTGGGTGGAGGGGCGCACACGGGCACGGGCGCTGGCGCTGGCAAGTACATGAGCTCGCGTGGGTCCGCGTAGACCTCGCTGACACCCGCGGCTTCCAGCTCTGCGATAGTGCTCGGCGATCAACCTGTCATTGCTGCGGGGATGGTCGCTGGTGCAAGCGCGTGGATGGGAGCTGGGACGGGAGCGGGTGTCGGTGTCAAAACCGGCGGATCTCAGGTAGGGGGTCCCGAACTGTGCGTCTAAGGCGGATGGTCACAGGAGGCAGGGGACACAATGTTTACCCAGGTTCGGGCCCTCTCGATGGAGGTAATACCCTACTTCCTGCTTGATTGATCTTGATGATATGAGTATTACAAGAGTTGATCTACCACGAGATCATAGAGGCTAAACCCTAGAAGCTAGCCTATGATTATGATTGTTGTTGTCCTACGGATTAAAGCCACCGGTTTATATAGACACTGGAGGGGGCTAGGGTTACACAGAGTCGGTTACAAGGGAGGAGATCTACATGTCTGAATTGCCAAGCTTGCCTTCCATGCAAAGGAGAGTCCCACCCGGACACGGGACGAAGTCTTCAATCTTGTATCTTCATAATCCAACAGACCGGCCGAAGGATATAGTCCGGCTGTCCGAGGACCCCCTAATCTAGGACTCCCTTAGTAGCCCCTGAACCAGGCTTCAATGACGATGAGTCCGGCGCCAGATTGTCTTCGGTATTGCAAGGCGGGTTCCTTCTCCGAATACTCCATAGAAGATTTTGAACACAAGGATCATGTCCGGCTATGCAAAACAAATTCCACATACCATCGTAGAGAGTATAATATTTCCACAAATCTGCTGACAATTTTTCATAACGTGACATCACGCCATGGCCCGGTCATTATTCGAACCGTTTTTCTCAACCAGCTACTACACATATTGCGAGGCGGTTTTCTTGGCACGTCTTGTCGAAGCAGAGATCGTGTCCCCTTATCACTGGATTCTGATCAATACGGGTGTGGGTAACCGAACCGCGCCATCAATTATGACGCTTGGGGAATAAGCGAGTTTACCAGGCAAGTGGGGAGGCACAGAACCCCTGCTGCCTTTATAAGGGGATAAGGACTCCCTTTCGCACCCACGCTTTCTTCTTCCCGATCCATTCCCCTTCGCCCGAGCTCCATCGCCCGAGCGTTCGTCTTCTCTGCCCACAAAGGCCTTCCGAAAATGTCCGGATCTGGAGCAGGAGGCAAGTGGATGGCCTCTACCGTCCAGGAGAAGCATATCAAAAAGCTTCGGGAGGCTGGGTATCTGGACAAAAAAATTGGCCGCCGTCTCCCGACGGCGGGACAGATCGTTCCTACTCTGGAACCTCAAGAGAGGGTTATATTCCTCCCTCATTTTGTCTGCGGGCTAGGGTTTCCCCTCCACCCGTTCGTTCGCGGCATCATGTATTATTACGGGATCGATTTTCACGATCTATCCCCCAATTCCTTCCTCAACATCTCGACATTCGTCATCGTGTGTGAGGCTTTTATCCGCATCTCGCCACATTTCGGCTTATGGCTGAAGATCTTTAATGTGAAGCCCAAGGTGGTGAGCGGCGAGCACGCTGAGTGCGGGGGCACCATGGTGAGCAAGATGCCCAATGTCACATGGCCAACATGTACTTTTAATTATTCCGTCAAAGAGTGGCAACAACAGTGGTTTTACATTACTGAGCCGCGCAGCACGGAATGGGCCGCTGCTCCAGAGTTCCGATCCGGAGCCCCTCTACGACTTACGTCCTGGCCCAAGAAGGGCCTGAACTGGTCTTCGTCCGACGAACTGTCTATGCTCCAGACACGCGTTAAAGATATGGAAGACAAGAACATCGAACTCGTCAATGTAGTCCAGGTGATGCTAGTTCGCCGGATCCTGCCTTTTCAGCACCGGACTTGCAATCTATGGGAATTCGATCCGGCCAAGCACCAGACCCTGTGAGGGAGTCCTGGATTTGGGGGTCTCCGGACAGCCGGACTATATCCTTTGGCCGGACTATTAGACTATGAAGATACAAGATTGAAGACTTTGTCTCATGTCCGGATGGGACTCTACTTGGTGTGGAAGGCAAGCTAGGCAGTACGGATATGGATATCTCCTTCTTTGTAACCGACGTTGTGTAACCCTAACCCTCTCTGGTGTCTATATATACCGGAGGGTTTTATTCCGTAGGACACAACAATAACATACAATCATACCATAGGCTAGCTTCTAGGGTTTAGCCTCTCTGATCTCGTGGTAGATTTACTCTTGTACTACCCATATCATCAATATTAATCAAGCATGACGTAGGGTTTTACCTCCATCAAGAGGGCCCGAACCTGGGTAAAACTTCATGTCCCCTGCCTCCTGTTACCATCCGCCTTAGACGCATAGTTCGGGACCCCCTACCCGAGATCCGCCGGTTTTGACACCGACATTGGTGCTTTCATTGAGAGTTCCTCTGTGTCGTCGCCGTTAGGCTTGATGGATCCTACTATCATCGATAGCGATGTAGTCCAGGGTGAGACTTTCCTCCCTGGACAGATCTTTGTGTTCGGCGGCTTTGCACTGCAGGCCAATTCGCTTGGCCATCTGGAGCAGATTGAAAGCTACGCCCCTAGCCACCAGGTCAGGTTTGGAAGCCTAAACTACACGGCCGATGTCCGCGGAGACTTGATCTTCGACGGATTCGAGCCTCTGCCTTGTGCGTCACGCGGTCATGATGAGTACGATTTAGCTCTACCATCAAACAGTGTTCAGGAGATCGCACCGGTAGCCGCTTCGACCCTCAATTCGGAGCCAGTTGCGCCATCCATGGACGGGTGGATGGACCCCTCCATGGAGGCCTTACCCTCAGTGGCGATCGAGCCGAACATCGACCTTACCTTGCACGAGAGCCGTATTGTTAAACTGCCGGATCTTTCTCCGGCCACAGACTCCGAACCACCTGCGCCCGATCCTATTGAATCCGATTGGGCGCCGATCATGGAGCTTACCTCCACGAATATTTTTCAGCACTCGCCCCTTGGCGACATACTGAACACATTAAGGTCCCTCTCCTTGTCAGGAGGATCCTGGCTGAACTATGTCCGGTAGGATTGGGATGCGGATGACGAAGAAATTCGCCGCCCACCGACCACCAACTTAGTAGCCACTGTCGATGACTTAACCGACATGCTCAACCTCGACTCCGAAGACATCAACGGTATGGGCGACGATGCAGGAGACGGACAGGAACCACTGCCCACAGGGCACTGGACGCCCACTTCATCACATGACGTATACATGGTGAACACACCAAAAGAAAACGACGACGAGGAACGGAAGGACGCAACGAAGGGTTGTCCCCTCGAGAAGCAGTCAAAGCGGCGGCGTAAGCGCCGCTCCAAATCCCGCCTCAATAGAAACAAAATTCATATAGACCCAGCGTTAGAATATGGTGAACCATCGCCGGACCACGGCAACATGGAGAATCAAACCGAACAACCTGACTCTGTCAAAGATAATAGTCCGGACAACCTCACACCGGACAGACACCCGGAGCAACAGAATGCCCGTCAAAGGCTTGTTGCCACCGCGAGGAGTCTAAAAAAGCAGAAGCAAAGACTCAAGGCTGCACAAGACACACTCGGAATCAGATGGAGCAAAGTACTCAACGCAGCAGCGAAGTACGGCGGTAATCGCCCCACCAAGAGCTACCCGAAGCGAAAGTTGCTACCTGAATTCAATGAGGAGGCCTTAGATCCCCCGCAACCAAAAATCAAAATGGCCACCTGGCCAGATAGACGCCCTCACAGCCAACATAGAGCGGCAAACAACGCCACACATAAGCCAATATGCGATCCACACGAGGGCTCGCATCAAAAGGATGGCGCAACCAGATCCATCTATGGACCACGCAAGCGCGCTCCAGCATATGATGCAACACAACAAACATCTGAACAACGCGGTACACCCAGATACAGGGGTGCCGCACACCCCCTATGTTTCACCGATGAGGTGCTGGACCATGAATTTCCAGAGGGATTCAAACCCGTAAACATAGAGGCATACGACGGAACAACAGACCCTTGGGTCTGGATTGAGGACTATATCCTCCATATCCATATGGCTCGAGGAAATGATCTCCACGCCATCAAGTACTTACCCCTCAAGCTCAAAGGGCCAGCTCGGCACTGGCTTAAAAGCCTCCCCGAAAACTCCATTGGAAGCTAGGAAGAGCTCGAAGACGCTTTTCGGGCAAATTTTCAAGGGACTTATGTCCGACCTCCGGATGCGGACGATTTGAGTCATATAACTCAACAACCTGGAGAGTCAGCCCGAAAGCTTTGGAACAGGTTTCTTACTAAAAAGAACCAAATAGTTGATTGTCCGGACGCCGAAGCCTTGGCAGCTTTTAAGCATAGCGTCCGCGACGAATGGCTTGCCAGACATCTCGGCCAAGAAAAGCCGAGAACAATGGCAGCATTAACAAGCCTCATGACCCGCTTTTGCGCGGGTGAGGACAACTGGCTAGCCAGATGCAGCACCAGCGACCCAAGTACATCCGAAGTTAGAGACGAAAACGGGAAATCACGATGCAGCAAAAATAATAAGCACCGGAGTAAAGAAGATAGCCCGAAGAGCACGGCGGTAAACGCCGGATTCAGAAGCTCTCGGCCAGGTCAGCAAAAGCCGCCCTCTAAAGGCGCCAGAGATGAACTGTCCAGCCTCAACAAAATTATGGACCAAATATGTCAGATCCATAGCACCCCTGGTAAACCCGCTAATCATACCCACAGAGAATGTTGGGTCTTCAAGCAGTCCGGCAAGCTCAACGCCGTACACAAGGGGGAGGATACACCAAGCAAAGACGAGGATGAGCCTCTCAGGCAAGACACTGGGGAACAAAAGAAATTTCCACCAGAAGTCAAAACAGTAAACGTGTTACACGTGATCAAGGGGAGAAACAAAGCGGCACTCCTAGAAACAAAGGGCCTATCACCGCGGAGTCCTCACACTGGTTGTCTCAACCAATCACTTTTGACCATCGGGATTACTCAACAAGTATCCGGCGTGCAGGATGGTCTCCCTTGGTATTAGACCCAATAATTGACGGATACCACTTCACACGAGTCCTGATGGACGGTGGCAGCAGTCTAAACCTGATATATCAGGACACAATCTGCAAAATGGGGATAGACCCAACGAAAATTTGCCTGAGCAATACTACCGTTAAAGGAGTAACGCCAGGCCGAGGGGCTCATTGCACGGGCTCCCTGCTACTAGAAGTTATATTCGGCTTCCCCGATAACTTCCGTAGCGAAAATTTAACCTTCCACATTGCTCCGTTCCAAAGTGGCTATCAAGCACTACTTGGACGCGAAGCTTTCGCTCGCTTTAATGCAATACCGCATTACGCTTCCCTCATGCTTAAGATGCCCGGTCCACGTGGCATCATTACAGTAAACGGAAATATTGAACGATCCCTGCGCGCCGAGTAGGGTGCGGCTGCCTCGGCAGCCGCACACTAAAACGGCCTCACCAACTAAAGTATTCGATAGGTCGTCAAGACCACGGACACGGTTAGACGAGTCCGGCGTAGCTATATGAAATTCGTATAGGTTTGATGGCCACTCCCCTATCACAAACACAAGAGCTCAACGCGCGCAGACAAGTGGCAACTTTTACTCATCTCGAAATTTACATGGTTTCTTTAAAACCTACCTTTTTGCACGACAACTTTTCACCTAAGTTCCTCTCTTTTACAGATGACCACCGTGCTACACCCGTCCAGGATATGGCACAATGGAGACACAGGCGCAGACGTGCAGCAGGGACCCGTCCCAAGGATTCTTTTTAGATTAAGACCCTGCGTCAACCTTTTTTACTGTCTCTTGTTGATACACAGCCCTTGGATTCTCAGTACAATTGAGAAGGATGCTGGCGTCTTGGCATGTGGCCACGTCAGAACAATGCACGTACTTGGACACCGGGGGCTTCTTACAAAGGGCACTGTTTAGGCCTGGTTTATACCATAAAGACCGAATACCTTAGGGAGTGTTCGGCGTCGCGAGTTTGGCCTTATATGCATCAGCTCCGAATCATGTCTTTGGTCAAATGTTGGGTTTGCCTGGCTCCTATGTTTTGGTACCTTACGTTCCGCTCTATCGGCTAAGGTAGCACTAGGAGAACTACTGCGATTATGCCTCGGGTCATCCGGACGAGCACCTCAGTAGAGAAAGCCGAAAACTGACTGTCATGATATAGCGTGAGACTGGTCAACCACTCGATGACCTATCGGAATGTTAGAATTCCTCCGCCTTAACGAAGGGCCGTTTCCCGGCCAGGCATGTACGCGCCCCGAATTCGGGAGAGTGCGGAGCCACCAGGGGCTATATAGTAGCCCCACCGTCAAACTCCTATGGCTAAGTGAAAGTGTTAAAGCATTATAGTACGGTTGCCTCGTTTGCTGCGCTATCACCTCCTTAATAGGGCCAAGACGTTGGGTTAAGTGTGAACACGCATCTTTTGTGAACACCTCCGCATTATATGCATGGGGGCTGAAGCCGACGACCGCAATCTTTCAGGTTATACACATGTATACATAAACGACCGCACAAGAGGCATCATAATTACTTTCAGGCAAAAGTATAAACACAACCTTAATAAATTTCATAAAAACATTGTGTTTACAATGGGAATACATGTCACTCAAACATAATATTCTTCGAGCACTGGGCCTCTATCAAACGAGCACCCTCGAGAACCTCTTCGAAATAGTGCTCGGCAGCCACTCGTCCTATGGCCGAACCCTGCGCCGCAACAGTGGTAGCATCCATCTCCGCCCAGTATGCTTTAACACGGGCAAGGGCCATCCGCGAGGCTTCTATGCACGCCGACCTCTTCATCGCATTGATGCGCGGCACCGCACCAAGGAACTGCTGCACTAAGCTGAAATAGCTGTTCGGCTTCGGCTTTTCCGGCCACAGCTGATCCACGGCAGACCTCATGGCGAGTCCGGACAACCTATTGAGTTTGGCCCATTCGGCTAGCTGATTAGTCAATGGAAGCAGACGCTCTGGAACGTTAAATTGCGACCAGAACAGCTTGTCCACTTCATGATCTGTTTGATCTTGGAAGTATTTGGCCGCATCGACAACGCTCGCCGCTAAGTCCATATATGCGTCTGCCGAACTCCACAGCCGATCCAAAGGGGCATACCGTGGATCTCCGAACTCCCTCCACAGCATGAAGGGCTTCCTAGCCGCAATATCCCCGGCTTCACGCAGCTCCTCCTTCGCTCTCATAGCAGAGCGGGTGTCTTTGGTCGTCATCATGGCCTTTTCAAGGTCCGTCGCCTTCACTCGGTTTTCTTATTCAAGGAACTGGCAACGGTCGGCAGTGTCTTTTAACTTTACAGACATCTTGGCCATTTTCTCTTTGCTCTCACAATGCGTGGCCTTCTCGGCCCTCAACTCTTCGGCTGCCTTCAAAGCAGCCGCATTACTACTCCTTGCTTGTTCTTTGGCTCGGGCAAGTTCCGCCCGAAGGGTTTCCACGGTGGTAGCTCCATCTGCAGTCACAACATATTAAAGATACTGGCATCATGATGCTCTTACGATGTGACATTCACCAGAAAGCATTACTTACCCTGTGCCTCGTCAAGCCGCTTGTTAACAAGCTCGATGTTGGCATCTGCCGCATCCAGTTGCCTCTTTAGTTCGGCAAACTCATTAGTCCGGCTAGCCAACGGAGCTTCCCCACCTGCACCTAAAGGCGGTTTGGTTACTACCTGGGACTACGATCCTCTGTTCACCGTCGTTCTCGACGACAACCAGAATCTCAGGGGCTACTATCTACACAGGGCACACCTAAAAATGTGCGGTACTATCAAAAAGTATCATGTACCTCAAAGCCTGTCAGTAGACTCATAAAGGCTTCATGCAATCCGCTTTTGGCGGATGAAATTCTTTCCATCACCGTACCCATTAACGAACGGTGTTCTTCTAAGATGGCCGCTCGCTCCAACAGCTCCCTCGGTCCGTCCGACCGCATACCAGACGGTGCCGGACTCTTTTGTTTGCTCTCTTCAAGAGCCGGACGCTGAGGACTTTGGGTAACTATAGGATTATCTTCTGGCCTCACCGGATCCGGAGAGGCCCTCCGTGACGACACTTCAAGGTTACCCGCTTCTTGAGCGGGGGAGTCCGGGGGAGGTGTTTCACTCTCCATCATCTCCGGAAGAAGATCTCCTGAAGACGAGCTTTGCTGAGAAGGGCTAAGATCCGAACTGCAAGATAAATGCTTCAGTTATTTTCCTCAGAAGTGAAGTAGTATATCTTCACTATTAAAGTACTTTTTGCTTACTTACAACTCGTTAGAGGGCAGATCGCCGCGCGGACTTTGTGCGGCAAGAGCACCCCCCAAGGCAAGACCCTCTGGTGGAGACTTCTTCTCCCATTTGGAAACCGTGGTTTCCGGATCTTCAGGGGTAGTCCTCTTCCTTCCCCAGGGTGAGAGAATGCCAGATTCCTCCCTTGGGTTATCCTCCCTCACGGAGGCGCCCGTTCCCTTGGTCGGAATGGGTAGCGGTGGAGGCCCACTTTCGCCCCCTTTATTCCCCCCTTTATCTTCCTGTGAGGGCTCCGGGCAAGGTGCTAGCTCGAGCATCTTTTCCAGCACCGGATTCTCCAAGCCTTCCGGAAGGGGGGCCGAACACCGGATTATCTTTGCCTTTGTTATCCAGATCTGGTCAAAGAGCGATTTCTCAGAATGATGTCATGATAAATGAAAGACGGTGTGTTCGGCTAGAGGATAACTTACTTGGTCGGCGGTGCGGTTGCTGCTCAGGCCCATGTCCTCGATAGTGTCCGGACACTCTATCTGGGGTCCGAAGAATGATTTATACATCTCCTCGAGCGCCAGGCCGAGGAAATTCTAAATAGCGCGCGGTCCTTCCGGGTTGAACTCCCACATGCGGAGGGGCCGGCGTTTGCATGGCTGGATTCGTCGAACCAGCATGACTTGCATAACCATAATCAAACTAAAATCTCCTTGAAAGAGATCTCGAATGCGGCTCTGCAGTACATGCATGTCCTTAGCTGGACCCCAGCTCAGCCCTTTGCTAATCCATGACATCAGTTGTGGTGGAGGGCCTGAGCGGAAAGCAGGGGCAGCCGCCCACTTGGCACTTCTGGGAGCTGTGATGTAAAACCACTCCCGTTGTCATAATCCGGACACCTCTGGAATGGAACCCTTTGGCCATGGAGCTCCAGCGATCTTGCTTATTAATGCGCCTCCGCACGCTACATGCAGCCCCACGACCATCTTCGGCTTCACATCGAAGGTCTTGAGCCACAGGCCGAAGTGAGGGGTAATGCGGAGGAATGCCTCACATACGACAATAAAAGCTGAGATATGGAGAAAGGAGTCCGGGGCTAGATCGTGGAAATCTAGACCGTAATAAAACATCAACCCCCTAACGAAGGGATCCAGAGTGAGGCCTAGACCTCGGAGGAAGTGGGAGAGGAACACGACGTCTTCGTTGGGTTCAGGAGTAGGGACGACCTGCCCTCGGGCAGGCAGCCGATGCGAAACCTCGGCGGTCAGGTATCTGGCCTCCCTCAACTTCTTGATGTCTTCTTCCGTAACGGAGGAGGGCATCCACCAGCCTTGAAGGCTAGATCCGGACATGATTAAAGGTCCGGAGCACCTGACCTGGGCTTTGGGTGTTAGAACTCGAGGCGGGGGAAGGAGTCAATTGAGCACGGGAGGGAAAAAAGTAAAAGCCTTATCCCTTTATAAAGAGGGTGAATATCAAGCGTTCTCTCCGTAGCCATTTGGGACTTGCCTATAATCTAGGAGTCCTAGACACAGTTGGGTTACCCACGACCATATTGATGAGAATCCTGTAATTAGGGGAACACGATCTCTGCTTTGACAAGACGTGTCAAAAACTGCCTCGCGTTATGTGCGGGGCTAGTTAAAGGAAACGGTTCGAATAATCACCGGGCCATGGCATAAGGTCGTGTTGCCAAAACAAGTCAGCAAATTAGATTTGTGGAAATATTATTCTCTCTACGGTGGTATGTGGAACTTATTTTGCAGGGTCGGACACTATCCTTGTGTTCAAATTCTTCCGTGGTGTATTCGAAGGAGGAACCCGCCTTGCAATGCCGAAGACAATACTGCGCGCCGGACTCATCGTCATTGAAGCCTGGTTCAGGGGCTACTGAGGGAGTCCTGGATTTGGGGGTCTCCGGACAGCCGGACTATGTCCTTTGGCCGGACTGTTAGACTATGAAGATACAAGATTGAAGACTTCGTCTCGTGTCCGGATGGGACTCTACTTGGCGTGGAAGGCAAGCTAGGCAGTACGGATATGGATATCTCCTCCTTTGTAACCGACGTTGTGTAACCCTAACCCTCTCTGGTGTCTATATAAACCGGAGGGTTTTAGTCCGTAGGACACAACAATAACATACAATCATACCATAGGCTAGCTTCTAGGGTTTAGCCTCTCTGATCTCATGGTAGATCTACTCTTGTACTACCCATATCATCAATATTAATCAAGCAGGACGTAGGGTTTTACCTCCATCAAGAGGGCCCGAACCTGGGTAAAACTTCGTGTCCCTGCCTCCTGTTACCATCCGCCTTAGACGCACAGTTCGGGACTCCCTACCCGAGATCCGCCAGTTTTGACACCGACACCCTACGAAAGCTCTTTGGCTCCTCGCACGAAGACATATGGAAGGTTCTTCTCAAGTCCAGAAAATCATGACCGGACTCGGCCGAGGACCGCGGGTATCAACTGTCCCACCCTGCAAGTTCGGTAAGTTTTTATGCATTTTACCCGCATAACCCAAGGGAAATGCTTAATGTGATTTCCTCAACTCCCCTAGGGCTGTACGAAGAAGGCGGGGCGGATCCACTATCCGGCCCCGTTGTCCGAAGAACCGGCCGGCCCACTTCTGACGAAGATGCTGGCCCCGGCGCCAAACAAGGCGCCGAAGAAGAAGACCAAGAAGGAGGCCAAAAAGACCCGGGGCGGTCTTCGTTGCCGCGACACTTCGGCCACAATATCCGAAGGCTCCAACATCCGTTCTGCTATGAAGAGGACGAGCAGGAGGAGGAAGATGAATCCCCGGCGGGGGGGGGGGAGACAGAAGGGGGCGGCCTCCATACACTTGGAGGCCGAGTCGCCTAAAAGGGGAAAAACTCCTATTCCGGAAGAGTCCACTGTCGCCGCCGATAGCAGGGCAACGTGGGATCCCAAGGCCCAGCCCCTGGTGAACTCGTGAGTATAAAATACGAACACATTTATGCGTCCAGACTCATCATGGCATAATATTTTAACCTGAGCTGTATTTTTTGTAGTTCGGCGAGGTCCCGCATCAAACGATCCTCATCAGAGGATTCGCTGAGCTCGGATGCTATAGAGAGCGGGGCGCCCCCGAAGGCCCCTTCCCCCAAATATGTGCATAACACCGAGGCTCCGTCCCAGAAGGACCCCGGCCAAGGAGGGGGGAAGAGATCATGAAAGCGGCGCCTGGAGGTCAAACTTCGGGAGCCGGAGACATGGGGGTGAAGATTCCCATGGGAGTCGACGGTAGGAGCCATCTTGAATCTGGCTCCCAGCCGGACGCAATTCCGGAGACCAATACGGCTCCAGAATCAAGCAGGCGGCCTCCCTCGGCTGGAGGGGGCATGTCTGTTCCACCAGCGATCTCTGTCCAGCTAGAGGTGCCGGATGTTTTCTTGGCGGCGCTGAAGAGCGCCTCCATCGTCGATGAACACCGTGCCCTGATGGGTGCGGTGATTAAGGGGATTCAGTCTGCTGAGAGTGGACTGAATGAAGCCTGTATCAGCCTAATAAGAGGCTTTGAGGTATGTTTTATGAGGTTTCGAAGAGTGTCATAGTATGGATAGTAGCCCCTGATACACTGTTCGGTGCAAGAAAGGACCGGACAGAGGATCGATTTTATGTTCGCAGGAAGACTCACTTGATGACATATATCTCGCTTCTTTTATAAGCAGGCGTCTGCAGCGGCTGCTGCCTCTCATGATACGGAGGTCTCCGGACTGAATCAAAGTCTGGAGCGGGCCGAAGAAGAACTTGGCCAGTTGAAAAGGCAGTTGGAAGATAAACAAGGTATGCGCAAGCCTTGTTCGTGTTTAGTGCGAAAAAATTCTCAGTATGATAAAATATGTTTCATTATTTGCGCCAGGGGCGATGACCAAAGTTGAGGCTCTGAGGAAGGATGTTGCAGAGGCCGAGGAAGAGACAGCCGCAGAGTAGGCTCTTCGTGAGAAGCACGAGGCCAGGGTTATTGAAGCTGAGCAGGAGCTTCAAGAGTCCATGAAGAAATGCAAGACCTTGGAGCAGAGTTTAACGGAGAAAAAATCCGAACTCGCCAGGGCTCATCAGGCCGCGCGTGATGCCCGGGGGGAAACCAAGGCGCCCTATAGAAGATCCAAGAGGCGAGGACGATCGCGGCGGGTAAGGCTTTTTTCCATGTAAAGCAAGTATTTGAGAAGAAAATCATGTTTCTGATTTTGAGTTCGGATTTCTCCAGGGGTATTTGCAGAACTTCCCCGCAGCATATCGGATGCCGCCCAATTCTATCGAGCCGAAGAAGGGAACACTGCGGATAAGCTCTTCTCGTCGCAGTATCTGGCACCGAATTATCTAGTGCCTTTTGCCGACCAACTGAAATAGCTGATCGAACTACATAGGGCGGCTGAACTAGCCATGAAGGATTTGATTATCCGGCTATGGCCTGCCGATCCGATTCCAGGTAGCTACTTCGGGCTCATGGAGCGGCTTGTGAGTGCCTGCCCTCGACTTGACGTCATCAAGCGGTCGGTCTGTATAGAGGGTGGGCGAATGGCCTTTGCCCGCGCAAAGGTGCACTGGGGGAAGATGGATGCTGAAAAGCTGATGACCAAGGGACCGCCAGAGGGGAAGGAGCACCGCAAGCCCGAATTATATTATGAAAGTGTCCTGGAAGGATCCTGCCTAGCGGCGGAGCAATGCACCAAGGACGTTATATTTCCATGAATACAGTCATGTTGTCCTTTGTAATGTTGAACAAGGTCATTTCTATTATTTATTGCATGTCATATAAAATTTTATCCTCCTGCGCGGCCGCTTTATATATTAATCGTGAGAGTTGGCCAGTCGTCGGCTTCTGCCCCCATGTAGGAAGTACGGGGGTGTTCGGGATAAACCTGATCACTCTTTATCCCAGTTTTGGGTCCTTCGAAGGAGGTGTTCAGCACAACGAACCAGGCAATCGGACTATAGGGCTTTATCACCCTCACTTAGCCATAGGAGCTTTATAAAAGGAAGGTAGGGGCAACCCCTGGTGTTCGGAAGACCGCACGAGGGGCTATATAAGCACCTGATCGGAAGAAAAGCCGGTCCATCACACGCTGCATTGGTTATGCCATTATGCGGGATAAATCCTTAAAGATTTTACAACCTCTCGAACACCTGACCAGCTCTCGTCGTATCATGACAGTCAGTCTTCGGCTTTCTCTACTGAGGTGCTTGTCCGGAAGAACCGGGACACAATCGCAGTAGTTCTCCCTATGCCGCCTTAGCCGATATAGCGAAACGTAAGGCAGCAGAACATGGGAGCCGGGCAAACCCAAAATTTGACCCAAGACATGATTCGGAGCTGATGCACATAATGCTATAAGTTCGGGGTGCCGAAATTCCATGAAGGTGTTCAGACTTCATTGCCGTATTATGGGTGAAATGAAGCCCCTAGCATATTTAAAGCATATCACGGTGTACAGATGCCACTTGATAAAATAATTTTAATGAGAAATAACAGCAGATAAGCGTTATATAAATCCACATGTTGTATTTGAATAGTACGTCGATGCGTGTGAGTACAGGTAATGTGATAAAAAGAAATATGACTGTGGAACCTGCTGAGACCAGGGGGAAGAAGCTGTGTGCGCATCCGGAGTATAGTCGGATGGTCATCACGGGGAATATCTAAGGATTCCCTAGCGCCTTCGAGCTGCTTCCATATCGCCAGTCCTGGTCTACACACAGTTGAACCTGCAAACAAAATGTAAGAAATGCTTGTATGCAGCAGAGCGGTTGAGCCGCGGTGTGTGGCCTGTCCTGGCTTTCGCCGGAGTGTTAATTTGAGCTCTGGACGAGCCGGGCTATCTTGCCGCAAAGTAGTTCGAAGTCCTTCGGCGGTGTCCAGGAATCGGGTCGTCGACTCGAGGTTCGGTTGGAAGGTGCCACTTGTAGCTTTTGCTGTTAAAGCAGCGGTATTGTAACACCCACGATGCTGCTATATCTCCCACGTGTCGGGGCACGACTTAGAGGCATAACCGCATGGTAGGCATGTCGCAAGAGGGGTAATCTTTACACATCCCATGTACTGAATAAGAAGGGGATAAAGAGTTGGCTTACAATCACCACTTCAAACAAAACATAAATATATCATACATCATCCAAGAATACAATCAAGGTCCGACTACAGAACCAAAATATAGAAAGACCACCCCAAATGCTAGATCCCCGATCGACCCGACCGGGCTCCACTACTGATCAACTGGAAACAAAACAACACAACGAACACGATCTTCATCGAGCTCCCACTTGAGCTTAGTTGTGTCATCTGCACCGGTATCATCGGCACATGCAACTGTTTGGAAGTATCTGTGAGCCACGAGGACTCAACAATCTCACATCCGCGAGATCAAGACTATTTAAGCTTATGGGTAGGAAAAGGTAGTGAGGTGGAGCTGCAACAAGCACTAGCATATATGGTGGCTAACTTATGCAAATGAGAGCGAGAAGAGAAGCAAAGCACGGTCGAGAAGCTATAAGTGATCAAGAAGTGATCCTGAGACTACTTACGTTCAAGCATAACACCAAAACCGTGTTCACTTCCCGGACTCCGTCGGAAAGAGACCATCACGGCTACACACGCGGTTGATTCATTTTAATTAAGTGAACTGTCAAGTTTTCTACAACCGGATATTAACAAATTCCCATATGCCCATAACCGCGGGATGACTTTCGAAAGTTCAAAACCCTGCAGGGGTGTCCCAACTTAGCCCATCACAAGCTCTCAAGGTCAATGAAGGATATTCCTTCTCGCGGGAAGACCCGATCAGTCTCGGAATCCCGGTTACAAGACATTTCGACTATGGTAAAACAAGACCAACAAAGCCGCCCGATGTTCCGACATCCCGATATGAGCTACACATATCTCGTTCTCAGGGCAACACCGGATGAGCAATCCATACAACTAAAACCAGCCCTCAAGTTTCCCCGAGGTGGCGCTGCAAGGGGCTCTAGTTCGGACCAACACTTAGAAAAGCACTAGCCCGGGGGGTTAAAATAAAGATGACCATTGAGTCTGCAGAACCCAAGGGAAGGTGATAGGTTGTTAGGCAAATGTAAAACCAAGGTTGGGCCTTGCTGGAGGAGTTTTATGCAAAGCAAACTGTCAAGGGGTTCCCATAACACCCAACCGCGTAAGGGACGCAAAATCAAGGTACATAACACCGGTATGACGGAAACTAGGGTGGCAAGAGTGGAACAAAACACCAGGCATAAGGCCAAGCCTTCCACCCTTTACCAAGTATACAGATGCATTAATTAAATAAGAGATATTGTGATATCCCAACATATCCATGTTCCAACATGGAACAAACTTCATCTTCACCTGCAACTAGCAACGCTATAAGAGGGGCTGAGCAAAGCGGTAACATAGCCAAACAACGGTTTGCTAGGAATGATGCGTTAGATGCTTGACATGGCAATATGGGAGGCATGATATAGCAAGTGGTAGGTATCGCGGCATAGCAAAAGAGAGAGAAACTAGCAAGCAAAGATAGAAGTGATTTCGAGGGTATGGTCATCTTGCCTGAGATCCCGCAAGGAAGAAGAACGAGTCCATGCAGAAGATAAACGGACGTAGTCGAACGGATCCTCACAAACGCGACATTATCAGAACTAACCCAAAGAAGCAACACCGGAAAGAAGCAAACAACATAGTAAACAACCATCACATAAGCATGGCATGATGCGCAAACAAGTATGATGCATGTCCGGTTTAAATATGCATGGCATGGAAAAGTGCAACAAACAACACTACAAATTAAGTGGAGCTCAATATGCAATGAGTTGCATATTGACGAAACACCATGTGACTTATTTAGTTCTCTCCCGTTTATGTACCCAACAAGGTTAAATGTTATTAAACATGGCAAGAGGTGAAAGCAAAAGTAAACTACACAATCTAAGCAATTTAAATGGGTCCGGAAACATCAAACAACAATTCCGGTAAATCCCCATATGCATTTAGCAATTTAATGCAACCAACAATTTTAACATTCTTGATGTTGTTATCATGATGCGGATGACACGTGCAAGTTTATGCAATTTTTATTAAAAGTTGACATGAGCATATTATGGGACATTTGTCATCGTGGCGGAAACGAAAGGGGTACCACAGCAACTAATCCGAAAATGATGCGACGGCAACATATCGGTTCCGGTAGCTCATGGAGATACCAGTGCAAAAGGAAAAGTGACGGGAGCGTGTCATGCAAGGATGTTGGGGTGCTCCCTATTACCGGATGTCCCACATGATGTTGGGGTGCTCCCGATTACCGGATGTCCCACATGATGGTGGCAAGGCAAAAGAGGGGCTTCGTGCAACGAACAACTCCGACACGGAGCAAACACGGGCATCTCATACACCACACATGCATTCATTCACAGGCGTCGTCTCGGCGTTATACCTTTGAAGAGCACGGTTTTGCGGCGGTTCGAGTTTGTAGTGGAAGTAGTGGTACTCGCGTATCGTAGTGGAAGTAAAGGTTCACGAGTCAAAGAGGAAGTAGACGTTCATGTTCGAGGAGCGGTAGTGGTACATGGTCCTCATCGAACTTGGCGTCACATTGCGTAGTCGTACACATTCTGTAGATGTTCATGTCATCGGTGTCGTGGTACTTTGGGTCTTCGGACTTGCCGGTCCCGTTCTTGCGACGATAGTCGTTCACGTTCGTTCGGAGAGGTACTTGATGACTCCAACGTCTTCGGGGGGACGGTAGTTGTTCACGGGTCTTTGGTAATGGTAGGCGTACACACATGGTAGTAGAACATATTTGGAGAGGAACTTGACGCATCAAAGGTCTTCGGTGCAATGGTACTTGTTAGGTCATCATGTAGACGTACTTTCGAAGAGAAACTTGTCGCATCCCAAAATGATCAAGGCAAAAGCCCTCGTTCAACCGTGCTCAAACTTGACGAAATCCACAAACGGTTCTTGGCATATTCTAGTCTTGGAGAGGTCTATGGAAAAGAACTTGGCGTCCACAAAGACAAGGAGCCGCGGTCTTGGCATCAAGCTAGGGTTCGAAGGCCAACAAGGGGCGAGGTGGATGCTGTTGTTGCTTCCCAGGAGGCGAAGCAAGGCGGGAGGATGCCGGTGGAGTAGGGTCGGCCTAGTCGTGAAGCAGCGGCCGGAGCAGGGAGCAGGGAGGCCGGAAGGCGCGTTCGGGGAGGCGCCGTTTAGGTTGTCTGCGAGGGCAACGGAGAGGTCTGGCTCGCCGGGCCGGCGGACGGCAGGGCAAGGGCCAGCGCGGAGCGGGGCTCGAGCGCTGCAGAGGGAGAAGGACGGCGGGAGCTGTAGGGTGCCGGCGATGCTGATGGCCTCACGGGCCATGCCGGGCGACAGACGCAGCTTGGGGGAGGCGCGGATGTGGGGCCTTGCTGGTGGCCTGCTGGACGGGCGTGAGGAAGGAGACGCGCTGAGGAGGCTCGTGGGCAGGCAGCAGCGTAGCTGCACAGGGCTCCGGCGACACGAAGACTTGGCGCGGGGTGACGTCGCCATGGGAGGTGCCTGTAGAGGGAGAGAGGGAGGCACGCGGGATAGAGAGAGAGAGAGAGAGAGAGAGGGTGAGGAGGCGCTAGTGATGGGGATCGATAGAAACAGGCTAGGGTGTGGGCGTGTGTCGCTGGTGGCGGCAGAAGGAAAATGAGGAGGAGGGGGTGCGCGTGGCTAGGGTTGAGAAGGCGGGGCCGGCTGGGCCTAAAGGGTCAAATGGGCAGGTGCTGGTGATGGGAGGCCCAGGTGGCCAGAGGCCTGGCTGGGCTCTCTCTCCCTTATTTTTTTCATAGCAGAAAAATAAAAGCAAAGAAAGGAAGGAGAGAAAAAAGGGGTTAGAGGAAGGACTTGGGCACGCGGACTATATTCCCGGACTCACAAAAATGTGTACGATCCAAGAAAAATGGAGTGGGCATTTTCAAAGTTTAAATTCAAACTCATTTGATTTAAATTCAAATGGTTCGAATAGGAAGTGAGGGTTAGGAAGGTCCAAAAATGTTCGGATTTTCGGTGGAGCTCCGGAAAATGGTAAAAGAATATATGGCAAGGGTTGAGGAGCAACTCGAAGCAGAAAAGACTTGAGAGTTTAAATTTCAAGTGTGTTTGCAGTTAATTCCAAACTAATGGAATATTTTTTTATAGCTCCCTAATAATATTGGGAGGATATATGTTATAAAGAGAAAATCACCATGTGCATTTCCCTCGATTTAAATGGATCGAAGATCCATAAAATTTATTTATAAAAGTTATAAGATTAATGAAATGATGGCATGATGACATCATGCGATGCAAGAGGTGACATGATGAAATGCAACACGCAAGCAAATGACAAGGCAACAACACGAATAACTAAAAGACACCTGGCGTGTCGGTCTCGGGGCGTCACAACACTCCACCACTACAAGAGGATCTCATCCGGAGATCTAGGATGGCACCGGAGAAAATGGAAGAGGTAAAACTAAGTTGCTTCTTTGTACAAATGAGTGAAGCCAAAGAACCTTGCAAGGTTGAACAATTTTAAAGGAGTACAACAAAGATGAACAAAGTTGAAAACATTCCATTAGGAAAGAGGAACAAGGAACATTACTAGAACCTTGTAGGTTGAAAGACATAAGAAAAAGGTTGCAATGTACAAGAAGTACATGCAAGCACTCTGGCTGAAACGAGATGTACAAGGAACGATAAAGATCAATTACAGCAACACTCCGGTAGGAAAGAGAAGGAAAACTTGATAAGATGAAAAGAACTTGAAAGGAGAACACCACACTCCGGTTAAATGGATAAGCAAGGAAAGGAACATGATCTTCACAATTCGAGATGACGAGTGAAGAGAGCAACATCACAATGCCTCCAGAAGGAAGAATAGAAGATAGGTCATTGGAATAAAAGAATGGAGAAGAAAATGCCAGCTTCTGCCACAAATGAGCTTGGAAGCACCCTTCCAAGAAGGTTATAACAGAGTTGTTGGAAAAAAACCAACAACGAAACGGATAAACTTGTAGTGGGCCTATGGAAAACATCTCAGAACTGAGGCGAAATTCTGCCACTACGGAAACAAAAGATTGGATTGATATCAACAAGAAGACGAGAAGCTTATTTTACCGAGAAGATAAATGAAGAACTTGGATCATTTCTGAGCACCATAAATGGCAATAATCCTTAGGGAAAGCTTTAGGTGAAATATAATCCAAGATAACTCCAATGAAGAGATTGATGGGTTGTAAAGGATCTCATAAACGAATTGAAAATGATGGGTTTAAAATATGTCATTCCGGACAACTTATGAATCACGAAGCGCGAAGTGAAATTGTCAAGAATGACATAACACCACCTCAAAAGATGAGATAGAAAGAATTGCACTTCGGAATGCAAGATGAAGAATGCTTGAGCTCCTCCAACAAGTATCTTGAAGAACACTTCGAGAATGAATTAAATCCTTGATGAACAACCATGTAGAGCCTCCATGAAGAACTCCGGTAATAAAAGGATAATAAAAAGAAAGAGAAGTTGAAACCACAAGGTGAAGCCTTGCAATGATTTAGATGGATCTTCGTGATGATATAATTGAGAGAGCTTGGAACTCCGGGAAAAGTATGAAGCACTTGAACCGAGAATTTACTCATCGTGAATTTACTACGGAAGAATGAATCAATCATTTGGATGAAACAAGAATAAGAATTATGTTATGCGTATCCTTCACCAATTTAGATTGATGACAAGCACGGATTTGGCATACTACTTATTCTCGTAGAAAGGATTAAGATAGCTATAGCGCAAACTTGGGAAGGTCTTCAACAAACCGTCGGTAGGATTTGAAAAAAAAACAATGAATTGATATGACAGCGAAGGAAGAGAAATCTTGAACGAACCACCGTAAGAATTGGAAATGACCAAAGTAAAGGGATGAATCACCGGTAAGAATTAGAGAACGAAAGCTGAAAGCTGGAATGAATAGATCTTCAGAAATGATGGCCTTTGGATGATCAAGAAAAACAAAAACACCTCCTAAAATGCTCCGGATGGGTGAAAATAATTTTCCCAATTGAAAACAATTATGAGAGGATGGCATGAAGCTAGAACCATGAATCTTTGAGAGAAACAGATAAGATTTGGAGGAAAAACTCTTCTTCGATCTTCAGATGTTGAGAATGACGACGAGAAACACCACCATGAATTATTGTGGCACTTCAGAATGAAGAATAAAAAGGTTGAATCAACAATGAAAAGAATTTGAAAGAGCTTGGAGAAAGACATATGACTGATGACAATTCATTCTTACATCAAACAATGAAATGAATTCGAGAATAACTCCGGGAAAATTAGAAGAGTCAGGTAAGATCCTGGGAAAAGACCCGTGGGTTAGGGCCCACTCAAAAGATACACCTTTGGAATGATTTGAAAGAGAGATTGCACCGGTTGAATTAAATGGCTTGAATGAGATAACAATCTCGAAAGAGCTTGAATGGATTAGGCAAATCTTCCGAGATATCTTCAGCACTTCGGATATGAATAAAGAGAGATGAACGATTAAGAGGTGCACTAGCATGGGAAAGCATTTGAAACAAGGAAAGGAATGTGATCAAACACCGAAAGCTTGAATTGAATTCACCAGAGAAGAAAAGGAACAAAGAAAGATGAACTTGAAGCTCCGTTAGTATCTTCTTGAGAATCGCCGGATAAGAACATTGCTTGATAAGAATGAAGAGACTTCACATGAATAAAATGGATACTTGATTAAGACATCTGATTCCCTGAAGGAAAAGGGGTTGGGAGGGCGGGAAAACAAAGGCAACTTGGGACGGATGAAGCAAACACCATCGCAAAGAACTGAGAATTGATCTCGCGAATGTAGAAATGATCGGATCCACTTGAAGAGGAACATGCCGGTTGAAAAGCATTGGCATGACCATCTCGATGATCGAAAAGGATTAGCACTCCCATAAAAATATTAGAGCACCGCTGAGGAAAAAGGCATGGAATCAACACTTGACATTGAAGCAACTCGAATACCACAACTCAAAACATAACAAAGGATTGACTTGCAAAATAAGCCGGAAACAAACATATGATAGATCCCATATCGTATCATGTGTCTGTCGGAAGAGATATCCTACGATATACTTGAATTCCCACTTATAAACTCCCGAAACTTTCTAATTATGCAATCAGGTGTTGGGGATATAGGGGAAGCATAATATCTCACCCAAAACTAGCAAATCCTACATCCAGTTGTATCCATCCTTCAACGCATAACCAAGAAACCTTCGGAAATCATTTACCTCAACCTTCGAAAAGCATTCGTTATACGATTTATGACAATACCCCCGAACTCCCGCCCTAGTACTGGGTGGCGTCAAGGTTATCTCACCAACAACTCCACAAAAGAGATTTTCGATGTCGACGAACTCAGGTATTCCAGAACTGCAACGATAAAATTGTGATGACAACACCTCAGAGCTCAACTCCCCGGGACACTGCCACAACCCTTAAATGTCAGGAGGCACCAAGAACAATTTTCTCGTCACAAAACCTTCGGAACGATTCCAAGATACCGGCGTGATCCTAATTTTTTTCGTGAAATTTGAGGAGAGAAGAGTCAAAACTCTACATCAGGAGGCCTCACCAGAGTGATGAAGGGACTGAGGAGTAAAAAGAATCCTACTCTTCGATATATATATATATATAATCCTAAGACTCAAAACATTTTGTTCTAGACTCAACAATGTTAGCGATTCGATCAAGCAGGGGGCTCCTAAGTCGGGGATGGCTCTGATACCAACTTGTAACACCCACGATGCGGCTATATCTCCCACGTGTCGGGGCATGACTTAGAGGCATAACCGCATGGTAGGCATGTCGCAAGAGGGGTAATCTTTACACATCCCATGTACTGAATAAGAAGGGGATAAAGAGTTGGCTTACAATCACCACTTCAAACAAAACATAAATATATCATGCATCATCCAAGAATACAATCAAGGTCCGACTACGGAACCAAAATAAAGAAAGACCACCCCAAATGCTAGATCCCTGATCAACCCGACTGGGCCCCACTACTAATCAACTAGAAACGAAACAACACAACGAACACGATCTTCATCGAGCTCCCACTTGAGCTCAGCTGCGTCATCTACACTGGTATCATCAACACCTGCAACTATTTGGAAGTATCTGTGAGTCACGAGGACTCAACAATCTCACACCCGCGAGATCAAGACTATTTAAGCTTATGGGTAGGAAAAGGTAGTGAGGTGGAGCTGCAGCAAGCACTAGCATATATGGTGGCTAACTTATGCAAATGAGAGCGAGAAGAGAAGAAAAGCACAGTCGAGAAGCTATAAGTGATCAAGAAGTGATCCTGAGACTACTTAGGTTCAAGCATAACACCAAAACCGTGTTCACTTCTCGGACTCCGCCGGAAAGAGACTATCACGGCTACACACGCGGTTGATTCATTTTTATTAAGTTAAGTGTCAAGTTTTCTACAACTGGATATTAAAAAATTCCCATCTGCCCATAACCGCGGGCACGGCTTTTGAAAGTTCAAAACCCTATAGGGGTGTCCCAACTTAGCCCATCACAAGCTGTCACGGTCAACGAAGGATATTCCTTCTCGCGGGAAGACCTGATCAGTCTCGGAATCCCGGTTACAAGACATTTTGCTGGTGATGGGAGGCTTAGGTGGCCAGAGGCCTGGCAGGGCTCTCTCTCCCTTATTTTTTTCATAGCAGAAAAATAAAAGCAAAGAAAGGAAGGAGAGAAAAGACGGGGTTAGAGGAAGGACTTGGGCACGCGGACTATATTCCCGGACTCGCAGAAATGTGTACGATCCAAGAAAAATGGAGTGGGCCTTTTCAAAGTTTAAATTCAAACTCATTTGATTTAAATTCAAATGGTTCGAATAGGAAGTGAGGGTTAGGAAGGTCCAAAATTGTTCGGTTTTTTGGTGGAGCTCCGGAAAATGGTGAAAGAATATATGGCAAGGTTTGAGGAGCAACTCGAAGCAGAAAAGACTTGAGAGTTTAAATTGCAAGTGTGTTTGCGGTTAATTCCAAACTAATGGAATATTTTTTATAGCTCCCTAATAATATTGGGAGGATATATGTTATAAAGAGAAAATCACCATGTGCATTTACCTTGATTTAAATGGATCGAAGATCCATACAATTTATTTATAAAAGTTATAAGATTAATGAAATGATGGCATGATGACATGATGCGATGCAAGAGGTGACATGATGAAATGCAACACGCAAGCAAATGATAAGGCAACAACATGAATAACTTGAAGACACCTGGCGCGTCGGTCTCGGGGCGTCACGGGTATACTCCTTGGTGCCGAGGGAAAGTTTGGCCTTGCCATTAACCGTGATGATGCCGCACGAACCGGGCATCTTGGGCTTACGGTAGGCATAATGTGGTCCGCATTGAATCGAGCGAATGCGGTTCGTTCGAGCAGTGCCAGATAATCACTGTGAAAGGGGACGATGTCAAATATTAACTCTTCGGCACGGTAATTGTCTGGTGATCCGAAGACTACCTCAAAGGCGATGGAGCCTGTACACCTAGCCTCCATACCTGGTATAATACCTCTGAATGTGGTTTTAGTGGGCTTGATCACCGAATAATCGATGCCCATCTTGCGCACTGTGTCCTGGTAAAGCAGGTTTAGACTGCTCCCTCCGTCCATAAGGACTAGCGGGAGGTGGAACCCATCAATTATTGGGTCGAGGACTAGTGTGGCTGGATTGCTCTGATTGGTGTTAACCAGACGACCTGTGCGGTTGAAGCTGATCGGCCCTAGTTTATATTGTGGGACGACTAGTTCCGTTAAGTCGACATCCCTAAGGGTGTGCGTCCGGTCCGGGTTGGGAGTGTAGGTGCCGTTTACCACGTTCACCGTTTGGATTTGCGGGGGAAATTTCTTTTGCCCTCCTGTACTCGGTGATCTGGGCTCCTCGTCGCCATCGTCGCTTTGAGACCCCTTATCTTTGTTTTTGGCACCTGACCTGTCGGCTTGTTTGAAGACACAACATTCTCTGTTGGTATGATTGGCTGGTGTTCTTGAGGTGCCATGAATTTGGCATGGGCGGCCAAGTATGCGGTCCAGACTGGACGGACCCGAATTGTCATTTGTGAGTGGCCCATTCTGCTGACTGGACTTGGAGCCCCTGAATCCGGCATTGACTGCCGTATCTTCGATGTTTCCATCGTTTTTGCGACGCTTGTGTTTGTTATGTTGGGGTTTGCCGTTGCTATCTCTGGCTTCTGATGTGCCAGGGTTGCTTGCTGTGTTGTTGCTACGGGCCAACCAGCTGTCTTCACCCGCGCAAAAGTGGGTCATGAGTGTCGTGAGGGCTGCCATGGATTTTGGCTTCTCTTGGCCGAGATGTCGGGCGAGCCACTCATCATGGATGTTATGTTTAAAGGCCGCTAGGGCTTTGGCTTCTGGACAGTCGACAATTTGGTTCTTCTTAATTAGGAATCGAGTCCAGAATTTCCTGGCTGACTCTCCGGGCAGCTGTGTTATGTGACTTAAATTGTCAGCATCCGGTCGCCGCACATAAGTGCCCTGGAAGTTGTCCTAGAATGCGTCTGTCAGGTTCTCCCAGCTTCCGATGGAGTTTCCCGGCAAGCTATTCAGCCAATGCCGAGTCGGCCCCTTGAGTTTTAGCGGGAGATACTTGATGGCATGTAGATCATCCCCGTAGGCCATGTCAATGTGGGGGAAGAAATCATCTATCCGTACCGTGGGGTCTGTAGTGCCTTCATATGATTCAATGTTCACGGGTTTAAACCCTTCTGGGAATTCATGATCCATTACTTCATCAGTGAAGCATAGGGGGTGTGCGGCGCCTCTGTGCCGGACTATATCATGACGCAGTTCATACGAGTCTTGTCTGTTGTGTTCGGCCCGACCGGATTTGCTTTTAGTATATCCTGCGTGACGGTTGTCGTCACACGTTGGGGCGCGCCCCCATGATCCATAGACCGATCTTTTATGTCCCGATTTGTTTTCCAATTCTTCTTGCAGGTCCTGCGTGTTACCTCAGGCCTTGCTATTTTTGTTTGACTGGCGACGGGGTGCAATCTGGACTTCGGGCTGATGCCACTTTGTCTCGGCCATGAGGTGGCCGGTTAGCCGCATCATACGCTGGTAGTGTAGGCTTTAATGCTTCCTCCTCGAGTTGGGGTAGCAACCTGCGCTTTGGGTAACTTTTGGGTGGGCGCTCAAGTTCGTATTCCTCGGCCGCCAGGACCTCAGTCCATCTATCTGCTAGGAGATTTTGGTCAGCTTGAAGCTGCTGTTGCTTTTTCTTCAGGCTTTTTGCTATGGCTATAAGCCGGCGCTTGAAGCGCTCCTGTTCGGCGGGATCCTCAGGCACGATAAATTCTTCGTCGCCGAGGCTCACCTCGCTTTCGGAGAGAGGCATGTAATTGTCATCCTTTGATTCTCCGTCTGCTACCTATTCCTTAGGGCTAGCTTGCCCATCCTCCTGCTCGAGGCCTGGCTGGAGGGGATTGTCTTCATCTTCGACGCTATCCGCAGCGTTATTGGGTATCGCTGCTTTTGCTATGGCGGGGCTTAGAGTGGCGCCGATGACGCCGGTGCTTAGATTGCTTCTCGAGGGGATTATCCTCCGTTGCCTTATTGTCATCGCTTTCATTGGGGGTGTCCACCATGTATATATCATATGATGAGGTGGCAGTCCGGCGCCCTATGGGCGGTGGTTCCTATTCTTCTCCTACATCGTCGTCCATACCATTGATGTCTTTGGAGCCGAAATAAAGCATGTCGGTTAAGTCGTCGACAGTGGCTATCAAGTGGGTGGAGGGTGGGGGACAGATTTCTTCGTCGTCCGCTTCCCACTCAAGCCGGACACGGTTCAGCCAAGGGTCTCCTGATAAGGAGAGAGACCTCAACGAATTTAGCACGTCGCCCAAGGGCGAGTGCTGAAAGATATCCACGGAGGTAAACTCCATGATCGGTGCCCAATCAGATTCGATAGGCATGGACGCAGGCGGTTCGGAGCCTGTGGCCAGGGAAGAATCCAAGGGTACGGCAACACAGGTCTCATAGGAGGTGAAGTCAGTATTCGGCTCTATCACCGCTGGGTGTGCGGCCTCCGTGGCGGGGTCCATCCACCCGTCCTTAGACGACATGATCTGCTCCGAATTGAGGGCCGGAGTTGACACAGGTGTGATCTCCCGAACACTGTCCGGCGGCAGAGCTAAGTCATGCTCGTTGTGACTGTGCGGCTCACCTGACATGGGCTCGAATCAAGTCTCCACGGATGTCGGCAGTATAGTTTAAGCTTCCAAACCTGACCTGATGGCCAGGGGCGTAGCTCTCGATCTGCTTCAGATGGCCAAGCGAGTTGGCCTGCAGTACGAAACCGCCGAATACGAAGATCTGTCTGGGGAGAAAAACCTCACCCTAGATCGCATTGTTGCCGATGATCGAAGGAGCCATCAAACCTTATGGTGACGACACAGTGGAACTCTCAATAAAAACACCAATGTCGGTGTCAAAACCGGTGGATCTCGGGTAGGGGGTCCCGAACTGTGCCTCTAAGGCGGATGGTAACAGGAGGCAGGGGACACAATGTTTACCCAGGTTCGGGCCCTCTCGATGGAGGTAATACCCTTCTTCCTGCTTGATTGATCTTGATGATATGAGTATTACAAGAGTTGATCTACCACGAGATCGTAGAGGCTAAACCCTAGAAGCTAGCCTATGATTGTGATTGTTGTTGTCCTACGGACTAAACCCTCCGGTTTATATAGACACCGGAGGGGGCTAGGGTTACACAGAGAAGGTTACAAGGGAGGAGATCTACATATCCAAATTTCCAAGCTTGCCTTCCACACAAAGGAGAGTCCCACCCGGACACGGGACGAAGTCTTCAATCTTGTATCTTCATAATCCAAAAGTCCGGCCGAAGGATATAGTCCGGTTGTCCGAGGAACCCCTAATCCAGGACTCCCTCAGCGGGGGCAGCAACCGCCGCGGCTAGCTCGTTCAGGGGCATTTCCATGAGGCCCCATTCCTCCTTATTTTCTGTCTCCTCCGGCTCGGAGTCGACTTCACCAAACTTGAAGACTAGTGGCAGATGATCATTCTGCGCCATGGCTATAACACCCATAATGCAGCTATATCTCCCATGTGTCGGGGCACAACTTAGAGGCATAGCCGCATGGTAGGCTTGTCGCAAGAGGGGTAATATTCACACATCCCATGTACTGAATAAGAAAGGGATAAAGAGTTGGCTTACAATCGCCACTTCACACAATACATAAATAATTCATACACCAAACAGAATACAATCAAGGTCCGACTACGGAACCAAAATAAAAGAAGACAACCCCAAATGCTAGATCCCCAATCGTCCCAACTGGGCTCCACTACTGATCAACCAAAAAGACACATAACAATAATCCAGATCTTCATCGAGCTCCCACTTGAGCTCGGTTGCGTCACCTGCACTGGTATCATCAGCACCTGCAACTGTTTGGAAGTATCCATGAGCCACGAGGACTCAGCAATCTCACACCCGTGAGATCAAGACTATTTAAGCTTATGGGTAGGGTAAGGTAGTGAGGTGGAGCTGCAGCAAGCACTAAAGAAATATGGTGGCTAACATATGCAAATAAGAGCGAGAAGAGACGCAACGCAACTTTCGAGAAGCTAGAAGTGATCAAGAAGTGATCCCGAGACCACTTACATTCAAGCATAACACAAAAACCGTGTTCACTTCCCGGACTCCGGCGGAAAGAGACCATCACGACTACACACACGGTTGATGCATTTTAATTAAGTCAAGTGTCAAGTTCTCTACAACCGGACATTAACAAATTCCCATCTACCACATAACCATGGGCACGGCTTTCGAAAGTTTAATCCCTGCATGGGTGTCCCAACTTAGCCCATCACAAGCTCTCACAGTCAACGAAGGATATTCCTTGTCCCGAAAAGACCCGACCAGTCTCGGAATCCCGGTTACAAGACATTTTGACAATGGCAAAACAAGACCAGCAAAGACGCCTGATGTGCCGACAATCCCGATAGGAGCTGCACATATCTCGTTCTCAGGGCAACACCGGATGAGACATCATACGAGTAAAACCAAACCTCAAGTTTCCCCGAGGTGGCCCCGCAGTCTACTCGGTTCGGACAAACGCTTAGAGAAGCACTGGCCCGGGGGGGTTAAAATAAAGATGACCCTCGGGTTGGCCGACCCAAGGGAAAGGTATAGGTTGTCAGGCAAATGTAAAACCAAGGTTGGGCCTTGCTAGAGGAGTTTTATTCAAAACTATCAAGGGGTTCCCATAACACCCAACCACGTAAGGAACGCAAAATCAAGGAACATAACACCAGTATGACGGAAACTAAGGCGGCAAGAGGGGACCAAAACACCAAGCATAAGGCCGAGCCTTCCACCCTTTACCAAGTATATAGATGCATTAATTAAAATAAGAGATATTGTGATATCCCAACATATCCATGTTCCAACATGGAACAAACTTCAGCTTCACCTGCAACTAACAACTCTATAAGAGGGGATGAGCAAAAGTGGTAACTTAGCCAAACAACGGTTTGCTAGGAAAGGTGGGTTAGAGGCTTGGCATGGCAATATGGGAGGCATGATATAACAAGTGGTAGGTAGCGCGACATAGCGATAGAACGAACAACTAGCAAGCAAAGATAGAAGTGATTTCGAGGGTATTCTCATCTTGCCTAAGATCCTGCAAGGAAGAAGAACGAGTCCATGAAGAAGACAAACGGACTTAGTCGAATGGATCCTCACAAACGCAACGTTACCGGAACTACCGAGAAGAAGTACACCAGAAAGAAAGCAAACAACATAGTAAACAACCATCACATAAACATGTCATGATGCACAACCAAGTATGATGCATGTCCGGTTTAAATATGCATGGCATGGCAAAGTGCAACAAACAACACTACAAGTTAAGTGGTGCTCAATATGCAACGAGTTTCATATTGACGAAACACCACATTCAAACATTTAGTTCACTCTCGTTTATGTACCCAACAAAATTAAATGTTGGTTAGCATGGCAAGGGGTGAAGCATAATAAAACTACCTATCTAGGCAAGTTCAAATGAGGCCGGAACAACAAGCAACAATTCTGGAAAATCCCCATATGCAATATTTGAATTTGGTACTGTTCTGCCCTAAACACAATTTTAGAGTTATTAAACATGCAAAGTAGTGCCACCATGTTAAACTAGGCATTTTTCTACCCCATTTACATATAAAGTTTATTTAATTTGGAGCTACGCTTATTTAGTTATGAAATAAAGCATTTTAACATGGCATTATGCAAAATAACCACAAACATCATTTTAAAATTTTTAAACATGCATGAAAGTTGCATATTATGAAACTAAACAAAATTCTAAGCATTTTCATATTTAAAGTTTTTACATATGATGCATAGTTTGAGAGATATGAAATGCATGATCTAGAGGGACTTTTCTGCAAATCTGCAAATCCCTGGATAATTAGACAAATTCGCAGGACTGAAAAAAACAGGAACTGGGCCGCATGTCGGGCGGACTGGGCTCAGGACTATGGGTGGCTAAACATGGTCCAAGCCCGGATCGATGGAGAGGCCAAGGCAGGCCGGCCTGGCGGGCGAGCAGGTGAAGAGGCCTGCTTCGGGATCGCGGTCGATGCATGCGGGTCAGCGCTCATCCTGGACGAAGCAGAGGAAGCAGTTTGGCGGCGCCGGGCTTGAGGAGGCACAGGTCAACGAGCGAAGGGAGCTAGGCATGCGCGGTTGCGTCCGGGTCGATGACTCGACCAGATCAAGCGAGGACCAGTCAACAGCGAAGAGGGACTTGGCGCTAGGGTCGTCCAACGCGGGAAACAGAGGGTGAGCAGGAATGTTGGCACTGGTCATCGTCGTCCCCGCACGCAAAAGCGGGGGAGACTGGTGTTGGGGGCTTGGGGAGGTCGATTCGGGCCGTATCCGGTCGCCTCCGAGGCTTGGGCACACCGGAGCTTCGAGCTGGAGGCGGCGGACGGCACCCATGGCCAGGGCGGCTCCCTGTTGCAACGGAAGCAGATGGCAGTGGCAGGGAACACGTCGACTTGGCTCGGAACATGCTGGATCCGAGCAGGAAGGAGGTGCAGGCATCGGGGATGGGTGGATCCAGTGCGAGGGAGGACTTGGCGAGGCTCGACGGCACGGAACGGTGGCCATGGCGCCATGCCAGCCGGGGCGAGCTCCTCTTGCTCCTGTACCTGGCGAGAGAGAGTGAGAAATTGAGAGTGCGAGAGAGACAAAAGGAGGAGAACGAAGGGAGAGAGAGACGGTCGCGAAGGAGGAGGTTGGCCTAGATCAGTGGCGGCTCACGTGGAGGTCATCTTGGCGCTGCTGCTCCTCACCGTCGGGGTCTGCTGGCTCGATCCGCTTGGGGATCGAAGCAGGAGGAGGGGGATCAGGCGCGAGGACGAGGCGCACAGGGGCTCCTCTCCCTGGCGCGTGATGGTGGAAGGGCGAGCGCTGGTTGGCCCGGCGCTGAAGACGAGGTGGAGCGGTGGTTGCTGCGGGAGGAGACGAGGAGGGGATCTGGGAGGATCCCCAGGGAGAAAGTGGCGACGGCGGGTGAGGGATTGGATGGATGGATGGGACAGGATCCCTAGTTTCTAGGGTTTCCCATAATATATATTGCAATGAGATTAGGGTAGGGGCTATAAGTCCCTTCGATCGTAAACGGGCGGTCGAGAATAATTAGCTTAGGAGAGTCCAACGAGAAAACGATGATGATTTAGGGATGTTTGGGGATTATCCAGACCCAACGGTGACGATAGTCCGGTTCGGGTTCGGGGTAGTTTCGGATGCGCACGCGAGGAGGACCGCGGGCGGATGAGAGAGAGGTCAGGTTTGGCCTGGCGGTTGGTAGTGGACTGTGTAGATGGTCTAGGGAGGAAAGAGGAGGAAGCCCGACAACAATTTTCGGAGACCGAAAACATCCGACGTTTGACCAACTATATTGTCGCTATAGTTATCCATTGGGGCATCAAACGAACTACGAATGCAATGAAACTTGGCAGGCGACCTACTGACAACATAGCAACACCGCATGCCAACTTTCAACCCATTCCAAGAACATTTTTTGGCCACTTATAAAATACTATCTCGGAGGTGCCGCGGGCACGTGCAAGTGTGTCCGGGCTCAGAACGGACAACGGAAGGAACGAGGAGACCGGGACGGGTGCAATTGTTGAAAACATGATGATGCAATGCACATTATTACATGGCAAGATGCAACACACAAGCGAATGACAAGGCAACAACAGCGAATAACTGAAAGACACCTGGCGCATCGGTCTTGGGGCGTTACAACACTCCACCACTACAAGAGGATCTCGTCCCGAGATCTAGGATGGCACCGGAGGGAAACGGAAGCGGAAGAGAAGAGGTAAAACTAAGTTGCTTCTTTGAAAAATGAATGAAACCAAAGAACCTTGCGAGGTTGAACAAATTGAAAGAAAGAATGCAACGAAGATGAACAAAGTTGAAAACACTCCGTTAGAAAAAAAGGAACAAGGAACATTACTAGAACCTTGTAGGTTGAAAGTCATAAGAAAAGGGTTGTAATGAACATGAAGTACATGCAAGCACTCCGGTTGAAACGAGATGTATAAGGAACGATAAAGATCAATTACGACAGCACTCCGGTTGGAAATGGAAAGCATAGAATATGAACTTGGCAAAAGAAAGCACTTGGATGAGACTCCGGTTAGAAGAGGAATGATAGACACAACACTCCGGTTAAATAAGATAGAGAAGGAATAAGAATGATGTAATTTGGGTAGCACTCTGACTGTAAATGGAAAGAATTCGACATGAACTTGACAAGATGAGCTGATACTTGATGAAATCAACAACACATTGCCTCCGGAACTATTGAAAGAATGGCACAATGGGTAAGAAAGATTTCAGACAGCACTCCGGTTGAGAAGGGAGGTAAAACTTGACAGAATGGGAAGAACTTGAGTGAAGGACACGACACTCCAGTTGAATGGATAAGCAAAAGGAAAGAACATGATCTTTGACAAAAATGGGATGATGGGTGAAGAAAGCAACATTACTATGCCTCCGGAACGAAAGAATAGAAGTTGAATCGTTGGAAAGGAAATAATTGAGAAGAAAATGACAACTTCTACCACAAATGAGCTTGGAAAACACCCTTCCAAGAAGGTTATAACGGAGTTGTTGGAAAACCAACAACAAAAATAACAAGCTTGTAGTGGGCTTATGGAGAACATCTCCAAAACTATGAGGTGAAATTCTGCCACTAACGAAAACAATAGATAAATGAAGAACTTGGGTCATTTATAAGCACCATAAATAGAAACATTCCTTAGGGAAGGCTTTAGGTGAAATATAACCCAAGATAATTCCAATGAAAAGGTTGATGGACCAAGAAGAGCTCATGCTCGAAGAAATATATGGGTTTAACTATCTCATTCTTGACAACTATTGAATCATGACACACGAGGGGAAATTGTCAAGAGTGACATAACACCACCTCAAAGGATAAGGTAGAAAGAATTGCACTTCGAAATGCAAGAAGAAGAATACTTGAACTCCTTAGAACAAAACATGTGTTGAACATCATGTTTATTTTTAGAGTATTGCTAGACGGAACTTAACTCCGAGAGAAATCTTGAAGAACAAATGAAGAATGAAAGAAATCCTTGATGAGCCACCATGTTGAGCCTCCATGAAGAACTCCGGTAACAAAATGACGATAAAAAGAAAGAAAAGTTGAAAACACAAGGTGAAGCCTTGCGATGATTTAGATAGAGCTTTGCGACGGGATAAAGCGGAAAACTTGAAACTCCAGAAAATAAAAGATGAAACAATTGAAACCGAGAATTTATTCATCATGAACAAACTCTGAAGGAAGGAATTAATCACTTGGGTGAAACAAGAATATGAATTACATTATGCAAATCCTTCATCTATTAAATTGATGACAAGCAAAGGAATTGTCATACTACTTATTCTCGTAGAAAGGATTAAAGAGAGGTATAGCGCAAACTTAGGAAGGTCTTCAACAAATCACCGGTATGATTTAACCAACGAATAAATTTATATGATAATGAAGGAAGAGAAATCTTGAACGAACCACCGTAAGAATTGAAAACGAATGAAGAAAAGAGAACAAATCACCGGGAGGAATTAGAAAACGAATGAAGATACTTGACGCAATTTAGATACATGAAAACGAATGGATCACGATCTGATTAGAGAATACTTGAATGACGCACCGGTAAGATTGGGGAAAGAGAGATGAATGCTAAGAATGAATAAATCTTCTGAAATGATGGCCTCCAGAGAATCAAACTAAAAAGAATCATGAATTGCTCCGAATGGGTGAAAAGAATTCTCACAATCGAAAACAATTATGAGAGGATGGCATCAAGCTAGAATCATGAGTCTTTGAGAGAACGAATAAGATTTGGAGGAAAACTCTTCTTTGGTCTTCAAACTCTAAGAATGACGACGAGAAACACCATCAAGAATTGTTGAGACACTCTGGAATGATTAAAAGAGGAAAGGTTGAGCCAAAGATGAAAAGAATTTGAAAGATCTTGGAGAAAGGCATTTGACTAACGATAATTCATTCTTACGTCAAACTTTGAAATGAAATTTGAAAATAACTCCGGAAAAAATTAGAAGAGTCGGGTAAGATCCTGTCAAAAGACCTATGGGGCAGGAGTTCGGGAGTATTGCCATAACTCGTATAACAGATGCTTTCGAAGGTTGAGGTATAGTATTTCTGAAGGTTTTTTTGGTTATGTGTTGAAGGATGGATACGGCTGGATGTAGGAATTGTTAGTTTGGGGATCATTACTCCCACCTAGCTCTCCCACCTTGCGCCGGTGGCCACTCCGGCCCCGGCGGCCACAAGCCCCCACCAATGGCCACTCCGGCCATGGTAGCCACCCCTCTCTTCAAGATGGTGCCTTTTGCCCTAAACTTTGATCGTCGGAAGAAGTTTCAAGCGGATATGAAGGCCAAGTTTGGTCACCCGGTGGTCTTCTACCCGGGTTTTCGTCAAAAGGAATTCACCATGGTGGTTTCATTTAGCCGTGCCTCTTTCAGACTTAATGTGCACACGGTTAGTGTCTCTCTTCTTGCCATGTTTGGGGGTTATGCCCAAGGTTTTCGTGTTCGATTGTTGAAGGGCAGGTCTTTCAAGTTCTCGGTTGCTTCAAAAGCAGTGGGTTTTGAGATCTATGATGCGGGTAACATTGTTGAGAAGGATTTTTAATTGGTCTTTAATCTTTGGAACTTCGGGGGCCCGAATTGGCAACGGGAAGAAGCTCTATACTATGCCGAGCTTGACAAAGAATGGACCTTAGTGGGTAGATCTAGCAAGGCCATTGTTCCTCACTCCGGTGATCACCGGAGCTATTCCACGGTGGTCCGGGATGGTAGATCGGTTTTTGATAGATTATCGATTACCATTCATGAGGGCTCTAATCAAGGTCTTAACAACAATTCATTGCACGTTAATTCTGGTCAAGTCAGTCCTCAGATGGAGCGCCAGGTCATGCAACGTTCTCTTGCACATAATCACGTGGTTTGCCATGCATGCGGGGCCAACGGTCACCTGGCCCGCTTTTGCACCGCTCCGAACCTTCCTGGGATTTGGCCGTTTATTCCTTTTGCTTCTTTCCCGAGCCCAGCTGCAGAGGCTTGGGCCGAAGGTGAGGTGGAATCTTGGTTTCGATGTATTGGGCTGGCTGCACAGATTTGGCAGGTGCCTTCATTTAAGGAGTTGGTCAAGGATTTTTTCCCAAACTTCCAGCCGAGACCGTCGTTTGCCTCCTCGCCTTCCACTTCACTTTCCTTCTCTGCTACCAACTCTGCTTCTGCCTCAACAAGCTCGCCGCCGCTGCCATTGCTGTCAGATAGGGCACTGGTTGCCTCCTTGCCAGAGTCGGCGTCGATGGCCAATATCCCCATTGACCCTCAACCATTCATTCCACATGGCTTTCAGATTCAGGTGATTGAAGGCCACAATGGGGTTTCTCGCGCTATTGTTCCTCGTCGCCCAAGAAGGCACGAACAATGGGTAATTGCTAGTATCCACCCGCATCCAGATGAGGTATTTTTCCCAAATGTGCGTGAAGTTCTTGAAGAGTTTCTTCAGGGAGTTGCGCAAGTAGGTGTTAGAGAAATCCAGCCATGTCCTTTTGGGGAAGCTTATGTCAAGTTCACGCATGTCAGAGATAGAGATAGGCTCATTCAGTAGGGCCCGCATGCATTTGGCGATGTTTTTATTTCTTTTATGAAGCACAATCAAGGAAGGAATTGGCGCCGGGTTCATTTCAATAGAACTTGTTGGTTGCTGTTTGTGAGGGTCCCCTTTGATTTCTGTAACACTAAGGATATTGCTTCTGCGATATCAAAGTGGGGCAAGATCATTAGTTGGGAGAAAGAAGATGCCCTGAAGGGGAAGATCTTGGTCAAGGCTAGAGTCATAGAGCTTGGTGATATCCCTAAAAGTATAAGATGGTCTGAAGGAGAACAATTTGAGGAGGAATCCTGGACCTACTCTGTTGAAGTTCTTCTTGAGGAAATGTTGGGTGGTGGGCCTACAGACGAGGACCCTTTTCCACCTGAGCATGTAGACCCACATCCAGTGCCCCAACATGCTAATGATTTCCCAGGTTTTCAACCACTGCCTATTCACAATATTCAAGCTCCTAATGAAGACTGGGATGATTGGCAAGAACAAGCAGAGCAAGAGGATCACTGGGCTTTCCCACAACCAACTCCTATCCTTCCTCAGCGGCATCAAGTTGAAATTCCAGCTCTATTAGAAGATGGGGCACAAAACAGTAGCATTACTACTACTGTATCTCTATCTGATGGTTTACTTTCATTGACCCACTCTGCCAGTGAAGAGGCCAACCAAGGTGTTCAGGTCCCTCCAATTGGTCAAGGGCTTCCTAACATTGCCTTGGCTTATAATGCAGTTGGAGAAGAGGATGATGTACAGGTGCTGCAGCCAAATGCTGATCAGCCACAGAATGTGATCATGCAGCATGCTGAACTGACCCTGAATGTGGTTGCTGAAGAACAACAAATTCTGTAGCCAGTGGTTGCTGTAGCTCAACAAAACCTGCAGCCTGTTCCCACTTCAGACATGCCCTCTACCGTCAGAGATATTGAAGCTTCTAGCACTTCTTTGCCCATTGTGCACTCAGACAAGCAGCCTGAAAATTTGAAGGAAGTTCCTCACGCTGATAATAGTGCAGTGCCATTGGATGTTGCTGGCAGTGATATTGTTGCAGATTCTATTCCTTCACATCAAGTTCATATTCCAGATATCAAGGGAAAGGCTGATGTTCCAATCCCTCACATTGGTTCCTCATCTAAAGCAAACCCTAAAGGTAACTATGGGTCCTTCTCTTTGCGAGGTTCTCCTTGTTTGCTTGAATTACATACACTGGCTCAAGATCATGCTTTGCAAGTCATTGATGGTTCACATTTAATTTCTGAAGAAGGGCTAGATTTATGGATACAACACTTTGCACCAGCAACCCAAGGAGCTACCCCAACTTTCAAAATAGATATTCTAGTAAGTTGGTTTAACTGCATAATTCATTTACTGTTGACACCTGACAAGTTTGGTTGGACCATGCATTTGCTCAAGTCTGATATCTAGAAATTGTTGACTGCTAATTGTGAGCAAGAAGAAACTCAGCTTTTTCATATACCTGATGGATGTACAACTTCTCAGGCACCTACATGTAAGTATTTCATCCTGGGTCTGGGCAAGGAAAATGAAGGTATTAGTCCTGCTGCTCATTCTTCCACTGGGGCAAGTAGTCCTCTTCAGCAGGTGTCCCCAAATAAAGTCCTGCCACTTGGAAAGGCCATCTCAAGGAAAAGGAGGGATAAAGAACCTATGGTGGAAACAAAGGTAAGAAGAAGTGACAGGATCAAAAAGGACAATAATGGCTATAGAAGGAAATCATGTGATGCTAAATCTTGTTTACCATGTAATGCTATACCTCCAATTATTCACAATTCATTGGTTAAAAACCTGTCTAAATCTTTCTGTAAGGTTGCTGAGGAAGAGGTACATGAAAAGCTGTCCAAGAAACCTAAGAAGAAGGGACAGGAAGAGGTGGCTAATGTGTCCAAGGCCACAGCAGAAGCAGTCAAGTCTAGGCCCGTGTGATGATGTGTCTTCAACATCAGCCTGTGATAGATAGCAGAATGGCCTGTTATTCTCTTTTGGGAAATATTTGTCTTATGTATGCAGTCAACTATAATGTTTGCAACTGCTGCACACTGCTTGTTTGCCCTGGATGGCACCTTTTGTATGTTACCTACACTTTGCTGCTCTGTCAGCTCTGATATCTCCTTGTGGAAGGGACTACTGCTCTATCTGATGCTATGGAAGCTTCTGGACCACATTTCTGGTTGTCTAGGTTTTCTTGGTCATATGCTTCTGTGACATGCTGGAATGTTTCCCCTTGCTATAGGTGCTTTGTCCTTTATATGGATCCCAATAACATTGTGGCCTGGGATAATCATCAGGGGGCGGGCCCTACTGATCAAAGTAGCATAAATTTGACTTTTAATGAATAACAATAGAACTTGGAATATCTTAAACTAGAATGTGAGGGGCATTAATTCCTCAGATAAGTGGTTGGCTATCAGGCAAACAGTGGAAGAAAGTGCTGCTGGGATTGTGTGCTTACAGGAAACTAAGAGAGAAAACATTGATCTAACATATATTCATAAAGTCCTCAGAGGTTTAATAAATTTGAGTACTTACCTTCCATTGGGGCTTCAGGTGGCATACTCACTGCTTGGAATGGAGCTCTATTTTCTGGAGAGCTAATGTTTCAAAACAAGTTCTCCTTATCCATTCAGTTCACCTACAAGACATCTTCCAAAAGTTGGATCCTCACAAACATCTATGGTCCTTGCAATCATGAGGATAAAATTGAGTTCATTGACTCGTTTGGTAATATACAAATGCCTAATGATGTAGATTGGATTATCATGGGGGATTTTAATTTTATCAGAACACCTGAAGACAGAAACAGACCTCGAGGGGATGTTAATGAAATGCTCATGTTTAATGAGGTAATAAGTGAACTTGGCCTGATTGAACTCCCTCTAAAAGGCAGGCAGCTTAGCTGGAGCAACATGCAAGACAACCCACTACTGGAAAAATTAGACTGGTTTTTCACCTCTGCAGCTTGGATGACCAGCTACCCAGATACTTTGGCTCTTCCCATGGCTAAACCAATTTCTGATCACCTACCTTGCATGATAAAAATTGGCACAAATATCCCAAAATCTAGAGTGTTCAGATTTGAAAACTATTGGCTTAATCACAACTCTTTTAAACAGGTGGTTCAGACTACTTGGACTATTCCACTAGGTCATTCAGATTGTGCAAAAAAGATAAATGCAAAATTCAAAAATGTCAGAAGAGCACTTAAGCTGTGGGCCAAAAACCTTGCTTGTCATAAGAAGCAAATTGCAGAGCTAAATGACTGTATATTTCTCTGGGATATGATTGAGGAATTCAGGGACCTTTCACTGTTTGAAAATAATTGCAGGACCATGCTCAAGGAGTATTTATTAACTGTGCTCAATGATCAGAAGATTTATTGGAAACAAAGAGGTAAAATTAAAGGAGTAAAGTTTGGAGATGAGAACACAAAATTCTTCCACACCAAAGCCTCTATTAATCATAGACACAATAAGATTGCTATGCTGATGAACAAGGATCAAGTTGAAGTATCAGATCATGATGGAAAGGCTGCAATCCTATGGGAGGCTTTTAAAAATAGACTGGGACAATCTAATGGACACTCAATGCACTTTGACCTCAATGATCTTTATGAAAACACAGTGGACCCCCAAATCTTCATTAACCTAGAAAAGCCTTTTTTCTCAAGAAGAAGTTGAAGAAGTGGTTAAAAACCTGCCTACAGATAAGTCACCAGGGCCAGATGGATTCAATAATGAGTTTATTAAAAGTTGTTGGGATATTATTAAGACTGATGTCTTTGAGCTTATATTGGCATTCCATGCTGGGAAGGTAAATCTTGAGAGCATTAACTCCTCTTTCATCACTCTAGTGCCAAAAAAAGAGGTGCCCCTTTCTCCAAATGACTTCAGGCCAATTTCATTGCTAAATGGTGTTGTAAAAATCATTACAAAACTGTTGGCCAATAGATTGCAAAGAGCTATTCTGCAAATGGTGCATATTAATCAATATGGCTTCCTCAAGGATAGAGTGATCCAGGATTGCCTAGGATGGGCATATGAGTACATTCACCAGTGTCATACATCTAAGGAGGAAATCTTAGTAATTAAACTAGATTTTGAGAAGGCTTTTGATACAATTGAGCATGCTGCAATCATTGATATTTTTAGAGCTAAAGGATTTGGAGAGAAATGGATTTCCTGGATGGAAGCTCTGTTCACAACTGCATCATCTTCTGTACTACTAAATGGAGTTCCTGGGAAAAAAAATTACATAAGGAGAGGAGTAAGACAAGGGGACCCTTACTCTCCTTTAATATTTGTGCTGGCTGCTGATCTGCTACAATCCATTCTTAACAAAGCTATGAGATTAAACCTGATCACTGCTCCACTTCAAGTAAAATCATGCCCTCACTTCCCAATTGTACAATATGCAGATGACACTCCACTGGTTATGCAAGCTGATTCTAGGCAGTTGTTCTATTTAAAAGCACTTCTGAATACTTTTGCTACAGCAAATGGGCTCAAAGTAAATTATGGGAAATCCATCATGGCACCTTTGAATATTGCTGAAGACAGGGTAGAAATTTATACAAACACCTTGCAGTGTGCTAGAGGACAATTCCCCTTTACTTACCTTGGTATGCCCTTGGGAATATACAAACCAAGTGTTGAGCAATGTCTTCCCCTAGTTAACAGGATTGCCAAAAGATTGGCTGGTATCTCTATCTTCATGACCCAAGTTGGAAAATTACTGCTGGTCAAGTCAGTGATGACATCTTTATCAGTTTTCTTCATGTGCTGTCTAGACATACCTGTTACAATAAAAAACAGATCATCAAGTACTTGAGACACTGTCTTTGGAGAGGCCCTGATATGGAGGACAAAAGACCTGCTTTGGTTGCATGGCACACAGTGTGTAGACCAAAAGACCAGGGAGGATTAGGAGTTCTAGACATCTTTACACAAAACAAAACCTTGCTCATGAAGAACCTCCACAAATTCTTCAACATACATGATATTCCTTGGGTCAACCTGATTTGGGAAACATATTATAGTGATGGAAAATTACCAGGGGACAATATGATTGGATCATTCTAGTGGAAATCCAACATAGCTCTCATTGATCAGTACAAAGCTATTGCTAGATGTAATGTGGGAGATGGTGTCAGTGCTTTCTTTTGGGATGATCTATGGAGCCAAGCAGTACTTAAACACCAATTCCCTCACTTGTTCTCTTTTGTCAAAGACCCCCAGCTGAATATTCAACAAGTGTTGCAGACTGAGTACTTACAGGATCTATTCTTTCTCCCTTTGACAATTGAGGCATATGAGGAATTCTTACAAATGGAAGACATTTGCATAGCCATGAGACAATCGGAGCATTTAGACTCACTTGACACATGGAGTTACATTTGGGGGACTGAACACTATTCATCCATCAAAGCATATAAAGTCTTAATTGGTCACAAGCAGACACCTCCACACTTCAATTGGATCTGGCAGAGTTCCTGCCAGCCAAAGCATAAAGTTTTCTTCTGGCAACTTCTCCATGATCGAGTCAACACAAGAAATTTACTTAGAAGAAAGAATTTTGTGTTGGAGGATTATAACTGTGCTGTTGGAGGCTGTCAACAAGAAGAAACACTGCATCATCTCTTTTGGGGCTGTCAATTTGTTCAACAATGCTGGGATTTCATTTGTCCAACAAGAACTCCAAACTTGTCTGTGTTAGAAGCATTCCAAGATCTTAAAGACAAACTAAGGTATCCATTTTACATGGAGATAATCATTCTTGGAGCATGGGCCATATGGATAACCAGAAACAATAAGATTTTTGAAAACATTGCACCTTCATTTCAAGGGTGGAAGTTCATATTTTTGGAGGAACTGAAGCTTCTAAAGTTTAGAATGAGGAAGAAGCATGAGAGACAATTTTCAGTTTGGCTTCAAGGCCTTTTGTAATTACTCTGTTCTTAGGCTAGTATGTTGTTTGTTTTCTCCTTTATTTTCCTTTTAGTCTCTTTCTGCTCTTTGGGCTTACCTCAAGCCTTTCAGACTTTTTTTTACCTTGCTCTCTTAATTTATAAAAATTGCAGTGGGGTTTTACCCTACTGTTTATAGTCAAAAAAGACCTATGGGTTAGGGCCCACTCAAAAGAAACACCATTGAATGATTTAAAAGAGATATTGCACTGGTGGAATTAAATGGCTCAAAAGAGATGACAACCTCGAGATATCTTGAACGGATTAGGAATGAAAACACAAATCTCCTGAGCTATCTTCGGTACTCCAGAACAAATGAATGGCGAGAAGTAGATGATAAAGGGGTGCATCGGCATGAGAAAACATGTGAAACAAGGAAGGGAATGTGATCAACACTGAAGGCTTGAATTTAGTCCACCGGGGAAGAAAAGAGGATGAAGAAGGAAATAATGATGAACTTGTAGCTCGTGAGCATGTCCATGAGAAATCACCGGTTAAGAACATTGAAGGAAAGGAATGAAGAGTCTTCACATGAATAAAATTGATACTTGATTAAGATATCTGAGTCCTTGAATAAAAGGGTGGGAGGGCGGGAAAAACAAAGACAACTTGGGGCGGATGAAACAAACACCGTTGAGAAAACTTAGAGTTGATCTTGCAAATATTGAAAAATGATCAGATCCACTTGAAGAGAAATGCGCCGGTTGAAAAGAATTGCAAAGATAACCTTGATGATCAAGAAGGATTGGTATTCACATAGAAGTATGAGAACATCACTTAGGAAAGTTATGGAGTCCACACTTGACATTGAAGCAACTCGAATACCACAACTCAAAACAAAACAAAGGATTGGCCTGCAGAATAAGCCGGAACAAACATATGATAGATCCCATATCGTATCATGTGTCTGTTGGAGAGATATTCCAGGAGCTACTTGAATTCCCACTTATAAACTCCCGAAACTTTCTGGTTATGCAATCAGGTGTTGGGGATACAGGGGAAGCATAATATCTCACCCAAACTAACAATTCCTACATCCAGCCGTATCCATCCTTCAACAAATAACCAAAAAACCTTTGGAAATCATGTACCTCAACCTTCTAAAAGCATCTGTTATACGAGTTATGGCAATACTCCCGAACTCCCGCCCCAGTACTGGGTGGCATCGAGGTTATCTCACCAATAACTGCATAAAAGAGATTTTCGATGTCGGCAAACTCAGGTATTCCAGAACTGCAACGATAAAATTCTGACGACAACACCTCGGAGCTCAACTCCCTAGTACACTGCCACAACCCCTAAATGTCAGGAGGTACCAAGAACAATGTTCTCGTCACAAGACTATCGGAACGATTCCAAGATACCCGCGTGATCCTAAAAAAAATTCATGAAATTTGAGGAGAGGGAAGTCAAAACTTCTATGTCGGGAGGCCTTACCAGAGCGACGAAGGGACTGAGGAGTAAAAAGAATCCTACTCTCCGATATATATAATCCTAAGACTCAAAGCATTTTGTTCTAGACTCAACAATGTCAGTGATTCGATCAAGCAGGGGGCTCCTAAGTCGGGGATGGCTCTGATACCAACTTTTAACACCCACAATGCGGCTATATCTCCCGCGTGTCGGGGCACGACTTAGAGGCATAGCCGCATGGTAGGCTTGTCGCAAGAGCTTCACACATCCCATGTATTGAATAAGAAAGGGATAAAGAGTTGGCTTATAATCGCCACTTCACACAATACATAAATAATTCATACACCATCCATAATACAATCAAGGTCCGACTACGGAACCAATATAAAAGAAGACAACCCCAAATGCTAGATCCCCGATAATCCCAACCGGGCTCCACTACTAATCAACTGAAAAAGACACATAACAACGATCAAGATCTTCATCGAGCTCCCACTTGAGCTCAGTTGCGTCACCTGCACTGGTATCATTGGCACCTACAACTGTTTGGAAGTATCTGTGAGCCACGAGGACTCAAGAATCTCACACCCGCGAGATCAAGACTATTTAAGCTTATGGGTAGGGTAAGGTAGTGAGGTGGAGCTGTACCAAGCACTAAGAAAATATGGTGGCTAACATACACAAATAAGAGCGAGAAGAGAAGCAACGCAACGGTCGAGAAGCTAGAAGTGATCAAGAAGTGATCCTGAAACTACTTACGTTCAAGCATAACACAAGAACCGTGTTCACTTCCCGGACTACGCCGGAAAGAGACCATCACGGCTACACACGCGGTTGATGCATTTTAATTAAGTCAAGTGTAAAGTTCTCTACAACCGGACATTAACAAATTCCCATCTGCCACACAACCGTGGGCACGGCTTTCGAAAGTTTAAACCCTGCATGGGTGTCCCAACTTAGCCCATCACAAGCTCTCACGGTCAACGAAGGATATTCCTTCTCCCGGAAAGACCCAATCAGTCTCGGAATCCCGGTTACAATACATTTCGACAATGGTAAAACAAGACCAGCAAAGCCGCCCGATGTGCCGACAATCCCGATAGGAGTTGCACATATCTCGTTCTCAGGGAAACGCCAGATGAGACATCCTACGAGTAAAACCAAACCTCAAGTTTCCCCGAGGTGGACCCGTAGTCTACTCGGTTCAGACCAACACTTAGAGAACCACTGGCCCGGGGGGGTTAAAATAAAGATGACCCTCGCGTTGGCCAACCCAAGGGAAAGATATAGGTTGTTAGGCAAATGTAAAACCAAGGTTGGGCCTTGTTGGAGGAGTTTTATTCAAAGCAAACTGTCAAGGGGTTCCCATAACACCCAACCGCGTAAGGAACGTAAAATCAAGGAACATAACACCGGTATGACGGAAACTAGGGCGGCAAGAGTGGAACAAAACACCAGGCATAAGGCCGAGCCTTCCACCCTTTACCAAGTATATAGATGCATTAATTAAAATAAGAGATATTGTGATATCCCAACATATCCATGTTCCAACATGGAACAAACTTCAGCTTCACCTGCAACTAACAACGCTATAAGAGGGGCTGAACAAAAGCGATAACTTAGCCAAACAACGGTTTGCTAGGAAAGGTGGGTTCGAGGCTTGACATGGCAATATGGGAGGCATGATATAACAAGTGGTAGGTAGCGCGGCATAGCGATAGAACAAACAACTAGCAAGCAAAGATAGAAGTGATTTCGAGGGTATGGTCATCTTGCCTGAGATCCCGCAAGGAAGAAGAACGAGTCCATGAAGAAGACAAATGGACGTAGTCGAATGGATCCTCACAAACACAACGTTACCGGAACTACCGAGAAGAAGTACACCGGAATGAAAGCAAACAACATAGTAAACAACCATCACATAAACATGGCATGATGCACAACCAAGTATGATGCATGTCCGGTTTAAATATGCATGGCATGGCAAAGTGCAACAAACAACACTACAAGTTAAGTGATGCTCAATATGCAACAAGTTGCATATTGATGAAACACCACATTCAAACATTTAGTTCACTCTCGTTTATGTACCCAACAAAATTAAATGTTGGTTAGCATGGCAAGGGGTGAAGCATAATAAAACTACCTCTATCTAGGCAAGTTTAAATGAGGCCGGAACAACAAGCAACAATTCCGGAAAATCCTCATATGCAATATTTGAATTTGGTACTGTTCTGCCCCAAACACAATTTTAGAGTTATTAAACATGCAAAGTAATTCCACCATGTTAAACTAGGCATTTTTCTACCCATTTACATATAAAGTTTATTTAATTTCGAGCTATGCTTATTTAGTTATGATATAAAGCATTTTAACATGGCATTATGCAAAATAACCACAAATAACATTTTAAACATGCATGAAAGTTGCATATTATGAAACTAGACAAAATTCTAAGCATTTTTCATATTTAAAGTTTTTACATATGATGCATAGTTTGAGAGATATGAAATGCATGATCTAGAGGGACTTTTCTCCAAATCTGTAAATCCCTGGATAATTAGACAAATTCGTAGGACTGGAAAAAAACAGGGACCGGGCTGCATCTCGGGTGGACTGGGCTCAGGACTGTGGGTGGCTATCCATGGGCCAAGCCCAGATTAATGGAGAGGCCAAGGTAGGCCGGCCTGGCGGGCGAGCGTGTGAAGAGGCCTGCTTGGGGATCGCGGTCGATGTAGCGGGACGCAGTCAACGCACGCGGGCGAGCACTCGTCTTGGATGAAGCAGAGGAAGCAGTTTGGTGGCGCCGGGCTTGAGGAGGCCGAGGTCAACGAGCGAAGGGAGCTAGGCCTGCGCGGCTGCGGCTCCGTCCGGGTTGATGACTCGACCAGATCGAGCGAGGACCAGTCAATGGCGAAGAGGGACATGGCGCTGGGGTCGTCCAATTCGGGAAGCAGAGGGTGAGCAGGAGAGTTGGCATTGGTCATCGTCGTCCCCGCACGCAGAAGCAGGGGATACCGGTGTTGGGGGCTTGGGGAGGTCGATTCGGGCCGGATCCGGTCGCCTCTGAGGCTTGGGCGCACCAGAGCTTTGAGCTGGAAGCGGCGGACGGCACCCATGGCCATGGCGGCTCCCTGTTGCAGCGGAAGCAGATGGCAGCGGTAGGGAACACGACGACTTGGCTCAGAACTTGTCGGATCGGAGCAGGAAGGAGGTGGAGGCATCGGGGATGGGTGGATCCGGTGCGAGGGAGGACTTGGCGAGGCTCGACGGCACAGAACGGTGGCCATGGCGCCATGCCAGCCGAGGCGAGCTCCTCTTGCTCTTGTACCTTGCAAGAGAGAAAGATAGAGAGAGAGAGAGAGAGAGAGAGAGAGAGAGAGAGAGAGAAATTGAGAGAGTGAGAGAGACAGAAGGAGGAGAATGAAGGGAGAGAGAGAGGGGGTCGCAAGGGAGGAGGTCGTCCTGGATCAGTGGCGGCTCATGGGGAGGTCATCTTGGCGCTGGTGCTCCTCGCCGGTGGGGACTGTTGGCTCCATCCGCTCGGGTATCAAAGCAGGAGGAGGGGGCTCGGGTGCGAGGACGAGGCACACATGGGCTCCTCTCCCTGGCGCGTGATGGTGGAAGGGCGAGTGCTGGTTGGCCCGGTGCTGAAGACGTGGTGGAGCGGTGGTTGCTGCGGGAGGAGACGAGGAGGGTTTCTGGGAGGATCCCAAGGGAGAAAGTGGCGACGGCGGGTGAGGCATTGGATGGATGGATGGGACAGGATCCCTAGTTTCTAGGGTTTCCCATAATATATATTGCAATGAGATTAGTGGAGGGGCTATAAGTCCCTTCGATCATAAATGGACGGTCGAGAATAATTAGCTTAGGAGAGTCCAACGAGAAAACGATGATGATTTAGGGATGATCCGGACCCAACGGTGACGATAGTCTGGTTCGGGTTCGGGGTAGTTTCGGACGCGCACGCGAGGAGGACCGCGGGCTGACGAGAGAGGTTAGGTTGGGCCTGGTGGTTGGTAGTGGACTATGTAGATGGTCTAGGGAGGAAAGAGAGGGAAGCCCGGCAATAGTTTTCGGAGACCGAAAACATTAGACGTTTGACCGACTATATTGTCGCTATAGTTATCCGTTGGGGCATCAAACGAACTCCGAATGCGATGAAACTTGGCAGGCGACCTACTAACAACATAGCAACACCGCATGCCAACTTTCAACCCATTGCAAGAACATTTTCCGGCCACTTATAAAATATATCTCGGAGGTGTCGCGGGCGTGTTTAAGTGTGTCTGGGCTTAGAACGGACAACAGAAGGAACGAGGAGACCGGGACAGATGCAAGTTTTGAAAACACGATGATGCAATGCACATGATGACATGGCAAGATGCAACACGCAAGCGAATGACAAGGCAACAACAGCGAATAACTAGAAGACACATGGCGCATCGGTCTAGAGACGTTACAATGGCGGTGGAGGTCTGCCGGGGGGGAGGGGAATGCGAGGAGAACAGTAAGGCCGCCCATATTAAACAGTGGCTTAGGCGCCATTAATGGAGAGGAAGGCGGGTGGCCATGGAAGTCAAAGGGATCGCTTCCCAGTGAGCCCGCGCAGCGTAAAGCTCGCACGCTTCCCAGTGAGCCTGCGCATTGGAGGACAGCTTGCACGCCTCTCGGTCCGCCTACGCACCGGACTGCGCTAGCACGCCTCCCGTTCAATCGAGGTCAAGCAGCTGCCCGCACGGCACCTCCTATAGCCAATAAAACCAAGACACGTGGTGTTGGGGATATTACCACTAGGTGTAAACCGGCCTACTTGGACCGGGTTAACTTCATTAGTGGCGTAAACAGATGAAGGCCCAAAGCCTGTAGTCGGTTAGAGCATGTAGCCGTAAACTGGCCTGATGTATGACTTGTATTGTAAGTAAAGAACAGGGAGATAGCAACCGGAATACGAGTATGAACCGGTTAGGACTCTATGGACCGACGGGCGTCACCCGTGTATATAAGGGGACGACCCGGTGGCGGTTCAGGACAGACAACCACAACTCGAGTCTAGGCGAAGCTTGTTTGCTCCCTAGCCATCGAGATCATATCAATTCCATCACAACTAGACGTAGGCTTTTACCTTCATCGAAGGGGCCGAACTAGTATAAAATCCTCGTGTCCTTGTGTCCGCTTTAACCCCTTCAAGTAAACTCGTAGCGATGGCTCCACGACTAAGTCCTTTCACTAGGACATCTGCCGTGACAAATCCACGACAGTTGGCGCCCACCGTGGGGCTATCGCACGATGGTTGGACGATCTTGGAGGGCCAGCTCAAGGGACTCGAAGGCTATGTTGTGGGCCGGATGACCAAGAGTCGTCGGGGCAGGATCTACATCGACGATGCAGGATGGGGTCCCGAGGCCGAGTCAATCGAGTACGGGTACCGGGTCCCCTTTGGTGGCATACACGTTTTCATTGGCAAAATCGGTGAGCCTGGGCCTGAGCCGGACATCTGCACCGACCTCATCGAGACGGCTCAGCGTGCGAGATCTACCCGGGTTGAACCGGCCGTGAAGCGTGTCTTCGTTGGAGTCGTCCATGAAGGTAAGCGTGAGGACGAGTCAGAACACGGTAATGAGACCGTCGTCTATTCTGATAGCGAGTCCTCGACCGGAGATACCGAATCGCTATACCAGTTGCAAGACGACCAGATTAGGGGCTGTTCCGATGGCGACAGTATTCCGGACCCCCAAGGCCAGGTCAACCGGGTTGGAATATTCATGGCCGGCACACAGGCGGCGAATCACTCTTCGACCGCCGCAGCAATGCTCTTCGGATCAGCAGCGGCAGCCGCAGCAGGGGCAGGAGGCCTTGTGCGCCCGCCGGTTCAAGTTCTGACTGATTTGTTTGATGCACTAGCTGTGCTTATGGCAGAGGACAATCCGGCGGATCAGGAGGCCCATAATGCAGAAATCGCAAAGGTGAAAGAGCAGATCGTGCAAGCCAAAGCGGATCTGGTAGTAGAAAAAGACAGGATGACCGCAGAACGGGCTGCTTTGGACGCCCAGGCCTATAAACTCATGCTTGACCAGAACGCATCACGGGAGGTTTTGAAGCGGAAGCACAGATCACGCCTGCCGTCAGGGTTTGACCCCCGAAATCTCTTTCACACTCCAGGGGCTAGGCCCAGTAATCCGCCGCAATACCCGGAGACAAACCGGATCGAGGCACCAGGACTAGGGGAGCCGGTCCAACCTCGCCTGATGGAACCCCCTCAACAGAACATTATGAATCTTCCGCCGGTCCAGACGCCCCCAGGTCATTATTCTAATCCTATGGACAACCTTGTTGCGGCCGCTGCACGGTTAGAGGCCATCCCAGTCGAAGGGAATTCTCCGCAAGCGATAGAGACACGCTGGGTTAAGGAGCTTCTCCGGACTGCGCTGATTCAGCAGGAGGCATACTCATACAGCCGTGATAGGATTCATTCTACGCCCGTCCGGGCCGGAGCTATAGCAGGCGCATGGAGGAACCGGCCATATCAAGCAATGCGCGAGGCCGTGAAGCGGCCCGCGGTAATGACCCGGCAGGTGGTGTTCGAGATGCTCAGGATGTGGTGGACCGGGCCCGGGCACAAAGGGAGGCCGAGTTAGCAGCGCAGGATAATGCGGGCCAATTTACACCGGTTTGTTCTACAACCTTTGCCGGACCAGGGATCACATCCGCTTTGGGAGTGCCTTGCTTAATCCCAGCTTTACGTAATGTGCGCCTGCCCAAAGATTTCAAGGGTCCACGCAAGGTGCCGAATTACACCGCTGATTTACCCCCTGAAGCATGGGTAGAGAGTTATGAGATGGCCATGGAGATGCTGGACGTGGATGAGGATGCATGTGCGAAATACTTCACCATGATGCTTGAGGGCACGGCTCGTACTTGGTTAAAGAGCCTGCCACCCAATTCTATCAGCTCATGGGCCCAGTTGCGGGCCCGGTTTATACAGAATTTTAAGGATACATTTAAGCAGCCCAAGTCCATAGTAGACCTGGCGGCTTGTGTCCAGGAGGAAGGAGAATCAACGACCCGTTGGGTGCGCCGCGTTTCGGAAATTTTGCACTCATCTGACAGGATTAATGCTGACTCTGTGATCTTAACCCTGGAAGGCAACTGCCGGTTTGAGCCTCTGAAATTGAAATTGGGACACATGAAGCGGTTCTGTAATGACATGGGAACCCTCATGGCTGCTTTAGTAAAGTATGCCGATTCGGACAGTACCAAGGATCCCGAACCTGATGATGATGAAACAGGGAAGGGAAGGAAGAATAGCAACTCTAAACAGCAGCAGTACAAACCGGCGGGTCATGGAAACGGAGGCAAACGCAAGGCGGAGGGTAGCTTGGATTTTGTGGCCAACGCTAACGCACAGGACATGGGGCAGCGGCGTAGAGGTAAAGTGGCAGATCGTAATGGGACCCCCAATCCTAACGCAAGCCATTTGAATTATTTGTTGAATCAGCCTTGCCCAAAGCACGGGACGAAGGAGACACCAGCTAACCACCTTTGGAAGGATTGTTATATTATGCGGGAGTTTAAAAACTCTAATGCCTTCCGGTATGACCATGGGTCAGGTGGCGGTTCAGGATCCGGTTTACACAGCCCGGGTCACGATGGAGCTTCCGGTTCAGGTTTCAATCAGGGCGGTCACAATAGCCAGAATAATCAGAACGGCCAGCAGCAGCAGCAGTCAGGTTATCAGAGCCAGCCAAAGCAGTTGAGCAATGGGCAATACCATGTCTTCACAACTGGCTTGGATAAGCGCGACCGAAAACTCCACAAGCGAGCAGTGAATTCTGTTGAACCAGCCTTACCGCGTTACTTACGCTGGTCAGAGCAGCCCATCGTGTGGAGCAGAGAAGATCACCCGCCCCGGGTTGATAATCCGGGCCAGTTAGCATTAGTAGTGGACCCTCAGGTGGGGGGTTATAAGTTCACCAAGGTGCTCATGGATGGAGGAAGCAGTATTAACATACTATACTATGAGACATTCCGGCGCATGGGACTAACAGACAAGGATCTCAGACCGTCGAATACGGTATTCCATGGTGTTGTGCCAGGCAAATCTGCATATCCTGTTGGCAGGATAACCCTAGATGTGGCTTTTGGGGACGAGCACGATTCTCGGTCGGAAAAATTAAACTTCGAAGTGGTGAAGATCCGGAGCCCGTATCACGCCCTGTTTGGGCGGCCGGCTTATGCCAAGTTCATGGCGCGGCCTTGTTATATCTATTTACAGCTCAAGATGCCGGGTTACAAGGGGACGATAACAGTTCACGGGAACCGTAGGATCGCTTTGGAATGTGAAGAGGGTGATGCGGCTTATGCAGAGTCAGTCTGTGCCACGGAGGAGTTGAAGTATTATAAGGACAATGTTGATCCGGCAGATATGACCCCTTTAAAGAAGCCAACTACAGAGCATGATTCAGATCTGAAGTTCAAATCGGCAGCTGAGACCAAGCTTGTTGACTTCGTGCCCGGTGATTCGTCCAAGCAGTTCACTGTCAGTGCCAACTTGGATCCCAAATAGGAAAGCGCGCTCATCGAGTTCATCCGTGAGAATCGGGACATTTTTGCATGGAAGCCGTCTGACATGCCAGGTGTACCGAGGGAACTCGCTGAGCACACTCTTAATGTGGATCCTAAGTATAAACCGGTGAAACAGTTCCTCCGCCGGTTTAATGAAGAAAGACGCAAAGCCATTGGAGAGGAAGTGGCCAGGCTTTTAGCAGTTGGTTTTATTATTGAGGTGTTCCATCCAGAGTGGCTTGCTAATCCGGTGCTGGTTCTTAAGAAAAACGACACTTGGCGTATGTGTGTGGATTACACAGATCTTAACAAAGCTTGTCCGGCAGATCCTTTTGCCCTCCCCCGTATTGACCAGATCATTGATGCCACGGCGGGTTGTGAGCGTTTGAGTTTTTTGGATGCATACTCTGGATATCATCAGACCAAGATGGCGGTTAAGGACCAGGAGAAAACAGCATTTATTACTCCCTTTGGAGCCTTCTGCTTTGTATCTATGCCCTTCGGGCTTAAGAGTGCCCAAGCCACCTATCAACGGTGTGTACAGAATTGCCTGCATGAGCAGATCGGCCGCAATGTGCACGCCTATGTGGATGATATTGTAGTAAAATCAAGACAGAAGGAGACGCTGGTGGATGATTTGAAGGAGACCTTTGACAACTTGCGAGCTTACAGGATGATGCTCAATCCGGCCAAGTGTGTTTTTGGTGTTCCGGCAGGCAAGTTACTGGGTTTCCTGGTGTCTAACAGAGGAATTGAGGCTAATCCGGAGAAGATTACGGCTATTACATCCCTAGCTAAACCGAAGTGTATCAACGATGTTCAGCGTTTGGCGGGCCGAATCACTGCGCTGAGCCGGTTTATCAGCCGCCTCGGGGAGAAGGCTATCCCTTTGTACCAAATGCTGAGGAAGACAGACAATTTCGTCTGGAGTCCAGCTGCTGATGAGGCATTTGAGGACCTGAAGCGGCAGTTAGCCAATCCGCCTGTTCTTGCAGCTCCGGTCGACAAGGAGCCACTATTATTATACGTAGCGGCCAATGCTCGGGCAGTTAGCGTGGCTATTGTGGTGGAACGCAAAGAGGCAGGCAAGGAATATCCGGTTCAGCGGCCGGTTTATTATATCAGCGAGGTGCTTATTGAATCCAAGCAAAGGTATCCGCATTGGCAGAAGCTGGTCTATGGTGTTTTTATGGCCAGTCGGAAGTTGAAACAGTATTTTCAAGGGCACCCCATCACAGTGGTCAGTTCAGCTCCCTTGGGTGATATTATACAGAATCGGGAGGCGACTGGCCGGATTGCCAAGTGGGCTATAGAGCTGGGGCCACACGGACTGAAGTACGTGCCTCGGACGGCAGTGAAGTCTCAAGCACTTGTTGATTTCATCAATGATTGGACGGAATTACAAGCACCAGAGGAGAAGCCGGATCACACATATTGGACTATTCATTTTGACGGATCCAGGCAATTGGAAGGCTCGGGGGCTGGAGTCGTATTAACTTCCCCGCGAGGTGATAAGTTTTGTTATGTTCTCCGCTTAATGTTCCCTTGTACTAATAATGCAGCTGAGTACGAAGCCTTGCTCCATGGCCTCCGGATGGCTAAAGAGATGAATTTAAGCCGGGTTAAGTGCTTTGGTGACTCGGACCTAGTGGCTCAACAGGTGTCTGGCACTTGGGATTCTAAGGACCCGCTCATGGCTGCATATCGTCGGGAAGTGGATAATATTGCAGGTTGTTTCAAGGGTTATCAAGTGGATCATGTGGACCGTCGGAAGAATGAAGCGGCGGATGCTTTAAGCCGGTTGGGCTCTCAGCGTAAACCGGTCCCGCCTAACGTCTTTTTGGACGTGTTGCACAACCCGTCAGTCAAGCTCCCAGGTGAGGTGGATTTGGCTATCCCTGATCCGGAGGCTCAATTGGTGGCAGCCCTGCATGTTATTCCGGATTGGACAGTTCCTTATCTTGCGTACATGAACCGGGGGGAGTTACCAGAGGATGAGATTCTGGCCAGGCAGATAGTCCGGCGATCCAAGTCTATGACGATTGTCAATGGTGAATTACATCATTGCAGTGTATCAGGGGCGTTTCAACGTTGTGTTTCTCCTGAGGAAGGCTGTGAAATCTTAAGAGAAATCCATGAAGGGGATTGTGGACACCACGCCGGTTCAAAGTCTCTGGTGGCAAAGGCGTTTCGTCACGGGTTCTACTGGTTGACAGCGCACGCTGATGCGGAGGACTTGGTTAAACGGTGTGATGGATGTCAGAAATTTTCAAGGCGTGCTCATGTGCCGGCTCAAGAATTAAGGATGATCCCAATAACATGGCCGTTTGCAACTTGGGGGCTGGATATGGTTGGGCCTTTTAAAAGATCCAAGGATAAGAAAACCCACCTTTTGGTGGCAGTTGACAAATTTACCAAGTGGGTTGAAGCGGAGCCTGTCAGCAAGTGTGATGCAGCAACAGCGGTGCAGTTCATCAAGAAGGTGATTTTCCGGTTTGGTTTTCCCACACAGTATCATTACTGACAATGGTACCAATTTATCCAAGGGTGCTATGAAGGAGTTCTGTGAACGTGAGCACATCCGACTTGACGTGTCATCAGTAGCACACCCCCAGTCCAATGGACAGGCAGAACGAGCTAATCAGGAAATCTTACGAGGCATCAAACCCCGGCTTTTGGTCCCATTGCAAAGAACACCAGGATGTTGGGTTGAAGAGCTACCATCTGTATTATGGAGTATCAATACTACGCCAAACCGGTCCACAGGATACACGCCATTTTTCATGGTCTATGGAGCAGAGGCAGTTCTCCCTAGTGACATCCGGCACGATTCGCCTCGTGTGGCAGCTTATGTTGAAGCGGACAATGAGACAGCACGACAAGATGCTTTGGACCTATTGGACGAGGAGCGTGATATAGCGGCTGCCCGTTCGGCGATTTACCAGCAAGATCTTCGTCGCTATCACAGTCGCCGGGTTAGAACCAGAACTTTTCAAGAAGGAGATTTGGTGCTTCGACTCATCCAAGATCAAACGGATATGCACAAGTTATCCCCACCTTGGGAGGGACCTTTCGTGGTCAGCAAGAATTTGCACAACGGGTCGTACTATCTGATTGATATTCGAGGACATCAAGACTCACGTACATCAGAAGAGGAGACCAACAGACCGTGGAATATAGCTCATCTTCGGCCTTACTATACTTGAGCCATCGGCTCTATCTATGTACATATCATGACAATGTATATATTATCTTTGATATATCAAACCGGAGCCTCAGCTAAAGCGGGGTCTCTGTCTTTCTCATCATGCGAGGTTACACGGAGTGATTCTGTTTAAAGCAGCCTCCGGTTTACCCCTTGACATTTGTCTTTTATATATCACTGGGGGCCTTGGTCGTGTCCGAACCAACGAACACCCTTTGATAGGCGACAGCCACCAGATCATTTGGGGACTTGGTCAAGTCTGAACCAGTCACGCCTCTTGGTCGGCCTAAGGCCACAAAATCACTTGGGGGCATGGTCGGGCCCGAACCATTGCCACGCCTCTTGATCTGGCATATATGCCACGAGTCATTTGGGGACCTGGCTGACTTGAATCATTGTCACTCCTATTGGGGGCCTTGATACTGTCCGACCATGGTAATACCATCTGAACAGCTCAGTATAGCATATTTTTGCAAATGGTTTTTATCATTACTTTTGCTTCCATGTTGTTTTCATGGTTTGTTCGTTCTTTGCTTTTGTTGGATTTCTTTGTGTCAACAAATATATTTTTTCCGGTTTAGCCAATGATTTTTGATCCCCCTTTTAATCCGGAGGAGTCTGCCTGGTTTACCTTTTCCCTGTTAACATCATGGAGTAACCAGGGGGCTCGTATTAAGTCAGTACGGTCTGTACGGGCGCTACTTTCTTCCTTTTTGACGGTAATGGTTTAGAAAACCACCGCTTCAGGCTTGGCTGAAGCCAGCTTTATGATCAAAATGGCAAGTATTTATGTATCATCTATTTGTTGTATTACTAATACACATATCATGATCATAATCCGGCTGACGGTATAACCGCTACCGAAGTTCAAATTTTTCTGATTGCAGGAAATATGAATTAAAGTTTTTCAAGCAAAAGCTCCAGTACTTATGCACGAAGGCATATTCCAGACAGAAGTTTTAACTATCCTATTACAAGGCGGCATGATGCTCAAACAAAATCATTGTTTTGTGGAAGGATGTTGCAAATAGCTCTTCAAATCGGCTTCCGGTTCAAGCCTGCTCCTCATCCTCCGCCGCTTCAGCTTCCTCGTCTCTACCCATTGGCTGGAAATCAGCAGTGGTCCAGTCGATTCCCATTAAAGCTTGGAAAACAGCCTCTTCATGGATCAGGGAAGACGGTTCAATATCAGGGGCGTAAGTGTGCTTACGGGTTGGAGGAATCAGATTCTCCGCTTCAACAGTTGGGGCCGGTACTCGCTTGTTTTGATTATTATATTCCGCTTGATAATGCGTCAAATCTGCCTCTTCAGCTAGCTGGCAAGCCAGCGGGCGCACTGCACGGTTTATGGCCCTTAAATCCTCTTCGTTGAATTCAGAGCCATCTTCTTTCAGACTGGGATAGCCTTGAGCTGCTTCCACAGGATCAAAGTCGGGCACCCATGCCTTTGCCCGGATTAAGGCATTGATGGCTCCGGTTCGGGCAGCGGATTTTTTCAGCTCCTCAATCCGGGCTGGAAGCATTGACAGCTTGCTAAGAGTGTCCTGGATTAAAGAGGGCGCCGGGTTGTTGTAAGAAGCTGTGGTGATGATCCGTTGGGCTCCGGTGTACAATTGTTCCACCAAGGTGTAGGCAGCTTTCAATTTCTTCCGCACATCATTTCCTAAGTGCCCAATACGTGTGCCTACAAACAAAATTGGAATGGTCTCAAACCGGATTTATAATACAGCAGATTCAAATTTATCACAGAAGTTACAAGGAGCTTACCAAAGATTGCAGCAGTCATAGAGTGTATTTGCCGCTGTACGGCTGTCAGTTCATCCACCACCGGTTTAAGGGCCGCTTCAGCGTTTTCTGCTCTTTTGGTTAAACCGGCCTTCTCAGTGGCCCAGTCAGCCCGCTCTTTCTTGAAGCCTTCTTTCAGCCGTTCAGCAGTGCTCAAAGCGCTGGTCAATTCTTACTTTGCCTTATCTGTTTCAGCCTGCTGGGTCTTTAGGGCCTCCTGTAAATCGGCAATCTGGTCCTCCTTGATTTTCACTTCAGCCTACATACAGATGGCATTTTAAAGCTTTGCACAGATGATCCAAGAAATGGAAGTATCAATCACATAACAAAAGTTATATGCCTGATACTTGGGGGCTAATGCACCTTCAATTTTTTGTATATTGCTAGATTACAAAGTCCCAAGCTCAATACAAGTATTCAACTTGGCACTTGGGGGCTAATGGCTATTTGATCAAGTTATGTTCTAAGGACAACTTTTTATTTTTGAGCCCCGGTTTACTTATGCTAAGTTAGACCGGCCCTCGAGGGTTATGCCGACGGATTTCAAAAAATGTTCAGGATCAAGTCCCGGTTTGACCAAGGTCACAAGCCGGCCCTTGGGGGCTACAAGGATGAATGCAATGGCAGAAATGAAAGAAGGAATTTACCTCAAATTTATCCCTCATCATTTTGACCAAGCCAGCTTCACAGTCACGGCTAGTATAAAGCCAGTTTAAATAGACAGAGTGAAGATCTTGAGCATTCAGATTGGCGTATGTCTCTAATTCAACATCCCATTTTCCTTTGTTCAAAGGAGAAGAATCCTCTTTGATGGTATGCCTGGTAAGGGTGGCAGGATTCACAGGTGCAGAGCGGCCTACGCCGGTAATCACAACATCATCATCTTTTGACTCGCCGGTTTGGGTTGGTGCGGCCGGTTTGTCAGCAGGAGTGTGGGATTTCTCAATCTGGACAGAGTTGGCAGGCGGATCAGCAGAGGCTGGAATATGAATAGGACCTTCTTCAGGGATAACGTCGTCTTGCGGAGGAGGATCATTGGGGATATCTTCACAAGTAAACACTTCATGATCAGATGCTCGGTCATGTTTTGGGGCCACATCTTCTTCAGCCGCTTTATCCAGGCGGGCCTTCTTGCTTGGTTTCGGTTTAGCCCTGAAAGAAAAATAAAAAGTCAAGGAAAAGTGTAAGCCATTGCGCAGTATACTGGAAGCATATGTTCGGTTTAACTTACCCAGCAACTGTTTTCAAAGGTGGTAGCTGGGTGGCCGATGATTCACCAGACGATGAATGAGAAGTGACCTGGTAATCGGAGTCGGATGGATTAAGAGGTTGACGGAAGAAACCCGCTTTAGGATTTAAATCAATAAAAAGGTCGGAGACCTCGGAGCGGCGATTTCGAACCGGACTGTTTGGTAAACCGGCAGAGGTAACTACCTGGCCACTGTGCCGGGTTGTGCGGCGAGCTTCGTGTTGCTGGGTCTTCATAAGAAATTGGGAATCCAGATAAGCAAAAGGATGAGAAAATTTAACTTTCCGGTTTGCCCGGCGAAATTTTGGCAAAGGCAGGATTTCTGAATCGGAAGAGAGAATGGTTACCTCAACAAAACCCGCATTGCTGGCTTCAGCGTCATCCTGACAAGCATTATCATCAATAAGGCGTGTAAAAAGCAAGCCAAGTGAATCAAGTTCTACCTCAAGATCCGGATTACCCACATCATCGTCAATGGCTGGGTCAGATGAAGCGGTGGTTTTTCTCTTATGAGCTGGCTTCTTGATAACCTTGGTCTTGGGCCGGGTTGGCCGTCCTGCCTTTTTCGTTTTTTCTTGAGGAAGTTTCTTGCTCCAAAATGGATTATCACCCTGGATTAGCAGTAATTAAATGTTGAGCATATAAAATAGTAACCGGTTCAACAATAGAGCAATTAAAATATTACCGCTGGCGGTTTGTTGGTGGTGCAGTAAGGAGGCAGACCGGTTTGAGCACAGAGGTGCTCCGGTTCATTCAGCATCTTTTTCACAGATTCTGTGACTTCGTCATCAGGGAGCTGAATTTTAGTGTGTCGGAGTGGGTCATCGACACTATCAGTATACTCGCACATCAAATTTGGGCGCCAGCTTAGAGGCAAAATGCTCCATGATATCCAGCAGCGTGCAAGGTCTATTCCTGTTAAACCATTGGCCATGAAGGCCCGGAGCTTGGATAGTTGAGGAGCGTATTTAATTCTCTCCTTGGCGCTTAGCCTTTGTGGAAAAGGGTGAGTGTTGCTGAGCCGTTCCGGACGGAAGCCAGGCAAGGGATTTTCATTGTCAGGGGAGGTATCTTTGCAATAAAACCAAGTTGCGTTCCATTCCTTGGGGTGAGTATGGAGTTTGACATGGGGATAGGTGATTTCTTTCCTTTTCTAAATGGCCATACCGCCAAGTTCGGTATTAGGGCCATCAGTGAATTCAGTACCGCGGTTCAGATGAAAGAGATCTCTAAATAACACGACTGAAGGCTCCTCTTGAAGGTATGCCTCAGAAAGTACTTGAAAGTGACATAGATTGGTGACGGAGTTGGGGCCAATATCCTGTGGACGGAGTTGAAAGTTGGCTAACACATCCCGATAAAATTTGGAGCCGGGCGGTTTGAAGCCCCGGGCCATGTGATCTGCGAAGACCACGACCTCTCCTTCTTGGGGCGTAGGAGGACATTCATCTCCAGGAACCCTCCTGTGAATCGTATCTTTGTTATCCAAAGCGCCGATCAGGACTAGATCATTCAGCTGTGATTCTGTGACACGGGAGGGAACCCAGTTGCACTCATACACTTGTTTGGCCATGACGAGAGCTACAAGAAATAAGTGATCCGGTTCAAGGACATGCCGGATAAAAAGGTGTTGATCTGATTACGGTAAACCGGAGGCAGTACCAATAATCTGGTCTTCTACAACGCAGCATCAGATGGATTCTGGCGGTTCAACTAGGGGACTGATGACATATATACCGGTTTAACAATTTTTTCTCTATGGTGAAGTTAAACCGCCTGGCCTAAGCATCGGAAGCAATTGAAACTATGGATAACTAATTATGCAGAAACAAGTTTCACAAAATCATGTTACAGCCGCGGATCTACAGCAAGCTCATAAAAACAGGAAATATTTCGAAGACTAAGGCGGAAACAGAAGTGAACCATTGAGCGGATATGTGCGGGAGATCTATGCGCTTGGAGGAGAAATAGCAGGCGGATGCTAAAGGGATCGCTACTAAGCACGGCAAGAGTCCACAGATGCATTCCAGATCAGAGAACAGCTATGAACGCGCAATGAACATAGCAAGAACATGGAACCCTAAGAACAGATCTAGGTTAAGAAGGAGAGAGGACTTACCGGGAACGGAGAAGATGCGGAAAGACGCCGCAGCACTCTGGTACGTTCAGGTTGATGCAGCGGCCCGAGACGAGGCAAAGGTCGACGGTGGTGGCGGAGCTGCAAAGCCGGCGATGTGAGGAAGAAGAAGAAGAAGGGACGAAGGGGAAGAGAAAGGAAATGACCCTTCGATCTTATTTATAAGGCAACCGAGCTAGGTCAAACGCGCGAATCCAGGAGCTGTCATTAAGAGGGCGTTATGAACTTCATAATGACGTCATGCCGGTTTACAATAACCGAAACTGATGACGTCATGCCGGTTTACAGCAACTAAAAATAATGACGACATGGA